>NC_081553.1:79984365-80616962 GCF_963082655.1 Stomoxys calcitrans | reverse complement strand
GGCGTATCAGAAATCATGATCCGCCAAGCCAGTCAAAGGGTTTTGAATAATAACATACACTTGCTCAACTTTTATAAGTTCTTTGCGATGCTATTCTTTAAATAGAAAGCATTAAATATGAACTCCAGCTAGAAGATGTTCGAAAAATCACGAAAAGATTTTAAAGACAAAAGAGCGCAAAAAGACAAACCTAGCAAACCGGTCCATCGCTGTGTTGCAGGTCATTGCACAAAAAGCACTTGCAGTGACATTCAAATAATGTGCAAACAAAGTGCACAACAAAAAGAGTTTGTTCGACGTTGATGTGTTTATTGTTCCTGGCATTGATGATTAGTTTTTGTCGGAATAGTATAAAGTAAGGCTTTCTTCTCTCTTACTAAGCCTTGTTTCAAAATAAATGCGTGCTCTACACCGTACTTAATAGTCTTTGGATACTTTAATCAATTTGACAAAGGTATTGATGAAGATACATGGCGTATCAGAAATCATGATCCACCAAGCCAGTCAAAGTGTTTTGAATAATAACTCGATTTTGTTCAACTTTTATAAGTTCTTGCTAAGCCATTCTATGAATAGAAAGCATTGAATATGATCTAAAGCTAGAAAACATTCGAAAAATCACGAAAATGCATTAAGTCTTACTTGTTTATTTTTTATTAATTATTTGGTTTCTTCAGTAAATTTTGTCAATATTTTATTAACAAAAACTGTCGTTCAAATAACATTTTTGCAGAAATTATAAATATTATTTTGAATTTTTAGTCACATTTCATTTGTTCAGAAATTTTTGATCAAAATTTATTCATGTCCTCTAGATCTTAATTTTGCAAAACGAACCCGAAATAATAAATTTCCCCCTTTTTCGAGCATCTCTATCTATATTTACGATAGGTATAATTTATTGCGATTCTATGAAGATAAATCCTAAAGTGAGTCAAACTTGTGTTAAACTTTATGAATATTAAATGCAGACTTTGTTTCATACCCCCTGCTAGGCGACAGAAAAACAAATCATTTTCCCATCTATCCCTCTTCAGACGAATTTATGGGCTCTGTTCTTGTCGCTGTTGGCCCCCCGTCATAAAGAAATACTTGGTCATCATTTATAATAATAATAAACTGCACTTTAATCAATTTATTGGTATTTGGTTCAATTTGAGATATCCAACATTCATCCTAGCAGGGGTGTCCCATTTTTCGTAAGGCTACCTTTGCCCCATATACATCAAGCAGAATGGTGTGGGTTGGTTAGGTAGAATGGTTGTAGACAAGAGGATGAAGGATGGTGGTTTGTGCGGCCGTTTCATGATGTTAGCACAGTCATTATTGACCATTTGTATTCATTCATAAATATTATTTATTATTTGTACACGCATTATCTTAATAATTTATTACAATATGATGTTTCGTTTTGCTGTTGGTTTTCCTTGTTGTCGCCTTGGTTCGTTCCATACATCAACTCTGTTGGTTATGTCCTGTGGAAAACAAATCCCTTTTTTATTAATGTAAGGAAAGACAAAAGTCGGGCGGTGTCGTGTATATAATACCCTACACCTACCCTTTAATATATAAATTGGACAATACCATTATATTTATGCTATATTTTCACTTTCAGACTTTTCCGATGGTTAATAAACAATCCATATAAAATTATGAGCATAACTGTTTTATTTAAATTTAATATCTATGTACGTCACTTTCAGTATAAATTGCATGATTTATGAAAATTATATAAAGAGCAATTTTTGAAGAGCTATAGGAAATTTAAAAAAAAAAACACGAATAAAATTCAAATAAACATACTTATTTTCTTTAATTGGATATGACAGAACATTTGTTCCACTAGCCGAACGTAGAATAGCGATCCAAACGCCTCGATCTTCTGCGCTCATTCTAAAATCTCTGACACCGAGTTTCAAGGTATCTCCCACCACTTGATCTTTCCATCGGGCTTTTGGTCTACCCGGTTTGCGTGTACTACCATTTTTTCCTTCAAAAGACTTCATCCATCCATTTGGTCTATCTTCATTTATTGTCAGACCCATTTTTACTGACTCTCTTTCGATTCTTTCAAAGGCTGCAGTTACTACTTCCGGTAACCGACCTATGATGTCGATGTCCTCGGCATAGGCGAGTACCATGTGTTCTCTCGTGACTAGTGTGCCATATCTATTCACATCTGCATCTCGTATAATCTTCTACAGCAGGATATTAAAGAGATCGCACGATAGGCTGTCTCCTTGTCTGAAACCCCGTTTGGTATTGAATGGTTCGGAGAGATTCTTTCCTATTCTTGCAGAGGATCGCGTATCAGCAAGTGTCATCCTGCAGAGTCTTATTAATTTTGCAGGGATACCAAACTCAGACATGGCTTGAAATACCTTTGAACGTAATGGAGTATCGAAAGCGGCTTTGTAGTCAACAAAAAGATGGTAGGTGTTGATTTATCCTTCTCTGGTCTTTTCCATGGCGCAGTGTGAATATCTGGTCCAGGGAGAATTTACCAGGTCTAAAGCCGCATTGATAGGACCCAATTATCTCATTGACTTTAGGTTTCAATCTTTCACACAGTACGCTCGAGAGTATCTTGTATGCGACGGGGAGGAGACTTATTCTTCTGTAGTTGGCACATTCTGTCTTGTCTCCTTTCTTGTGTACGGGATAAAGTATGCTGAGTTTGCAATCATCGGGTATGCGTTCTTTTAGCCAGATTGCGCAGATAAGCTGATGCATACGCCTTATCAGCATGTCGCCTCCGGTCTTAAGTAGTTCGGCGTGTAACCCGTCGGCTGCTTTGTTGTTATTTAGTCGGGTCACTGCTACCTGGACCTCATTCTAACTAGAGGTAAACATTCTATACCATCAACATTGATTGGTTCTGCGGTATCCTCTTCGCCGCCACCGTCGGACACTTGCAGTTGGGTAAAATGTTCTTTCCATATCCTCAGCATGTTGTCTGTGTCAGTTACCAGATTTCCTTCTTTGTCTCTGCAGGAGGATGTGCCTGCACCAAAGCCACCGGTTTGATGTTTAATTCTTTGGTAGAATTTGCGGATTTCATTCTGACTCCTGTACATCTCAATTCGTTCACACTCACGACTTTCCATTTCCTTTTTCTTTCTGCCGAATAGACATTTCTCCTCTCTCCTTTTCTCCCGATACCTCTCTTTCATCTGGCGCGTTGCTACTGATTGCAGGGTTGCTCTATATACTGCATTCTCAGCTTCAGTAGCATCTCAACACTCTAGGTCGTACCATGGGTTGTTTTGGGGGAGGCTTCCGGTACCCAAGTACGGATTTCGCAGCATTTTCCATGGAGTGGGCAATAGTTTGCCACTGCGCCATTATATCATCCGAACAAGGAGTGCTTTCATCAAGCAGTTGGGTCAGCCGAGTGGAGTATGCCGCTATCATCTGTTGTGTTTTCAGCTTTTCAATGCCCAGCTTCGGTGCAGTGTCAGATCGAACTTTCCTCGCCATGTTCAAACGGGTGCGAACCTTTGCTGCAACAAGGTAATGATCCGAATCTATATTCGCTCCACGGATCGATCTAACACGCTGGATGAATGCCTTCCATCTATCACAACGTGATCAATTTGGTTCCTCGTGTTTTGATCGGGCGACAGCCATATGGCTTTGTGAATATTTTTATATTGAAATCTGGTGCCACTAACTACCATATTTTTTGCCGCGGCGAAATCTATCAGCCTCAACCCCTTCACTGGACGTTATTTCGTGGAGGCTAAACTTTTCGATTGTTGGACCAAAAATATCGTCCTTCCCTATCTTCGCATTTAAATCTCCCAGAACGATTTTAATATCATGGGCGGGGCAGCGGTCATATTCTCTCTCTAGGCACTCGTAGAAAATATCCTTGGTCTGCTCGTCCTTGTCTTCCGTCGGGGCATGGCCACAAATAAGGCTGATGTTGAAGAATTTGCCTTTTATGCGGATTGTGGCTAGCCTCTTATCCACTGGATTAAAGCTGCTGACAAGGTATTTCAGTCTCCGACTTACCACAAATCCACAGCCAAATTCATGCCTCGTATTATGGCAGCTATATTATAGTTCGTGGCCGTTTGGTGTTGTAGTGACGCCATTTCCAGTCTATCGCATTTCCTGTAAGGCGGTAACATCTGCCTTGTACTTCTCTAATACATCCGCCAACGCGTATACTCCACCTTCTTTATAAAGTGTGCGGACAGATGTAGATCCGCAAATCATGGTCCTTTTTTCGTTTGCGTTGGTGGTCAACGTTAGAGGGGTCTGATTTTACTATTCCTTTGTTTCTCATAGTAGTTCTCATAGTTTTCCGGAGGCGGCTTACTGGCCCAGCGCCCCAACAGCATGGGTTTTGTTGGATTGCACATGTATCCCTCATTGTGGCGAACCAATTGCTCCAAGATCCGACGCTCGCCTCCTGTCTCCCCTAACCTGCGAACAGACGCTGATGTCGACCATTGATTATATGAAGGCGCCAATAACTCACCTTGCCATCTCGAGCATCATTGGCCCTCAGTATTAAGAGCCAGTGCCACCTGACTCCTCACTTAAACCCTCCTCTCCAAAATTGCCGACTGCCCCCGGACGCATTTGCAGCTACTCCGCGTAAAAACTGAGCTTTCCCCATTCGCAGCCTGTGGACGCGCCCTGTAGCTTTCAGCTAAGCATCCCGTGATAACGATGGACACCACACAAGTCGGAGCTCAAAGTTCCAGCCTGTGTGGTGCCCACAATCATCCCGTGTCGGCCGGAGGGCATAATATTATTCTACATACCAAACTTCTGTCAAACCAGGAAAAATGAAAGCATTTAGGAACCGAATAAGGATAATCAAGAGACCGGTTTACATGGGAGCTATGTCAGGCTATAGACAGATTTGGGGCGTATTTGGCACAGTTGTTGGAAGTCGTAACAGAACACTGAATGCAAAATGTCAGCCAAGTCGGACGTAAATTGCGGCTTGTAAGGACTTAAGAAGTCAAATGGGGACATCGGTTTATATGGGAGCTATATTAGATTATAGACCGATTTGAACCGTACTTGGGACAATTGTTGGAAGTCACAACAGACCACTATGTGCAAAATTTCAGCCAAATCGGGTAAAACTTGCGTCGTCCAGGTGCTAGAAGTCAAATCGGGCGATCGGTTTTTATGGAAGCTATATCTAAATCTGAACCGATATGACCCATTTGCAATCCCCAACGACGTACATCAATATTAAGTATCTGTGCTAAATTTCGAGCGATTAGCTCTACGCGTTCGACTGCTAACATGATTTCGACAGACGGACGGACATGGCTAGGTCGACTCAGAACGTCGAGACGATCAAGAATATATATATTTTATGGGGGCTTAGATGAATATTTCGAGGTGTTACAAACGGAATCACTAGACTAGTATACCCCCATCCTATTGTGGTGGGTATAACAAAATATTTCTTTGGCAAGTGTTGTTCTCAAATTCATACGGACACATACACACCGATGATAGGTCCTGGCGGCTACCCATTCGTACAACCATCATATATCATTGCTCGTGAAAAGTTTTGTTACCCAAAATAAGGAATACAAGTTTGAATCTTTAGAGACTATCTTGCTTCATCATACCACCATTATTTTAATGTCAAAAGCAAAATCGCCTCTATATTCATAGTAAATAATTGTTTTCCAGGAATCGTAATCTTAAATTGGGAATCTATAACATAAACGTAAATATTATGAAAATATTATGTGGAAATGCTCTAGGCAAAAATCAGAAGCTAAATAAATCATTAAAAAATCTAACTTTAGAAATTGAAAGGCAAAAGATAAATCTAAGAAAAGGTCACCGGGATCAAGTCATGTTCCGCAGTCGTGAACACATAGGAGAATTCGTTAAACACTTTCTGGGAGAAGCCTTCAAGTCTACATCGATCGTACAAATGTACTATTGTTTTACAAGATTTTTAGAGGTGGTGTGCCATTTTCTTTACGCGATACATTTACCTTTTAGAATTTAGAATACATTTTATTTAACGCTTATTTCTATTTAGGTACCAAAGCTATTTTTGTAATACGTTTTGGAGAGCCGCTTACATCTTTGGTTTAATTTTTATGAAACCCAAAAGCCTTTGCTATTTCTTAAATAGGACCATTTTTTCCTTTCGATTGTTGAACCACAATGAGGAAGGCCACCTTCTCACTAGGAGGCCATAACAAAACTCAATGATTATGCAAAATAATAAATGAATGAATGTTGAAATGAATAGTTGTGCGTATGTATGTGCGTTCTATTGTCTGATCCTTTGCAAACCACGCCTATTATCACAAACAAAAATGCTGTTGTATTCTATTGTCCGAGAAATGAATTGAAATTTTGTCTGTTTTTTATTATTGACACTTGAGCTCTGCTTTTATTCTGACAAATTGCCTTGTTTTATTGCGTTGCCCAAGGAATTCCTTTGAAATGCTTAAGCCTTATTTGTTGCCTTTCAAGGCATTAGATAATTTTTTGATTTATATGCCATAGAGGTTGTGAAGTTGACCTTTAACTGTAATAAATACTCATGTCCTTCATTTCGTTTTGTCGTAACCACAAACAAAAGAGATTGTACGAGCTCTCTTTTAATCAAAAGGGATTGGAAATCTAACTATATTTATTAAAACAACTAAAAAGGCGTTAAGTTCGGCCGGGCTGAACTTTAGATACCTAGCACCTCGGGCATATATGCAAACCACCTTTGGTGAAAATTCATTATTAATATCCCTTAGCAGTTATATCGAAATATGGTCCCATTTGGACCAAATTCGTCGCGGACATTGAGTGGTCCAATAGGTACAAGTCATTGTTTAATTTGGTAGGACAAAATATAGGTCCAAATATACACCAATCTGAACCATAAACAACACGGATGTCGAAAAGCCTACAATAAGTCACTGTGTCACATTTTCCAGAAATCGGATTATAAATGCGCCTTTTTTGGGCCAAGACTTTAAATCGAGGGATCGTCCTATATGTCAGCTTTATCCAAATCTGAGCCGCTCTGGGCCAAATTGAAGAAGGATACCGAAGGCCATAACACAACTCGCTGTACCAAATTTCGGCTAAATTGAACGATATATTTGCCTTTTATGGGCCCAAAACCTTAAATCGGCAGATCGGTCTAATGGCAGCTATATCCAAATTTAAACCTATCTAGGCCAAATTGAAGAATGGTGTCTAAGGGCCTAAGGGCGGAGAATAAATGCGCCTTTTATGGTCCCAAAACCTTAAATCAAGAAATCGGTCTATATGGCAGCTATATCCAAATTTGAACCTATCTGGGCAAAATTAAAGAACGATGTCGAAGGGCCGAACACAACTCATGGTCCCAAATTTCGGCGATATTGGACAATAAATGCGCCTTTTATTGGCGCAAGACCTTAATCGACGGAACGGTCTATATGGGGCTATATCTAAATATGGACCGATCTAGGTCAAATTGAAGAGGGACATCGAAGGCCCAACACGACTCACTGTCCAAAATTTCGGCAAAATCGGACAATAAATGCTCCTTTTATTGGCCCAATACCTTAAATCGAAAGATCGGTCTATATGGGGGCTATATCCAAATCTGGACCGATCTAGATCAAATCGAAGAAGGATATCGAAGGCTCTAACACAACTCGCTGTCCTAAATTTCGGCGACGTCGGACAATAAATGCGCCTTTTATGAGCCTAAAACCTTAAATCGACGGATCGATCTATGTGGGGGCTATATCTAAGTCTGGACCGATCTAGGTCAAATTGAAGAAGGATATCGAAGGCGATCTGGGCCAAATTCAAAAAGAATTTCTAGGGGCCTAACACAACTCACCGTCCCAAATTTTGACGTCATCGTACAACAAATGCGACCTTTATGGGCCAAAAACCTTAAACCTAGAGATCGGTTTATATGGCAGTTACATATGCAAATTTGAACCTATCTAGGCCAACTTAAAGAACGATGTCGAAGGCCTAACACAACTCACTGTCCCAAATTTTGGCGAAATCGGACAATAAATTCGCCTTTTATGGGCCCAAAACCTTAAATCGAGAAATCGGTCTATATGGCAGCTATATTCAAATATGGACCGTTCAGGGCCAAATTGAAAAAGGATCGACATCCTTATCACTATTCACTATTCCAAATTTTGGCAAAATCGGACAATAAATTCTCCTTTTATAGGCCCAAGACCTTAAATCGTGAGATCGGTCTATATGGCAGCTACTTCCAAATCTGGACCGATCAAGGCCAAATTAAAGGAGGATGTCCAGTGGCCTAACACAACTCACTGTCCCAAATTTCAGCAAAAGCAGATAATAAAGTGACTTTTATGGGCCTAAGACCTTAAAACGGCGGATCGGTCATCATGAAGCTATATCCAAATCTGGACCACAACTCGCTGTCCCAAATTTCGGAGACATCGGACAATAAATGCGCCTTTATGGGCCCAATACCTTAAATCAAAAGATCGGTCTATATGAGGGCTATATCTAAATCTGGACCGATCTAGGTCAAATTGAAGAAGGATGTCGAAGGCCATAATGCAACTCGCTGTTCAAAATTTCGGCGAAATCGGACGCCTTTTATGGGCCCTAAATCGGCAGATTGGTCGGGGCCAAATTGAGGAAGGATGTCGAGAGGCCTAACAAAACTCACTGTCCAAAAATTTCAGCAAAATCGGATAATAAATTTGGCTTTTATGGGCCTAAGACCCTTAATCGGCGGATCGGTCTATATGGGGGCTATATCAAGATATAGACCGATATAGTCCATCTTCGAGCTTAACCTGCCTATGGACAAAAAATAATCTGTGCAAAGTTTCAGCTCAATATCTCTATTTTTAAAGACTGTAGCTTGATTTCAACAGACAGACGGACGGACATGGCTAGATCGTCTTAGATTTTTACGTCGATCAGGAATATATATACTTTATATGGTTGAAATGGATATTTCGATGTGTTGCAAACGGAATGACAAAATGAATATAGCCCCATCTTTCGGTGGTGGTTTTAAAAATGCTAAAATATAAGACATATTTAATGATTTTATATCTATTAACAAAATGTTTTCTTTGTTAAATTTGCATAGATGTAGTAACTTCTTCATACCACTTGTAGCTGATCGAAATACTTAACTAAGACCCTATAAGATACTTACATATTTAATCGATCCTCCGGACATTCTTAGTCGATAATTGCGATTCAAGGTAAAGGACAAGTGGTTTTTTGTGTATAATTTTCCCCTTAATCTTTTAAGTAAAGAAATTAATCTATAATAAAAATTTTTCCCCGAAAAATAGGCAACATATATTTGGCCTACGCAAATGTTGAACCATCTTCATAAAGATTTGGCCTAGCCTGTCCGCCCATACAACAAATGATTCATTCATTATCTTCTTGACAGCAGTCATCCAATTCGAGCTGTTGGGCCAAACGTCAACGTCCAAATTTAATCAAACTCGAAGTGCAACATTGCCGAGTTACTCCCAATATTCTGGCAAATAATGACTTGCAGGAAGAAGAGAAAAGCTCAATCATGCATATGTAGATGTGGGGAGCACTCGTAAATGATAAATGATGCAGAAGCTGTCAAATTTTCCACATAAGATTTGAGTTAGTATGGCTGCCATACTACATAGTATGGCAGCTTACAGCTCTTGGTTTTCAAGAAAGAGAGAGAGTGTAGATGCGTGCAAGTGAAGCCTCTTGGTCAAACAAGTTAATGCGAAACAATTACACTCTACTCAAGATAGCCATCCAAGTGCATTGAGACGAACACAAACGCAGATACCCACACTTACTTATGCAGCCATGAATCCGATATGGAGTGACGACGACAATGCCATTACTTGCTACAAAAGCCATATTGCAGTGACTTCAATAACCATACATTATATCAATGTTACCAGTTATATATTGGCCTTATTACGCTGGTGATAAACGATGATTGTTTGTGTTGGTAAAAGTCGATATAGGGGAAATTTCACGAAATCTCAAACATGGCATATGAAACGAAATAAAATAAAAAATCTTGGAAATGATAAAAATGTAAAGCTAAAGGTTTCCAGAGTTTTGTGAACCCAGCTGTAGCTGATCAAAGTCTTGCACGCAAAAAAAAATAATTCATTTGACATAAACGAACTCTTGGACAAGTAAAGTTATTTTATGGAAAACATGGGGACTTTGTTTATGATTAAATTGCAAAATGCGAAAGATCGATATTTGCTTAAAGTGCAAGATCTTGTCAAACAATCTGTGCAGTATACAAATTCTTGTTACCTCCAGCCTGGCGACGTTTGGAGCGAAGTTTTATGTTTGTGGTATTGTATTAACAAGCATTTTTTCGGCCTAAAGTAAATGCTTAAAAATTGCCGCTCGAGTTTATAAAGGGTGATTTTTTTGAGGTTAGGATTTTCATGCATTAGTATTTGACAGATCACGTGGGATTTCAGACATGGTGTCAAAGAGAAAGATGCTCAGTATGCTTTGACATTTCATCATGAATAGACTTACTAACGAGCAACGCTTGCAAATCGTTGAATTTTATTACCAAAATCAGTGTTCGGTTCGAAATGTGTTCAAATTTTGACAAATTTTGTTCAGCGATGAGGCTCATTTCTGGTTGAATGGCTACGTAAATAAGCAAAATTGCCGCATTTGGAGTGAAGAGCAACCAGAAGCCGTTCAAGAACTGCCCATGCATCCCGAAAAATGCACTGTTTGGTGTGGTTTGTACGCTGGTGGAATCATTGGACCGTATTTTTTCAAAGATGATGTTGGACGCAACGTTACGGTGAATGAACACATTTCGAACCGAACACTGATTTTGGTAATAAAATTCAATGATTTGCAAGCGTTGCTCGTTAGTAAGTCTATTCATGATGAAATGTCAAAGCATACTGAGCATCTTTCTCTTTGACACCATGTCTGAAATCCCACGTGATCTGTCAAATACTAATGCATGAAAATCCTAACCTCAAAAGAATCACCCTTTATTTGAACATGATGGCGAACTTAACAGTACTGACTGCTGGCCGAGTGAGCATAACTCAATGGAAAATCCAAAAAAAAAGACTTATATGCCAAATAGAAGATACACAAGATATAAACAAACCAAACGAATCATTTTTTTTTTTTTTTGTATCAAACAAAATATTTTTGGCTTAACAAAAATTTTTTCATTTTCAAATTTTTCTGCCTGTTAGGGCGGAGACCATAAAGACGAACTCAATTATCGGAGATTTTCTTTGCAAAAGGAAAGCCAGAGATCGCAATACATACCAAACACTATGGGAAGCGCTTCGTCTTTGGCTAGAAGACTTTTCAACCATAATAGGAGTGACGGCTTCTAGGGGCTTACTTTAGTATGTTGCATTTGTATCGTATTTATTGCGAAACGCCTCTATGATGCAAATACCTCATTAATAGAGATGGGCGATTAGTAAAACCCAAAAGGTATTTACCCGGTAAATTGGGTAAATACCCGGGTATTTATCCATTTGGGTATAAATGGGTATTCATATATTGCAGTTATCTTGGGTATAAAACATGTTTCACGCAACTTTTAATGATTTCGTATTCTTTGACCTTCCTGACCTTCTGATCTAATAAAATCGGATTTTAGTTATATATTGCCGCTTATAGACCGATCTCCAGACTTAAAGTCGTTAGGCAATAAATTGGTCATTTGTTATCCGATTTCGATGAAATTTCGCACAGTGAGTTTTGGTAGACCCCTACCCATTTCTGTAAAGTGTGGTTCAGATCGGACTGTATATGAATATAGCTGCCCTATAGATGGACCGCCCGTTATCTCGATATGGAGTAGTGAGGCCATTAAAGATCCATTTATTACCCGAATTCGATGAAATTTTGCATAGTGTGTTTCTGTCAAATGTGGTTCAGATCCGACCATATTGATGTAGCTGCCATATACACCGATCTCCCGATATAGTGTCATGAGAGCATAAAAGGAGCATTTTTCATTCTGTTTCAATGAAATTCAGCACAGCGAGTTCTGGTACCCCTCTAAACCTTTTTGTTGAATATCGTCCAGATCGGACCATATTTGGATATAGCTGCTATATAGACCGATCTCCCGATATAGAGTATTGAGCGCATAAAAGAAGCATTTTTCATCCGATTTTGATGATTTTGACGATTTTGAAACAGTGAGTTTTGATAGACCTCTACACCTTTGTGTCGAACATCGCCTACATCGCACCATATTTGGATATAGCTTCCATATATACCGATCTCCCAATTTTTAAAACTTAAGCTCGATCTTTAATGAACGTACGTACCATTTTGAACGTTTTAGTACCCATATGTACGAATTAAAAAAATCTAGTAGCCCAATATACACTGCCATCAGACTCACTTAGACATTTTCGTCCATTGTGATACCACAGGAACAAAAGAAGGAAGATACCTTCTAGTTCCTACGGTTGAACCATCCAGATCGCTTTAAAAATGCTCACAGCCCCCTCTTTGTGACCATCTATCATTCGTTACCCTTCGCGCCTAATCCTGAGCTTAGCTCACATGTCGCAAGAAGCATACCCACAGATTCCAGTATCCCTGGAATGTGTAGGGTAGTTCCTAGTCTTGCAAACTCGTTCCGCCTTATAATTCCCTGGGATATCTCTGTGAGTCGGTGAATTTTAAACTGTTCAGCCATCTCGTTGAGAGTTCTGCGACAGTCAAGGGCGATTTTCGTGTTCAGAAATGCATTCTCAAGGGCTGCCTAACTGTCTGAGAAAATATTTATGCCCATCGTAGTTATGACATTATATCTTAGCCATTCCGCAACTTCCTTATTGCCACGATCTCCGCTTGATACACACTGCAGTGGTGAGGTAACCTTTTCGATATGACCAGTTCTAGATCTTTAGCCCAAAGCCCACCTGGTCGTCTAGTTTAGATCCATCCGTATAGAAATCTATATAACATCTCTTACCAGGGATATCGTAGTTCCAATCGGTTCTATCAGGAATTGTGATACAGTACTTAACCTCATGGCAGTGGTTGCAGCAATTTATCTAGCCACAATTTCCAGGAGCATTAGATTTAAAGCATCAGATGGTGCAGTCCTCAGTGCGACTGGGATGCACAAACAAGCCATCCTTTGGATCCGGTTGACTATTGAACAGTAGGTGGACTTTTGAAGCATTATTGGTCTGACAACTGCAGTATATACCCAATGCATGAAACGCATTCTGCCATGGCTCTCTTGCAGGTGTATAGGGCAACAGTTGCTCTTCTTGGCCTTTCTAAAACGTTGGATTTGAAGTTCGATTTCCTGTCCAGCAAAAAACTCAGGTATTTTGCGCTTTCTGTAAATGAAACATTCTCTCCTCACAAGGAGACAGTTGCCACTATAGCGACTTGTATCTCGTTCTGAAAGGAACTACTTCTGTCTTGAACGGATTAACGCCTATACCACTTTTGGTAGCTGTCGCACATAGAGCTTCTCTTAGAGTGCTGGGAAACTTCCCCTAACCGCAATAGCTACGTCATCAGTCAACGCGACCACTTTTACACCTTTTTCTTTCAGAGACAATAATATATTGTGAACTTGCCTTTAAAATATACATGCTGGGGCCGAGACAAGCGTTCTCCAAGGAACTTTGCCCTAAGATATGATTATATCAACCTCTTAAAAGTCTTCAACATAAAGTATGACAGACTAATCGGACGAAAATCTTTCGCTTTCGTGTGGTAAGGTTTTCTTGTTTTCAGAATGAAAATTACCTGTGTGTCCCTCCATCCTGCAGGTATATATGACATAATGCTGCGAGCAGAGTATATCTCCCTAAGCCAAGGAACCACTCTATCAGACACAGCTTGTAAATCAGCCGGTAATATATAATCAGGGCCTGGCGACTTAAAGAAGTCAAGACTTCTTATCGCCAAAAAGATTTTCGGCTCAGACAAAATTTCCTCAATATCCTCCGATGAATGCACCCCAGTGATAAGCTCTTTTGGAGCCACGTTGTCCGTTGGAGAATTTCCCGGGAAATGTTTATCAACGAGTAGTTCTAGTGTTTCCTCACAAGGACAGGATCTTCCTTAGCCTAGAGGACTCGAATGTATCCTCCACGGAGCTACAGAATTCCACCCAGGATTTGTTCTGAGTCTTTCTCAACTCGCTCTTATATTTCCTTAGCTCAGCTTTATAGATGTCCCAATCGTTCGGTGATCTGGTGGTTTTGCCCTGTTGAAGAGTTTTCTGCAGTCCTGCCTTAGACCATCCAGTTCTGGGGACCACCATGGCGGGCGCGGTTTCGCTTGGCACTAGGACTGCTGAGACAAGCAAGTCATTCAGGACCTTCATGATCGGCTTCACCATTATGTCTATATCCACAATTACCACTTCCTTTTCTGGTCTAGAAGGTGCAGACGTGCAGAATTTTTGCCGAAATTTATGCCAATCCGGCAGCCAATGTGTTACTGTATCAATTTCAAGAGCTTTAACTCAATAGGTAAAGAATGTACCATTTTGTACCTTTTTTTACATTTTAGTACCAAAATGTGCGAATTTCAAAAAAACTTCTAGTCCTACAATATTTACTGTCAAGGTGCATCTGTATCCCAAATGTCAGAGCGGTTCAGAGAGTATCAACTACACCACATAAGTACGTTTTCTTCCACTTCTGGTACGATAACAGCATTACGTATTTTGTACTACTTATCTTATTTTTGTAAAGACTACGATCATTTTTACCAAATTATTTAATTTCATTTGTCTTTTTCATTACTGTAAAAGTATTCAAGCTATTTCGATTGTGAAAATATCATTAAGTTACAAAAAATATATTTCCTAGTTGTACCTACATGCCAAGTTTCAGATCTCTAGCTCAATCCGTAAAGAAAGTACGAAATGGTGCCATATGCGGTACTAAACATACATTTTCTTCCGTTTCCAGTACTATTTTTATACCCTCCACCATAGGATGGGGGTAAACTAATTTCGTCATTCTGTTAGTAACTCCTCGAAATATTCGTCTAAGACCCCATCAAGTATATATATTCTTGATCGTCCTGACATTTTAAGTCGAACTATCCATGTCCGTCCGTCCGTCTGTCTGTCGAAAGCAGACTTTCGAAGGAGCCGCTTGAAATTTTGCACAAATACTTCTTATTAGTGTAGGTCGGTTGGGATTGTAAATGGGCTATATCGGTCCATGTTTTGATATAGCTGTCATATAAACCGATCTGGGGTCTTGACTTCTTGATCCACTAGAGGACGCAATTATTACCCGATTTGTCTGAAATTTTGCATGAGGTGTTTTGTTATGACTTTCAACAACTGTGCGAAGAATAGTTCAAATCGGTCCATAACCTGATATAGCTGCCATATAAACCGATCTGTGGTCTTGACTTCTTGAGCCTCCAAAGGGAGCAATTCCAATCCCATTTGGCTGAAATATTGCATGACGTGTTGTGTTATGACTTCCAACACCTGTGCTAAGAAGAGTTCAAATCGGTCCACGTTTTGATATAACTGGTCTGGGGTCTTGACTTCTTGAGCCGCTAGAGGGCACTATTCTTATCCGATTTGGCTGAAATTTTGCATGAGGTGTTTTGTCATGACTTTCAACAACTGTGCCAAACATGGTTCAAATCGGTTCATCACCTGATATAGCTGCCATATAAACCGATCTGGGGTCTTGATTTCTTGAGCCACTAGAGGACGCAATTATTATCCGATTTGTCTGAAATTTTGCATGAGGTGTTTTGTTATGACTTTCAACAACTTTATTAAGAATGGTTCAAATCGGTCCAAAATTTGATATAGCTGCCATATAAACTGGTCTGGGGTCTTAACTTCTTGAGCCTCTAGAGGACGCAATTATTATCCGATTTGGCTGAAATTTAGCATGAGATGTTTTGTTATGATTTACAACAACTGTGCTAAGAATAGTTCAAATCGGTCCATACCCTGATAAAGCTGCCATATAAACCGATCTGGGGTCTTGACTTCTTGGGCCACTAGAGGGCGCAATTATTATCCGATTTAGCTGACCTTTAACATGCGTGTCGAAAATGGCATGAAAATGGCATGAATCGGTTGCAGCTACTCTATAAACCGATCTCCCTATTTTATTTCTTCAGCCCCTGAAGTGCGCAATTCTTGCTATTGTAGATTTGGCTGAAATTTTACACAATGGCTTCTACAATGGTCTCCAATGTTCAGTTCAATTATGGTCCGAAATGAACCATAATTTGGTATTGTTCCAATAACAAAGCAATTCTTTTCGTTTATCCTTTGTTTGCCTAAAAGGAGATACCGTGGCAAGAGCTCGACAAATGCGTGGTGGAGCGTATATAAGATTCGGCACGGCCGAACTTAGCACGCTTTTACTTGTTCATTTTCTTCTATATATAAAATGAACAAGTATATATTTCGCTACAACAATCATTTAAGTCAAATTTAGGAGTTCTAGCTCTACCCGTTCGCTCTGTGCAAAGTTTACCTATTTCGTGCCTTTTTGTTACTTTTTACCACCTAAATGTCCAAACGTCCAAAACTCATTTACCCTCCCAATTTAGGTTGCCATAGTGTATCTAAGTTCCAAAATTCAAAGCTCTAGCTCAATTTACAATAAAGTACAACAAGTATCAGTTGATTTTAAATTATTTTTTTTTTGAATTGACTTGCCTGTTCGCCAATTTTTTTATTTAAATACTACTTAAAACCAATTTGCAGAAAAAGATATGAACCCTTTGATCAAATGAAGGACATTTCAACGGTGTTTCTTCGAATAAAAAAAATCTAAATTTATCTTGGGATATATTTAATTTTAGTGTTTGGCTTATAGAAAATGTATATATTTTTCTGTCAATATATACATCTATATTTTTTTTAACCGAAATATATTCAGTTTCGATTAAGGAGCGTATTTTTTTTTTTAGAAAAAAATTTCAATTTTAAAATTTTTCAGGTAAAAATCAAACTGGTAATTTTGACTTGTTTGGTCTAACTAAGTATATAATAAATCTTGGACTTTCTAGTGTTAATAATATTTTTCCCAAATTCATGAATTGAGACATATGGTCTTACCCTTACTGTTGTGTGAGACATTTTTGTATGACTTTGAATGGCTTCAACTGTTATGTTATACACACATATATGCAAAATCAATAAACCGATGAAAATGTGTGATAAGAGAATTGTGCATACAATGTATATGTATTTGTCATATATGTATATATTCGTATATGTATTCATACAAATAATAAATCAAATAAATCACCAATATTATTAGTTTCAAAATTGTCAATTACTATTTAACACATTGCAGATATTTTGTGCGAACTGTAGTGTAAAGACACGCACATGCAAATATGTTCAAAATATGAGCGCTATCGTACCACCTCATATTTTCACAAGACAAATTTGTTGGTATATCAACATTAAGTGATATTCTCAGATTATTTTGAAGGCTATGTAAGAAGTAAAATTACAAATATAAGCTTTTTCTAAATATTATATATTTGATGCCATTAATGCCAAAAAAAAAGATTCAAGGGGACTTAATCTGACTGGGTCCCACTATTCGCAAACGTTTGTTGGAAAATAACTTATTCGCAAAAAGTCCGAGAATGATACTATTGTTGTCCAAGGAGTACACAGTTATACGCTTTAAGTTCCCAAAGGACATTGGATTGGCCGATTCAAAACTGAAGGCACATATTGTGGATCGACGAATGTATAATTGTATTATGTGGTGGTCTAGACAGGCGACCGCAGATCTGCAAAAATATAATTTAAACCACAACTTACATAAAAAGACAGACAAACACAAATTGGCAAGGAAGGGTTTCAGATCAATGTGGTTCTGGTAAAGCTAGTTTACCTGCTCAGTCTTCTGCCGTCAATTCCACTTAAAATTTATTTGAAGACATTGAAATTATGTTACAAAGAACCGATTGGCATATGCGGAAGAACTATAGAACGCAGTGCGAAGTGCCAGGTACAAAAACCTTTTAAGCCTATCCCAGGGTCACCCTGTAAAGAGATGCCAAGACAAGACATCAAAAACAGGTTTTTAATCTAGGCGCAGAAATAATTAACGTTTTTATTAATTAAATTTCAACTTCTGTATCATATGCTTGAAAAGCAAATTTTGTGGAACACGTTTTTCAATGAAATATTTTAAATTATTGTAGCTTTAATTGAATAATTTATTTCAAACAAGTAAGAGCGTGCTAAGTTCGGCCGGACCATAGATCGCATTTGTTGAGTCCTATGCGCGGTATTTCTTTTTGGAATAAGAACTGTTATGCTATTGGAGTTATATATATCATTGTGTAATATTTTAGTTCATTCGGATAAGAATTGCGCCTTGTAGGGGCTCAAGAAGCAAAATAGGGAGATCGGTTTATATGGGAGCTGTATCAAGCTATTGATCGATTCAAACCATATTACCCACGTCGTTGAAGGTCATGAGAAAAGCCGTTGTACAAAATTTCTATGCGCAGTATTTCTTTTTAGAATAAGAACTGTTATGCTATTGGAGTTATATCAAGTAAAATTCCGATTCGGACCATAAATTGATCGATTCAAACCATATTAGACACGTCGTTGAAGGTCATGAGAAAAGCCGTTGTACAAAATTTCTGCCAAATCGGATGAGAATTGCGCCCTCTAGAGGCTCAAGAAGTCAAGACCCCAGATCGGTTCATATGGCAGCTATATCAGGTTATGTTCCGATTTGCGCCATAATTAACACAGTTGTTGAAAGTGGTATCAAAAAACTATTTGCAAAATTTCAGCCAAATCGGATAGGAATCGCTCCCTGTAGAGGCTCAAGAAGTGAAGACCAGATAGGTTTATGTGGCAGCTATATCAGGTTATGGACCGATTTGAACCATACTTAGCACAGTTGTTGGCAGTCATAATAAAACACCTCATGCAAAATTTCAGCCAAATCGGATAAGAATTGTGTCGGCTAGCGGCCCAAGAAGTCAAGATCCCAGATCGGTTTATATGGCAGCTTTATCAAAACGTAGACCGATATAGCCCATTTACAATCCCAACCGACCTACACTAATAAAAAGTATTTGTGCAAAATTTCAAGCGGCTAGATTTACTTCTTCAAAAGTTTGCGTGCTTTTGACAGACAGATGAACGGACGGACAGTCGGACGGACATGACTAGTTCGACTTAAAATGTCGTGACGATCAAGTATATTTATACATTATGGGGTCTTAGATGAATATTTCGATGAGTTACAAACAGAATGACGAAATTAGTATACCCCCATCCTATGGTGGAGGGTATAAAAATAATGGAAAGAATTGCTATGCTATTGGAGCTATACCAAGTTATAAACCGATTGGGGCTAAAATTGGTTTGACTCTTGGAGATAAGAATTGCGTCCTCTATAGGCTTAAGGAATATAATCGGGAGTTCGGTTTATATGGAAGCTATATCACATTAATAACCGATTTAGACCATACTTGGCACAGTTGTTGGAAGACATAACAAAACACTTCGTGCAAACTTTCAGCTGAATCGGGTATTAATTGCGTCCTCTAGCGGCTTACGAAACAAAGATCGGTTGGTATGGGAACTATATCAGGTATTGTACCGATTTGGACCACACTTGGCACAGTCGTTGAAAGTTAAAACAAAAACTTCATGCAAAATTTCAGCCGAATCGGATTATAACTGCGCCTTCTAGCGGCTCAAGAATTCAAGATCCGAGAGCTATATTATGTTATAAACCGATTTGGATCTTACTTAACACAGTTTTTGGAAGTTAAACCAAATCATTTCGTGCAGTTTCAGTCAAATCCGATAATAACTGCGCCCTCTAACGGCTCAAGAAGTCAAGATCCGAAATCGATCTTGATATGGGAGCTTTATCAGGTTATAAACCGATTTGGATCACACTTAACATAGTTGTTGAAAGTAAAACCAAAATACTTCATGCAAAATTTCGGCCAAATCGGAGTAAAATTGTGCCCTCTAGTGGCTCAAGGAGTCAAGATACGAGTTCGGTTATATGACAGCTATATCAAAAATGGACCGATATATACACTACACCACACTGATAAGAAGTATTTATACAAAATTTCAAACACCTAGCTTAACTCTTTCGACAGACAGACGGACGGACGGACGGATATGGCTAGATCTACTTAAAATGTCATGGCAATCAAGTATATATGTACTTTATGGGGTTTTAGACGAATATTTAGAGGTGTTACAAACGAAATGACGAAATTAGTGAAACTTCTATCGTTATTTCTACAGGTAGCCTAGTTGGTAACGTGTGGGACTTACCAGTAGGAAAGTCGTGGGTTAGACTTCCACCAGAAACTTTTGTCTATCACTAAAAACTATAAATATAGTATCACAATAGACTAAAATTAGATTACACACAGCCACTAATATCTACCCTATCGTTATATCACTCACTATGCTCTTCTATTTCATAGGGGTAAAAGGAAGATTTTAGCACAGTAAATGCTTCAACTTCTCGTCGTTCGCCTCCCATGCAGTGTCAATAACAGTACTTATCTTATGTAGGATTACATGTTACCCTATTTGCCTCATTATAATGCGAAAGGTCATAGTGATTTCCTTTCTGTTCGTTCAATATTAGCCTCACCCTCACCCTCTCATTATCTGAATATCCCTGTAAAATCATTGTCACGCTTCCATCAGCCCTTTATTCCACCGAGTCTCTGGGGATTGTCTCACGTAAACCTTTTATGTATAGGATGGAGGAATACTAATTTCTTCATTCGGTTTGTAACACCTCGAAAATTGATCTGTGACACCATAATGCATATATATTCTTGATTGTCCTAACATTTTAAGTCGATATAGCGGTGTCCATCTAACTATCCGTCGCTTACTTTCGAAGCAGTTTAGCTAAGCGTTTAAAATTTTATACAAATACTTCCTATTAGTGAAGGTCAGTTGGGAATGTACATGGGCCAAATCGGTTCATGTTTTCATATAGCTGTCACATAAACCGATCTCGTATCTTGACATCTTGAGCCTTTAGAGGGCGCAATTATGATCCGAGTTGGGTGAAATTTTGTATGAGGTGTTTTGTTTTGACTTCCAACAACTATAGTCTAAATCGGTTTATAACCTGATATAGCTGCCAATCTCGTATATTGACGCCTTAAGCCTCTAGAGGGCGCAATTATTATCCGATTTAAAATTTTGAACGAAATGTTCTGTTTTGACTTCCAACAACTGTACTAAGTATTGTCTAAATCGAATCATAATTGGACAAAGTGGATGGACCATTTGATTGGTCAACATTTGCATGAAATAATCTTCAAACATAAAATTATATAGACCGTATTATCGTGTTATTATTATTTTTGTTTTTTTTGAAAAACTTTCCTATAGCTCTTAAACAATCACTATTTACAACCTTTAATCGTTTCTTCTATCGTCCTAAGCCTCATAGTTGCAAAAGCTGTAGCATGCCTAGTCCATTTTTCTATGAATCCGACTTTCGGAATCTTTTCTAGAGCCCAGACCGGAGTGGTTGTTTTATGTTAAGGCGGAACCAATCCGTTGCACCTTTTATAAGGTTGCTCATTTTTAACTTTTTCTCAATTGCTGTACATCATTCTAATGCGTGTATCAAAACCGGCATAACTAAGATTTTTTAGAGACAGTGAATTCAGTTCCTATTCAAGCACGTATCTTTTCTGCACTGCACTTCAACAATCTTCATGTCCTCAACTCCATCGGATATTGAGATCGCTCTGTTTGGGAAGAATGGGACATATCTTCATTTTGTTCTGCAAAAGCTACATCTATAGATAATCAGATATTGAGATCGATGTGTACAGAATGCGTGGGTCCTCGCATTGACCTAGAATCTTTGACAAGACCCTATATAGTACCAATTTAGAAACTTTCTTCGGTTTTGTTAGTTTTATTTTCATAATACTTTACCAATTTCTCTCAGTGTTTAATTACATTCAAATCAAATAACAATTATTGCTTTTGATTTAATTTTGTTGTTTTATTTTTATGTCCTGCCAATCATTGAAGGACAAAAGACCGAACAGTAATTGCCACACAAAAATAGCTTTGCTATGCTGAATAAGAAATTAATTAAGCCCTACTCTCAAGGTCGATTCTCAATTCATTGTTATTATTATTAAACTTAAATGTTTTTGTTGTATTGTTTTGTCGTTTTAATTTCCACAACTAAAGACAACTAAAACGATACGAAATTACATAGAAATGTAAATTGTTTGTCATGGAAATGCAAATAGCGTGTGTCACAAAGACAATCATTAGGTCCAATTACCTTCTCTTTGGGCGGGAATTTGGCAGGTGGGAGGGGTACTACCGGCAAAATAAGAATCGAATTAGCAAAAATGAACACCAAAGGAATTGTTTCAATATCCTTTTATTGCCGCCTTTGCAGGAAGTGTGTGAGAGTAAGCGAATAAATAGAAGGAAAGAATTCGCAAACACTCTGTTCCGTGGTCACATTATCATTATCTAGACTTTTGTGTGCTTTGCATAAATATGCGTCATTTAGCATTAACACTATTTGTTTACGTCTTTTGTTTATCGTTGGACTTAATCAATAGTCACCAGGACATGATGGTGTCACAACTTCCTGTTGCTGAGTGAGACATCCTACGAACATTGGAGACTCACAGCGTATAATGTCCACAGACACATACATGCACTGTGAATGAAATAGCAATAAGCCCTCATACACAAAGAAAAAAAAATATGTTGTAATTGTCTCAAAAAGCATGAATCTTGTTACTAAACCCCTTGTGAGATTATTTTTCGAAACTCTAAGGAGATACAAGAAGCTTAAGTTGTTATTGTTGAAGTCTAAAATCGGAATCGATTTCTGTCCATTGTGATAACAAAGTAGGAATAAGCCAAAACCTCTGGTGGGAATCGAACCCACGACCCTTGGCATGGCAAATCGAGTTTACTACCAACTTAGGATAACATGGCTTCAAGTTTCGTTATTATAAGCGCCTATATATTGTACCTCTATACATAATATGGAGCCGATCTCAAAACGATGATCTTATTGGCAGCAGAAATTTTTTGGTATATAGGGTCTACGGTATCTTCAAAGGGAAAACTACAAACAGTATATTCGATTTTTTCAGAGTGTACCACATTAATTCCAATGTATTGGAACTCAAATAGAATTTTGCGTTCCTCTAACAATTATTTGAAACAAATACTTCTATGCGTTGAGGAGGTGAAAAGTGGCTGTCTCTTTGTGTTTGCCACCAACTTACTAACCAACTAACCAGCCCCTCTATCCTATCCTGACAACCAACCAGTCTGTCAGGGCAGCCAGCCAGAAAACTCAACTTGCAAACCATTCAGGATAGGTAAACGAGTGAGTCCTCTAAGATAAGGTACTTGAATGAAAACCGCAATGATATTAGCAGCAGCAGTGCTAACAACAACAGCAGCAACAATAACACAAAGCAAATGCTTACAGTTACAACAACAAGAACAACCGCAACACCAATAACGACTACAACGACGACAATGATTAGAAAATTAATGGCAATTTAGAATTTCGCCAATCTATAATTACAATCACACCTTTCGCAAGAACACCAATACAATTATTCACTAATGCAGGGATGGAAGTGAAAGCGGACAATATAAAAGGCCTTCCTTCAATGCCATGAAATTTCCAAATTTCTTAAACCCAAAGTTGTAGAATCGGTTTTATCAAAGATTTTTCAACTTTTTTAAGTTTATTTAAGTTTACATTTTGTGTATAAGCCTATAAATCAACAGGTAGAATATTGGTCCTAAACAAGTAATGAATAAGTACGCTGTTCCATATTCGGACATCTGAAATACAATAATACTGAAATAAAATAATGATAAGTAAATTGCTTGGAGTTTTCGAAGAATTCATGTGTAAATTATAATTGCAGATTATTATAACCTCCACCATAGGATGGGGGTATACTAATATCGTCATTCTGTTTGTAACATCTCGAAGTATGCATCTAAGACCCCATAAAGTATATATATTCTTGATCGTCGTGACATTTGAAGTCGAACTAGCCATGTCCGTCCGTCCGTATGTCTGTCGAAAGCACGCAAACTTTTGAAGGAGTAGAGCTAGACTTTTGAAATTTTGCACAAATACTTCTTATTGGTGTAGGTCGGTTGGGATTATAAATGGGCCAAATCGGTCCTTGTTTTGATATAGCTGCCATATAAACCGATCTTGGGTCTTGACCTCTTGAGCCTCTAGAGGGCGCAATTCTCGTCCGATTTAACTGAAATTTTGCTCATAGTGTTTTGATATCACTTCCAACAACAGCGCTAAGTATGGTTCAAATCGGTCCATAACCTGATATAGCTGCTATATAAACCTGTAATTTTGCACATGGTGTTTTGGTATCACTTCCAACATTTATGCGAAGTATGGTCTAAATCGCTCCATACCCTGATATAGCTGCCATATAAACCCATCTGGGATCTTGAGTTCTTGAGCCTCTATAGAGCGCAATTCTCATCCGATTTGGCACATATTTTGTACAACGGCTTCTCCCATGGCCTTCAACATACATGTGCAATATGGTCTGAATCGATCTATAGCTTGACACAGCTTCCATATAAAGCGATCTCCCGATTTTGCTTCTTGAGCCCCGAAGCTTGATATAGCTCCACCTCCTCCTCCGTCCATATTCATTATTCTTTATTTGCCTAGAAAGAGATACTGCGCAGAGAACTCGACAGATGCGATCCATGGTGGAGGGTATATAAGATTCCGCCCGGCCGAATTTCGTCTTAACTCTACAGTTTACAAAATCCTTACAGATTAAATTAACTGATAAAGATATAGGGTGATTTTTTAAGAACAATAGGAAATTTTTTCGAAAAACAACACATAAAATTCAGAAAAATTCATGAAATCTTTATTTGAATCAATAGTACGGTCCATATAATTTAATGTTTGAAGATTATTTCAAATGTTGACTATGACTGCGCCTCAAATGGTCCAATTTTGGCATACTCTTTCCAACATTTCGGTCGATATGTCACGAATAAATACTTCAATGTTGTCTTCCAATGCGTCATTTGAAGTGACTTTGACTGTATAGACATGAGCTTTACCAAAAAATAGTCTAAAAGCGTTAAATCGCACGATCTAGGCCGCCAATTGACCGGTCCTGAACGTGAAATTAAATGTTCACCGAACTTGCCTCTCAATAAGTCCATTGTTACGTGTGCTGTGTGGCATGTGGCACCGTCTTGTTGAAATCACATGTCATGTAATTCAAGCCCTTGCATTTTGAGCAAAAATTCACAGTTACTTTACGATTCGCATCATCTTTGAAGAAGTACCGTCCAATGATGCCAACAGCCCATAAACCGCACCTAACTATGACTTTTCTGGATGCATTGGTAACTCTTGGTAGAAGATGCGCGATGAACTCTCTTAACAGAGCACGTATTTTGATAATAAAATTCAATAATCTGCAAGCGTTGTTTGTTTGTAAGACGATGCCTTATTGCACAATTACTCAAAATCGGGCGAACATATATATGGGAGCTATTGTATATCTAAATCTAAACCGATTTCGACCAAACTTCGTAGATATTGTCGTAGTTGCCGAGGAAAGCGTTGTGCAGTGGCTCTGTAAGTGAAAATGGGGCGATATATATACGGGGGCTATATCAAATCTGAACCGATTTCTATAAAATTCACCAGTAAAGTCGAAAGTCAAAAATGATTCTAAGTCAATCGGTATACTTATCAATGTGTCTAGCTGTCTTCCTTCTGGGTGTTACACACAAATGCACTAAGTTATAATTCCCTGTTCCACAGTAGTGGTGTAGGGTATAAAAATATCAGCATCGTGCTCTACTCTCAAATTTCTTTTATTTGTGTCCCAATTGCAATTGGTTTAGGGGGAGTTTATGGGATGGAGGCGTCCCCCAAACACTTGGCCCCAAAATTGGATATCAAATACAATTTCTACTCTCAAATACTTATGCCCAGACGGCAAATATGTCCGGTTTGGGGGGTGGACCCTTAAAAACTATCAATATCGTGCTCCAATTGCCATGGTCTGCAAAAACATCCTGTTTGGGGGTGGGACGCCACGTAAACACTTTATGTTTATATGAGATTCCATCCCAAATATCAGATATGTCTTCTACCACTAAGTACCTTTCATTTGAGTCCCACATTGTCTTGATTGGTCTATAAATATACATATATATTTGGAGGGTTTTAGGCGCTGCGTGGCCCTTTATGTATCACATCCCCTTTATGTACCACATCCCACCACCGAAGGATGGGGGTATATTAATTTTGTCATTCCGTTTGCAACACATCGAAATATCCATTTCCGACCCTATAAAGTATATATATTCTTGATCAGCGTAAAAATCTAAGACGATCATGTCCGTCCGTCTGTCCGTTTGTCTGTTGAAATCACGCTACAGTCTTTAAAAATAGAGATATTGAGCTGAAATTTTGCACAGACTCGTTTTTGTCCATAAACAGGTTAAGTTCGAAGATGGGCTATATCGGACTATATCTTGATATAGCCCCCATATAGACCGATCGGCCGATTAAGGGTCTTAGACCCATAAAAGCCACATTTATTTTCCGATTTTGCTGAAATTTGGGACAGTGAGTTGTGTTAGGCCCTTCGACATTTTTTGTCAATTTGACTCAGATTGGTCCAGATTTCGATATAGCTGCCATATTGATCCTCCGATTTAGGGTCTTAGGCCCATAAAAGCCACATTTATTACCTGATTTTGCTGAAGTTTAGGACATTGAGTTGCCTAAGGCCCTTCGACATCTTTCTTCAATTTGGCCCAGATCGGTTCAGATTTGAATATAGCTGCCATAAAGACCGATTTCTTGATTTAAGGTTTTGGGCCCATAAAATGCTCATTTATTGTCCGATGTCGCCGAAATTCGGAACAGTGAGTTAAGTTAAGCCCCTTGACATACTTCTGCAATATCACACAGATCGGTCCAGATTTGGATATAGTTGCCATATAGACCGATATCTAGGTTTTCGGTTTTGGGGCCATAAAAGACGCATTTATTGTCCCATGTCGCTGAAATTTGTGACAGTGAGTTTAGTTAGGCTTTTCGACGTCCTTCTTCAATTTTGCCCAGATCGGTCCAGATTTGGATATAGCTGCCATATAGACCGATCTCTCGATTTATGTTAGGCTTTTCGACATCCGTGTCGTATATGGTTCAGATCGGTTTATTTTTAGATACAGCTACTGTACTCCTTAGTATTTAATCCAAATCGCAACATATTTTGATATAACTGCTATGGGACATTAGGTATGAAATATTCACCGAATTTTGATGAAAGGTGGTTTACATATATACCCGAGGTGGTGGGTATCCAAGGTTGGCCCGGCCGAACTTAACGCCTTTTTACTTGTTGTTTTTAGTTTAATACGTTACTAGGTTACTCAGCTTCCAAATACCTTTCATTTGAAACCCATATTGTCCCAATCGGCAATTATGTCCTGTTAAAGGAGTTTTGGGGGATGGGGAGGAGCCTCAGATACCAAGCAATACATTTTTATATCAGATTCTCACTCTGCTGTTAAATACCTTTCATTTGATATCCATATTGGCCTATTTGGTAAATATGCCCTGTTGAGTGATTTTGGGGGGTGGACCCTCAGGTACCAAAGAATAAATTTTTAAAGTCAGATTTGTAATCTTCTTTTAAATACATTTCATTTAATACCCATATAACCCAAAGCAATGAAAGTGTCCTGTTGGCGGTTTTTTGAGGGGTGGGGTACACCATGACCAACCTCAATTCTTTGTATTCAGCAATTGATTCCATATCCATCGATTCCCATAAGTGGGTTTCATATGAATACACTAACACAGCATCGTCTTCCTCATAATGAATTATCATGTTTTTATGTAGAGTGTCCTTAGAATTTGTACAATTTCAATTTGCACTGCTTTCGAGTAATTGAACAGGTTTTTACGCACTCAAATTGTATTGAAACATTTTATTTATTTATTTAACAAATATTTTATAATGGCATTTTATTTTGTCGTGATGACAAGAATATAAATGTGACGCCGTCAATTTTTAATAGGCTGCTTTGTCTGGTACTGAATTGATATCAATGGTATTTAAAATCTTTGCTAATAGCGCGAACAAAATAATGCCAGGCGGTATTGGAAAAGTACCGTAATTTTTTTTTTAGCAGTGTACAACATTTCGTTTAAATCGGTGCACTCATCGCCGACTATCCGATTGGATGCCTTAGACGACACTTGAGGTCGAGTGCGAGGCACTGCTGCCAGCGGCACAGTCTCGTACTGACGGAATCCAGTATTGCCACCTGGAAGATCATGTTATACGGGTGAATCAAAGCTAGAGGACAGAGTGGGCCTTGCGGGTCTACATTGAGAACCCGGGGACTGAGATCTGACCATAATACGGTCCTGCTGGCGGAGATCCGCGCAATAACGGCAGGGGTGAGGTGGTGTGGTGCTATCGCGGGGACGTCGAGTGTGAACATCTTTACGGACAGTAAAATTGTTATAAAGGCAATAACAACCAGGACGGTAATATCACAAACAGTCTTGCAGTGCAAGAAGGAGATTAACGCCTTCTCTGAGGATAACGCAATCCGCATCGTTTGGTTGCCGAACTATTGGTTTTCTAAGTTCCAAGAAGACTGATTTCGCAATAATTTTTTTGACAACCGTTAATTAAAACATTCTCTGAGGAAGCCAATATTTGACCAGAATGTTTGTTAGCCCTATTAATTTTAAACCCCAATCCACATTCTCCCATAGTAATAATTTTTTATTATTAATATGTGTTAATGGTCAGCATTTGTTTATTTTCAGTTTTGATGGTTGACACTTATATTTCACTTTTGGGCCTCTATTCCCCAGGGCCTTCTAATCCTCTAAAAATTTATGAGAATGAAAAATGGTATACAGTGGGCACAAATTACGGATGGTGGGCTTTACACTCTGTGCCGTTTACCTTTATGCGGTGAATCTCACACCCATCACAACACAATCGCAACTAGAGTGGTAGCAATGAATTTAATGCCACTTCGAGAGGACATTAAAAAGAAACATTTCAAACCCCCAACAACAACAACAACAACAGCAACAATAACAATTGCAGAGACATTGATTATAGCAGCGGACGTTACAACGAACGCAGGACGTATTTCTCAGGTAAATTTGTATAAATATATCAGTAAATTGTTTGTATTTCTGTGTGTGCGTGTGTATGGGTGTTGAAGAGAGTGAGGGTTTCAATCGCATTGTTAAAGCTGATGTTTTATGTTTGTTGGTGTGTGAGTTGGCAGATAGTGAGTGAGTGAAATCCTGTGAATACACTTTGCACAAATGCCTGGCCATTGCTGGGCTAGCTACCTACCCTACCCCACCCCAAACCTACTATTATAACCACCCACCCATTTACCTTTTGGTTCGGCCACATCACAACGCGCAAATTTGTTGGTGTGGACACGAATATTTGAATTATGATTGTGGTTAAAGAGTAATTTGTCTTTTCTAAACAAAAGACCACAGACATAGGCATTAGAGGCTGCTGCCATTCTGCTATGGGGGTATAAATTACGTTATAGCCTTTATAGCTCCTACCCCCATAGTCCCCCATCCTCACTCTTTTGCTACGGGTCCTGGGAGTAGTTATATTGCCTTCCGAACAACAGAAAAGGCCTTGGACTGCCGCATAGAACCTTGTGTATATTTATAGAGAGGAAAGTGGGGTAGGGGGCTTGAGGGCTTGAGGTTGAAGCAACACACAAATCAAATAGTTTCAAAGTATGCCTCACCTTGGTGTGAGTTTTACATTTTTTGCGTTAACAGGTTAACAAAAATGTATATTTTACACCACAATTCCCTTGAGGACCATTACAACAAGGTAATGGACTCGAGTCATTGTTTTTCTTTCTTTTTTTTTTTGTATACACTTGCCCTCATCCTTTAAGCTGGTTCTAGTTATGCTTCGTTCTTTGGTTACAAGTATCCGGATACGGTATAAGCCATGAGGCGGTGGTTATATGTATGACTTGAATCGTATGTGTGTGTGTGTTATTGAGTATGTTCTTGTGTTTGTAGCAGACACTTTATCACTGGCATGGATGTAAGCAAATGGTCGTAGGATGTAGTTTATCATTTCGCAAATACGTTTAAAGACAAAACTGACAAATTATGGTATGGCCATAAGCCGAGAACAGCAAAGCCGATACCTATATATACACATACATAGAGAATAAGAAAATACTACGCCACTTGGGTATAGTAACATTAGGATTTAACAGCATTTAAAGCCACTGACATTATAGACCTCTCGTATAAGTAGAATTACTAATAAATATTTATGTGCTTCCTATGAAGTGGTGGGATATTCGCTATCATTATTTACTAACATTTCTTTTTTAAATAAATTTATTGCTAAGTAAGGACCTTGTACGCACAACCCTTACATATTTTTATTTTCCACGAACATTCCATTAAGTAGTAAAAAATAATTTCCCACACAAACAGTAATGTTGACCAATTCAAGTTGGGAAAAACTATAAACACATTTAGATATAAAATTTGGTATTTTATATGTTTGCCGAAGCGGAATAGAACGCCGATTTGGACCATACTTAAGACAATCGTTGAAAGTCGTAACAGAACACTATGTGCAATCGAGATAGCAAATCGGGAGATCGGTTTAAATGGGAGCTTAATCAGGTTATAGACCGATTTGGACCGTTCTTGGCAAATTTTTGAAGTCATATCAGATCGTCATGTGCAAAATTTTAGCCAAATCGGACAAAAATTGCGGCTTCAAGGGACTCAAGAAGTCAAATAGGGATATCGATTTATATGAAAGCTGTATCTAAATCTGAACCCATTTGGCTCAATCCCCAACGACCTACATTAATAGTAAGTATCTGTGCCAAATTTCAGCTCAATTTTTGAAGGCTCTTGCGTGATTACATCAGACGATTTGGCTGAATTTTGCAACAGGGAGTTGCACTTGGCCAACCGATATCCGATCCGGTCTTAACTGATTTTTTTTGAATTTGTAATATACAACTTGTATAAGGCTTTTCGGTAACTGAGCCAAATATGATCCAGATCGACTAAGTATGGATGTAGTAGAGTTAAAATAAAACAAATAAAAACGTGCTAAGTTCGGCCGTGCCGAATCTTATATAACCTCTACCACGGATCGCATATATCGAATTCTTTTCCCGGTGTCTCTTTTTAGGCAAACAAAGGAGAGAATAAAAGAAGGGAATTGCTATGATATTGGAGCTATATCAAGTTATGATCCGATTCGGATTAAGAATAGCGCCCCTTAGGGGCTCCAAAAGTAAAATAAAGAGGGCGTTTTATAGGGGATCTGTATTAGGCTATAGACCGATTCAGACCATATTTTACACGTATATTGAAGATCATGGAAGAAGCTGTTGTACAAAATTACACCTAATTCAGATAATAATTGTGACCTATACAGCTCAAGAAGTCAAGATCCCAGATCGGTTTATATGGCAGCTATATCAGGTTATTTACCGATTTGAACCATACTTTGCACAGTTCTTGAAAGTCATAACGACACACGTCATGCAAAATTTCAGCGAAATCGGATGGGATATGCGCCCTCTAGTGGCTCAAAAAGTCAAGACCCCAGATCTGTTTATATGACAGCTATATCAGGTTATGCACCCATTTCACCCATACTTGGCATAGTTATTGGAAGTCAAAACAGAACATCTCATGCAAAATTTCAACCAACTATTGGGTTGCCCAAAAAGTAATTGCGGATTTTTTAAAAGAAAGTAAAGCATTTTTAATAAAACTTAGAATGAACTTTAATCAAATATACTTTTTTTACACTTTTTTTCTAAACCAACCTAAAAGTAGCAGCTGATAACTGACAGAAGAAAGAATGCAATTACAGAGTAACAAGCTGTGAAAAAACTTGTCAACGCCGACTATATAAAAAATCCGCAATTACTTTTTGGGCAACCCAATATATCAGATTATGGACCGATTTAAACCATACTTGGCACAGTTGTTGAAAGTCATAACGAAATACGTCGTGCAAAATTTCAGCCAGATAGGAATTGCGCTCTCTAGAGTCTCAAGAAGTCAAGACCCCAGATCATTTTATATGACAGCTATATCAGGTTATTGACCCATTTCAACCATACTTAGCACAGTTGTTGGAAATCATTACAAAACATCACATGCTAAATTTCAGCCAAGTCGGATAAAAATTTGGCCCTCTAGAAGCACAAGAAGTCAAGATACAAGATCGGTTTCTATGGGAGCTATATCAAAACATGGACCGATATGGCCCATTTACTATCCCAACCGACCTACACCTACAAGAAGTATTTGTGCAAATTTCAATCGGCTAGCTTAACGCCTTCGAAAGGTAGCGTGCTTTCGACAGACAGATGTACGGACGGGCACGGCTAGATCGACATTTAATGTCATGACGATCAAAAATATATATACTTTATGGGATCTGAGACGAATATTTCGAGGAGTTATAAACAGAATGACGAAATTAGTATACCCCCATCCTATGGTGGAGGGTATAAAAATAGCGAAATAAAAATATCGACGGTGGGGAGCAACCGATATTCGGCACAGACGAATCGAATGCATTTTTATACCCACCACCGAAGGATGGGGATATATTCTTTTGTCATCCTGTTTGGAACACATCGATAAGTATATATATTCTTGATCGTCCTATAAATCTATAAGGATCTAGCCGTGTCTGTCCGTCCGCCCATCTGTCTATCTATCTGTTGAAATCACGCTACAGGCTTTAAAATTAGAGATATCGAGCTGGAACTTTGCAGTTTTTTTTTTGTCCATAGGCAGGTTAAATTCGAAGATGGACTATATGGGAGTATATCTTGATATAGCCCCCATATAGACCGATCTGCCGATTTAAGGTCTTTGGTCCATAAAAGCCTTATTTATTGTCCGATTTTGCGGAAATTTGAGACAGTGAGTTGTGTTAGGCCACTCGGTATCTTTCTTCAATATAATCCAGATCAATCCAGGTTTGGATATAGCTGCCATATAGACCGATTTCTTGATTTAAGGTCTTAGGCCCATAAAAGGCGCATGTCTTATGTCGCCGAAATTTGGGATAGTGAGTTGTGTTAGGCCCTCGATATCCTTCTTGAAGACGGCCCAGATCGGTCCAAATTTGGATATATCTGCCATATAGACCAATCTCTCGATTTAAGGTCTTGGACCCATAAAAGGCACATTTATTGTCCGATTTCGCGGAAATTCGGGACAGTAAGTTGTATAGTTGTAGTTGTGTAGGAGCAGATCAATCCAGTGGTTAATATAGCTGCCATATAGACCAATCTCTCGATTAAAGGTTTTGGGCCCATAAAAGGCGCATTTTTTGTCCGATTTCGCGAAAATTTAGGACAGTGAGTTGTGTTACGCCTTTCGACATCTCTTTCAATTTCGCCCAGATCGATTCAGATTTGGATATTGCTGCCATATAGATCGATTTCTCGATTTAAGGTCTTCATTTCGCTAAAATTTGACACAGTGACTAATGTTAGACTTTTCGACATCCGTGTCCTTTATGGTTCTGATCGGTCTATATTTGCATATAGCTGCCAAAAAGACTAATATTGAACTAAAATTTAACAGAAGTCACTGTTTAATTTTAGTTCTATATTGCTCAGTATTTATTAGACCATTCAATCTCCGTGCCGAATGTGGTCTAAATCGGACCATATTTCAATTTAGCTGCATAAATGTGCATAAATAATGCATTTTTCACCGCATTTTGACAAAGGGTGGTTTACTTATATTCCCAAGGTAGTGGGTATTCAAAGTTCGACCCGAACTTAATGCCGTTCTACTTGTTACTTATTGTACCCACCACCATAGGATGGGAGTATACTAATCTTGTCATTCCGTTTGTAACACAATTCGCAATATTCGTCTAAGACCCCGTAAGGTACAATATATATATTTTTGATCATCTCGACTTTCTGAGTCTATCTAGCCATGTGCGTACGTCTGTCTGTCTAAATCACGATAGCGATGTAGGTCGATCTCCCGATTTGACTTCTTGAGCCCCTTGAAGCCGCAATTTTTGTCCGATTTGGTTAAATTTTGGCAGATAGTGTTTTGTTATGTGTTGTTGGAAATCAACTGTGCCAAATACGGTGTAAATCGGTCTATAACCTAGTATAGCTCCCATATAAACCGATCTCCCGATTTGACTTCTTGAGCCGTTACAAGCCGCAATTTTTGTCCGATTTAGCTAAAATTTTGAACATAGTGTTCTGTTATGACTTTCAACAACTGTACCCAGTACGGTCCAAATTGGTCTATAACTTGATATAGCTCCCATATAAACTAATCTCCCGATTTGACTTCTTGAGCTTCTGGAAGCCACAATTTTTGTCCGATTTGGTTAAAATTTGGCAGATAGCGTTCTGTTAGGTGTTGTTAAAAATCAACTGTGCCAAATACGGTTTAAATCGGTCTATAGCTTAGTATAGCTCCCATATAAACCGATCTCCCGATTTGACTTCTTGTGCCCCTGAATTTTTGCCCGATTTAGCTAAAATTTTGAACATAGTGTTCTGTTGACTTTCAATTACTGTGGCAAGTAAAGTCCAAATCGGCCTGTAACCTGGTATAGCTCCCACATAAACCGATCTGCGCATTTGGATCGCAATGTTTTTCCGATTTGGGTGAAATTTTCTCTGTTACGACTTCCAACAACTGTGCTCTACTGAGGTCCAAATCGGTCTGTAACCTGATATACCTTCCATATAAACCGATCTCCCGCTTTGACTACTTAAGCCCTTACAAGCCGCCAAGTTTGTCCGATTGTCTAAAATTTTCCAAGTAGTATTCTGTTATGGCTTTCAATTACTGTACTACAGTTTGGTAGGTGGAGTAAAATTATGCCCTTCAACTAAATTTAGTTTGTATAAATTTTTAGCAGAATCCATGGTGGTGGGCAACCGAAGTTCAGCACAGCCGAATCGAATAATTTTTTACTTATTAAGAGTATACTTGTTTATCCGTAAAGTACCTTGTTCTGCTTGCTGACTTGCTAAATCAAGTAAAAAGGTTTACCAAAAGGTTTTTTCTCAAAAATTTTATATAATGAAACTGCTAATCGAAGCGGATTTTTCACTTCATTAACTGCAACTAAAAGAATGGCTGCAATTAGATCTGCGGTCTCAGTTTTTGCATCGAGTTGCTGTGTCATTATTGTGTTGCAGTTAATTTGCACTTTACCATTAGAAGACCATTTTCACTCATAGCCCCATCTCGCCCCACTTTCTCTCTCTCTCTCTCCCTCACTCTGCTACATTAAGGGATTTCCTTTTGTTGACGAATATTTGTCATACTTCACTGATTCGATTACCATATCGTGTAAAACAATAGCCGTAATTTCATTGACCGTAAAGCAAGTCGTGGCGTAATTTTTCCAATTAAAACCTTGCAACATGAATCGATATGTGCGTGCTACAGCTGCTGAAAGTCAGTCACAAGCAAATGAGATACAATGCTTAGATCAAGTCATCGAGTTATCACTCTAAACATAACCATGACGACAGGATGCGGTCCCAGCGATGGTAAGAGCCATAACAAGCAACGACATCACCGCCGCCACCACCACCACCACCAGTACCACACTACTATCATCATCCGCATCATCGTCATCAACGGCATTATTGTCCAAACGGATCATCTGCCAAATGCATTGGCCGCACAGCAACAGTCACCACACTGCCCACAATTCTACGTGTGTACATGCAAGTTATGTGCGTTGGACTCGCTTGTATATTTAAGCCAATGGGCCGAGCTGGGGTATTTGCATGTCTAAGTTTTAGTTTTTGGAAAATTTAAGTTTATCTTGAATTTTTGTATTGAGAAGAAAATTTTGAAAATTTTCATCTTTTAGTTTAGCTAGGTATGTTGTACCTTACCTTTATTTTAAAGATTTATAAAACTACGTTTAAGAAATTCTCCAACTTTATTAACAAAAATTTCCCTTAGCAAAGGGAATCTAAAGTCCACGTCCGCTTGTAGGTCAGTTTATTGATTTCATTTTAAATTTTCATTTTAAGTTTATGGCTATTCGTCGACTTTGATCTAGAATTTTCATTGACCCAATTTTCTTTGATTCTTATTTAAAAATGTCATGGGACATAACATTTCCAATAAATCTAAAGACATTTTTTAAAGACCATCGTCATAAGAGACGAATGATCCTTGACAAATGTTTCAAATACCACACTGCCATTAATTAACATTATTGATTTGAGTTATTAACACGTTCTTGCATGCATGCGACCAAAGACCTTTTTAATCTTGACCAACACATCTTGACCATTCGTTTAAGCAATCTAATGACAAGAACAACAAGCAAGTCTTCGACCTTTATAACCACAAACATGGAATATTTGAAATTTAGTCCTCTTTCCCCTTAGCCACACACACACACGAAGACACACTCTCATGCGCACACACTGAAAGCTGGTATGGCCGTTGATATGTTGCCATTAAGTATTTAATATTCAAAAAGGATAACAGCAGCCCATCATCATCATTGACGTCGCCTTTATACCCATACCCAACATTGTCATTGACGTTGGCGTTGGCGTTGTGTTCAAAGGATCCCTTCCTAACCAAATAACAAAGTGCGACTAACAAATTTATTATCGCCAACATCAAGAGCAACAGCATTAGTATCACCATCATACTCATCATTATCATCCTTCTCCCATTCCCCTTCCCCTCCCCACTCTTTCTTTCTCTCTAAGTGGTAAAGGCACTTATGTTGACCAAGCCGGATGAAAACATCTACAACAACAATGAAGGGACAAAAAAACACCATCACAAGTTCCACTGCCAGGGACCAACGAGTAATTGGTTCATATCTGTATGGTGTATGTGGTCACCGAGTAAAATGGAAAATTAATGTGGAAATAAGTTATAAGCATAGAGCGATGGTCTTCTTTTTGAGCAACCTAGAGCGTAGCTATTAATGGTATATATCTAATCAAAAATAATGAGCAACATATGTACCCTCTAACCCACGCATACATATATTCATATACTTGAAGAAGCGATGGAATAAATAACAAAACGTGTAGGATTACTTGCTGACTTTGTTTTTAATTGACTAAGGGTGTCGAAAATTAAAAAAACAAATTTATCTAGGTATACTGGTACAATGTATTGGGTTGCACAAAAAGTAATTGCGGATTTTTCATATAGTTGGCGTTGAAAAATTTTTTCACAGCTTGTGACTTTGTAATTGCATTCTTTCTTCTGTCAGTTATCAGCTGTTATTTTTAGCTTGCTTTAGAAAAAAAGTGTAAAAAAAGTATATTTGATTAAAGTTCATTCTAAGTTTTATTAAAAATACATTTAATTTCATTTAAAAAATCCGCAATTACTTTTTGGGCAACCCAATAAATATTAGAGTTTCGGGGTGATATACAAGTTACCCAGCAAAAAAACTTGCTGAAAATTCAGCACTTTTGTTAAGGAAGATTAAGCCCTGCAGCTCTAGCCATCTTGAGGAATTCACTGATGAAATTCAGACAAAAATTGCGGCTCGTAAGGGCTCAAGAAGTCAAATCGGGAGATCAGTTTATATGGGAGCTTTATCAGGTTATACACTATGTCGGACCGTACTTGGCACAGTTGTGTGGAAGTCATAACGGAACACCACGTGTAAAATTTCAGACAAATCGGACAAAAATTGAGGCTTCCATGGGCTCCAGATCTGAACCGATACTGCCCATTTGTAAAGATGGGCGAGCGATGGGTAAATACCCAAAAGGTATTTACCCCGCAAATTGGGTAAATACCCGGGTATTTACCCATTTATACCCCAAAGCTGGGTATTTATAATGTTGCAGATATCTTGGGTATAAAAACATTTTTCAAAATATTTTTGTATATAAACCAGATTTTCTAATCTCGTAAAACCGGATTTTAGTTATATATAGCTGCTATAAAGAGCGATCTCCAGACTTAAAGTCTTGAGGCCATAAATTGGTAATTTCTCATCCGATTTCGATGAAATTTGGCACTGTGAGTTCTGGTGGACCCCTACCCATTTCAGTGAAGTGTGGTTCATATCGGATTATATTTGGATATAGCTGCCCTATGGACCGACCGCCCTATCTCCCGATATAGGGTATTGAGGCCATAAAAGATCCATTTATTACCCGAATTCGATGAAATTTGTGTGTTCTGGTAGACCCCTTCCTATTACTGTCAAATATCGTCCAGATCGGACCATATTTGGATATAGCTGCCATATAGACCGATCCCCCGATATAGAGTATTGAGCCCATAAAAGTAGCATTTTTCATACGATTTGGATGAAATTTGATACAGTGCGTTTTGATAGATCTCTACACCTTTGTTTCGAACATGGTTTAGAACGGACCACATTTGGATATAGCTGCCATGTAGACCTATGTCCCGATATAGAGTATTAAGCCCATAAAAGGATAATTTTTCAGCCGATTTGGATAAAATTTGATACAGTGCGTTTTGATAGACCTCTAAACCTTTGTTTCGAACATCGTCCAGATCGGAACATATTTGGATATAGCTGCCATGTAGACCGATCCCCCGATATAGAGTATTGAGCCCATAAAAGGAGCATTTTTCATCCGATTTGGATGAAATTTAAAACAGTGCGTTTTGATAGATCTCTAAACCTTTGTGTCGAAAATCGTCCAGATTGGACCATATTTGGATATAGCTGGGTATTTATTGGGTAAATAGCCAATAAATACCCAAGCGTTGGGTATTTACCCGGTAGAAACCCATCTCTACCCATTTGCATTCCCCAATGACCTACATCAATATTAAGTATCTATCAATTTTGTAGAGCAAAATATTTATCTTTTTGCCAGCTATATCCAAATATAGACCAATCTGAACTATATTGGATACAGATGTCGAAATGCTAACTTGAAGTCACTCTGTCAAATTTCAGCGAATTCGGATAATCAATGCGCCTTTTATGGGGCCAAGCCTTTAAATCGAGAGATCGGTCTATATGACAGCAATATCCAAATCTGAACCGATCTGGGCCAAATTAAAAGAGGACGTCGAAGGGCCTTACACAACTCACTGTCCCAAATTTCACCAAAATCTGATAATAAATGTGACTTTTATGGGCCTTAGACCATAAAATCCACCACAAATCCTTTTATAACCGGATATAGCTCCCATATAAACCGATCTCCCGATTTGACTTCATGATCCCTTACAAGCCGCAACGTTTGTCCGATTTGGCTGAAATTTTGCAAGTGATTTTCGATTACAACTGTACCAAGTTCGGTCGGAATCGCTTTATAACCTGATATAGCTCCCATATAAACCGATCTCTCAATTTGACTTCTTGAAATTTTGCACGTTGTGTTCTGTTAAGACTTCCAACAACTGTGCCAAATATGGGCAGAAGCGGTCTATAACTTTATATAGCTCCCATATAAACCGATCTACCGTTTTGACTTCTTGAGCCCTTACAAGCAACAATTTTTATCCGATTTGCTGAAATTGAGCATGTAGTGTTTTGTTATGACTTTCAATAACTGTGCCAAGTACGGTCGATATCGGTCTATAACCTGATATAGCTCCCATATAAACTAATGTCCCGATTTGACTTTTGAGTCCTCACAAGCCGCAATGTTTTTCCTATTTGGCTGAAAATAAGCATGTAGTGTTTTGTTATGAATTTCAACAACTGTGCCAAGTACGGTCTAAATCGGTCTATACCTAATATTGCTCCCATGTAAACTGATCTATCGATCATCCTTGTTCGGTTCCTAGAAACTTTAATTTTTGCTGGTTTGACAGAAGTTTGGTGTATAGAATAAAATTATGCCCTTCAACTTTTCTTTTGTATAAATTTTTAGCAAAATCATTGGTGGTGGGTTCCCACGATTCGGCCGAACATTCATTAAGAAACAGGGGCAAATAAGATGTGCTGGAAAATTATGACAACATTTTATTTTGTTAGAATATTTTGTAAAAAATTTATTTCTGTCAATATTTTAATTCTGTAAAAAATATTTTAAATATTTTTTGACAATTTTGTCATAAATTTTTCAATCGTAAATGTTGACAAAATCTAATTGCTATAGATGTAGGTTAGGTTAGGTTTAAGTGACAGTCTGTCATCAGAATCACTAAGACGTTTTCGTCCACTGCGATACCATAGGAAAAGAAGAAGGTAGATGCCTTCTAGTTCCTTCCTTTGAACCACCCAGATCGCTTTTAAAAGCCCAATAAATTGCGAATGTTCATATCCGATAAATCAGGCAGGTTCTCAAAGAAATGAGAACCTAAATTGGAACTCCTTCTTACCTCTAGTGTGGGAGACACACACAGAAGGTGTTCTAAAGCCTCTTCTTCTTCGATGTCCTCACAGCTTCTGCAATAGTCATTGCTAGCAACCTTCGGTCTGTCAGCCTGTTTTTCGATTAGACAGTGACCAGTCATGACGGACACAATGACTGAGACGTCTGTTGGATATCTCTGTGGCCCGGCACCCAGAACAGGCGAATTTTGAACTGTTCAGCCATCTCGTTGAGAGATCTGTGACAGTCGAGAGCGGTTTATGTGTTCAGAAATACGTTCTCCAGGGATTTAATGGGTGCCTGGCCGTGTGAGAAGATATTTATGTCAATCGTCGTAATGACATTATATCTTAGCCAACACCTCCTTAATTGCAAGGATCTCCGCTTGATACACACTGCAGTGGTCGGGTAACCTTTTCGATATGAACAGTTCTAGTCGTACAGTACTTTTTGAAAAGTACTGTACCTGGTAGGGTGTAATCCACACTACCTGCAACATCGGATATTATATCAAGGATAACACAGTGTTCGTAACCACCAATGAGAAAGCTCCTTTAACCTCACGGCAATGGTCAAGAGGCATAAGATGTAGCATTAAATTCATTGCATCAGATGGTATCGTCCTCAGTGCGGCTGTGATGCACAAACAAACCATCCTTTGGATCTGGTTAAGTATTGAGCAGTAGGTGGACTTTTGAAGCGCCGTCCACCAGACCACAACACCATATAGCATTATGGGTCTGACAACTGCAGTATATACCCAATGCATGACGCGCTATCGAAACCCCCTTCTTTTGCCGATGGCTCTCTTGCAGGTGTATTGGGAAGTCTTGCCTTTCTGCTCTTTCCAAAATGTTGGATAAGAAGTTCAATTTCCTGTCCAACAAAACATCCAGGTATTTTGCGATTTCTGTAAATGGAACATTCTCTCCATCCAAGGAGACAGGTTCCACTGTAGGCAACTTGTATCTCCTGCTGAAAAGAACTACTTCTGTCTTGCACGAATTTATTCCTAGACCACTTTCGGTACCCACTTTGCTGTTGCACGTACAACTTCGTAAAGTATATCTCTTAGAGTGTTGGGAAACTTTTCCCTAACGGCAATTGCCACGTCATCAGCATACGCAACCAATTTTTACACCTTTTTCTTTCTGAGACAATAATATATTGTTAATGGCTACATTCAAAAGTAGAGGAGACAGTACACCTCCTTAAGGTGTTCCCCTGCTGATCCATCGTTTTAGATCCCCAGATCCCAAGCCTGCCGTAATGCATCTTATAGTAAGTAAGTTATTAACAAACTTTCTTACAGTAAAGTTGATGTCTAGAAACTTCAACTCCTTCATGATTGACGTTGGTTTTATTGTATATTATTGAAAGTACCTTCAATGTCAAGCAATGTTACCATTGTATATTCCTTGATATCCAGAGAACCTTCTATGTAGTCGATTAGGTCGTGAAGGGCTGTTTCAGTGGATTTGCTTTTACTATATGCATGCTGCTGCCGCGACTGGCGATTTCCAGGGATCTTTGCCCTTAGATATGTTTCTATCAACCTCTCAAGAGTCTTCAACATAAAGGATGACAGACTAGAAGGACAAAAATCTTTTGCCTTCGTGTGGTAAGGTTTTCTTGCTTTCGGAATGAAAATAACCTTCGTGTCCCTCCATCCCACAGGTATATATGACATGCTGATACAAGCAGAGTATATCTCCCTTATCCAGGGAACCAGTCTATCAGACACACAGCTTGTAATTCAATCGGCGATACATCATGAGGGCCTGGCGACTTAAAGGAGTCGAAACCTCTTATAGCCCAAAGAATTGTTGGCTCAGACAGACGTTGTCCGTTGGAGAATTTTTCGGAAATGCGTATCATCGAGTAGTTCTAGTATTTCCTCACTAGACGTTGTCCATACATGCTTTAACTTCTGAATATACCCCACCTTAATAGGTCTCGAGGACAGAATCTTCCTTAGTCTAGGGCCTCAGATGTATCCTCAACGGAGCTGCAGAATTCTACCCAGGATTTGTTCTAAGCCTTCTCCAGTCGTGTGGTGCTCTTGTGGCTTTTGCTCTGTTGAAGAGTGTTCTGCAGTCCTTCCTTTGGGGTCCACCATGACGTTCGCGGCTTGCCCCTTGGCTTGGCAATAGAACATGCTGACACAAGCGAGTCATTCAGGGCCTTCGTGATCCGCTTGACCACTATGTCTGTACCCTCCGTAGTTTCCACTTCCTTTTCTGGTCTAGAAGGGATAGAGGTGCAAAATTTATGCCGAAATGTATTCCAGTCAGCCTTTCTTCTGGTTAGCCGAGGGACCACATTTGCAGTATTTTCTCCAAGGCTGATGATCAGAGAAGCTGTGGTCCTCCAACACATCCCAGTTGCATATTCTTCCACTTATATCTTTCATGCAGGTTCCTGGTAAAAAAAGGTCGGTTTATCCCCTTTATTACAAATTGCCAGATTGCAACTTATAGTATATTCGACAAGCAGCTCACCCCTTTCGTTGACATCCGAACTTCCCTATATCTGGTTGTTGTTGTTGTTGTAGCAGTTTGTTATACACTGAGACGGCAGCCCCTGACGATGAAGAACTCTATCGGGTCAATCCGGTACGTACAACCGGCTGCCTTGGAATCCACCATATCTGATGATGTGCATTAGCATCACTTCCTGCAATGAGGAAATTCTTCCCTACAGAAGCGGCTTCAATCAGCAACTTATGGTTTGAAGGCGGCATCTCTGAATCGTGTGCCATATAGGGAAGCCAGTCAGTAATGAGACTTGTTTATTTCAAGACTGGCTACTACTAAATCATCAGTGCTTAGCTACGGAAGAAGAAAAACATTTAGACTAATCTTCGCAAGAATACAGGCTCTATGTTTCTCATTCCCTGTACCCTTGAGTAGTTTGAGTCCCGGAATCCCGGAAATCTTAGTCCACGAACCATTCCTCCACACACCCATGGTTCTTCGTGGATAAGAACCACGTCAAATCCCCCTGCCATCAGGAGAACCATTAGTGCCGTTAAAGCGGCCTTACAATGGTGGAGATGTATCTGTAGAAACCGGACCATAGTCAGGATTCAGAACTTCCACCACTGTTGCGTTAGCCTCGTCTTCGGATTCCACCAGAAGTTCATCCTCACAAGGTTCGTTAGATTCTGTCATGACGAGCTTCCGTACGCATCTAGAGACAGGTGAGAAAACTGTGGAACCACTCTTTCCCAGGTAACTGGACACTTGCTTTACAGACTTTAAATGTTAAATGTTTTTATATTTCTTATTTGAAAATGTCCCAAGAGTAAATACACCCCTCAAAATATCTCTGCAATTTCAGGTTGGCAAAGTTAAAATATACATTTTAATCAGAAAATCGTCTTAATAACCACTCATAACAAACCTGAGAAAAAGCTGCTGCAAACAAACTCGCTGTCCATTTTCCTAATTAAATATTTATTTCGCACGAAATGCAATGCCATTTCAAATCTTGACCAAAACTACAAAATTCACTTAAAATTAAGCAGAGGGAGCGAGAAACAGTGAGAGACAACAAAAAAAAAGGAAAAGGTGCTACGAGAACGGACTTATGTCAACGGCAATGAGCCTTTAACTTTAGTCCATTAAACTTCATATCAACTTCATTTCATGATTGCTCTACAGATTTTAACGGTTTTAAGGGTCATTAAACGACAAGTGCCTCAACCGTATGCGACCCATCCTTAACGGTCTTATTTTAAGGATGACAATTCCCTGATGGCCCAAACGTAGACAAATGTATCACAGCATACGTTACGTACAATTTTCGTCATAATGATGTTGTTTATGTTCGTTCGTTCGTTGCACTGCTGATATTGGTTCTTAATTTTATGCCACGCAAATGTGAGTTCTCCATAAAAAATTCATGTGTATGGATATGTGCATGTGTGTTATACGTCGATATGACATTTGAATCTCATTGAGAAGAGACTCTCATTACTTTGCGCCCCAAAGAGTTGACATCATTAATGATGTCATTGAATTTTCATTTAAAAATTTTCTGAAGCATAAGGCAAAATGTTGAACTTATACATACGAGAATAATTTTTCGAATGTATCGCTATTTTCGCAGTAACAGAAAGAACATTTTTCAATACAAAAAAAAATTAATTTATGGCGAGATGGAATTGCTCATTAACATTCCCAAATGAAAAATCTACAGCTGTATTGAAGATTCTCAATATTTTAACTTGCGTTTTTGCATGTAGGTAAAAAGGCCACATAAAACGCACCGAAAACATATCGCTCATGTATTGGTTGGCCAAAAAGTAATTGCGGATTTTTCATATAGTCGGCGTTGACAAATTTGTTCACAGCTTGTGACTCTGTAATTGCATTCTTTCTTCTGTCAGTTATCAGCTGTTACTTTTAGCTTGCTTTTGAAAAAAAAGTGTAAAAAAAGTATATTTGATTAAAGTTCATTCTAAGTTTTATTAAAAATGCATTTACTTTCTTTTAAAAAATCCGCAATTACTTTTTGGGCAACCCAATATTTAAAGAGTGGCATACTTCAAAAAATCGATTTTGCCGAAAACGCAAATTAAGTCCCAACGGCCATTTGGGTTCAAAGAAAAGAAGAAAGCTAAAACAAATAAAAACATGTTAAAGCGCGCTAAGTTCGGCCGGGTCGAATCTTGGGAACCCAACACAATGGAATCTGCTAAAAATTTATATAAAGAAAATTTATTTGAATGGCATAAAACTAAACTTCTGTCAAACCAGCAAAAATTAAAACTTCTAGAAACCGATCAAGGATGATCAAGAGACCGGTTTACATGGAAGTTATATCAGGGTATAGACTGATTTGGACCGTATTTGGCACAGTTGTTGGAAGTCGTAATAGAACACCGTATGCAAAATTTAAGCCAAATCGGACAAATATTGCGGTTTATAAGGAGTCAAGAAGTCAAATCGGGAGATCGAATTATATGGGAGATATATAAGGGTATAGACTGATTTGGCCCGTATTTGGCACAGTTGTTGGAAGTTGTAATAGAACACCGCATGCAAAATTTAAGCCAAATCGGACAAAAATTGAGGTTTGTAAGGACTCAAGAAGTCAAATCGGGAGATCGGTTTATATGAGAGCTATATCCAAATCTGATCCGATATGGTCAATTTGCAATCTCCAACGACCTACATGAACATTAAGTTTCTGTGCAAAATTTCAGGCGGCTAGATTTACACGTTCGACCGCTATCGTGATTTCGAAAGACGGACGAAAGGACATGTTTAGATAGACTCAGAATGTCGATCAAGAATATATTTATTATTATACTTTATAGAGTCTTAGACGAATATTTCGAGATGTTACAAACGGAATGACTAGATGAGTATACCCCCATCCTATGGTGGTGGGTATAAAAAGAATATCGATATGAAATTTTTACACAATGTAAAGCATTATAGGGAGCACATTTACAAATAACTATTGGGTTGTCTAAAAAGTAATTGCGGATTTTTTAAAAGAAAGTAAATGCATTTTTAATAAAACTTAGAATGAACTTTAATCAAATATATAATTGCCATTTTGTTTGATAACCTTTTGCCATCTTCCCGGCAAATTTAGTATTCCACGCTCATAGAACTTCTGGCCTTTATCTGCAAAAAACTGAACCAAGTGCGATTTTATAGCCTCATCATTGCCGAAATTCTTACCATTTAAGGAGTTCTGCAAAGATCGAAATAAATGGTAGTCTGATGGTGCAAGGTCAGGGCTATATGGTGGATGCATCAAAAGTTCCCAGCCAAGCTCACTCAGTTTTTGGCGAGTGACCAAAGATGTGTGAGGTCTAGCGTTGTCCTGGCGGAATATTACACCTTTACGATTGACCAATTCTGGTCGCTTCTCCTTGATGGCTGCATTCAATTTGTCCAATTGTTGACAGTAAACATCCGAATTAATCGTTTGGTTCCTTGGAAGCAGCTCAAAATATACCACACCCTTCCAATCCCACCAAACAGACAGCATAACCTTCTTTTGGTGGATATCAGCCTTTGAAGTGGTTTGAGCTGGTTCATTATGCTTGAACCATGATCATTTTCGACTAACGTTGTTGTAAACAATCCATTTTTCATCTCCAGTTATGATTCGTTTTAAAAACGGATCGAATTCATTGCGTTTAAGGTGCATATCACAAGCGTTGATTCGGTTTGTTAAATAAATTTCTTTAATACATGTGGTACCCATATTAAAATTGACGCCAAACAAACAAATGTAAACAAAATATCGCGCACTTTTTTTCTAAAGCAAGCTAAAAGTAACAGCTAATAACTGACAGAAGAAAGAATGCAATTACAGAGTCACAAGCCTTTGAAAAAATTTGTCAACGCCGACTATATTACTACTATATTACCGACAATTACTTTTTGGGCAACCCAATAGTATTCGCTTCGCTGCCCCCGTTTTTGATAACCCCGTTTTTAGTGTAGGACTTCCAAAAACCTAGGTAGTCACACAGTTTATAAGATTATGAAGTTTTGTAATAATCTTATATATAAAAATCAATTTGTGTTTGTTTGTTTGTGTGTCCCTTATAGACTCAGAAACGGCTGAACCGACCCCGTGGTGAAAATAGGGTACGACATTTTTTGATATCTGAAGGAGGGGTACCCTAAACGAAACGCCAGATCTCGGAGATGGGTGGTGCGATTTAAGCGAAATTTTGTGCGCTCTCATATAGTACCTTAAAAATAAAAAATTGGTATCCAAATTTCGGATGGGTACCTAGGGGGGCTGCCCCACCCTAAAACCTACCAAACATATATTTAGACCAATCACGACAATATGGGACTCAAAAGAAAGGTATTTTGTATAAGAAAACGTATCTGATATCCAATTGTCGGACCAAGTGCTAGGAGGACCACCCCAAGCCCCAAAACACCCCTAAATCGGACATATTTACCGACAATGGCAATATGGGACTCAAATAAAAGGTATTTGCGAATAGAATACGAATCTGATTTCCAAATGTGGGACCACGTTTCTGGGGGTCCACCCCATCCCCAAACTGGACTTATTTACTGACCATGGGAATATGGGGCTTAAATAAAAGCTATTTGAGTGTAAAATACGAATCTGATATCCAAATATAGGACCAAGTGTTTGGGGGGCTGTCTCTCACCAAAAACATCCCCAAAGGGGCAAATTTACGACCATAGCAATATGGGGTCTTTGGGAGTAAAATGAAAGGTCTTTGGGAGTAAAGCACGAATTTGATATCAATATTCGGAAAAAGTGTCTATGGGGCCACCCCACCCCCACAACACCACCCAAATAGAAAGTATTTTCTGACTATTGCAATATGAGACTTAAATAAGAGGGTTTTTAAAGTGGAACACGAATCCGATATATATTTTCAAGGCCAACTCACTGAGTGGCCGCGCATCCCCCAAAACACCCCCCAAGCCGGTCATGTTTGCCGACTATGGAAATATGGGGCTCAAATTAAAGGTATGTGGGAGTAGACCACGTATCTGATATCATCAACATTAGGGGCCAACTGTTTAGCGGACGTCCCATCACCATAAAAACCCCCAAATAGGACGTATTTGCTCACCAAGATAATTTGGGTCTTAAAGAAAGTGGAACTAAATATTCATAGTTTTTAGGGCCAATACCACAAACAGGACATTTTTGCTGACTTTTGTAATAAGGAGTTTAAATGAGATTAGAAAACGAATTTGATACCCAATTTTGAGGGCAATGTCAATATAGGGTTCAAATATATGAGAATAGAGCACGTTGCTGATGTATTTTCCGGGCTTAGTGTTTGGGAAACCACCCCAATCCCCAAAACAGCCCTAATTCGGGCATATTTACCGACCATGTCAATGTGGAGCTTAAATGAAAGACATTGGGGGTAAAGCAAGAATTGATACCCGTTTTCGGGACCAATTTTCTGGGGGTCTACTCCTTTTTCAAAATACCACACACACAGCAATTTTTTTACTGACCATCGCAATATGGGGCTCAAATAAAGGTATTTGGGAGTAGAATACGAATTTGATATCCAAATGTAATGTAGGACCATATAGTTAAGGCATCACCCCTTTCCCAAAACACCCCCAAAGGGAAAAAATGTTTCGACCATGCCAATATGTGGCTCGAATGAAAGGTATTTGAGATTAGAGATCGAATTTGATAACCTATTTTGGCCATGTATTTGGGGGACACCTCATCCTGTAAACTCATCTTAAGCCAATGGCAAAATGGGTTTAAATAAATGGTATTTGAGAGAAGAGCACGATGTTGATATTTTTTCAGGGCCAAGTATCTGGGGGACCACCTCTCCACCGAAAACACCACTAAATCAAACATCATAAGAATATTGGGCTGAAATGAAGTATTTTAAGAATGGAGTACAACATACATCCAAAATTCGTATACCAATTAAGATCATATGGGATAAAGGCACTTATATTGTTAAACTATATCCTTAATTAAAGGTCTTCGAAAATAAATATTCTAAGGAAAGTTTTGTTCCATATAAAGTAAAAGAAGGCCCAGCGGAGCGGGCCCGGGTCAGCTAGTGATCTATAAAATCAATAACATTTTGCATGTTACATTTTTAAGATTTGTAAAACGATATTAGGGTTATTGAGTACAACAATTGAGTCGTTAAAATCACCACTTTTACATGCAATCCCTACAAAGTTAAAATTTTCTCGAACAAAATCGGATGTATCACCATAACTATCAGAACGACAACAGATATTGCTTTAAACACCGATGTATGGACCGATATGGTCCATGCTGTTTGTAGGGTGGGGAAGGGGTAGACCCCCAGAAAATTGGTCCCGAAAGTGGCTATCAATTTCGTGCTCTACTCCCCAAAATCTCTCATTTGAGCCCCACATTGATCGGTAAATTTCCCCGTCTTAGGGGTTTTTTCAGGGAGTGGGGTGGTCCCCCAAACGCTTAACCCTGAGAAAATATCAGCATCGTGCTCTACTCTCAAATATCATTTGAAGCCATATTGCCTTTGGCCTAAAAATTGGATATCAAATTCGTTTTCTAATCTCAAATAACTTTCATTTAAACCCCTTATTGCAAAAATCACCAAATATGTCAGGTTTCGGGAATGAACTCTAAAAGCTATCAATATCGAGCTCCACTCTCTTTAAGACCCAAATTGTCATGGTGAACAAATACGTCCTATTTGGGGGTTGTTATGGGAGAGGGACGTACCTAAGGCAGTTGGTCCCGAATATTGATATTAGATCCGTGGTCTACTCCCAAATACCTTTCATTCGAGCCCCATATATCCATAGTAGGCAAATATGTCCGGGCGGCCACTCAATAACTTAGCCTTGAAAATATATATCAGATTCGTGTTCTACTCTAAAATACCTTTTATTTGAGCCCCATATTGCAAATACTTCCTATTTGGGTGGTGTTATGGGGCTGGAGTGGTCCCATAGACACTTTTCTCCGAAAATTGATATCAGATTTGTGCTTTACTCATTAAGACCTTTCATTTGAGCCCCATATTGGTATGGTCGCATATTTTTCCTCTTTGGGGGTGTTTTTGGGGAGGGGCTAACTCCAAACATTTGGTCCCACATTTGGATATCAGATTCGTATTTCTACACTTAAATACCCTTTATTTTAATCCCATATTGCCATGGTCAGTAAATAAGTCCTGTTTGGGGGTGTATTGGGGAGGGGGTGGAGACCCAAAAACTTGGTCCCACATTTGGATATCAAATTCGTTTTCTACTCGCAAATACCTTTCATTTGAGTCCCATATTGCCATGGTCGGTAAATATGTCCGATTTAGAGTTGTTTTGGGGGTTGGGGAGGTCCCCCACACCCTTGGTCCGACAATTGAATATCAGATATGTTTTCTAATCTTAAATACCTTTCATTTGAGTCCCATATTGTCGTGATTGGTGTATATATATATTTGTTAGGTTTTGGGGTGGTGCGCCCACCCTAGGCACTTAAATACCCTTTATTTTAATCCCATATTGCCATGGTCAGTAAATAAGTCCTGTTTGGGGGTGTATTGGGGAGGGGGTGGAGACCCAAAAACTTGGTCCCACATTTGGATATCAGATTCGTTTTCTACTCGCAAATACCTTTCATTTGAGTCCCATATTGCCATGGTCGGTAAATATGTCCGATTTAGAGTTGTTTTGGGGGTTGGGGAGGTCCCCCACACCCTTGGTCCGACAATTGAATATCAGATATGTTTTCTAATCTTAAATACCTTTCATTTGAGTCCCATATTGTCGTGATTGGTGTATATATATATTTGTTAGGTTTTGGGGTGGTGCGCCCACCCTAGGTACCCCATCCGAAATTTGGATACCAAATTTTTGTTTTTGGTTACTATAAGTGAGCACACAAATTTTCGCTTAAATCCCACCACCCATCTCCTAGATGTGGTGTTTCTGAAAACGGGTGTAAAGGGGAGGGTAAAGAAAATTTCTCCCTATAGAAAGCATCAGCATTATATTTCTTTATGGATTGTTTTTATTTCCCTTGGTCCAAATTTTAGATATAAAAAAATCTTATTAATTTAATTTGTTAAAAAAACAAATGGTTTGTGCTTCTTATTTCAATCAAAACCTTTTTGTGATCTTTTTTTTAATTTACTGTTTTGTTCTATTTCAAAAACTTAACGTAATGCTGCTATACAGAGCAACACCGTTAGTTAATATTTTAGAACAAACTTTATGATACAGCCTAAAAGTATGCTACAGTTTTTATAATACAAGTTGTAAATGGTCGGCCGAATAATAATAATACCAATGAATAGCCGTCTTGTCTTATCTGAAATTTTGCACGATGTGTTTATTTTGTCAAGAATTTTGGCATATGTTGTATATTGTTCAAATATGTTGTAAGATCCATAATCTGATATACATTGCTGTCAAATCGCTCTTTCGCACGTTTTTACATGAAATTACAACTATATTTCATTAATAAATAAATCTCACAAATTCAGATAACGACAAGTGAAAACTTGTTATCATTAAATTTCCAAAAAAAATTATTAATTGTGTGAATATTAAAGAAAATGCAAGCATTTTTCGCTGTCCCTAGCAAATTCTTTTTACTGGGCAAACTTTTAACCAACGACTGACTGTATGCCGATTCAAATATCTTCCAAGCCAATAACTCCATTTATTAACTTCAGCATTATGTGCTTCTCATTTCTGTTAATATAGTTTATTTTCGATGCTTTTTGCTACAGATATTGTTGTACCCACCACCACATGCTATGAAGTTTTTAATTTTGAAATATTGCATTTTTACAACATTAACCCATGTCGGGAAAAAATGAATGCAATTCAATTTCCATAAGGGATACAGTGTGGAAAGCTCATTTACACTAAATGGCTCTCATTTATTATTAAATAAACGATTCATTATGGAAGTCATTATTCAAGAATTAACAACACATTTTCCAAAGGAATTAAGCATACCAAACGCAACCCTTTTAATAATACACTTACCAAAGAGTTATAATGGCCAAAAAGAAGAGCAAGAACATGGCCAAACTCACACCATCACCAACGGCCATCGGTATGGATTAGAAAAGACGATAAAATCGTTAATTCAATTTAATCACCAAACAAAAGGCAAGGCAAATGAGAACATATCCCAAACTTTCCCATCCGCACCATGCCTCGCCTCGCCGCTTAGCGTTGCAACCATGAACGTCATGACGAAATGGTTGGGAAAGAAAAATATTGAAACATTTTCAACGCTCCGCTTTTTTTCAATTTTTCCAGTTTTTTGTTGTTGGTCTTAGTTACAGTGAAAAATATTTATAATGCTCTTAGTACTTACTTTATTAAACGTTAAGTATGGAAAAAAGTTTTTTCCTCGCCTTGTAATTAATACTTAAAAAAAAATTTTTAAGCAAAGCGAAAATGAATTGCCTTAGGAAGAGCACAAATCCTGTGAGGACCTGCAAGAGGCACGTGAGATATTTTAGGGTTATTAAGTATCTCTGAAAACTTAATACGATACGAAAAGAACTTCTTCGAATAGTTCAATATCAAACGTAGTTTTAGACACCCAAATTTTGATAGGTTACATGGAAAGGAGGATGCGAATATTAATTCGCCACTATGGATATACACCGAAGCCTGTAATCAGCTTGTTTTACGCTCTAAATACCAAAAAGTAAGGGCGTAGCGCAGAGGTTAGCATTTCCGCCTATGACCCTGAACGCCTGGGTTCCAATCCTGGCAGGAACATCAGAAAAATTTTCAGCGGTGGTTATCCCCTCCTAATGCTGGCAACATTTGTGAGGAACTTTGCCTGTAAAAACTTCCGCTCTGCGGCACGCCGTTCGAACTCGGGTATAAAAAGGAGGTCCCTTATCATTGAGCCTAAAACTAAATCGGACAGCACTCATTGATTTGCGAGAAGTTTGCCCCAGTTCATGGGCAAATTTGCATTTGCAACCCCGAAAAAGAAAATTTGAAGTTAGGAATTCCATGCCACTTACAAAATCCTTAATTGTTTTCGATATCACTTCCCTAAGTTGGTTCATATCTGGTTTTGTGTCCCCACTTAAGTACCGGTGTCTGCTAGCAGCGAAAGCTGGGCCGGGAAATGCTCCAACGTCTCATCATCTTCCCCACATGCCCTACACATGTTATCACTTGCCGCACCTACTTTGCATAAGTAAGCTCGTAGACCTATTTTTCCCGTTATAATACCGAAAGCTATACTGACCTCCTTCTTACTTCCTTTCAGTAATTCCCTCGTCTTCTTGCGATCCTAATATCCCCATAGTATTTTCCCGTTCTACCAAACGTTTCGCTGTTCCTTAATGTTAAATGAGCATTCGTAGGCCACGCCCTTAACTCGGATTGCGTCGACCCAAAAGGCGTCGGGTTAACCAAGTTTATTGACGGCAGTCCTCTAACCTTCACTGCCAAATCCTCGGCTCTTTCCTTCTCCCTTACTCTGGTATGATACGGCACCCTAACGATGCAGACTGTGCCACTCTCAGAGAAGGCGTTAATCTACTTCTCCTTCTTTCATTCCAATACTGTTCGTGACCTTACCGTCCTGGTTGTAGTTGCCCTGATGGCCAGTTTACTGTCCGTAAAGATATTCTCACTCGATGAACATAGAAAATTTGATGAACATCGAATTTTCATAGAAAATTTGATGAACATCGAATTTTCATAGAAAATTTGATGAACATCGAATTTTCATAGAAAATTTGATGAACATCGAATTTTCATAGAAAATTTGATGAACATCGAATTTTTATAGAAAATTTGATGAACATCGAATTTTCATAGAAAATTTGATGAACATCGAATTTTCATAGAAAATTTGATGAACATCGAATTTTCATAGAAAATTTGATGAACATCGAATTTTCATAGAAAATTTGATGAACATCGAATTTTCATAGAAAATTTGATGAACATCGAATTTTCATAGAAAATTTGATGAACATCGAATTTTCATAGAAAATTTGATGAACATCGAATTTTCATAGAAAATTTGATGAACATCGAATTTTCATAGAAAATTTGATGAACATCGAATTTTCATAGAAAATTTGATGAACATCGAATTTTTATAGAAAATTTGATGAACATCGAATTTTCATAGAAAATTTGATGAACATCGAATTTTCATAGAAAATTTGATGAACATCGAATTTTCATAGAAAATTTGATGAACATCGAATTTTCATAGAAAATTTGATGAACATCGAATTTTCATAGAAAATTTGATGAACATCGAATTTTCATAGAAAATTTGATGAACATCGAATTTTCATAGAAAATTTGATGAACATCGAATTTTCATAGAAAATTTGATGAACATCGAATTTTCATAGAAAATTTGATGAACATCGAACATCGAATTTTCATAGAAAATTTGATGAACATCGAATTTTCATAGAAAATTTGATGAACATCGAATTTTCATAGAAAATTTGATGAACATCGAATTTTTATAGAAAATTTGATGAACATCGAATTTTCATAGAAAATTTGATGAACATCGAATTTTCATAGAAAATTTGATGAACATCGAATTTTCATAGAAAATTTGATGAACATCGAATTTTCATAGAAAATTTGATGAACATCGAATTTTCATAGAAAATTTGATGAACATCGAATTTTGAACATCGAATTTTCATAGAAATTTGATGAACATCGAATTTTCATAGAAAATTTGATGAACATCGAATTTTCATAGAAAATTTGATGAACATCGAATTTTCATAGAAAATTTGATGAACATCGAATTTTCATAGAAAATTTGATGAACATCGAATTTTCATAGAAAATTTGATGAACATCGAATTTTCATAGAAAATTTGATGAACATCGAATTTTCATAGAAAATTTGATGAACATCGAATTTTCATAGAAAATTTGATGAACATCCAATTTTCATAGAAAATTTGATGAACATCCAATTTTCATAGAAAATTTGATGAACATCCAATTTTCATAGAAAATTTGATGAACATCGAATTTTCATAGAAAATTTGATGAACATCGAATTTTCATAGAAAATTTGATGAACATCCAATTTTCATAGAAAATTTGATGAACATCCAATTTTCATAGAAAATTTGATGAACATCCAATTTTCATAGAAAATTTGATGAACAACGAATTTTCATAGAAATGAATTTTGAACATCGAATTTTCATAGAAAATTTGATGAACATCGAATTTTCATAGAAAATTTGATGAACATCGAATTTTCATAGAAAATTTGATGAACATCGAATTTTCATAGAAAATTTGATGAACATCGAATTTTCATAGAAAATTTGATGAACATCGAATTTTCATAGAAAATTTGATGAACATCGAATTTTCATAGAAAATTTGATGAACATCGAATTTTCATAGAAAATTTGATGAACATCGAATTTTCATAGAAAATTTGATGAACATCGAATTTTCATAGAAAATTTGATGAACATCGAATTTTCATAGAAAATTTGATGAACATCGAATTTTCATAGAAAATTTGATGAACATCGAATTTTCAAAGAAAATTTGATGAACATCGAATTTTCGGGTGTTTGTAACAAACAAAAACATCGAATTTTCATAGAAAATTTGATGAACATAGAATTTTCATAAAAAATTTGATGAACATCGAATTTTCATAAAAAATTTGGTGAAAATCGAATTTTCATAGAAAATTGGATGAACATCGAATTTTCATAGAAAATTTGATGAACATCGAATTTTCATAGAAAATTTGATGAACATCGAATTTTCATAGAAAATTTGATGAACATCGAATTTTCATAGAAAATTTGATGAACATCGAATTTTCATAGAAAATTTGATGAACATCGAATTTTCATAGAAAATTTGATGAAAGAGAAACAAACAAAAACATCGAATTTTCATAAAAAATTTGATGAACATCGAATTTTCATAAAAAATTTGATGAACATCGAATTTTCATAAAAAATTTTGTGAAAATCGAATTTTCATAGAAAATTTGGTGAACATCAAATTTTAATAGAAAATTTAAGTTTTCATAGAATTTTCATTAGACATTTTAATGTTCAATGAGTGGAGATAGGCGATGGATGGACCAAAAAGGTGTTTAAGGTAAATTGGATAAATATCCGGGTATTAACCCATTTATACCCAAAAGCAGGGTATTTATAATTTTGCAGATATCTTGGGTATAAAAACATTTCGTATTCTTTGTATATAAACCTGATCTTCTGACCTCATAAACTCGGATTTTTGTTATATATAGCCGCTATATAGACCGATCTCCAGACTTAAAATCTGGAGGCAATAAATTGGTAATTTTTCATCCGATTTCGATGAAATTTGGCACAGTGAGTTCTAGTAGACCCCTTCCCATTTCTGTGAAGGGGTGTTCAGATCGGACTATATTTGGATATAGCTGCCCAATAGACCGACCGACCGATCTCCCGATATAGGGTATTGAGGCCATAAAATATCCATTTATTACCCAGCACAGTGTGTTCCGGTAGACCTCTACCCATTCCTGTCAATTGTGGTTCAGATCGGATTATATTTGCATAAGTCTCCCATATAGATCGATCTCCCGATGTAGTGTAATGAGCCAATAAAAGGTGCATTTTTCATCCTATTTCGATGAAATTTGGCAGAGCGAGTTTTGGTACCCCTCTGAACCGTTTTGAGTAATATCGTCCAGATCGGATATATATATTTGGATATAGCTGCCATATAGACCGATCTCCCGATATAGAGTATTGGGTGTATATAAGAAGCTTTTTTCATCCGATTTTGATGAAATTTGAAACAGTTCGTTTTGATAGACCTCTTCACCTTTGCGTCGTACATCGTCCAGATCAGGCCATATTTGGATACCCAAGCGTTGGGTATTTACCCGGTAGAAACCCATCTCTAGCAATGAGAGAATTTTTCGTTAAATTTAAATATACTTTTATTTTTGTTTAAATCATTATTTGAATAATTTTTATTTATTTATTATCTATGGAAGCTATGCTCCGTTATTCTCTGTATCCAGTTGTAAGCACTTCCTTATTAAGCTTGCGGTGGCACCCGCTTAAAAATTAGTTGCCGCAACCCACATTTTTCCCATAACCTTTTTTCTCTCGTTGCTTTGTGATAATAGAAAGGAAAACGTTTGGAACAAAATAACCTATCCATCCATCCATTCTGCCAAAGGAAAGGGAAAGAAGTTTTCTGTTTGATAACTTTTAATAAAGTTTTTTGTGTTTCAGCAGCTTTATGTGAAATGATGCTTTTTGTAACATTATAATCAGCACAATTATAATGTATGTGAATATTTTATTTTATGGTTCGCAACTTTGAACAGCATGAAAATTAAATAAAATGGGTTCATGAAACTAAATACAAAAATTTCTTGCACTCTGGACTATGTTGTGTTTGTTCGGGTGGTGGGGGGGGGCGAGAAGGGGTCGTGTTTGTTAGAGACGTTTGAAAGGAAATAGCAGTTGAGCAGCACTTAAGCGTACGTTAATTGTGCCGTATAAAGTAATTTGTTGCTGGTAGTTTGTGTGACAGTGGGTCGCTAATGGCAACAATTAGGCAAACCATTGGATTTGAAACTTATATTTTTTGCTTAAATCCACAAACGATACAGACGTTTCTTACGAACCTGAAAATGCCCGCTTTTGAAATAACATCTGCACATCTCTTCCGATATCAGCAGCATTATTTTTGAGCTAATGTAAGAAGGCAGAATAGTCCTTTCTGAAGGAAATAAAGCTAAAAAAATAATTCGTATAAACAACGAAAGGTCATGAATATGGACAGCAAATCTTGTGTCACATGAAAAGGTGGATAGTTATGTGTAGTTTAGATTAGGTTAGAGTGGCAGACTCACTTATACTATTTTCATCCTTGTAATACTACAGTATGAGACCTACAGTGACAAACCCACAACCTGGGCTACCGAGACGATCTACAAACACAGGGGAAAGCACTCAACAATATGGTCGATAGTCGCCGTGCTGGGCAGCATGTGAGCGTACCTCAATGAACGGATATATGCTAGCACCAGTTTTGTCAATCCAAACTTGGCAGATACTGTGGTTAGAAGGCTGGTGGTAAAGAAAACGGCCCACGGTGGATTAATCTCGCCGAATCTCTAGAACCTCGTAGCATGAAATTAATCGGACGACATCGTCCTGCTGATCCGAGGCAAATTTCTGTCGACAACCATCGAGTTCATAGAAAGGAGGAGAAGGAGGACGACTGAGGAGACTGTCGAGAATGGGTTCAAGACGAAACCAAAGGAAGAGGGAACTTCTGCTTTTGAGCGAGAGATATAAGATAAGTGATTTTGCACTCCCGTCTCTGGAGCGATCCCACCCCGATTCAAAACTGTCGTGAAAAAAGGAGGAGGACTAAGGAGACTGTCCAGAACGGGTTCAAGACGAAACCAAAGGAAGAGGGAATTTCTGCTTTTGAGCAAGATAATTAATTTTGGACTCCCGTCTCTGGAGCGATCCCACTCCGATTCAAAACTGTCGTGAGAGAAGAAAATGCCCAAAGACACGGTAGGAAGGTGAAAGACACTGTAAAAAAAAGAAGCCACAAATTACGGTTAGACTTCTAGGAGAAGAAAGAGGTTTTGTAAGAAATTGACATTTAAAACAAAGGTGTTTAGCTGCTGACAGAAGGATTCGAACTAGGCAATTTAGGAAGGCCAATGACAGAAATTGAAGGTGCTTTCAATAATGTTAAACCAACGTCAATCATAAAGGAGTTGAAATCAAAACTGTCGTGAAAGAAAAAAAAACCGAAAGACACTATAGGAAGACGAAAGACACTGTAAAAAAAAGAAGCCGCAAATCACGGTAAGACTTCTGGTAGAAGGAAGAGGTTTTGTAAGAAATTGACATTTAAAACAAAGGTGTTTAGCTGCTGACAGAAGGATTCGAACTAGGGAATTTAGGAAGGACCAATGACAGAAATTGAAGGTGCTTTCAATAATGTAAAACCAACGTCAATCATAAAGGAGTTGGAGTTTTTAGGCATCAACTCTGCCGTAAGGCGAAAGTTTCCCCGCACTCTAAGAGATAAACTTCAGGAAGCTCTACTTTCAACAGCAAAGTGTGCTACCGAAAGTGGTCTAAGTATAAATCCTTGCAAGACAGAAGTAGTTCTTTTGGGCAGGAGATACAAGTTGCCTACAGTGAAACCTGTCTCCTTGGATGGAGAGATTATTCCATTTACAAAAAGCGCAAAATACCTGGGTGTTTTGCTGGACAGGAAATTGAACTTCAAGTCCAACATTTTGGAAAGGGCAAGAAAGGCCACTCTTGCCCTACACACCTGCAAAAGAGCCATTGCCAAAAGTTGGGAGTGGTCTTTGTCATGCTTTGGGTATATACTCCAGTTGTCAGACCTATAATGCTATATGGTGTTGTGGTCTGGTGGACGTCGCTTCAAAAATCCACCTACTGCTCAATACTTAACCGGATCCAAAGGATGGTTTGTTTGTGCATCACAGCCGCACTGAGGACGACACCATCTCAGCACAGAATTTAATGCTACATCTTATGCCTGCCTCTGGACATTGTGGCTACCCAATTAACCTCACCACTGCCGTGATGTTAAGGGAGTTTTCTCATTGGTCATGTGGCGGCTACGGACACTGTGTTCTCCTTGATACAATATCCGATGTTCCAGACAGTGTGGATTACACCCTACCTGAGCCGTTTTTTGATAAAAATTACTGTTCCACTATTCCTGCTAGAACCGATTGCAACTACGAAATCCCTGGTAACAGAAGTTACATAGACTTCTATGCGAATGGCTCCAAACTAAACGACTAGGTGGGCTTTGGGGAGTACTCTAAAGATCTAGAATTGGTCATATCGAAAAAGGTTACCCCACCACTGGAGTGTGTATCAAGCGGAGATCCTTGCATTTAAGGAAGTGGTGGAATGCCTGAGATAAAATGTCATTACGACGAGTGACATAAATATCTCCTCAGACAGCCAGGCAGCCATTAAATCCCTGGAGAACGTATTTCTGAACACAAGAGCCGCCCTCGACTGTCGCAGATCTCTCAACAAGATGGCTGAACAGTTCAAAATTCACCTGTTTTGGGTGTCGGTCCACAGAGATATCCCAGATATCCCGTGGGTATGCCGCAAGCGAAATGTAAGCTAAGTTTTCAGGACCAGGCCCGAAGAAAAACAAATATTAGATGATAACAAAAAGGGGGCTGTGAGCATTCCAAAACTATGTGGCCTAATCTAGACTTGAAGAAGTCTACTGCTTTGCTAGAACAGACAGTCTCAGTCATTGTGTCCGTCATGACAGGTCACTGTCCGGGTCATAGGAGAGTAAGGGGGAATGAAAGAGCAGACGATTAGGCAATGAAGGCCAGAGGATTATTGTCAATAATCTTAGTTAACCCGAAGCCTTTCGGGTCGACGCAGTGCGAGTTAAGGGCGTAGTCGACGCTGTGGAACGGTGAAACGGTCGGTAGGTTGACGAAAATATATGGGGAGACCCGGATCGTGATAAGACGTGGCTATAACTGAAGGCCACCGTAGCGCAGAGGTTAGCATGTCCGCTTATGACGCTGAAAGCCTGTGTTCGAATCCTGGCGGAAACATCATCAAAATTTTCATTTGCGGTTATCCCCTCCTAATGCTGGCGACATTTGAGAGGTACTGTACCATTTTGTATGGTAGCCATGTAAAAACTTCTCCACAAAGAGGTGTCGCGCTGCGGCACGCTGTTCGGACTCGGCTATAATAAGGAGCCCCCTTATCATTGAGCTTAAACTTGAATCGAACCGCACTCATTCATATGTGAGAAGTGTGCCCCTTTTCCTTAATGGAATTTTCATAGGCAAATTTCCATTCGCATTACAGAAAGGAAGTAAGAAGGAGGCCATTTAAGTTTTCGGTATCATAACGGGACACAGTTCTATAGGAGTACAGTACTATAGGACGAGTGCGGCAATTGATAGCATGTGTAACGCACGTGGAGAAAATGATGAGACGTAGGGGCATTTCCTATGTCATTGCCCGGCTTTCGCGGCTAACAGACAGCGGTACTTAGGTGGGAAACAATACCAGAAATGAACCAACTAAGGGGTGTGGTATGGAAAACAGTTGGGGATTTTATAAGAAGCACGGAATTTCTAACTTAGATTTTCTTTTTCGAGGTTATGTAAGGTTGAAAAGAGGGTGCGGATATTAATCCACCCCATGCCACCTATGGACATACAACTAAGCCTGTAATCGGCTTGTTGTGCTCTCTAAATACTAAAAAAGTAATGTTTTTCGAGGTTACTTCTTTAGTAATTAGAGCGTACAACAAGCCGATTACTGGGTTAGGTGTATGTCCAAAGTGGCATGGGCCGGATTAATATCCGTACCCCCTGCGCAAATGGAAGGCTTTTAATATAATTGTGTATCATAATATCGAAATAATTTCTAAAAGAGTTTTGATTTACCAATTGGGATCTGCTTATAATTGGTCAAAATATGAGTTTGAATTATACAACAACATTAAATTCAACTTGTCACTTTTCTACAATATATGCGCAATCTATTTTGAAATTAAAAATAATATACATAAGGGCGACGTTACATTTTTATATACCCTCCATCATTCGTCATTCCGTTTGTAACACATCGAAATATTGATCCGAGGATTTTAAGTACAATAGAAATAGCCATGCCCACCCGTCTGTCCGTCTGTCGAAAGCACTCTAACTTCTGAAGGAATAAAGCTAGGCGCTGGAGGCCACCGCAGCGCAGAGGTTAGCATATTGAGCGTAAACTTGAATCGGACTGCACTCATTGATATGTGAGATGTTTGCCCCTGTTCCTTAGTGGAATGTTCATGGGAAAAATTTATATTTGTTGTATTTGTAAAGTTAGGCGCTTGAAATTTTGCACAAATAGTTATTGATCAATGCACAATTTATACTATTAAATAGCAATTTAATTCGTACGATTAAAAATATGTTCAACGAAGGCCATGTTGACCAATCATTTGGCGTGATAAAAAATAAAATCGAATTTCTATGTCAAAACTTATTGAAGCAATCAACGCCCTGTTTGAAAAGTTTTTTTTAGTCAATACCATATTCAATCGGTTAAACTTTTTTCTGTGAATGTTCTCAAAATTAAACCCCAAACTGCTTTGTGCCCACTGTTCAGCAATAACCCTATATCGTTCAAGTGGCCTGCTACACCCGTCGTCTTTGGGCTACTGTGCCTATAAAGTAAATATTCCCTTGACTTCAGCCCATATTAAGTGTTGGGCACGCACGCATGTCAGAGTCACAATGACCAACTGTCTGTTAAATTAAACGTCTTTTTTTCTAACTGGACACACAATTTGTCAGCGTTAGTTAAAGTTTGAAATCAAAACTTATTGTACATCCATTCATGCGGTGATTTCTTTTGTTTTTGCTATTTTTATACAGCTAACTAATGAAGACTACTGACTGACACTAACTGACGACTGAGTGACGTTATGCAATATTTTAATAGTGTATATTTATGTAACGTATTTATTATTGTATTGAGTTGAAACGTTGGACAATTGATATAAAATTAAGTTTATTCTTTTTGGCATTCCGAAGCAAGTGTCCTTGTGTTCTATAGATGTTAAATTCAAAGGATCGAAAAATTTTATGACAGTTTTTTATACTATTTCATGTAAAAATTTAACAAATTTTGCCTATGAACATTGCATTAATGAAACGGGGCAAATTAATGAACCGGAGTAAACTCAAAAACCTTCAATAAAATATGGAAAAATTACCCGAAAGCAGGTTAGCAATTATGCAAAATTATTTTGGCACATTAAATAAATTAACATTAGTTATAATTCTTTTATTAGAGGATTATTGGTAGTACGACATGCTATAGTAAATTTTCTATTTAACAATTCTATTCTATGTGTGAAAAGTTCTGTTTTACTTATTTCGTGAAGTCTTTTTATGTTGAAATGCCGGGCAGAATTCACATCATCTTAATTATTTTATTTTGGGCTACTTGAATTTTACCAATATTAGTTATTGCACAACTGCGCCAGCCGGAACGGCAATATAAAAAAATTGCTTGAAAAATAGATTTAAGAATACAAATTTTATTTTCAATGTTTAATTCTGACCTACACTGATAGGAAAATATGTTGCACAATCATGCGCTAACGTTGTGATTATCATACACGGGCGTTGTTGGAAATATTGTCAACAAGCGCGGATGATTTTGTTAACACGCGTTGTTAATTCATGAACCGACGGTTGTGAACATCATCCCCTCGAAATGTGTATGTATACCAACCTTATGTTTAAATGACTCTTAAAAACTTGTATGTGTATAGCCGGCCATGGTGCAATGTGATAAGGCGTTTGTAAACACACATGAAATTAACACAGGTTCGATAATCATCGGCACACAACATCTTTTTGTAATCTTTAAATAAACTGTGCACTAGAGGTTGTCAGAATGTGAACGGCTGTGGACGTTTTGTTCAACATAACTGTTGTTGGTTTATAAATATTTCTTGTTAATCTAATAACATTTGTGTATTCATTTTTGTGAACGAATGTGGCCACTTTGTCAACGTGGTGCTTGATTTTTTCTATGGGTGTACGATTCATTATAGGATAAAGAAGCTTAATAGCTATATTTATTTTGCTAATAATATGCGAGATGTGGTCTTTAAAAGTCAATTGAGTATTAAGAAAGACTCCAAGATATACTGAATTATACCATTCAATGTCGTTCCCGTACATTCTCAAACATTATTGGGGTGTGTAACAAGCCTTCTTCTTTTCGCAAAGTAAATGGCCTGCGACTTTGTAGAATTAAGTTTTATCTTTTATTTACTTGAAAATTTTACAGTTTTGTCTAATGACTCTTGCAAATAATGTATAGTATGTCCCGATCGGAAATATCCCGATCAACGTTAACACAGAAAGAACGACCAATAAGGAAAGATTGTATTAATTTAATGAAATGTTTAGGTATATTGAAACGAATTGAAACCATTTTCTCAAACCGTGTCGAAAGCTTTTTCAACATCCAACAAAACCATATCGGTTGATCTTTTCTGTCTAAGTTAACAACTTATGAAATTTGCGACTAGTCTAATTTGATGAGTTCGGCAAAGATAATTTTCAAAGCTTCAACATGAGCCCAGAGATTTTCCTTCAGTATTTTCTCAAAAATCTTACTCATATTGCTCAGTAGAGTTATAGGCCTATAGCTACAAACCAAGTCGGGTGATATCCCAGGTTTAGGAATTGGTACTACTTTGGCTTTTTTCCGAGATGTGGGAAAATATTGTAACTTCATACAAGCAGTGAACATTTTTGTCAAGTAGGTTACAGCCAGGTGTAACAGATTTTTAAGGTATAAGTTCTTCAAATAATCCAGACCCCATGACTTGCCTGTTTTCAGACTCCTTACAATAGAAATTATAGACGTTGTTGATACTTCCAAATAACATTGAGGTGTACTATATCGGTTACGACGCCATTGCTGTCTCAAATAATGTCTTTTCTTTACTGAGTCCAAAATATGTTGAGGCAAATTCACAACCTTATTAGCCAAAGGCTTACTTATTTCATTACCAGACAAAATGATCTTTATAAGCATTAAAAAAGAATTACCGATGTCATTCGTGCTATTTATCTCATTCGAATAAAGAGGGTATTGCAAAAAATAGCAGAAATATGTGAATTATATTTCTTCCAATTCGTTCTGCAAAAATCATATCACGCCTAAGTAGAAAATAAAACCGGTAGATGTTCAGAATTAATAGCATTTTCAACATGGGGCTTGTTTAAAATGTGGAATATTTGTAAGAATAACTTCGAACACCGAAGGTCTATGTATGCATTAGGATAACAGATATATTGGGTTGTCTAAAAAGTAATTGCGAATTTTTTAAAAGAAAGTAAATGCATTTTTAATAAAACTAAGAATGAACTTTAATCAAATATATAATTGCCATTTTGTTCGATAACCTTTTGCCATCTTCCTGGCAAATTTAGTATTCCACGCTCATAGAACTTCTGGCCTTTATCTGCGAAAAACTGAACCAAGTGCGATTTTATAGCCTCATCAATGCCGAAAGTTTTACCATTTAAGGAGTTCTGCAAAGATCGAAATAAATGGTAGTCTGATGGTGCAAGGTCAGGGCTATATGGTGGATGCATCAAAAGTTCCCAGCCAAGCTCACTCAGTTTTTGGCGAGTGACCAAAGATGTGTGCGGTCTAGCGTTGTCCTGGTGGAATATGACACCTTTACGATTGACCAATTCTGGTCGCTTCTCCTTGATGGCTGTATTCAATTTGTCCAATTGTTGACAGTAAACATCCGAATTAATCGTTTGGTTCCTTGGAAGCAGCTCAAAATATATCACACCCTTCCAATCCCACCACACAGACAGCATAACCTTCTTTTGGTGGATATCAGCCTTTGAAGTGGTTTGAGCTGGTTCACCATGCTTGGACAATGATCGTTTTCGACTAACGTTGTTGTAAACAATCCATTTTTCATCTCCAGTTATGATTCGTTTTAAAAACGGATCGAATTCATTGCGTTTAAGGTGCATATCACAAGCGTTGATTCGGTTTGTTAAATGAATTTCGTTCAATACATGTGGTACCCGTACTAAAATTGACGCCAAACAAACAAATGTAAACAAAATTTCGCGCACTTTTTTTCTAAAGCAAGCTAAAAGTAACAGCTAATAACTGACAGAAGAAAGAATGCAACTACAGAGTCACAAGCCGTTGAAAAAATTTGTCAACGCCGACTATATTACTACTATATTACCGACAATTACTTTTTGGGCAACCCAATAAAAAGGGTTAAAATAACTTAAATCAGCCAAAATATTTCCCCAGCTATTTGATCTGTAACAACCCCAATCTTAATGCTTGCTATTCAAATCACCACAAATCAAATAGCTCCCACCGAGGTTAAAGATTTTTCTTAGATCGCTTTGGAAATCTGATTTACTAATATTGTTAAGGCTACCCCCAGGGAAGTAAACACAAACGATTTTCAATACTTCGTTGTGGGTGATTTGCAATACCACAACCAAATTTTTAAGCTGACGGATATTGAGTGATTTGGGCGCAGTGATAGCAACACCACCTCCTCTTCTGTTCGCATGATCTGCCGGGTATTTTTGGTAGACCCCTGGCGCTTGACCCAACTTTTGATGTTAGATTCATACTATAATCATATTCGTATTCCACTCCATTTATTTTAGTTCCATAATGTCCGCTTGTGGTTTCTATACACTGTGGTACAGGGTATTATAACATAGTGCATTTGCCATCAACGCTAAAAAGGAGAAGAGCCATTCATAAGTATACCAATCTGCTTAGAATCAATTCCTGATTCGATTTAGCTATGTCCGTCTGTCTGTCCATGTTTTCTTGTGATCAAGGTACAGGTCGCATTTGTTGTCCGAATGTCATGAAATTGTTCACAAGTCTCTTTTTTGGTCCAAGTGATTCAAGCACAAACGCTACTAATTTAAAAAAAAACGGATCACATTTAGTTATAGCTCCTATATATATCTTTCATCCGATATGGCCTTTTAAGGCTTTAGTATCCATAATATCTTATTTTACGTCCCAATACGTGCGTAAAGTTTCCATTAATTCGGTTCAGATTTAGATATAGGTCCCATATATATCTTTCATCCGATATGGCCTCTGAAGGCCGTAGCTTCCAAAAATTTGGTCCAATCTTGCAAAATTTAGCATGAGGTGTTTTGTTTAACGTCTTAATACGTGTGCGAAATTTCACTAAAATTGGATCAGAATTAGATATAGCTCCCATATATATCTTTCAACCGATATGGCTATCTTATGGATATCTTAAAATTTTGGTCCGATCTTTGCAAAATTTAGTTAAGGTGTTTTGTTTATCGTCTTGATACGTGTGCAAAATGTCACTAAATCGACACAAATTTCGATATAGCTCCCATATATATCCAATATGGCCTTTATAAGGCTATAGAAGCTAAGTTGCTTAGTGTGGGTAGACTCCCTTAATATGTATTCTTATCACAATGACGTTTTGCTTGATTTGTAGGCTCTTCTCCGTCGGGTAGGTCCCGCGAAACTTTATTTCCCGGCACTTGATCAAATTTGGATCACATATTCGTACTCTGCTCTCAAAAAACTTCCATTTGAGTCCCACATTGCCAGAATTTGTTCATATATACGATTGGATAATTTTCTAGAGCGGTCGAACCCCAGACACTTGGGACCACGTTAAATGACTAACTTTACTTGCAAATACCTTTTAAGTAAGTCTCTTATCACCCCGACTGATCTTTATACTCGCAAGTTGGGATTTTTGGGTGAACTGCTCATAAATGAACCCATCAATTACTGGGCGGATGAACGCTACTAAAAAATGTTTAGATTTTCTTCTCAGAATTCGAAGACATGTACGTAAACCTCAACGTCAAGATTGTCCCTAATTTCTTTCACTCTATTTAAACTTGGCATTCTAGACTCTTAATAAAAAAACAAAAATTTAGACAAAAACTCAATGTCAACAAACTGAGACCCACACATCCACTCACTTCCCTCACTCTACCCCCTTTGAGTTTATTAACATACTTCCCAATTGTACTAAAAATTCAATAACCTATGCTCGTATGTATTTATTTTCGCAATAAAAGACCATAAAAAATCAACACAAAAAAAAATTCAAACGTACGACAAATTGTGAACAAATCTCAAGAAAAAACACAACATTACAAACAATTTGCAAAACGTTGTCAACAGAGTCGCATTATTCGCATATGTTGACTGACCATCACTGGCCGCAATTTGACCAAAAAAACAAAAAACAAAAGCAGCAACAAAAACAACATGACGGCCAGCAAAAAGAGTAGAAATGCCAAATATGAAAATACTCATCAGCCAAAATAACAACAATTACCAAATGTAAGGGGTACGACAACAATCGCTGGCAACAACATGTACGCATCCCAAACATTGCATTGAAGACAATCGGGGAATATAAACAAACGACTTTAAGGTAAGTAGCAACGAATTATTTTTACACTTTATGAATTTTAAAAACCACATTACTCATGGCCACCACCATTAGTTCTGTTAAAAACTATATACCGATTAGCTCTGTTTGTATGCATAGAAATCATGCCCAAAAATGCTTGAGGCTTCTATGACTTTATTTACCCGAGAAACTATTTGCGCCATATTTAACGTAGATGTTAGAGATCACAAGTCCACTATACAAGCTAAATGCTAGCGAAATCGGTGGAGGCTCCTAGGGGCCCAAGAAATCTAGGCGTGTCTCAGTTATCTCGTTCATTTCAGATTTTAATCTCTCACACAGTACTCTTGAAGGCATCTTGTTGGAGATGGAAAAGATACTTAATTGTCTATAATTGGCAAAAACTATTTTATCTCCTTTTCTGTGTAAGGGACTAAGTTTTCTAAGGTTCCAGTCATGGGATAAGTTTACTTCTAGCCACAATGCGCGAACGAAAACATGCATACGCGTGATTAGTGTGTCGCCTCCGGTCTTATCTTGATATCCTTCAATACGCGGTTACTTGTGTGCAGACCTAATTCTAGCCAGAGGTTAAGAATTCCACACTGTCATCAGGGATTAGTTCTGAAATATATTCGTAGCTGCGACTATTGAATATCCTAGGCATTTACTTCCAGATCTCGTTCTATGTCTAAGATGTTCCATCACAAAGTGGGCTTGAGGGTTTACATTCTAAACCCAGAGACTGAGATATGTTTCCGACTGTCTGACCATAATACGGTCCTGTTACTGTAGGCGAGAATCCAGGAATCACGGAATGCCTGATAGTAAACTGGCTTTACGGATAGTAAACTGGCTATTAGGGCAATAACAACAAGGACTGTCAGGTCACGAACAGTCATGAACAGTGTTGCCGTTTTTGATAGGTTCCTACCAAAATTGGTAGGTTTTTATCCTCTTGGTAGGTTGGTAGGCTGACCTCAATTTTTGGTAGGATTTCCCCAACATAAATGCCACCAATACATAAATGCCAAGTTAATTAATGAAAAAACCGACGGGAATAACTGAAAATATTAAGATTTCTTATTGGGAGATCAGTATAAGGGTTTTATATCAATATATAGGTCATTTTTATACCCACCACCATAGGATGGGAGTATACCAATAACCGTTTGTAACATCTCGAAATATTTGTCTAAGACCCCATAAAGTATATATATTATTGATCGTCTCGATGTTCTGAGACGATCTAGCCATGTCAGTCCGTCTGTCGAAATCATGATAGCGGTCGAACGCGTAAAGCTAGCCGCGTGAAATTTTTGCACAAATACTTAATATTGATGTAAATGGGCCAAATTGGTTTAGATTTAGATATAGCTCGCATATAAACCGATCTCCCAATTTGACTTTTTGAGCCCGTTGTCGGATTTGGCTGAAACATTTCATGTAGTGTTTTGTTATGACTTTCAACAACTGTGCCTAGTACGGTCCAAATCGGTCAATAACCTGATATAGCTCCTATATAAACCGATCTCCCGATAGAACTTCTTGATCTCCTGGAAGCCGCAATTTTTGTCCAATTTGGCTGAAACATTGCATTTGGTGTTCTGTAAAAACTTTCAACAACTGTGCCAAGTACGGTCCGAATAGGTCCGTAAACTAATATGCATATGCAAATTTTCCCATAAACATTCCATTAGGGAACTGAGGCAAATTTGTCACAAATCAATGAGTACTTCAATTTTAAACTAACTGATAAGAACCTCCTTTTTATAGCCGAGTCCGAACGGCATGCCGCAGAGCGACACCTCTTTGGGAAGAAGTTTTACATGGCATAATACCTCACAAATGTTGCCAACATTAGGAGGGGATTTTTCTCGCACCATCCCATACAAACGAGACCACTGTGCAGTGGACCCCTACTCACTCCTGTGACATGCGGTCCACATCGAACCATATATAGATATAGCTGCCATATAGACCAACCGACCGATCTCCCGATATAGGGTATTGAGGCCATTAAAGATCCATTTATTACCCGAATTCGATTATATTTGGCACAGTGAGTTCTGGAAGACCCCTACCCATTTCTGTCAAATGTGGTCCAAATCGGACCCTATTTGGACATAGCTGCCATATAGACCGATATTGAGTATTGAGCTTATAAAAGGAGACAGACCGCCCGATGGATGGGCGAGGCCATTGATACTTTGCGGCTTAAGTTTGTATCCAATTCTTACTCTACTACCAAATACTTATGTCACATTTTGTACTGATCGATATATGCCCGTTTCGTTAGGCATATATATGGATGGTTGAAAAGTCTTCTAACCAAAGACGAAACACGTCCCATAGTGGTTGGTGTGTTGCGATCTATGGATTTCCTTTTTCATTTACAAAATCTCCGATAATTGAACTCGTCTCGAAAGAGAAACAAACAAAAATTATGAAATTTAATGATCTTCACCCTACAGGCAAAAAACTTGAAAATGAAAGGGTTCGGCGGTGCCCGGCCGGGTTTCACACGGAGCAGCAGTGAGGGCCGTTGTCGTTGTCTTGCGTTCGAGGCCATCAATAAAACTTCTAACAGATGCACAGAATCATGTGCACCATGGAAGTAGTGTAATTGTCGCAGACAAAAAATCTGCCATTACTCGAAAACACATGCATTGGGAAAAGTACAGCTAAGAGACAGGGTTGTCGAGCGTGGTTAATGTGGTATTTGTAACATAGAGGCGTTTTCGACATAAACACGATTCAAACACAACGTACCAACGTACGGCCCATAAAGCCATCACACCTAATATGGCTGAAAAGTCTACTAATCAAAGACTAAATACGATCTCTGGCATTCCTTTTTCTATTTGCAAATCTGCGATCATTGAGCTTGTCTTGAAAGAGAAACAAACAAAAATTATAAATAATTTATTTTATAAGTAGATTATTTTACAAAAAATACATTTTGTGAACACATACTATACGTTCAGTCTAGCAAACTTACATACTTATGTAGGAGCGCACACTACATTACATCGAGACCATGGCATGTAAACAAATCGTCTCATCTTCCTCTTTCGATAAACATAAACAGAGCCCATTCATTATTCGTAGCGTCAACAATAACATATATTATCGCATGACCGATATCACCTTGTTGTTGCCATAAATTGGTAGATGCACACACTTAACACATATGTAAAGACATCTAAGCTTGTAGTGGACACTCTCCCAGTGTGTGTAAAGAGAGAAATATTAGCAATCAAAATATCAATACTAAAAAAAAATCATTTCTAAACAAGTAAGAACGTGCTAGAAACGTAGTCCCGAATGTGGATATCAATTTCGTGCTCTTCCCCCAAATAAATTTGATTTGTGCCCCATATTGCCATGGTCGGTAAACATAAATGTCCGATTTCGAGGTGTTTTGAGGGGTAGGGTCATCCTCAAAACATGTAGCCCTGAAAAAGTATCAGCATTGTGCTCTACTCTCAAATACCATTTATTTCAATCCCATATTGCCATATGTTTGAGGGGAGTTTATGGGATGAGACATCCCCCAAATACTTGGCCCTAAAATTGGATATCTAATTCTTTTCTAATCTCAAGTGCTTTTCATTTGAGCCGCATATTACCACGATCGGTAAACTTGTCCTCTTCGGAGGGTTTTTGGGGCAGGGGCGGTAACCAAATACTTGGTCCCACATTTGGATACCATTTTCGTATACTACTCCCAAATACGTTTTATTTGCGGAAGAGGTACCTCAGGAACCCCAGAAACTTTGTCCCGAAAGTGGATATCAATTTCTTGCTCTACTTCCCAATACCTAACATATTAGCCCCATATTGCCTTGGTCGGTAAATATGTCCGATTTAGGGGTATTGGGGGGTCGTCCCCACTTAGCCCTGAAAAAATATCAGCATTGCGCTCTACTTTCAAATATTATTTATTTGAATCCCATGTTGCCATTGGTTTAACGGAACCAAACACTTGGTCTCAAAATTGGATATCAAATTCGTTTTTTAATCAAAAATAACTTTCATGTCCGATATTGGTCTTCAAAGAGGAGCCAAATTTAACGAAAGTTTTTCGTGGAAGAAGCACTTCGAAACGTATGGTCGCCTTTTTATTCGACAAAACTGGTCATGTAGCGACTGTTCCGCTTGTGCACCGTATGACGGTGAAGTCTTCGAAGAAGTTCGAAAAACAAATATGAAAAGACGAATCATTGACAATGCGAGCTCACAAACCAGCGCTTTTTTCACCAGGACGTGGGAGGTCAATTTTGAGTTGTACATCACAATTTGAATTCCTCAAGTCTTGGGAGAAATTCGAAAACGAACATGAGAGGACGAATCATTGTTCACCAGGCAATGCGAGCAGCAGTCAGGTCCGGAACTGCCAAGATAAAGCTGTACAACGTGTACATAGTTGTGATCCAGTTAAGCTTGCAAGCCCGACATAAGTAAGGCACTGGCTGGCCATAACTGTCTGGTTCTAGGAGACTTTCATGGTGTTCTCCCTTAGGTATCGACCAGCGGGACATAGCTTTGGCAGAGCAAATTAAAGGCTTCTCGTTTTGCACGGTGAATTCGGATGTCACTACTAGGATTACGAGAAGGTACAGCAGCTCATCAGACATTACCATTACATCCCCGCAGAGCAGATTAAAGGCATCTCGTTTTGCACGGTGAATTCGGATGCCACCACTAGGATTACGAGGAGGTACAGCAGCTCATCAGACATTACCATTGCATCCCCTGATCTCCTCAGTGACGTAACCTTGCAAGCCGTCATTTCTTTGGGATCAGACCTCCTCCCCATATTTCTCACCATCGACCGACCAGCCGACGTTTATCAATCAGAGACTACACCAATCGCCGCTTCAGTGAACTCCCACCCCCCGCGGATGTGCTAGTTGCCAAGAGGAAATTCGGAGACATCATTAGTGCATCAGTCGCTCGCTTTATACCAGCCGGTCAAATACCCGAATTGCGACCTAATTTCCCGGCGTAGGCAGTGGTACTCGCAGACGAGCGTGATGGGATTCGTTGCACAGACCTTACTACACCTTCTAGAATCAGCGAGCTGAACCTGGAAATTGACAGGGTAGTAAACGAACATAAGCGGAATTTGTGGCTGGAATACTTGGAGCAATGTAACTTAGATACCGGTTTGCTATGGTCCACTGTTAAGTCACTCTCGATCCCCGGTAGATGGTACGACAGGACCTCTGTCACTTTTGGCGACGTCGTATCCGTGGTCTCCGAGCCGAGGGACAGCCATCAAAATTTACCGTGGGCGAAGTTACGAATGTCATTCGTGGCGCCAAATCATCGAAGGCATATGGCCCCGACGGAATCTCTACACTGATGCTGAAGAATGTGGATCTACATGGAGTTGAGCACCTTACATTATCTTACATTACCGATGGAAGATAGGCAGCGGCAGACCATGCGATAAGACGATCCTCGTGGCTCAGGACCTATCGAAGACACTTCACGCCATGCCAAACTATTTGATGACTTCTGCCAGGCCTGAAACGCTAAGTCGCGAATTATATGTGTACTCGCCAGTGGAATGTAGAAGTCAAAGCGCCGTAGAGTGAAACAGGGAGTTCCCTAAGACGGGGTGATATCTTCAGCACTATTTAATCTCTGTCATTCCACCCCCTCCAGACGGTGTATCATATGCGGACGATTGTACAATCATGGCATCAGACCCCCCACCAATTGATGACATTCGGGATAGGTTGAACATCTTCCTCAACGAACTTGCCTCTTATTTCGCTGCGAGAGATCTGAAGATATCTGCCACCAAATCTTCGGACACATTTTCCACTACAAATACGCGTGAAGTGAATACTGAGCTGAATATGATGGTCGATGAAGGATTGAATCCGACCATCAAATGTTCCAAAATACTTGCGGTCACATTTGACAGCTCCTTCACATTCGTCCCACATACCACAGCATTTTCGATAAAGTCAAAGGTGGAAACAAGACCCTCAAGTCACTTGCCGGTAGCTCTTGGGGTGCTGTCAAAGAAACTTTGTTGACAACATATTGGGTTGCCCAAAAAGTAATTGCGGATTTTTCATATAGTCGGCGTTGACAAATTTTTTCACAGCTTGTGACTCTGTAATTGCATTCTTTCTTCTGTCAGTTATCAGCTTCTACTTTTAGCTTGCTTTAGAAAAAAAGTGTAAAAAAAGTATATTTGATTAAAGTTCATTCTAAGTTTCATTAAAAATGCATTTACTTTCTTTTAAAAAATCTGCAATTACTTTTTGGGCAACCCAATACAAAGCAATTACAGTAATATTCCATAAATTAAAATCATATCTTCCAATAAAATTCCTAAGAAAATGCCTAAAGTAATCAAAACAAGTAACAAGCAATCATAAAATTGCTAATTGCCGAAATGTTTGTTAATACAGCAACCTTATGTTTGGTAAAACAGCAGTTATGTCTGCTTTCCCATTTTCAGCAGACAAAAACTGCAGTTTAAGCAAACATTTTTGCTGTATTAAATAAAAAATTTGGTAAAATATAGGGGCCTATAATACCATATTGACCGATTCGAATAAAACTTGGCACTGATGTTGTAAGTCATAAAATTTTTTCGTCAAATTTCATCCAAATCAGGTAAAAATTTAGGTTTCTAGGGGCTTAAGAAATCAAAAGCGCGATCGGTTTATATGCGGGCTTTATCTGTTTATAGACCGATTCAGATCTTACTTGGCATGGATGTTGGAAGTCTTTGTTCCAAATTTCAGTCAAATCGAATGGAAATTGAGGCTTCTACGGGATCAAGAAATCAAATCCGGGGATCGGTTTATATGCAAGCTATACCAGTTTATAGACCGACTATGATCGTACTTGGCGTGGATTTTGCAAGCCACAACACAAGTCTTTGTTCCCAATTTCAGCCAAATAGGATGAAAATTTAAGCTTCTAGGGGCTCAAGAAGTCAAACCCGGGTATCGGTTTATATGGGGACTATATTTGTTTATAGACCGACTAGCATCGTACTTGCATGGATGTTGGAAGTCATAACACAATTCTCTGGTCCCAATTTCAGCCAAATCGGATGAAAATTGGTGCTTCTAGCAGCTTAAGAAGTCAAAACCTGAAATCGGTTTATATTAGGGCTATATCTGTTTATAGACCGATTGGGATCCTAGTTGAATTGAATGCTGGAATTCATAACACAAGCCCATGTTCAAAATATCAGCCACATCGGATGAAAATTAAGAATCCTTGGGGCTCAAGAAGTCAAATCGTGAGATCGGTTTATGTGGGAACTATATCTAAATCTGAACCGATGTGGCCCGATTGCAATCCTCAATGACCTACATCAATAGGAAGTATCTGTGCAATATTTCAAGCGTCTTGCTTCACGCGTTCGACCCCTATCGTGATTTCGACAAACGGACAGACATGGCTAGATCGACTCAGGATGTCGAGACGATCAAGAATATATATTCTTTATGGGGTCCTAGATCAATATTTCGGAATGACTTGATTAGTATACCCCCATCCTATGGTGGTTGGTATAAAAAAATGGCACAGGGCTTAACACAACTCACTGTCCCATATTTCAGCGAAACCGGATAATAAATGCTTCTAAGACCCTAAATCGGCGGATCGATCTATATGGCAGCTATATCCAAATCAGGACCGATCTGGGCGAAATTGAGGAAGGATGTCGAGCGGCCTAACACAACTCACTGTCCCAAATTTCAGCAAAATCTGATAATAAATGTGGCTTTTATGGGTCTAAGTCCTTAAATCGGCAGATCGGTCTATATGGCCGCTATATTAAAATATAGTTCGATATAGCCCACCTGCGAACTTAACCTGCCTATGGACAAAAAAAAAATCTGTGCAAAGTTTAGCTCAATATCTCTATTTTTAAAGACTATAGCGTAAAGACTGTAACAGACAGACGAACGGACGAGATCGTCTTAGATTTTTAAGATGATCAAGAATATATATACTATATAGGATCGGAAATGGATATTTCTATGTGTTGCAAAAAGAATGACAAAATGAACATCCCTCGCTGTTGGGTAAAAAAACGCTATATTTACCACACTTTCCCCTCCCTAACTAAAAGAAGCTTGTCGCTTATTGAAACGTTAGCTCAAGAAATAAAATATTCAAAAGAGAATAGGTAGTATCTCTATCTGACCGCTAGCTATCACATGCTCAACTAAAATGTCTTTATATTACGTTGAGTTCGTATAACTCAATATCAGCTAACTGCAAATCAGAGCGAAAGTACACAAACTAGGCTGTTTGGTTGGTTTAGTCTTTGGGAGACCACCAAACACCCCACCTCATCAGTTGTGGCTGTCGATCGCAATGGTCGGCCGGTATCATATCACACTTATCAACAGCACCCAAAGCTGTTATTTATTTAATCGCAGTTCAGCTCTCGCAACTAACATAACACTCGGTCTTTCATCGTACGGCGCGCCACCACATATCAAACCCTGTTGTCTGCCGTGGTAATGCGCATGCGCATATACTCCTCACATATCGCGCGTTCCAATAAAATTTAAAAACATGTAAAAAAATTCCGCATTGAACACCATCGAAAATCATTGGAAAATAAATCGTGCCTTCATCTAAAATTGCATTGAATTAAATCAGAAAATTTATGGAAGGAATGTTTTATTTCGTATAAAAAAAATCCCACAAAAAAAAAACCGAAAATTAGGAAACACCATTCATCCACACATTGATTGTGATCGAACCAACAATGTTAGTGTTTTTTAATAGACGCACCTTTTGTTTTTATTTGAAGGCGTTAATCGGTGTTATTTGCATATGTTCATCGTATTTGCAATTAGCAAATAGCGCTAAATTGTCCAGTAAATATTATCCAGCGGGAGTGGATTTTTTTGAGCATGAATTTCCCAATGTTGGAGGTGGAGGTGTGTATGCTGCCATTGTCTGTGTGTGTGTGTGTGTTTGTGTAAATTTGATTATAAAACTATACTATTGAAGCCCATCGATAAACAAGTCCCCATTGAAAAAGGTGTTGAGAAATGAAAACCAAAAAACAAGAATTTCAAACTATTGTGATGATTTTTGAAATATTATGAAATTATTATTTGTTTATCTTAACTTCGAATTGGACTCGGTGCAAAAAAAACATACATATTTATAGTCTTGCAAAAAAAAGCAAAAATCAAAAACAATGTGCTGAATGAGAAATAAAAATAAATTAATTTTACACATTCACAACTGCTACAAAACAAAATATTACAAAAAATATTAAAACATTATTAATTTTTGAAGTTGACTTAAAAAAATCGTTAACAAAAATGGGATAAATGTCAAAAGTTTTCTATAAAAATTTATTTTATAAATAAAAATTATTAAAAACAAGGAAAAAGGCATTAAATTCGGCCGAGCCGAACTTTGGATACCCACCACATCGGTTATATTGCGTTGCCCAAAAAGTAATTGCGGATTTTTTAAAAGAAAGTAAATGCATTTTTAAAAAAAACTTAGAATGAACTTTAATCAAATATACTTTTTTTACACTTTTTTCTAAAGCAAGCTAAAAGTAACACCTGATAACTGACAGAAGAAAGAATGCAATTGCAGAGTCACAAGCTGTGAACAAATTTGTCAACGCCGACTATATGAAAAATCCGCAATTACTTTTTGGGCAACCCAATATATGTAAACCCCCTTTCGTCACAATCCGATGAAAATTGGATAACTTATGCACCCAAATTCAGCACGGACATTGAGTGGTCTTATAAATATAACTCACTGTTGAATTTTGTATTTCAAATTTCAAGAAAATCGGGTAATAAATAAGGCTTTTATGATCTTCAGACCCTTAACCGGCATATCGGTTTATTTGACAGCTATATCTAAATACAATCTTATTTTGACAATATTTGGGGCGGATGTCGGGATACCTAAAACTACGCACTATTTAAAATTTCAGCTAAATTGGGTAATAAATAGGGCTTTTATGGGCTTCAGACCCTTTATCGGAAGATCGGTCTATATGGCAGCTATATTTAAATATAGTCCGATCTAAATCATATTTGGGTGAGATGTTGGTAAGCCTAAAACTACTCACTGTTTCAAATTTCAGCGAAATCGGATAAAAAGTAAAGCTTTTATGGGCTTCAGACCCTTTATCGGGAGATCGGTCTATATGGCAGCTGTATCTAAATACATTTCGATCTGAACCATACTTAAGTCAGATGTTAGAAGGCTTAAAATAACCAACTGTTTCAAATTTCAGTGAAATCCGATAAAAAATAAAGCTTTTATGGGCTTCAGACCCTTTATCGGGAGATCGGTCTATATGGCAGCTATATCTAAATATAGTCCGATTTGAACCATGCTTAGGTCAGATGTCGGGAGGCTTAAAATAACCCACTGTTTCAAATTTCATCGAAATTGGGTAATAAATAAAGCTTTTATGAGCTTCAGACGCTTTATTGGGAGATCGGTCTATATGCCAGCTATATCTAAATATAGAATGATTTGAACCATACTAAAATCAGATGTTGGAAGGCTTAAAATAACCAACTAATTTCAGCGAAATTAGGCAATAAATAAAGCTTTTGTAGGCTTCAGACCTTTTATCAGCAGATCGGTCTATGTGGCATCTATATCTAAATATAGTCCGATCTGAACCATATTTGGGTCCTATATTAGGAGGCCAAAAACTACTCACTGTTTTAAATTTCAGTGAAATCCGATAAAAAATAAAGCTTTTATTGGCATCAGACCCTTTGTCGGCAGATCGGTCGATATGGCAGCTATATCTAAATATTGTCTGATCTGAAACATATTTGGATCAGATGTTGGTAGGCCTAAAACTACTCACTGTTTCAAATTTCAGCGAAATCGGTCAAAAAATAAAGCTTTTATGAGCTTCAGACCCTTTATTTGGAGATCGGTCTATATGACAACTGTATCTAAATACAGTCCGATCTAAACCATACTTAAGTCAGATGTTAGAAGGCTTAAAATAACCCACTGTTTCAAGTTTCAGGGAAATTGGGCAATAAATTAAGATTTTATGGGCTTCAGACCCTTTATCGGCAGATCGGTCGATATGGCAGCTATATCTAAATGTGGTCCGATCTGAACCATATTTCAAAATTTCATATTGCAAATTTCAGCGAAACCGGTTAAAAAATAAAAATGGGCTTTAGACCCTTTATCTGGAGATAGGTCTATATAGCAGCTATACCTAAATATAGTCCGATTTGATCTATATTTGATCAGATATCAGGAGGCTTAAGATTACCCTCTGTTTCAAATTTCAGCGAAATCGGGTAATAAATAAAGCCCTTAAACGGCAGATCGGTCTATATTACAATTATATCTTAATGTTGTCCGACCAGAAACATGTTGGGGTCGAATGACGGGAGGCCTAAAACTACTCACTGTTTAAAATTTTAGCAAAATCGGATGAAAAATGAAGTTTTTATGGGCATTAGACCCTTTATCGGAGAATCGGTCTACATAGCAGCTATATCCAAATGTGGTCCGATTTGGCCCGTTCAAGAACTTAACCAGCTTGCATCAAAAAGACCGATCTGTGCCAAATTTCAGCTCAATATCTCAATTTTTGAAGCCTGTAGTGTGATTACAATAGACGGACGGCAGACACACGGACATCGTTAAATCGTCTTGGAATTTTACGACGATCCGTAGGGTCGGAAATTGATATTTTGATGTGTTGCAAACGGAATGACTAAATGAATAGGGGGTATATTCATTTAGTCATCCTACGGTGGTGGGTATAAAAATCGCGAAGGTATACATAACTTAACGAAATTGTCTGGGTCGACCAAATGAAGAAACAGCATGTTCAAAAAAAATCTAGTTTGACAGTTTTTATACCCACCACCATAGGAGGGAGGTATACTAATCTAATCATTCCGTTTGTAACACCTCCAAATATTCATCTAAGACCCCATAAAGTATATATACTCTTGATCGAACTAGCCATGTCCGTCCGTCCGTCCGTCTGTCGAAATCACGATAATGGTTGAACGCGTAAAGCTAGCCGTTTGAAATTTTACACAAATACTAACTATTGATGTAGGTCATAGGTGATTGCAAATGGGCCATATCTGTTCAGATTTAGATATAGCTCCCATATAAACCGATCCCCCGATTTGACTTCTTGAGCCTCTGGAACCAGCAATTGTTGTCCGATTTGCCTTTTGTAGTGTTCTGTTATGACTGCCAACAACTGTGACAAGTACGGTCCAAATCGGTCTATAACCTGATATAGCTCCCATATAAACCGACCTCCCGATTTGACTTCTTGAGCCCCTAGAAGCCGCAACTTTTGTCCGATTTGACTGAAATTTTGCTTGTAGTGTTCTGTTTTGACTTTCAACAACTGTGTTAAGTACGGTCCAAATCGGTCTATAACCTGATATAGCTCCCATATAAATCGATCTCCCGATATGACTTCTTGAGCCTCCGGAAGCTGCAATTGTTGTCCGATTTGGTTTTGTAGTATTCTGTTATGACTGCCAACAGCTGTGACAAGTACGGTCCATACCGTTCAATAACCTGATATAGCTCCCATATAAACCGATGATTCCTTTTTCTCCTTGATTTAGCATTGCAATCCTCCCAAGGACTATCTGTACTGTTGTCGAGTGAGTCCGTGCTGCTTTCTGTAGCCCTCGTTGTCTAGGTAGTCCGGGCGCTTTTGGCAATTCTTGAAATGTCATCTCATTTCGAAGAATTTTTCGGGCTGACCAATCTTCATTTGTAGTCCGATTTTCAAAATTCTTGATAGTGCTAAAAAATCCCTACAATTTTCTCACTGGTTTCGGAGCTATACGAATTTTAATTGTTATTTGTTGAAATTTTGGCCGAGATATGTCTACCCGTGATATGTCAACTCTACCGTAAGAAAGTTTAATAATAACTTACTCACTAAAAGATGCATTACGGCTGGCTTGGGATCTGTATATATAAAAAGATGTGTCAACAGAGGAATACCTCAAGGAGGTTTACTTTCTCCCCTACTTTGGAATAAAGCCATTAATAATATATGATTGTCTTTGGAAGATAAAGGTGTAAGTGGTCGCGTATGCTGATGACGAGATACAAGTTGCCTATAGTGGACCCTGGAGGAGAGAATGTTCCATTTACAGAAAGCACAAGATACCTGGTGTTTGACTGGACAGGAAATTGAACTCAAATCCAACATTTTAAAAAGGGCAAGTAATGCAACTCTTGTCCTGTACACCTGCAAGAGAGCCATTGGCAGAAGTTGGGGGGATTAGACCACGCGTCATACATTGGGTATATACTGCAGTTGTCAGATCAATAATGCTATATGGTGTTGTGGTGTGTGGGACGGCGCTTCAAAAGTTCACCTATTGTTCAATACTCTTTGTGCATCACTGCCGCACTGAGGACGACACCATCTAATGCACTGAATTTAATGTTACATCGAATGCCTATTGACATTGTGGCTAGACAAATTGCTGTGACCACTGCCGTGAGGCTAAGGGAACTTTCTCTTTGGTCATGTGGCGGCTAAAGACACTGTGTTATGCTTGATACAATATCCGATGTTTCATGCAGTGTGGATTACACTCTGCCTGAGCCGCTTTTTGATAAAAAATACTGTACCACTATTCCTTATAGAACCCATTGGAACCACGATATTCCTAATAATAGAAGTAACATAGATTTCTATATGGATGGTTCCAAACTAGACGACCAGGTGGGCTTTGGTGTGCGCTCTAAAGATCTAGAACTGGTCATATCGAAAGGTTACCGGCGATTGGCATAAATATCTTCTCTGACAGCCAGGCAGCCATTAAATCCCTGGAGAAAGTAATTCTGAACACAAAAACCACCTTCGACCTGTCGCAGATCTCTCACGAGAAGGCTGTAAGTTCAAAATTCACCTGTTCTAGGTGCCGGGCCAAAGAGATATCCCAGGGAATCGTAAGCCGAACGAGCTTGCGAATCTTGGAACTACCTTACACATTCCCGGGAAACTGGAATCTGTGCGTATGCCTCTAACGAATGAATAACGATGGTGTCAACGATGGTGTGTGTGTGTCCCTCACTGGAATTCCACTTTAGGTTCTTATTGCCTTGAGAACGTGTCTGATTTAACAGATGTCAACATTCACAAGTTGTTGGGCTTTTGAAGCGATCTGGCTGATTCAACGGTAGGAACTAGAAGACATCTTCCTTCTCCTGTTCCTGTGGTATCACAATGGACGAAAACGTCTAAGTGAGTGTGATGGCAGACTGCCACTTAAACCTAACCTAACCAAACCTACAATTTCGTTAACATTTACGAACCCACAACATTTTTTTTGGTTAAGGATTTCGAGGAGGCCAAAAATACTAAAAAGTACGGCTAATAAACGAGGCTTTTATGAGCCCATAACCTTAAATCGGGAGATCGGCCTATATGGCAGCTTTATCCAAATATGATCCGATCTGAACCATATTCAGCACGGATACCAAGGGGTCTAATACAAGTAACTGTTCCAAATTTTACTATTCCAGATAAAAATTTTGTCTTCTAAAACGGCATATTGGTCTATATGATAGCTATAAATAAATATGGGTCTTTTTGGACCATATTCGGTTCGTATATCGGGTACCTTAATGCATATCGGTCTATAAGACTGCTAATCGGGGACCTTAGTGCAACTAACGATTCGAAGTTTCCCCAAATTCGGCCAATTAATGCGACTGTTATGGGCTAAAGACCTTAAATCGACAATCTTCGCATTTCGACATCTTCAATGTTCATGGAGCCTTTCCATATTTTTTTTTCTAAAAACGCCTTAATTTTGTATTAGTGGATCCAGCATGAAAGTGAAATTTTAAACAACGTTTATTTTAATGAAAACTATGTTATCTCATAATGCACAATTAGTAATTGCATGGCAGCCGGTTCTACGTACCGGTTCTATCCACTGTAGTCCTTCATAGGGAAGGCCTGCCGCCTCACAGTACAACATACTGCTACATCAACTAATTCTCCTTTTTTTATTCACATTTTTTAGATGACTTCGATCAATATGGACAAAATTACGATGAATTGGATTTAACCGACACTGGCGATGATCCTGAAACAAAGCCCAGATTATTTCAAGGAGACATAGCTATCGATCCGTTTACCTACATAACTCTTCGCTTAGGTGTGAATCCAACGAAACATCCTAAACGGCTTTGGCCAAATGCAACAATACCCTTTGAGATTAGTTATTTGTATGAGAGTCATGAGAGAAATGCTATAGAACGCGTTTTAAAAACTTTTAATGCCCTCACCTGTATTCGATTTGTACCCTACGATGGTGAAGAGGACGATTACATATTAATAACACCACCCGAAGATGGTCCCCAGGGTTGTTGGTCCTATGTGGGCCGAAAAGGTGGTGAACAGGTGGTTTCCTTACAACGACCCGATGAGACGAGTGCCCACTGCTTCAGTAGCGAGGGTCGGATAATGCATGAACTCATGCATGCCATTGGCATTTATCACGAACAATCAAGAGCTGATCGTGACAATTATGTTAAAGTCCACTGGGAAAATATTGTGCCAAAATTTCGAAAAAATTTCAAACTAATATCGAAAAAGCGCGGCAAATACACCTTCGATTATGATTATAACTCTGTCATGCATTATGGAGAATTCTACTTTAGTAAAAGCAAGGGAAAGAAGCCTTCCATAACTCCGCTGCAGCCGGGTATTCGAATTGGCCAAAGAAAGACCATGAGTAAAACGGATTGTCTGAAAATCAACGACTTATATGGATGCCTTAAAGGGCGCCAAGCAAAAATGTATCGTAGTTTCTGTCATTTATTGGGCCTATAACTATGGGAGGGTTTCTTGAAGGGTTTCAGTGAATCATATTGATTTAATTATATTGCAAGTGAATGTGCATATAAGTACAAGAATTGGTATCATTAGATATATAAGAATATTTATTACTAAATATAAAAATATGTATATGTAAATACTGCCATAAAGTATTTATATAACTATTGGGTTGCCCAAAAAGTAATTGCGCATTTTTTAAAAGAAAGTAAATGCATTTTTTAATAAAACTTAGAATGAACTTTAATCAAATATACTTTTTTTCTTAAGCAAGCTAAAAGTAACAGCTGATAACTGACAGAAGAAAGAATGCAATTACAGAGTCACAAGCTGTGAAAAAATTTGTCAACGCCGACTATATGAAAAATCCGCAATTACTTTTTGGGCAACCCAATAAATATTTTGTTTACAAAGAAAAAAATATTTAATTTTTACGAAACAATGCTATATTAAAAATTTATAAAATATTAATACGAAAAATATCCTACAACTAAATTACCGCAGCAATCAAACCGTTTTATTTTAGAGATGTTTTCCCATTAATCGGATTTTCTCGCTTAGTTTGTATGGACAAAAATGCTATGCCCGTTTAGCTAAGCGGCTAATTCTATCGCCATTAATTAAAAGACTAACCGAACTGGTCCCGCTCCGCTGCTCCTTCTTTAACTCTCTAATATCTTTTTAGGTGGGGAAACTTCGCCCTGAATGCGGATATCGAAGTCGTGCCATTGTAGCCTATGACGCTGAACGCGTTCGAATCGTGGCGAGAATATCGGACAAAGCGGTAATTATCCCCTTTTAATTTGGCGACATTTGCGAGGCAGAATGCCATGCATGATCATTTAAAAAATGTTCCCCAAAGAGGTGTCACACTGCGGGACGCCGTTCGAACACGGCTATAAAAAAAGTTCCCTTATCATTGAGTTTAATTTTGAATCGGAAAGTACATATTGATGTGTGAGAAGTTTGCTCCTGCTCGGTTTTTGGTGTTTTTTAAAAATTAGGGTAATGAGAAGTGATCTTTAGGGAAGGGATGGCAGCTCAGACATTTCGACTCAAATATGGATATCAAATTCGTGCTGCACTTCCAAATCCCTTTAATTTGAGCCCCATATTGTCATGGCCGGTAAACATGAACCGTTTGGAGAGCGTTTTGAGGCTGAGGCGTCCACCGGCGCTTTGCACCGAAAATAGATATTAAATTCGTTCTTTATTCCTAACGGAAATGAAGTTCAGTTTAAGGGGTGCTTAAGGGCTTATCCAAAACACTTGGCTCCAAAATTGGATATCAAATTCGTTTTCTACTCTCAAATACCTTTCATTTGAATCATATTTTGTCAAATAACTTATTTGGCGTATCTTTAGGAGGAAAAGCGCCACCTAGACTACCATTCATGGACCTAATGTTTTATGCCATATTTGTAATCTACTGCCTAATACTTTTCATTTGAGTCCCATATTAACATGTTCCACATGACATACGAATATATCTGTTTAGAAGAGTTTTGGGGTCGGGGAAGGCCGCTGGGTACTTGAACCCAAATTTTAACACCACTATTCGTTTTCTGGTCTCCAATACCCATCGGACCTCTTTCGGATATGGTAGGCGTTTTTGGAGTAAGGGGGAGGGTCCGCCTCAACCCGATATCTAAAAATTATATAGCCTATGTTTTCTCCCAGACAAACTTACACAATCTATGAAAATTTTAAGAAAATCGGTTCAGCCAAGTATCATAGTCATAATGGGTCTAATGGGATTTTTGAGGCGTGGCGTGATTTTGAATGCCAGATTCGAAATCTTCTCCCGAATACCTTTCATTTGAGCCCCATATTGAAATGAACGTCCAATATGTCTGTTTAGGGGAGTATTGGGGTTGGGGCTACCCGATAGGTACTTGGACTCAAATTTTACAATAATATCATATTCGTATTCTACTCTCCAATACTTTTAATTTGATACTTATGTTGTCCCGATCGAACCACTTTTGATTTTGGGTTGTGTTTTTGGCATAATACGGAGTATCCCTCCCCCGTCCGATATGGAAAAATTATATAGCCTATGTTTCCTTCTGACCAACCTATACAATATGCGAGAAAATCGGTTCTCCCTTTTTTCAGTCTATACGGAACAAACAAACCGGTGACCCCCTATACTTCGACATGAATTTGTATGCCAGATTCGTTATCTACTCCCGCATACTTTTCATTTGATACCCATATTGTCCTTATCGGTCCACTTTTGGTTTTGGGTGGTGTTTTTGGGGTAACAGTGGAGAGTCTGCCCCCTTCCGTTATCAACAAACTATAAAGCCTATGCCAACTTCCTGACCATATTCGTAATCTACTCCCCAATACCTTTCATTTGAGTCCCATGTTATTATGATCCTCAAATAAACTTATTGTAAGGAGTTTTGGGGCTGGGGCGGCCCCCTAGGTACTTGGACCCAACTTTTATTATGAAATTCATACTCTTCTCTTGAATACCTTTCATTTGAATCCCATATTGTCCCGATCGGTCCACTTTTATTTTTGGGTAGTACTTTTGGGGTAAAGGGGAGGGTCCGCCCCCTCCCGATATCAAAAACTATATAGCCTATGTTTCCTTTCAGACCAACCTACACAATCGAAGACAATTTCAAGGTAATCGGTTCAGCCGTTTTTGAGTCTATACGGAACAAACAAACAAACCACAAATTGAATTTTATATATATAAATAGATATAAGATATGGTGTCATCATTCGATTTGAATGACAAAACTAGTACTGACTTCATTTACAGTGAAAATGCCTATTAAATTATTGCGAAATCCTACAGACTCTTTCTTTATTGTGTCAAAGTATAACATTTACACTATTCAGCACTTCAATACAGCAGAACGAATAAATGAGAATCCAACAAACCATTTACAAAAGACATATTTTCTATTTATAACCAGTCGAAATCTTCCAAAAAAAAAACAAACAACAGTTTTTTTATTGATTGCTGCTTTATATTCGGTGTGTTCGCATACTTTTCCAGTAATAATTTGTAGTAAAATTTGTCAAGGGAGTTAGAATCTTCTGCTGGGAAAAAATCTCCAGCAGAAATTTGCAACCTTTCTAAATGTTTTTCACATTTTATAATACATTTTTTCCTGGGTTATTTTTTCTAACATTAGAACATTTTTCAGCGGTGGGTTTCCCCTAACTAATGCTGGCTACATATCTGAAGTATTCTGCCAAGTAAAAACTTCCGTTCGGACTCGGCAATAAAAAGGAGGCCCCTTATCATTGACCTTTAACATTAATCGGACTGCACTCATTAATATGAGAAAAGTATCCCCTGTTCCTTTTCGCGATTACTTTTATGAAACACTACCAAAATCTAAATGATAGCATATAATGTTATTAAAATTTTATCAAAAGTAACGAGGTCCTACTGAATGAAATCAACAAAAAAAATTAGGTTACAGCCAAGACATTTATGTCGCCACTGAAAAATAGTTGTGTCGAATACAAGATGGCGTCCAACATCGATTTATAATTTTGGACGAATTTTAATCATTTCTGATTAATAAATTACATATGTGCTGTAATTAATCATTTTTATTTGCAAGTAACTTTATTTCATGTTACATGGAGCTATTAAAATATTTCATTCGTGATTGCAAGAACAAATTCTCCAATGCCTATTATGTCACCCTGTTACAAAAAGAAAATTTTATTTGAGCTGCGTCCCTGCAAGCCAAGACATAATGACACAGGTAGTATTCAGCAAACAGCTGAGTACAATTTATTTTCGCGAAGTGCGTTATCTGTCAACGAGTTTAAATTGTGTGTGTGTGCATTTTAATTAAGAACCATACACACAACCATAGAAAAATGGCGCGAACTAGTAACATACTCAAAATCAGAGTTGCACTAATCACTGCTTTTCACAGATAGTGCACTAAGTATTTAGTTGTTGGGCAACTGTTCCTACCTGTAAATCCAAGGCGGATTCAATAAGGTGGTCCCACGCGAGCAGCTGTTAACAACCGGCCAGGTTTGACAGTATTAGATTTTTATTTTTTATTTTAGATTTTTGTTGCCATTCTCTTTGTTGTAATCTTCTTTCTCGCATATTCGCTGCTCATGTATGCATAAGTATACACACACGCACACAAATTTGTTTGCGTGTGTTGGCAAAACGACGATCAGCTTGATGGCAAGATGGCGTATTGCATCATATGATTTGTGGTTGTTGTACAAATGAGCCCACCTTTAATTGTTTCGCCATGGCTGCATCCGAAAAATTCGCCAGAGGTGCATGCTCAGCTTTAAGCCAAGTACTGATTTCGACTTTCCGCCCGAACAACTGTCAAAACGCTTCATAAAAAATGGTGACTAAGGTAATGCGAACACATTCCGTGCAAGTTGTACTAAGTTTTATGAGCAAAATAGTAGCGACGTGTCGCTGCATCAGGATAAATATTGCACAATTTTAATTTCAAATGTAATTAAATGCTCACAAAATGGGTCGAATCAACTCTACTGTTGCCGGTGTTGTGTGTTTTTGTTTGTGTTCTGACAAAGAAAAAGAGTCCGTCGGATTTCGCAAGAATTTAATAAGCATTTTCGCTGTGAATGCAGTCAGTACCAATCTTTAAGGCTGGTACTACATTCGCTTTTCACGATATTTTTCGCCCATTACTTTTCTTAGATAATAGATTTGAAAGGAAAAAACTTGCTGATTTCATTTAGCAAGTGGTGGGTACTATACTTGCATTCATTAAGGTGGGTACTATATTCGATTTTCACAGATGGAAACGGTTACTTTTTTGAAAAACTACAAAAATTTCAATGAAGACGTAATTCTTAAGAAAACATTTTCATAAATAAGAGCAAATCTCCTGCTAAATGCAATCAGCAAGTTTTTTTGCTTCAAAATCTATTATCTAAAAAAGTAATCACGAAAAAATGTTGCGAAAAACGAACATAGTACCAGACATTATGAGTAAAATAGTTGCGACATGTCTCTGCGGCAGCGTAAATTTCGCTTCAATTAATCGCAAATGTTATTAAATACTCACGAAATGGGCACCAATCAGCAGAATTGAGTACAATATATATTCATTTACAGGTAGTGGCAGTTGCCCAACAACAAAATATTGAGTGCACTATCTGTCAAAATCAGTGATAGTGCAACTCTGATTTTGTGTATGTTACCAGTTCGCGCCATTGTTCGTTGTTTCTGTGTGTTATCGTTCTTAACTATAATATACACACACAAACAAAACTCGTTGAAATATAGTGCACTTCGCGAGAAAAAATTGTACTCAGCTGTTTACGGTACGCTACCTGGTAATTATGTCATGGATATAATTAAATGCAGCAAATGAATATATCTTGGTACTAACTTCATTCGCGCGAAAATTGCATATTATTTGTTGACGAAATGTGCCCCATTATATTGGACAACATAACACAAAAAAGTCAAATAAAGCCGCACAACAAAAGAAACTATGATGCAATACCGTTGCTTGGACCCAGTTCGTGAGAATTTAATTACATTTGCAATTAATTGAAGCGAAATATTTATTGGCGCTGCGATATGTCGCTAGTATTTTGCTAAAAGAACTCAGAATCACTTCTGCGAAATGTGTTCGAATTTTCTTCGTCACACCTTTTTTGACAGTTGTTCGGCTGAAAAGTCGAAGTCAGTACTAGGCTTTAGTAGTAATGTCTTGCCAAACTGCCTAACCCCGTTTATGGTTGGTTTTCTATTCTGCTTTCGGTCTTTGTCCATATTTATAGTATTATTTCTCTAAATACATTTCCCACCTAGAATTCATTACATTAACATATGTTTAAAAATAAATCGAATTCAGTTTTTCGCCAACGTACATATTTGGACGCCGCCGCCTAGCCATGAAAACTTGAACGGCGTCATATCGCCAAAGACAGGGTCGACATTGTTATCTGCTAGTCGCCATGCGTCATTCCACTTTTGGACGAGGTTAGGTAAGAACGTTTGCGGTCGTCTCGCGTTGTGTGCACGAGTTGGTTTTTTTCCCCAACAGTGATTTTAGTAATTAATTGTGATATACACATGTGTATATATATAATTGTACAGTACTTAGCTTAGTAAAAAAGGAGAATAATTATGTTTAAAATAATTGTGCCTTTGTTAACGAAAAACTCGTGCAGAGATAACGCGAATTTGCGGACCGCATGTTGTGTTAAAAATTTTCTAATTTCACCAGAAACGCATAGGAAAAAAACCACATTGTCGGTGAATAATTTTACTCAACGACGCCATTTTCTTTTTTCGTCGACCAACAGAAAAACTATCGCAGCTTTTCCAACATATCCCCAACAACAATTAGGAGTTAGTAACCGCTTAGGACAACACCTAGAGCTCCTTTCCACAAATCGCCAACGGAGATTATATTGCTCTAGCATCAGACAAGAGGAAGCGGACAATATTACAACTACTACTAATTCCAGGGAAAAGCAGCTGACCTCATCAGAGTTGGGAACAACATCCAAAAGACAGGACTCAAAAGCAACATCTGCAAACTATAGAAAACAACAACAAACCTTATTTGAAGACTCAGACGAAGAAGAATTTTATAAAATGTAAGTAGAAAATGTATATTTCTTTATTTAATTTTTTCTTAAACCATATGTATGTAGAAAAAAATTGGCTTTTACTACATATACATACATACATACTTATCTACATCTGATTTTGTCATCCATTTTGAAATATTTCTTTCATTTCTTGCCTCTCTTATTCGCGATTATCATGTTTTTCTCTACACTAAATTTGGTTGAATGTACCCTATCGCATTTTCTCTTTTGGTTGTTGGTTCGTATGTTTGCCAAACGTGTGAGTTTGTGCGTTTGTTGGACCGTCTTTCAAAGGCCAGGGTGATAAGCAAACCACTTATCACCACCAACACCCCCTGCCTGTAGCAGCAATCCGTTGTTGTGTGGTTCAACAATCCATGTGTAGGGTTTTAAGAAGTCCAATTCTAAGAATTATTGGACAAACGACAAATTAAATGCGTTTGATATTGAAATGCTAACTACCTGTTTGGGAGACCTATAGTGATTTGATTAAACCAAAAGGTGACGTCAGTAGACATCCGATAGTGTGTATTTGAGGGTTTTTGTACCGTTGGCAACACTGAGTAAAAGTTGCTTGCACATTTCTTTACCTCGTGCTTTTCATATCCCGCCTTTGCCGTATTCTCCGTCATTCTTTTTCGTTCCCGTCTCTCCTTACTTTCTGTATACATACCTATTTTCGTTTGTGTATTGCTGAGTTTATTTAGCATTGAGTGGCAAATTGTAAAACGGAGGTTTTTTTAATTACTTTTTGCCAACTCGACACGTTTGTGTGTTTTTTTATTTCTTCTTTTTTTTTTTTTAATGCACAAACAACAAGTCAATGTAGTGTTGGTCACTTGACAGACAGAAGATAATAGCATCTATTTGTAGATGTCGAAGCTAGTTTTTTTTTATGTTTTCTTCTGTGGTCTTTGGCACACAAGGCAACGAAACAAAAAAAAATTATGCTTCTTGATGCATAGACGGTGAAATCCATCATTCCGCAAACTTTCGAAAAACTAAATATATATGTGTGGTATGGTTTAGTGCTTACCAACAAAGTTTGTGTAAATTGTTGCCCGGGTATATCGGCCATTTTTCAGACGTTGATGTATCTACGTATACACATCAAAGTGCATTTAATTAACTTTATTTAGGTTTGCAACAGCTGTGAATTTATATATGCGTATGTATATATAAAAAAAACACCCGAAAATAGGTTATATGAAGTATATTGAAAGCAGACGCTGAAACAACACCTTAAAAGTTACTATACATACATATGATGTACATAAAAATTAAATTGTACCATTTAACTACAACCACAGTCTGCCATAGCTATTTGCCCCCATAATTTCAATGTTCTAATTTCACAGTGTCCAGTCAAAATGCTTTTTATTTTTAATATCAACAATCTTGTTGAAAAACTTATACAGGGTTTGAAATTTATTGCGCTGGTATGACATTCATCGCTTAATGATAAGGGCCTCCTTGTTCGAACGGCGTGCCGGCACCTCTTTAGGGAGAAGCTTTTACATGGCAAAGTAGTAACTCACAAAAGTCTCCAGCAATAGGAGGGGATAATCACCGCTGATTTTTTTCCTATGTTCGCGCCAGGATTCGAACCCGTGCTTCCAGCGTCATACAAGGACATGCTAACCTCTGCGCTACGGTGCCTCTACCCTGTATCTAAGCATATAAATATTTGCCGCTACAATATCTCAATATGATGCTTAGGCTAGGTTTGGTTGGATAGAGGTTGTGGGTTTTAACTTGCCCTACGCTACTAAAGACAGTATTAACCTAAATAACCTTGAAAAGTCTATACTAAGAATTCTATGCTAATTAAATAATCCCTCATCTTTTCTATCCCATACCTCTGAGTTGGTTCAAGTCTGGCATCGTGTCTACAACAAAGAGTCTGAACTTTGCTATTTCGTATAGGTGTTCTTCTTAGTCCTTTGTTTTTTGCAATAGTACCGAGAAGCCAAGAAAATCTTACTTCCCCTTTGTATGACCTTCTCTTGTTACAATCGACCGTTTCACTGTTCCACGTACAACCGGCTGCCATGGGATTGATATGGGTCTTTGGCATTGTGGAGGGGTTAATTCAGATTATGTCAAGAAAAATCCTCTACGTTAACCCACCATCTGTTTAGACTTCTTAAGCACATGTACTCCTCAGTTCTTATGTGATTTAACTGAAATTTTGCATGCTGATGTCATTATGTTTTCCAAAATGAATTCTTAGTAAGGTGCAAATCAGTTCATAACTAATTGTAGCCACAGATTTGTATGTGGAGGAAGCAATCTTTGACGATTGCTATGTACCGGAATCACTCGATTTTCACTATAGCTGTGAGTACCACACTGGAATATTGAGTTCCGATTCGTTATTGTAGCCACATATTTACATGTGAAGGTAGCAATCTTTGACGATTGCTATGCACCGGAATCACTCGATTTCCAGTATATATAGCTGTGAGTACCACATAGGTTGAAACATTGAGGTTCGATCCCTGTGGTGTTCATTGCTATCACGAGAAGCTTAGCCACCAGTTACCGGGCGCGTCGACAGGTTGCGGATAGTGGAATGCTCCATACGGAGTAGCTGCAATGGCAGTCGGCGATATCGAGCGGAGAGTCTGAGAGATCGGGCGGCACCAGCTTTTGCACAAATACTGAGTCCCTATGATGCTTGATATGACAAGGCGAGTTATTGGCGCCTTTAATAACCAATGGTCAGCATGTTCCCGCAGCAATCGGTCCTTTGGACCGGAACCTTGCTCACCTACAAGCAGGAGCCTGTCGAGGATCGGAGACCCCATAAATTATATATATTCTTAGTCGTCATGTCATTTTTAGTCGATCCAGCCATGCCCGTCTGTCTTTCTGTTGAAAGCACGCAAACTTTCGAAGGAGTAATGTTAGACGTTTGAAATTTTGCACAAATACTTTTTATTAGTGTAGGTCGGTTGGGATTGTAAATGGTCCGAATCGGTCCGTGTTTTCATATAACTGCCATATAAACCGGTCTTGACTTCTTGAGCCTCTATAGGGTGCAATTCTCGTGGGATTTGACTGAAATTTTGCACGTGGTGTTTTGGTATAAAACAACTATGCTATTTGTGGTTCAAATCGGTTCCTAACCTGATTTTGCTGCCATATAAACCGATCTGGGTTCTTGACTCCTTCAGCATTCAGGGGGCGCAATTCTTATCCTATTTGGCTGTAAATTTGCACGTGATGTTTTGGAATCACTTCCAACAACTGCGCTAAGTACCATTCAAATCGGTTCATAACCTGGTATATCTGCCATATAAACCGATCTTGGATCCTGACTTCTGGCGCCCTCCGCTGGAGAGCGCAATTCGATTGGAATCCGATTTGGATGAAATTTTGCATAAGGTGTTTTGTTATGACTTCCAATAAATGTGCTAAGTATGGCGCAAATCGGTACATTACCTAATATAGCTGCTATATAAACCGATCTGGGATTTTGAGTTCTTGAGTCTCTAGAGGGCGCAATTCTCAACTGATTTGGCAGAAAGTTTGTACAACGGCTTCTTACATGACTTTCAACATACGTGTTCATTACGGCCTGAATCGATCTATAGCTTGATACAGCTCCCATATAAAGCATCTCTCGGTTTTGCTTCTTGAAGCCCGTACAAGGCGCAATTCTTATCCGAATGAACTGAATGCACTGATTACATAATCTAACTATAATCTGATATAGCTCCAATAGCATAACAGTTCTTATTCATAATTCTTTGTTTGCCTAAAAAGTTGTTCCGCGCAAAGAACTCGGCAAATGCGATCCATGGTGGAGGGTATATAAAATTCGGCCCGGTCGCACTTAGCATGCTCTTACCTTTTCTGCTTGCTTTCAGTCTTTTCTCCTTCCGTCTCTCTCTACTTATTACTCAACTTAAACAATTCTAAAAGTTTTGTCAGTGGTCGACGAGGAGATTTGAACTCATCGTTTTATGTTTGATAGACTTCCAGGCATCCCCTAGCCTACTGACATCACTTTCTTAATGATGGAATAACGCATTACTGCACAGCAATAAGATCCTCAATTAAATTAAATTTAAAAAAGTGTAGAAATCACTTTAAAGAATTAATGAGAAATACATAAGAATTAACCCGAATTTTTTAAATTTAGTTTAAAGAAAAATTTAAAAAAAAAATGACAACCTGGGGAATCGAACGTGGGTTCGCAAATCTATCATTGGCATTTGAATTTTTGGTGATGCAAATTTTTTCATAAATAACTACATATCTTAGAATTTCGAGTCCAATATTGATGGCAAAATATATTATCGAGCTTATTTATTGATACAGTACCCCCCAATACCTGCAACTATAAAAATCTGTCTTTCCTTCAAATATTCGTACATCCTGGTATAAATTCAAATTAAGCTATAGCAATATTATTTCAATCAGTTCCAAATTGGTAAGATCGGTCAATGTTATTTTCTTATCATCTAATATTTTTAAGGTGAATGTGATGAAAAAAATTCAAAAACGATTATATTTTTATATATATATTTTTTTAGCGGGATTATATTTTAACACTTTATTTCCTGTGAATAAGCGTATTATAAAAAAACACAATGTACTCATAATAAAAATAATTTATCTAACAACACAGATGAGATAATTTATAAAATTTCAATAAGTTTATGTGGTACTCTCAAAATTAATATGACAATACAATTTTGAATAGTTTGCTAGTATTTTATCTGCTTTGAGCACTATCTTGCCCACAAGGGATATAAAAACTCATTTCATTCAATATATTTTTTTCTTTACTTTTCTATAGTACAGTATCTTTTTATTCGCTTGAAATTTATTAAAAATAAAAACTAAATTCTCGGTTCATAAGCCATATAACCTCTTACATAGTCTGGTCTTCTTTATTCTTTCATTTCTACCTTTAGTGATCAGAACATATCCCACGGGTAATAAGGGCTTCTTACAAAAGAACTCTTTGGTCGCTGTATTGAATTCTGCCAGGACTTTCTCTTGGATTTTGGAACTTCATCAAAACTTGTGTATTAGAATAGGCAAAATCTAATTCTCTACTCCATTTTCCTTTCGGCAATTAAACGCAAAGAAGATTTTGAAACGTTTTCATAACATAAACCATGTGGTAAGAGGCTGACTATACACAAAACTATATATATTTTTTATATGCAAATATCATCGCGTGGGAATTGAGTTTTGTTTTGGGAATAATTCGTAACTCAAATTCAATGTTACCTAAGTATTGATGAAAAAATTATATCAATATGCCCTCACTTAGTTTGTTTTCATTTTTATTTACCATTAATTATTTATTTAGAGGAAACAGAACAATTTTTTTCGTAACCTCATCCAATTGCCTTGAACGTAGTAACTTCTACAGCGCCCCTTCGTTGAATGGCTGATTTTAACAATTGTATTGTATGGACAGTTAAAGTGTATTATGCGGCGTGGTAAAAGAGTTCAAATATGAATCTCTTTAAATAGTAATTTTTTTTTGATGGGAAATGGTTTAGATTTGATATATATTCCTATTGGATTGGACAGTCGTTAATTATCTGGCTTCTCCCTCTCGTTAGATGCGTTTATTGGGCAGGGAAATTTTAAGCTGGAGAATTAGAGAAAAACGGGGAAAATAATCCAGTATTTACTGCTTTCAAAGCATGCAAAGCTTCCAAAGCATGGCCTTAGCACCAAACAACCTTTGACTCTTCATAAAAAAGACAAAATAAGGTAATTGATCGACCTATCCGCCGTTTCCTAATACTGCGGCGACATTTATGTGCAGGAGATCTAAATTTGTTTTAAAACCCAACCCAACATTTTTGGCGCATTTTAACACGCTGCCGCACATCTTAGATATTGTTGCTGATAATTGAAGAATATTTGTATGTGTCTTAGCGATTCCCCCACCTGAAGTACAACCGTCAGTTAAAGCAATTTTTTATTTTATTTATTCATATCATGGGTACAGTATTGCCCAAGATCGATTATGGATTTGGATTGTAAATATTAACACCGATATTCACAAAACTTATTTGACAGATTTCCTTTATAGAACTGTCTTATAGGGTTTTTATACCCTCCACCATAGGATGGGGGTATATTAATATCGTCAATCCGTTTGTAACACCTCGAAATATGCATCTAAGACCCCATAATATATTCTTGATCGTCTTGACATTCTAAGTCGATATAGCCATGTCCGTCCGTATGTTGAAAGCACGCTAACTTTCGAAGGAATTAAGGTAGACGCTTGAAATTTGGACAAATCCTTCTTGTTAGTGTAGTTCGGTTGGGATTTTAAATGGGCCAAATCGGTCCATGTTTTGATATAGCTGCCATATAAACCGATCTTGGGTCTTGACTTTTTGAGCATCTAGAGGACGCAATTCTTATCCGTTTTGTCTGAGATTTTGCACGTGGTGTTTTGGTATCGCTTCCAACAACTGTGCCAAATATTTAAATCGGTCTATAGCCTGATGTAGTTGCCATATAAACCGATCTTGGATCTTAATTTCTTGAACCACTGGAGGGCGCAGTTCTTATCCGATTTGAAATTTAGCATGAAGCTATTTGTTATGACTTCCACCAACCGTGCCAAATATGGATCAATTCGGTCTATAACCTGATATAGCTGCCATATAAACCACTAGAGGGCGCAATTATACGATTTGGCTGAAATTTAGCATGAAGTATTTTGTTATGACTTCCTACAACTGCGATAAGTATGGTTAAAATCGATACATAACCTGATATAGCTGCCATATAAACCGATCTGTGATCTTGACTTTTATAGCTTCTAGAGGTCCGATTTTGCTAAAATTTTGTACAACGGCCTTCAACATACGTGTCCAATATGGTATTAATATGCTTCTAGAGACCCTAAAAGGCGCAATTCTTATCCGAATGGACTGAAATGTTTCCCAATGACTTCTACTATGGTCTTCAACATTCAATTTACTTATGGTCCGAATCGGACTATAACTTGATATATCTCCAATAGCATAACAATTCTTTTCCATACTTTGTTTTCCTAAAAAGAGATACCGCGCAAAGAACTCGACAAATGCGATCCATGGTGGAGGGTATATATGATTCGGCCCGGCCGAACTTAGCATGCTCTTCCTTGTTTTATTGATATAGTGAACTAGCTATACGACCTATTTCTGTTTCAAAAACTAATGGAAGGTAAAAACAAGAAATCCCATGGATGTTTCTATATTTTTATATAAGAATGGTTGTTTTTTGTATTAGCAGTGTGTTGTACACTGAGGCGAAAGCCCTTGTCGTTGAAGGAATCCATCGGGTCAATCCGGTACGTATAACTGGCTGCCATGCTTTTGCAATATTCTGTAGTTGCTTTCAACTTTCTTTTTGCAATTCTTATCCGATGTGACTGAAGTTTGCATGAGGTGTTCTGCTCCGACTTCTAATAACTGGTTTAAATCGGTTCATTACCTGATATAGCTGTCGAATCTTGACTTCTTGAGCCTTAGAGGGCGCAATTATTATCCGATTTGGCTTAAATTTTGAACCAGGTGTTTTGTTTTGATATCCAGCAATCTTCAGATTTGAATTCTTGGGCCTTTAGAATGCACCATTACCAACCGATTTGGCTGTAATTTTGCACGTAAAGTTCAGCTATGAATTCCAACGTACGTACCAACTATAGTCCAAATAGGTTTAGATATAGCTCCCATATAAACCGTTTACCCCATTTGACTTCCTGACCCGCTAGGGGGCTCAATTACTTCTAAAATAGTTCATATGTATCGGTGGATCTATATAACTACATTTTCCAACATTGTTCCTTAAGCACATGCAGGGTTCAATGTTCAAATTGTGCAATATTGTATTTGATTACCAGTAATGTTTTATATCAAGTATGATCCGTTTGGGTTCTCTCCTGGAATAGCTTCTATTGAAATTGGTTTTGTATTGACCTGTGGCACATGTTCGGGGACTTCAACAAAACTTTTCTACGCAGAGGTGTCGCTTTAGGCCAAAACAGAATGAACACGTTGAGCTTTGCTTTTAAGTGTAGCTTGCAATAGTGCAACTCTGCACACAAATCCAACAAAAGCAACGCGGTAAAGTTGAAAACTTTTAAACTTTGACGCTTGAAAATGAGCGTCATTCAGTGCTGCCACATGTAGTTAGTGTTTTTAGTTGTCAAAGCTAAAATTTTTTTTTACTTTTGCGTGTTGCTTTTGTGGGATTTGTGTGCAGAGTTGCATTTTTGTAACGCGACGCTCAAAGCGCTCATTCTGTTCTGGCATTTAATGGGACGTCGTTTAATATGTCAGCGCTCATTGGTATGAGACAAGCATCTCCTTTGTTACGCTTGGGAACATTAATGGATTAAATTACAATTGAAACAATGAATGACAAAATTCTCAAATAAGTTGTCGAAAGTCTGTTAGACGGCAAAGACCTGTCGAGCCTAATGGATATAATCATTGGTTTAGTTTGAAGTCTTTCAAGCATTTTGATAATTTGATAAAAGGAAATCGACAAATTCAATACAGTCCTATTGGCACAATATTATTTTTGTGGATGTTGAGGGGTAAATTATTATAGTGGAGGTCACGCTGGTGTTAAATTGCTCCAAGTAATATACCTAGGCAACTCAATTAAAGTAATTATTCTCAAAACAAAGTTAGTCACCTACATGTCCTTTTGGCGATATTGCACCCTCAATGTATTTTTAAAGTATATTATTGGCATATAATTGGTAAGCTTTGAAGAAACTTTTTGTTTGCATTTTTTGATGTTATCATAACAAAATTGCAATTTAATATGATTTTTTATTTGTTTAATTATTTCCGAATAATTCACCCAAATCGCATCATATGAAATTTGCACTTTTTTTAGAATGTTTAGGTATCATCAGCGAACAATGTCGTGTCTTTTTTCTCTCTTAAATGCTCATTTCGTGGGATCCCAATAAATGAACACCACTTTCTCATTATTAATACTAATAAAAATGTCGTCTTATTGCATGTTAACAATTATTTATATTGCCCTTAATTTAGAAATACATGCCAGAAAACGAAAACTAATCATTTTATAAGAGAAAACACGCGACAAAACAACAGCACAATCCCAGCAAGCAAGCAAACAGTCCCCAACTAAACGAATGCCATTTCCTTCACTTTGTTGTTATTTGTTGTAGACTTTTTCTGTTTCTGCATCAAAAATGTCAACCACAAAAACAACACAAGAGAAATACATATATACGAGAGATGAGGTGCATAGTGGAGCAAAAGAGCCCCGAACACCTGGCATATAATTTATAAATACAATTTTAAATAACTACATAGCATGCAAACAAATCAAAATCACATTGTGATCATTCAAAATTGCAAAAACCAAATTACTGGGTGGCTGGCATAAGCAACAATGATGTGTGTGTGGTGTAGAGCCATTCAAGAATATCAAGTTATCTTTAAGCAGAGGCAACCTTTTTAATTGTGAAAAAGTCGGAAGCAAAACATTAAAGCCACTGACAACTCTTTGGATTTTCTTTTACTCTGGTTTTGCATTTCAAACTTGAAAGTCGTACCAAAACAGAAAAAATTATTTGAAATTAAAATTTTTAAAGTGTTTCTTCATCCATAGCACTAAAATGTCTCCCTCTCATCAAAAGTCATTTCATAAAAGGCACCAGATTACGTTTTCGCTTTTCTGATATAATTTTTTAATATTTTTTTTTTCGTTTGTTTCAGGGCTCCTCATGATAGAACTTATGGCAGTGGCAGTCGCGGAGGCCGTGACGACCGTGGTGGACGTGCAGAAGGAGGAGGAGAACGTTATGGCAGCCGTTCATCTGGTGGTGGCCGCAGTGGTGATTACCATGGCGTAAGCAAAGGCCGTATCGAGAAAGGAGGTCGCGGAAATGACCGTGGTGGTCGTGGTTTTGGCGGCGGTGGCTTTGGTGGAGGTTCTGGTTTCGGTGGCGGTGATCGTCGTGGAGGTGGTGGTGGCAACACTCAAGATTTATCTATTCGCCCAATGGATTTCTCCAATTTGACTCCGTTCAAAAAAGATTTCTACAAAGAACATCCCTTGGTCGCCAATCGTTCTTATGGCGAAGTTCAACGTTATCGCGATGAACATGAAATCACCGTACGCGGCAATGCTCCCAATCCCATTCAGGATTTCAGTGAAGCCTATTTCCCCGATTATGTCACCAAGGAAATCCGTCGCCAAGGCTACAAATCACCCACTCCCATTCAAGCTCAAGGCTGGCCCATTGCCATGAGCGGCAATAATTTGGTTGGTATTGCCAAAACCGGTTCCGGCAAAACTTTGGGTTATATCTTGCCCGCTATTGTACACATAAATAACCAACAGCCCCTGCAGCGTGGTGATGGTCCCATTGCTTTGGTTTTGGCACCCACCCGTGAATTGGCCCAACAAATTCAGCAAGTGGCCACCGAATTTGGATCGTCATCGTATGTACGCAACACTTGCGTATTTGGCGGTGCGCCCAAAGGCGGTCAGATGCGTGATCTGCAACGTGGTTGCGAAATTGTTATTGCCACACCGGGACGTTTAATTGATTTTCTTGCCGCCGGCGCCACCAATTTGAAACGTTGCACATACTTGGTTTTGGATGAAGCCGATCGTATGTTGGATATGGGTTTTGAACCACAAATCCGTAAGATTGTCTCACAAATTCGCCCAGATCGTCAAACGCTTATGTGGTCCGCCACCTGGCCCAAGGAAGTGAAACAACTGGCCGAAGATTTCCTCGGCAATTATATGCAAATCAACATTGGCTCATTGGAATTGTCGGCTAATCATAACATTCGTCAAGTTATCGATGTATGTGAGGAAAATGACAAAGAAGAAAAGTGAGTATGAAAAGAAGAACGAATTGTAATATGATCCAACAACTGTTTCACAACATTAGAGAAGATTAGATAAAATTAATTTTAAAAATAGATTTAGGGAAATTAGCTTAAATGTTTCGAGTGCGCTTTCTTCTCTAAGGCTTGGTTACTGTTTTGGATATGCTGAAATAGATACCATTTTCAGTTACTACACATAAGTTGTAATGTGAAAAATCATTAGTTCCTATTTTTAGACTAGGCAACATTTAGCAATTGTCAGTTTGCTGGACCCTAAGTAGGGGAATGCAAAGCGAATTCTCTTTTTTTTTTGAGAGAGAATGAAATGGAAAGAAACCCCATTTCCCTTGGCTCTCTCTTTTTTATTTTTTGCAAACTTTGAATTGTCAAATTGCCTAGAATGCCCATCAAAACATAATGTGTTACAATATTTTTAAAAAAAAATTCTTTTTTCTTTCCATTCCATTTCTTCTAGACTTAAAGCTTTACTTTCGGAAATCTATGACACCAGCGAGAATCCCGGCAAAATTATTATTTTTGTTGAAACAAAACGTCGCGTCGATCATTTGGTACGTTTCATTCGTAGCTTTGGTGTACGTTGCGGTGCTATCCATGGTGACAAATCACAATCAGAACGTGATTTTGTGTTACGTGAATTCCGTACAGGCAAATCAAATATTTTGGTAGCAACTGATGTTGCTGCCCGTGGCTTGGGTAAGTTATTTCGGAATTTCTTTTATATCAACCCCCAACTTTGCTACAAAGATGGAAACAAATTAGTATGTATCATCAATGCCATCATCAACATCATAAACTTTTTGTTTTCATTTACATTACCAACATCTATATCTTCAAAAAGAAGTGATTGAATTTTAAATGCAAGCTTGAATGGCAATTTGAATTTATCAGCGGTATAATTCCCCTCATTCCTTCGGTGTGGTAAAAGAAGGATTGCCTAGAAATTGCATATAAGAGATTTTAAGAAGGAAACGAGTTTTGGTTTGATATTTGGACCATAATTAAATTGAACGTTGGAGACCATGGTAGAAGTCATTGTGTAAAATTTCAGCCAATTCGAGTAAGAATTGCGCCCTTTAGGGGCTCAAGCAGTAAAATAGAGAGATCGGTATATAGGGAGCTGTAACAGGCTCTGGACCGATTCGGACCATATTTGACACGTATATTGAAGGTAATGGGAGAAGCCGTTGTACAAAATTGCAGCCAAATCGGATAATAATTACACTGGTGGCTTAAGAAGTCAAGATCCCAGATCGGTTTATATGGTAGCTATATCAGGTTAGGAACCAATTTCAACCATATGGGCACAGTTGTTGGAAGTCGTAATAAAACTCCTCGTGCAAAATTTCAGTCAAATCGGATAGGAATTGTGGCGTCTAGTGGCGCAAGAATTCAAGATCCAAGATCGGTTTATATAGCAGCTATAACAAAACATGGACCGATATAGTCCATTTACAATCCCAACCGACCTACACTAATAAGAAGTATTTGTGCAACATTTCAAGCGGTAAGCTTTACTCCTTGAAAAGTTAGCGTGCTTTCGACAGATAGACGGACGAACAGGCTAGATCGACTTAAAATGTCCTGACGATCAAGAATATTTATACTTTATGGGATCTTAGACGAATATTTCGAGGAGTTGAAAACAGAATGACGAAATTAGTATACCCTCATCTTATGGTGAAGGGTATAAATATGCAAATTTGTCCATGAACATTTCATTAAGGAACAGGGGCTAACTTTTCACATACCAATGAGTGCTATCCGATTAAAGTTTAAGCTCAATGATAAGGGGCCTCCTTTTTATAGCCGAGTCCGAACGGCGTGCACCAGTGCGAGACCTCTTTGGGGAGAAGTTTTTACAAAGCATAGTACTCCACAAAAGTCGCCAGTATTATTAGGGGATTACCACCGCTGAAAATTTTTGTTCTGCTGTTCTCACCAGAACTCGAATCCATGCGTTAAGCGTCATAGTTGCTAGAGTACATCTCCTGCAGTTTAAAACAGCAGATATCTGTAGATTCAAGTTTTAGCTCAATTATAGGGACTCGTTTTATGTCGATCCTTTCATGGGTGAAGGCCTTGCAACATGCAAATCCAAATTTCCCTATAACATTCTATTAAGTAACAGGGGCAAAACTCACATATCAATGAGTGCTGTCCGAATAAAGTTTAAGCGCAATGATAAAGGGCCTTAGTGCAGTGCAAAACCTCTATGGGAAGAAATATTTTCATGGCTACCATACCAAATGGTACAGTACCTCACAATAGTCGTCAGCATTAGGATAAGATAACCACCGCTTAAATTTTTTTCTGATGACCTCGCCAGGATTCGAACCCAGTTGTTCAGCGTCATAGGCGGACATGCAAACCTCTGAGCTTCGGTGGCCTCAAACTTAAAGCATATTTTTCTTAGCCTTTTGCCAGCTTTTTTTGGTAGCATCCCGTGTTTTAGAGTTAGGAGTACAAGAAAGAAGGTTCCACAATTTTCAACACCCCATAGGTCCATTGTCTTTTAGTAAAAGCTCCTTTTGAAGAGTAAGGTATTTTTTGGAAGTATTAACTAGGCCATCCGATAGGACTTGACATACCTTTTCCTGGAGAAGAAAAGTTTCAACCACTTCCCACCCACCACTTGAAAGATAAATTTTTAGTATTTTTTTTTTTTTTAAGATGGTCAAATACAAGGTCCAGGCCTTGTGTAGGTACATTCATTCTTATTCTCAAGTATGCTTATTTTTCGAACAAACCCTATGGACTATTCGCTGTTATAGTCTCTCTTAGATAATTTAACTGTGTTACGTTATCTCCTAAGCCTGATGAATGGTAAATGGTCATAAAAATAACTTTGTATTTAAAATTCATGAATTTCAGAATTTATTTTTTTTTTCTATAAAATTGGGCTTTAATGAAACCTTTAACCAATTTGTTGCGTAGTAACCTAAATCATGTTGGCTAGTGAGGCGCACTTTGAAACAATCACAACAACACATAATATACATAAACACTATCACACTAAAAATAAACGACATTATAGATACCCCCCCTGTTCGGCTACATCATTTTCTTCACACCGCCACCTACCTTAATAACCCTATTATCAAAAACGAAATCTATCTTGAATTTAGTTTATAAGATTACAACAAGATTTAAACATGACTTAATTAATACTTATGGTATTTTTCCTTTCCCTCCTTCTTACCCCTCCACCCTGTGTGTCACATCAACACTGTTTTTGTCTCTTCCCAATTCTCTTTTTCGTTTCGTTTACAGAGGCCATAAATAATTGCATGGTGGGGATAAAATGTCAGCTAAAAATCTGATAAATGAAAAAGATAATGTATCTGAAATGATTGAAAGCAATATGGATAATTGTTGTTTATAACAAATATTGCCAAGAGAAATTTCATTGATATTCTCTCTCTCTCTCTCTCTCTCTCCATCTCTCTCGAGTAGAGTAGAGTCGAGTCGAGTCTTGTCGTGTTTCGTTCGCGCGTTCGTTGTAATGTGAAGTGAATGAATGGAAGCGGCGGCAACGGAGAAGCGGCAACACTTTTTTACCACAATGGCCATTGGAAAAAAGGGTATGTCGTGCAACCGTCTCACCACCGCTGTACCACAAAAAAGCACGTCTAAAAGGAGGAGGTATATTTGCAAAGAGTAAACAAACTAAAAACAATACAAATGTTACGCTCTGGTTATCTATCACACGCAAGTTAATATGGTTTTGAGATGGTTGGTGTTGTCAGTCAATTATCAGCACACAGAGCGTAACACTACACAACATCCATGTGTTGTTACAACAATAAAGACAACATCACAGAAAAAATATACCACCACCTTGAGAGAATCCGCGTGTAAATGTGAATGAAAAATAAAATTAACAAAACGAGTCTCGTCATATATCCCTATCATCAAGCAAGCATGTAATTCTGTGCATAAGAGGCCTCTGCTGTTAAATTTGGGAGCACAAATTGGTGTTGAGGAAGAACAACAAAGAGAAATACATACTTTTAAATACAAACATACAATAATCATAATAATAATAATAATAACAATAACGATATAATAATTAATGACAGTTATGAAAATTGAAAAGCAAATTTAATGATAATAATAACAATAAACTCTCGGAAAAGCAAAAGTAAATGTGGGGACACACGTGCAGCAGCAGCAGGTTATCCTATATAAACTATCTCACCAACAAACGGAGTGCATTGTGCAGGAGTTCAAGTCAATCAATCGTTTTCAATTCCAAAGTGCAAAGGGGTGATGGTGGTGGTTTGGAAATAAATTTTGTCATAGATCACTCACTCATTTGATTCTTACCAACCAACAACCATCCCATTGGCGCCCCACCCCAACTCTCTGGCAAATGCTCTCCGGATAGCTACAGTTGGATATGCAGGCATCTATATCTACTTCCTATCACAAAAATACTCTTGTCAGTAGTCACAGTGTGTATGTGTTCTTCTCTTATATACAACATAAGCTGGATCATTGTAACTGGTGATGATTTGGTTTAGTCCAGAAGGAAACAAACATGTTGGAGAGACGTACCCCAAGTGTGTGGTGGCTTCGTATAACAAATGTTGAAAAGCTGTTAATTGTGGACATCAAAAAAGACGGCAGACATCATCATTTGGTTTTACGTCCTTAACAACAACCGAGTACGTCGTCCTCTGCAAATACAAAGAATGAAAATAGAATAAATCACATTGATTGTGTAACTGTAATCTACTGTGCAGAAAAACGAAGATCAATCAAAGGACACATTTAAAGCGAAAGATTTCCTCTCCAAACTGAAACAGTTAACCAGTCAGTTATGTAGCTTGTTTCTAGGGGAAATGCATACACAACACACAACAATGATGTTAAATAAAGGATGCCTGTTTCCATCTCACGTTCTCTGTACACATTGGATGCTCGAGCCTGTGAAGAAACTAAAGAAACGCACGCAGCCAAACTAATACCACAAACATGAAATGATCGTGGTATGTATGCTGTTATGGTGTGTGTGTTGAAACACAGTCAAATAATGGGCTTTGGCGTCTTTTGAAACATCGTCCAACGATCGATGCATGTACACAAAGTTAACAACCAACTACAACTAGGAATGAACAAATCATCATAACTACCTGCTGATCATGTGTGTCTAGTATTCAAACCAACAAACAAACAAACCGAAAAACTGCCCAAAATTGACTAAACAAAACTTTTGAAAAACCATAACTCTTTTATGTGAGTGTGGGCCATGTTTAGTTTTTCGCCCCCTTCAAAACTTCATTCAAGTTTGTTGTTGTTTTACTACAGGCTCTTCTGATTACTACGTCGTCTAAGGTGCCGTTTATCCACACTGCCTGAAACACGACGTGGTTGGCGAAGAGTTTGCCCCATATTTTCGTTCGAATTTGATACAAAAAAATCCCAAATAAGGTAAATTATTTTTTTTAAGCTAAAACATTATTACATTTTCGGAAAAAAAACAAACAAATGCAAAGTTTTTTATTATAAAAAATTGTTTACCAAAAAAAAAATTACTCCTTTACAGATAATAGTTTGTATTTTAAGCTTTTCAAAATTCTAACCCCCTTCAGAGTTAGAGTAGTTGAGTTGTATTGTATTTTGTTTTTCTGTTTTAAGGGGAGAAAACACAAATAATAACGAAAAGAAAAGTCATGGTTTTGTATATTTATACTGTCTTCTCTCTCTCTCTTGGAGATTATGCATATTATTCCTTTGAAATTCAAGACATACCATTGAGTTTCTATTCTTTGATATTAATTTTTATTCTTTTCTATTTTTTTACTTTACTTTAATCGACAAAACAAAAAATTTCTCCCAACACAGACGTTGATGGTATCAAATATGTCATCAATTTCGATTATCCACAATCATCTGAGGATTATATTCATCGAATTGGTCGTACGGGACGATCAAATACCACAGGCACATCCTACGCATTCTTCACACGTAACAACTCAAAACAATCCAAGGCCTTAGTCGATGTACTAAGAGAGGCTAACCAGGTAAGAATAGTTGTTGCTATAGTTATTCAATTTTATTATGTTGTAATTATTTTTATAATTTTATTTTTTTTTTAATTTCGATTATGATTATCGAAAATTCAAGTCTATATTTAGTTCGAGATAAGTTTTGTAAAAGATGCAATCGTTTTGTTTTAACCTCGTCGTTGCGTCAGCGATCGGGAGTTTTCCAAGGAAATCTACACCCACGTTCAAGCATATGACTAGAACAAAAAAAAAAATGAAAACGCTCATCCGAAAAATAATGAAACTATCTACCTACTTTGTCCTAAATGATTGGTTCGGAAATGTTGATAGGTAGATTTTTTGCGGATTAGAATAGTTTAGTGACAGGGATAGTGCTTTCGGGATAGTGGCTTTTGGTTTACGATCTCCAAAATAGTCATGAGGCAGCTTTTTACTATAATCATTCCTATTATATTGTGTGGTTAGGTTGAAAAGAGGGTGCGGATATTAATCCGCCCAATGCCACTGTCCATATAGTTGCTGGCTCACCTATATAGTTGCTGGCTCACCTATATAGTTGCTAGCTCATCTATATAGTTGCTGGCTCACCTATATGCCTGCTTGATTGCCTATATAGGTGCTTGATTGCCTATATAGGTGCTTGCTCACCTACATAGATAAGCGAGCATCTATATAGGCAACCAAGTTCCTTTATAGGCAAGCAAGCACTTCTATAGGTCAGCTAGCACCTATATAGATCAGCTAGCAACTATATAGGTCAGCTAGCAACTATATAGGTCAGCTAGCACCTATATAGATCAGCTAGCACCTATATAGGTGCTAGCTGACCTCTATAGGTGCCTATATAGATCAGCAAGCACCTATATAGGTGCTAGCTGACCTCTATAGGTGCTCGCTCACCTATATAGGTGCTCGCTCACCTAAAGGGTGATTTTTTGAGGTTAGGATTTTCATGCATTAGTATTTGACAGATCACGTGGGATTTCAGACATGGTGTCAAAGAGAAAGATGCTCAGTATGCTTTGACATTTCATCATGAATAGACTTACTAACGAGCAACGCTTGCAAATCATTGAATTTTATTACCAAAATCAGTGTTCGGTTCGAAATGAAAAAATACGGTCCAATGATTCCACCAGCGTACAAACCACACCAAACAGTGCATTTTTCGGGATGCATGGGCAGTTCTTGAACGGCTTCTGGTTGCTCTTCACTCCAAATGCGGCAATTTTGCTTATTTACGTAGCCATTCAACCAGAAATGAGCCTCATCGCTGAACGGTGAATGAACACATTTCGAACCGAACACTGATTTTGGTAATAAAATTCAATGATTTGCAAGCGTTGCTCGTTAGTAAGTCTATTCATGATGAAATGTCAAAGCATACTGAGCATCTTTCTCTTTGACACCATGTCTGAAATCCCACGTGATCTGTCAAATACTAATGCATGAAAATCCTAACCTCAAAAAAATCACCCTTTATATAAGTGCTTGCTCACCTTTATAGGCGCTTGCTCACATATATAGGAGCTTGCTCACATATATAGGCGCTTGCTCACATATATAGGCGCTTGCTCACATATATAGGCGCATCCACCTATATATAAGCGCTTGCACCTATATATAGGCGCTTGCACCTATATATAGGCGCTTGCACCTATATATAGGCGCTTGCACCTATATATAGGCGCTTGCACCTAATAGGCGCTTGCACCTATATATAGGCGCTTGCACCTATATATAGGCGCTTGCACCTATATATAGGCGTTTGCACCTATATATAGCGCCGGCACATATATATAGGCGCCTGCACCTATATATAGGCGCCTGCACCTATATATAGGCGCTTGCACCTATATATAGGCGCTTGCACCTATATATAGGCGCTTGCACCTATATATAGGCGCTTGCACCTATATATAGGCGCTTGCACCTATATATAGGCGCTTGCACCTATATATAGGCGCTTGCACCTATATATAGGCGCTTGCACCTATATATAGGCGCTTGCACCTATATATAGGCGCTTGCACCTATATATAGGCGCTTGCACCTATATATAGGCGCTTGCACCTATATATAGGCGCTTGCACCTATATATAGGCGCTTGCACCTATATATAGGCGCTTGCACCTATATATAGGCGCTTGCACCTATATATAGGCGCTTGCACCTATATATAGGCGCTTGCACCTATATATAGGCGCTTGCACCTATATATAGGCGCTTGCACCTATATATAGGCGCTTGCACCTATATATAGGCGCTTGCACCTATATATAGGCGCTTGCACCTATATATAGGCGCTTGCACCTATATATAGGCGCTTGCACCTATATATAGGCGCTTGCACCTATATATAGGCGTTTGCACCTATATATAGCGCCGGCACATATATATAGGCGCCTGCACCTATATATAGGCGCTTGCACCTATATCAGCAAGCTTGCTCACCTATGCAGGTGCTAGCTGACCTATATAGGTACTAGCTGACCTATATAGGTGAGCAAGCGCCTATATAGGCAAGCAAGCACCTATATATAGGTGCAAGCGCCTATATATAGGTGCAGGCGCCTATATATAGGTGCAAGCGCCTATATATAGGTGCAGGCGCCTATATATAGGTGCAGGCGCCTATATATAGGTGCAGGCGCCTATATATATGTGCCGGCGCTATATATAGGTGCAAACGCCTATATATAGGTGCAAGCGCCTATATATAGGTGCAAGCGCCTATATATAGGTGCAAGCGCCTATATATAGGTACAAGCGCCTATATATAGGTGCAAGCGCCTATTTATAGGTGCAAGCGTGACCTATATAGGTGAGCCAGCACCTATATAGGTGAGCCAGCACCTATATAGGTGAGCCAGCACCTATATAGGTGAGCCAGCACCTATATAGGTCAGCTAGCACCCATATAGGTGGTTGCTTGCCTATATAGTTGCTGGCTCACCTATATAGGTGAGCCAGCACCTATATAGGTGAGCCAGCACCTATATAGGTGAGCCAGCACCTATATAGGTGAGCCAGCACCTATATAGGTCAGCTAGCACCCATATAGGTGGTTGCTTGCCTATATAGTTGCTGGCTCACCTATATAGGTGAGCCAGCACCTATATAGGTGAGCCAGCACCTATATAGGTGAGCCAGCACCTATATAGGTGAGCCAGCACCTATATAGGTGAGCCAGCACCTATATAGGTGAGCCAGCACCTATATAGGTGAGCCAGCACCTATATAGGTGAGCCAGCACCTATATAGGTGAGCCAGCACCTATATAGGTGAGCCAGCACCTATATAGGTGAGCCAGCACCCATATAGGTGGTTGCTTGCCTATATAGTTGAGCCAGCACCTATATAGGTGAGCCAGCACCTATATAGGTGAGCCAGCACCTATATAGGTGAGCCAGCACCCATATAGGTGGTTGCTTGCCTATATAGTTGAGCCAGCACCTATATAGGTGAGCCAGCACCTATATAGGTGAGCCAGCACCTATATAGGTGAGCGAGCACCTATATAGGTGAGCGAGCACCTACATATATGAGTATAGGTGAGCGAGCAAGCACCTGTATAGGTGAGCGAGCAAGCACCTATATAGGTGAGCCAGCACCTATATAGGGTGAGGCAGCACCTATATAGGTGAGCCAGCACCTATATAGGTGCTGCCTCACCTTATATAGGTGCTTGCTCACCTATATAGGTCAGCTAGCACCTGCATAGGTGAGCGAGTACCTATATAGGTGAGCGAGCACCTATATAGGTGCTGGCTCGCTCACCTATACAGGTGCTCGCTCATATATGTAGGTGCTCGCTCACCTATACAGGTGCTCGCTCATATATGTAGGTGCTCGCTCACCTATATAGGTGCTCGCTCACCTATATAGGTGCTCGCTCACCTATATAGGTGCTCGCTCACCTATATAGGGTGCTAGCTGACCTATATAGGTGCTGCCTCACCTAGGTGCTCGCTCACCTATATAGGTGCTCGCTCACCTATATAGGTACTCGCTCACCTATGCAGGTGCTAGCTGACCTATATAGGTGAGCAAGCACCTAGGTGAGGCAGCACCTATATAGGTCAGCTAGCACCCTATATAGGTGAGCGAGCGCCTATATAGGTGAGCGAGCACCTATATAGGTGAGCGAGCACCTATATAGGTGCTGGCTCGCTCACCTATACAGGTGCTCGCTCATATATGTAGGTGCTCGCTCACCTATACAGGTGCTCGCTCACCTATATAGGGTGCTAGCTGACCTATATAGGTGCTGCCTCACCTAGGTGCTTGCTCACCTATATAGGTCAGCTAGCACCTGCATAGGTGAGCGAGTACCTATATAGGTGAGCGAGCACCTATATAGGCAAGCAAGCGCCTATATAGGTGAGCGAGCACCTAGGTGAGGCAGCACCTATATAGGTCAGCTAGCACCCTATATAGGTGAGCGAGCACCTATATAGGTGAGCGAGCACCTACATATATGAGCGAGCACCTGTATAGGTGAGCGAGCCAGCACCTATATAGGTGCTCGCTCACCTATATAGGCGCTCGCTCACCTATATAGGTGCTCGCTCACCTATATAGGTGCTCGCTCACCTATATAGGTGCTCGCTCACCTATATAGGGTGATAGCTGACCTATATAGGTGCTGCCTCACCTAGGTGCTCGCTCACCTATATAGGCGCTTGCTTGCCTATATAGGTGCTCGCTCACCTATATAGGTACTCGCTCACCTATGCAGGTGCTAGCTGACCTATATAGGTGAGCAAGCACCTATATAGGTGAGCCAGCACCTATATAGGGTGAGGCAGCACCTATATAGGTGAGCCAGCACCTATATAGGTGCTGCCTCACCCTATATAGGTGCTTGCTCACCTATATAGGTCAGCTAGCACCTGCATAGGTGAGCGAGTACCTATATAGGTGAGCGAGCACCTATATAGGTGCTGGCTCGCTCACCTATACAGGTGCTCGCTCATATATGTAGGTGCTCGCTCACCTATACAGGTGCTCGCTCATATATGTAGGTGCTCGCTCACCTATATAGGTGCTCGCTCACCTATATAGGGTGCTAGCTGACCTATATAGGTGCTGCCTCACCTAGGTGCTCGCTCACCTATTTAGGTGCTAGCTGACCTATATAGGTGAGCAAGCACCTAGGTGAGGCAGCACCTATATAGGTCAGCTAGCACCCTATATAGGTGAGCGAGCGCCTATATAGGTGAGCGAGCACCTATATAGGTGCTGGCTCGCTCACCTATACAGGTGCTCGCTCACCTATATAGGGTGCTAGCTGACCTATAAAGGTGCTGCCTCACCTAGGTGCTTGCTCACCTATATAGGTCAGCTAGCACCTGCATAGGTGAGCGAGTACCTATATAGGTGAGCGAGCACCTAGGTGAGGCAGCACCTATATAGGTCAGCTAGCACCCTATATAGGTGAGCGAGCACCTATATAGGTGAGCGAGCACCTACATATATGAGCGAGCACCTGTATAGGTGAGCGAGCCAGCACCTATATAGGTGCTCGCTCACCTATATAGGCGCTCGCTCACCTATATAGGTGCTCGCTCACCTATATAGGTGCTCGCTCACCTATATAGGGTGCTAGCTGACCTATATAGGTGCTGCCTCACCTAGGTGCTCGCTCACCTATATAGGCGCTTGCTTGCCTATATAGGTGCTCGCTCACCTATATAGGTACTCGCTCACCTATGCAGGTGCTAGCTGACCTATATAGGTGAGCAAGCACCTATATAGGTGAGCCAGCACCTATATAGGGTGAGGCAGCACCTATATAGGTGAGCCAGTACCTATATAGGTGAGCCAGCACCTATATAGGTGAGGCAGCATCTTTATAGGTGAGCCAGAACCTATATAGGTGAGGCTGCACCTATATAGGACAGCTAGCACCTATATAGGTCTGCTAGCACCTATATAGATCAGCTAGCACCTATATTGGTGCACCTATATATAGGTGCTTGCTCACCTATATAGGTGAGCATGCAATAATCAATAATCGTCCGGTATTTGAAAGGCGGGAAAAGTAGCGTCGAAAGATTCATGATAAACTGGCAATATTTCAGAGTTAAATAAAGCCAATGAAGAGTTTTCGAGTGATGCTGGCAATAGTAGTTGGAGTTTGACAATTATATCACAGAAGGATGCAGCATAATTTAAAAGGCTGGGTTGGGCGTTGAGGGCTCCGCTTATATCTTTTTTTCTGCACGATTTTTAAACTTTTAGTAAATTAATTTTACCACTTTCTTCCATTTCAGGAAATTAATCCCGCACTAGAAAGCATGGTCCGCAGCAGTCGTTTCGACGGTGGCGGTCGATCTCGTTATGGTAACTCCTCGCGTTATAATGGCACTTTCAAAAAAGGATCTATGGGCGGAGGTGGCGGTCGTACTGGCGGTTATGGTGGTGGACGCAGCAATGGTTATGGCGGAGACAGTCGAAACGGCTACGGCGGTGGCGACAGTGCCCGAAATGGCTATGGCGGCGGCAATGACTACAACCGCGGTGGTGGATCCAGTGGCGGTACCCAGAGACATACGCGATTCGATTAAACACATCAATACAAAAAGTTAGTTTATAAGGACTTAATCTTAAATTATATATTTAGTATCTACATTTTATTTTTAATAACTAAATCATTTGTTTCTCATTTTAACAAAATAAGCAAATTAAAAAACTGCAGATTCCATACATTTATATATATGTACACACAATACACATACACAAACAGTAACAATCTAATTAATCTGTCTTTTTTTTCCTTTCAAGGAACAAGACACTGAGGCTTTTTATAAAAAATAAAATTCTCATTGGACATTGAAAAGTAAAAGAAAAATTAAAGATATAAAATAAAGTACATAAAAAATCATTTTAATAATAAATGGCTAAAGAAAAAAAAACAAAGAAACAATTTCTATCAAATTGTGTTTGAAATTTAATAAACCCACAACAAATTCGAAAAAAGAAAAACAAATGAATGTGCATTTTTTGTGATACTCCCTCCCCCTTATCTATCATCCGCATATGTCCAAGTAAGAACCAACTCACCCTAATATTAAACAAATATTTCTTACGTAATCGTTTTTTATCCAACAACATTCACATGTCTTGAGACAATGTACAAAATAACAAAATGTAATTACAATTAGGCACACACATATCGTTGATTAATTGAAACACAAGTATTTTTATGCAAGGATTTCAAGTTGGTCTTCTGCAAAGGGATAACTGGACTAAAAATCTTAAAACTTCAAATACTTTGTGTGTTTAAGAAAGCAGTATGGAAAGTATCCTTAATGTGTGCGTGTAATTATTTGTTTATGCCGTAAAGCTAAAGAATTGTTTTCAAATTTATTTTTCAAAATGAAATTTTCTATCGTTTGCTTTATAAACTAATTTAGTATTTTTGTAATCCTTGAGCCGCCGCACAAACAACTCACCCGCGTATGTCTCCCGCCCCCACATAGGGGTCTTAGTTTATTTTAAATTGTGCACATTTTGTAAATGTGGGCACAATAATGACACACCGAATGAGTAGAAGAGTATTTTATTTAATTTTTCTTAGACGTATTCCATATTACCTGAAATGAATTACTCTATAACAAATTTTTTGTTTATTTTTATTTTGGTTGTGAAATCTACCATTTTTGATTTTTTTCTTAAAGTTTAATCAAACATTTGGCATTCTAATTATACTTTATTTGTATGATGAAACTTAAAAACAAAATCCTAAATGTAGTATTTAAGATTGATGTATTTCATTGAAAAAATAAATTATACAGAAACGCAATCAACCTCTACCATTGTTTTTATTTTAAAATTAAACCCACCATCTTTGGGGAAAGTTAGGTTGGGTTTAAAGGCATGAGACTAGCAGTCTTAACTGGAAGACCATAGGTCCATTGCGTTCGCGCTAGAAAAAAAATAGGAGAGGAGGAGCAGATAGAGAAACGCAGACAGATATAGAGCTGCAAGAGAACAGAAACGACAGAAAAACGGAAACCACTGCACAAAAAAAAAAAGCGCGTTAAGATTGGATCTTATATACCCTCCACCATGGATCGCAGTTGAAAAGTTCTTGCAATAACTTTTTATACCCACCACCTATGGATGGGGGTATATTCATTTTGCCATTCCGTTTGCAACATAACGAAATATCCATTTCCGACCCTATAAAGTATATATATTCTTGATCAGCGTAAAAATCTAAGACGATCTAGGCATGTCCGTCCGTCTGTCTGTTGAAATCACGCTACAGTCTTTAATAATAGAGTTATTGAGCTGAAATTTTGCACAGATTATTTTTTTTTTGTCCATAAGCAGGTCAAGTTCGAAGATACTATATCTTCATATAGCCCCCATATAGACCGCTCCACCGATTTAGGGTCTTAAGCCAATAAAAGCCACATTTATTATACGATTTTTCTGAAGTTTGGGACAGTGAATTGTGTTAGGACCTTCGACATCCTTTCTCAATTTGGTTCAGATCGGTCCAGATTTGGATATAGCTGTCATATAGACCGATCTGTCGATTTATGATTTTGGCCCCATAAAAAGCGCATTTATTGTGCAATTTCGCCAAAATTTGAAAAAGTGAGTTGCGTTACGCTCTTCTTCAACCGATCTGCCGATTTAGGGTCTAAGGCATACAAAATGTTGCCCACGAACATTCCACTAGGGAACAGGGGCAAACTTATAGTACCTCATAAATGTTGCCAGCATTAGGAGGGGAAAACCATGGTTGAAAATTTTTTTTAGATGGTCTCGCCAGAATTCGAACCTAGGCGTTCAGCGTTATAGGCGGACATGCTTACCTCTGCGCTACGGTGGCCTCCCATAAAAGACCAAAAGGCCCATAAAAGCCACATTTATTATCCGATTTTACTGAAATTTGGGACAGCGACATTCCTCTTAAATTAGGGTCAGATCAGTCCAGATTTGGATATAGCTGCCATATAGACCGATCTCTAGATTTAAGGTCTTGGGCCCATAAAAGGCTCATTTATTACCCGATTTTGCCGACATTTTGGACATTAAGTTGTGTTAGGCCTTTCGATATCCTCCTTCAATTTGACTCAGATCGGTTCAGATTTAGATATAGCTGTCATATAGACCGATCTCTCGATTTAAGGTCTTGGGCCCATAAAAAGGGCATTTTTTGTCCGATTTCGCCGAAATTTTGGATATTAAGTTGTGTTAGGCCTTTCGACATCCTCCTTCAATTTGACTCAGATCGGTTCAGATTTAGATATAGCTGTCATATAGACCGATCTCTCGATTTAAGGTCTTGGGCCCATAAAAAACGCATTTTTTGTCCGATTTTGCCAAATTTGGAAGAGTAAGTTGCGTTAGGCCCCTTGATATCTTTCTGCTATTTGGCCCAGATCGGTTCAGTTCTGGATATAGCTGCCATATAGACCGATCTCTCGATTTAAAGTTTTGGGCCTATAAAGGGCTTTTATTGTCCGTTGTCGCCGAAATTGGGGACAGTGAGTTAAGATAAGCCCTTCGACATCCTTCTTCAATTTGGCTCAGATCGGTCCAGATTTGGATATAGATGCCATATAGACCGATCTGTCGATTTATGATTTTGGCCCCATAAAAAGCGCATTTATTGTGCAATTTCGCCAAAATTTTAAAAAGTGAGTTGCGTTAGGCTCTTCGTCAACTTTTTTCAATTTGGCCCAGATCGGTCCAGATTTGGATATAGCTGCCATATAGACCGATCTATCGATTTAAAGTCTTTGCCCCATAAAAGGCTCCTTTATAATCTGTTTTCGCTGAAATTTGACACAGTGACTTATGCTAGGCTTTTCGTCATCCGTGTCGTATATGGTTCAGATCGCTGGATATTTGGATATGGCTACCAAAATGACCAATATTTTGGTCTACAAAATTTAACAATGACTTGTACTTATTAGGCCTTCCAATATCTGTGTCAAATGTGGTCCAAATCGGACCATATTTCGATAAAGCGGCTATGGGGGCATAAATTATGCATTTTTTACCGACTTATGACGAAAGATGATGATCGCCATCCTACTGACCGTTTTGCTGTTCCACAATGTTACTGTTCGGACTCGGCTATAAAAAGGAGGCTCCTTATCAATGAGCTTAAACTTGAATCGGACTGCACTCATTGATATGTGAGAAGTTTGCCCCTGTTCCTTAGTGGAATGTTCACGCTCAAAATTTGCAATTTTACCGTGGCGCAGAGGTTAGCATGTTCAATTATGACGCCGAACGTCTGGGTTCAAATCCCGGCGTGAACATCAACAAGAATTTCAGCGGTGGTTATCCCCTTACTAATGCTGGCTACATTTGTAAGGTATCCTGCCATGTTAAAACTTCTCTACCGAGTGGTCCATCCAACCCCCAAAACATCCTTAAATCAGACATATTTACTGACCAAGGCAATATGAAAGGTAATTGGGTATTGAAAGGTATTTGGGAGTAGAATACGAATCTGCTATCCAAATGTGGGACCAAATCTGGGGGTCCACCTCTTCCCCAAAACACCCCCAAACAGGACTTATTGACCGACCATGGCAATATGAACCTTAAATAAAAGATATTTGAATGTAGAATACGAATCTGGGTGGCTGCCCCTACCCAAAAACATTCCTCAAAGAGGACAAATTTAAGGTAAAGCACATATTTGATATGAATATTCGAGAAAAAATGTCTGTAGGGCCTAACACCACCCAAATAGAAAGTATTTGCTGACCATTGCAATATGGGACTCAAATAAGAGGTATTTTAGAGTAGAACACGAATCTTTCCATTCCCTAAAACACCCCCAAACCCGTCATGTTTGCCGACATACCCATACCCAAAAGCGGACATATTTGTTGACGTTTGCAATTAGGGATTTAAAGGAAAAGGTATTTGAGACTAGAAAACGAAATTAATAACCAATTTAGGGGACATTTAACATCCAAACTTAAATGACATTAAACCCTTCGCGCGAATTCGTAGACCAATAAAGATCATATGGGATTCATACAAAGGTACTTATTGGGTTGCCTAAAAAGTAATTGCGTATTTTTCATATAATCGGCTTTGAGAAATTTTTTCACAGCTTGTGACTCTGTAATTGCATTCTTTCTTCTGTCAGTTATCAGCTGTTACTTTTAGCTTGCTTTAGAAAAAAAGTGTAAAAAAGTATATTTGATTAAAGTTCATTCTAAGTTTTATTAAAAATCCATTTACTTTCTTTTAAAAAATCCGCAATTACTTTTTGGGCAACCCAATATATTGTTATATTGTTATTCAAGCGATATACATATCCTATTTTCGTAGCATGATATTTCACTAAAAGCTGCCGAAAATAAATATTCAAATGATAATTTTTTTCCATATAAAGTAAAAGAAGGCTCAGGGGAGCGGGCCCAGTTCAGCTAATATGTTATAATATTGACACTTAAATTAATAGGAACAAGTATAAAGGCATTAAGTACGGCCGACAATGTGCGGACCGACGCACTGATCCAATCCTTAGACCAGTACCGGGTGGACCCGGTCCTTAGAGACTGGATAAACCATATGCTAAGGAACAGGTGGATAAATTGTTTGTTCCATGGCATAAATATAAGGGAGAAAGTGGCACAAGGCACGCAACAGGGGGCATTTATCGGTTGTATGTACCGGATTGACCCGATGAATTCCTTCATCGGCAAGGGCTGCCGCCTCAGTGTACCACACACTGCTACTACAACAACAACAACAACCACCATAAATGACTTATTACGGATGCTGACTGGGGAGGGATTTGAACCCGTCTGCTACGCAGAGGATAATAAATACTTCTGAGAGGTAAGGATTCGAACGAGCTATGCAGAAGGGCCGAAAGAGTCTTGCATATGACATATGAGTGAGTTAGAGCCAGAGGTCTCAATATTAACCCAGAGAAGACTGAAATATGCCTGTTCAGGCGGGCCAATTTAACGCACCACGTTTCATCAATAAGACGATTTCGATATCTGACATGGTCAAATACTTAGGCGTGATCTTGGACAGAAAACTGAATTGGAAGTGTCACATACAGGAGCGTACCGAGAAGACTCACAGAAGTTGGGCACTATGTAGACGGGCCGTAGGATCGAAATGGGACCTGAATCCGAGGATAGTCCACTGGCTCTACAGGAGCGCGATTAGACCAATACTTACTTACGCTTCAGTAATTTGGTGGACTACTATGAAGTCGAGTGTAAGGTACTGCTGCCATCGGCACAGTTTTGGATTGACGGAACCCTAGTATTGCCATCTGGAACATCATGTTACACGGATGGATCAAAGCTAGAGGACAGAGTGGGCCTGGGGATCCACATTCAGAACCCAGGGACTGAGATGTTTCAGACTGCCTGGGCGGAGACCCGGGCAATCACGGAATGCGTGAGGTGTTGCGGTGCTAACGCGAGGACGTTGAGTGTGAACATCTTTACGGACAGTAAATTTGCCATGAGGGCAATAACAAACAGGACGGTAAGGTTTCGCATAGTCTTGAAGTGTAAGAAGAAGATTAACGGTTGCACTGAGGATGGAAAAATCAGCATCGTTTGGTGGGTGCCGGGCCATAACGGAGTAAATGAGAATGGAAAGATTGACTGTCGTCAATAAACTTGGTTAACCCGAATCTTTTCGGGTCGACGCAGTCCGAGTTAAGACCGTGGGTGGCAAATGCGCATGCATTTCCTGTGGAACAGCGAAACAGTCGGTAGAAAGGCGAAAATCCTATGTGAGATCCAGATCGTGAGAAGACGAGGCTATTACTGAAAGGAAGTAAGAAGAAGGAGGTCAGTATAGCTATTGGTATCATAACGGGACACAAAGGACTACGAGCTCACTTATGTAAAATCGGTGCGGCAAGTGATAGCATGTGGAGCAATTCCTTTTGTCATTGCCCGGCGTTCGCGTCTAACAGATACCGGAACTTAGGTGGGGACACAATACCAACTTAGGGATGTGGTATTGAAAACAATTAAGGATTTTGTTAGTACGGAATTCCTAACATAAAATTTTCTTTTTAGAGGTTACTTTATAGTTTTTAGAACGAACGCATTAACTCCTAAACCCATCACTGGTCCAGAGGGATCTGGGTCTCAGTCGAGTGGCTCTGGTTGGGCAGTTAAGCACGTGACGTGTTTCTTGTGGTCCCAGGTCACAAACAAGACACACATCCTGCACGTTGGCATCAATCTAGCTTTGTAGAAGTTGAGGCGGCTGCATCTGCCGGAACGTAATTGAGTCAGAACTAGTTTGTACAAAGTTTCAGCTATATATGTATCTCTATTTTAAAAAGGATATGCAGTGACTTCAGCAGACAGACGTAATTTGTTTTCTCGTGAGCGTGAGGAGTGAAAAACTACTCACGATCATATATCGCTAAAAAGGATCAAAACGCAACGCTGATGGCAAGTCTGCATATACCGGTGAATGTTTCAACCACAGTAAAATCAAATGCCGACTGGGCTTTTATAATATACAATTCCACTAATCTATAGAGCTGTTTTGTTCGACATAGCTTACACTATACAAATGTCAAAACATTTTAATGTCCTATCTCAATATGTGGCATGGCACCTCCCTTAGCTTTAATTTTAAATTTAATATTAAAATGTCATAAAGGAATAGTTAAGAAATTTAGATAATACTTACAGTTTGCACTGCATGCCTCGTTTAGTTATGTGTTGAACAACAATCCAACAAAGATTGTGGCAGAGGATTGTTAAAATATCCTTTTATGAAGGCAGGCTGGACAGTATGCGCTATCGATCTTAATAAAACTTTTGAAGGATTTTTATCATTTTTCTCCAATTCTTGATAAGCTGCATCATTGATGTATAAAACATCAATTCCTTCATTTATACGATCTCTAGCAATTTTCTGGTGCGTTAAATGATACAAATCTTTTGGAGTTAAATTATCGGTGACAATAGATTTTACGTATTCATCTGAAAGAAGCAATACATTATTTAGGGATAATTGTAATAATATGAAGAGAACTTGTATGATAATTTTAATTTTGTCATATAATTATATTAATTTTGTAATAATAATTATGTCAAACAACTGGTATATGACCCATAAAAACTTCTTCTAAATTCGACAAACCTTTGGTAAATATCCGAAGCAAACGTGGCATTTCAGTGACGTTGTTGTTAGTAGACACATATTTGCATGTGGAGTTAACGATTCTCATCAACCTTCATTAGGTGAGCGAGCTCGTTACGGGTCTATAGGACCGAGCGCAGCGGGAACGTGATAACCATAGGGTATTGAAAGGCGCCGGTAACTCATCTTGTCATATTGAGCATCACAGCCACTCACTTTTTAAGCAAATGCCGCGCGCCCTTGCACTTGCAATCAGTGTTGCCGTTTTTGGTAGGTTTCTACCAAAATTTGTAGGTTTTTCTTGTCTTGGTAGTTTGGTAGGCTGACATCAAATTTTCGTTTTTCCAACATATAAATACCAAGTTAAATACTGTAAAAATCGTCGATGATAACCCAAAATTCGATTCTGTGTAATCGTAAAGAGTGCAGAACAAAACCATTGATGTTGAGGCGCCAAATACTGTAACAAGGGGTCTAACTGTTTCAAATTTCAGTAAAACGCCGTAAGTCCTGATGACTAAAATTGGTACAAATGTTAAGGGATTTCTTCAAAACCTTGTAAATTCTGGGTAGGAAATTCAGCTTTTGTGCTTTGAATGCCTTCAATCGGAAATAAGAGCTATATGGCAGCTGCATACAAATATGGTCAGATCTAGTCCATACTCAGATGTTGAGCGGTCCATGCAACTCACTGCAACAGCAAAAATTGGGGCAAAACTACGATTTTCTGAATTAAAGAATTATTATCGGGAGATCGGTATAAAGGGTGCTTGCTATATCAAGATATAGGCCATCTTTGAATGTAAGGCTTTAGAGTGGTTTCGGCAAACAGACATTAGACGGACGGACATGTTTAGATCCTATATGTCGATCTAGTACTTTGTAACGTTGCAAATGTAAATTTTGATGTGTTCCAAATGGAATGGCAAAATGGCTAACTCTGCGGTTGGTATAAAAACATATGGCACATTTTTGGCTTGTAAAATATTTGGTAGGTTTTGTTCGCGGTTGGTAAGATTTTTCTTAAATTTTGCTAGGAAATAATTTCCTTAAGTGGCAACACTGCTTGCAACCTGTAGACGAGCCCAGTAACACTCAGCTGAGCTTAGGTTACGATGATCACTACATAGATCGGAGCTTAAAGTTCCAGCCTATGTCGTGTTCATAGCTATCCCGTGTCGAGATTACAGTGATCGCAAAACGAGAATATTGTTACGGATCTTGCTACTGACTTCCGTAATGTTACGCAAGCGCCAAAGGGGTACCCCTATATATTACAATACTACCAAATGGATAAAACTTAATCATCGTTGGGTTAGGATTTACTCAGAATCCAGATTTGGCGCATTGTGACAACCTAGCTAGGTAAACTGTTCAGTGTGAACAAAGGGCATCAACAAGCTCTCTCCATATAGCTCTATCGTTGGTTGATTCCAACTCTGTTTTCGTGCAGCGGAGCCATGTGTTTTTCGGCGTCCCCTCCTTCGCTGTCCTTCTTTCTCGCTATATCATCGCGCGGTCGGCGTAGAATATTACCCAACCAAATCCATTTTCTCTCCCGGATTTCTACATCGACCGGGAAGTGTTTGTTCTTATTTGCAATTTCTCATTTGAAATACAATATGGCCATAAAATTCGAAGTATTTGTCGCAGGCAGCGATTTAAAAAAACTTGGATTTTGCGGATTGTCCCTAGAACATTGATGAAGGAGGAAAGAAAAGGGAAGGGTGTACAAGCTTATCCAAATAAGCCTGCCAGTTTACGCATCACAGAAAGAGCATTGGCATGCCACCTTTCTCCACACAAAAGTTTGCATTTCAGGGTGGCAGAATCCCCCAAGGAATTTCAACACGGGGTAAGAATTTGCTTAAAAGCCTGTTAAATTATCAGACAGTCTCAACCGCATGCCGATTTTAAGTGGTTGGGGTAGACCTCAATCTGCGAAAATTCGGTTATAATCATATTCAAACACAAAATTTGACGTCAATTTTGTTTGCATTGAGTTTGGATACTCATATTCTAGTTCTAATCCCGAATTGGTCTCGGTGCCAGATATTGTAAGACAAAGTCAGCATTATTTAAACAATCACCGGGAACGGGGTAGCCACTGGTTATTTGAAGGCGCCAACTCTTCTTGTCAAATCGAACATCATAGGCACTCAATATTTGTGCAAGAGCGGGTGCCGCCCGATCACTCACTGAGCCCCTTTGCCCGATTCCGCCGACTGTCCGCGATTGCCTTTGCAGCTACTCCGTATGGAGCATTCCACTATCCGCAACCTGCGGACGCGCCGAGTAGCCCGCAGCTAAGCTTCTCGTGACAGCAATGAATACAACACAGATGTGACCTCAATGTTCCAGCCTGTGTGGTGCCCATATGAACCATAATCGTATAATTCAACAATACTTTACATGAATGTTGAAACTTTTACACGCCGACGGAAAAACATTTCCGAATTTGCAATGGTATGGACCTGAGGGAATGTTTTTTTTCAAAGCGGCATTAAAAAAACCTTAAGTTAGTAACTTTTTTTCTCGAGAGTATGCAAATTCACTTGCGACTTCTTTGCTCAGTGGCCTTTCATTATATCATCTACTGTTGACATAAATTTGCATCGGACAAACAGTACGGCATCTTCCGTAAAGACATTTATTTCTTGCTTTAGATGCATTAAAATTTCGTTTACAATATAAGGCTAAAGACAATAGCCTTTATCTTTCCACCCGCCTTCTGAACATACCGTCTCCCTACTTAAAGATGATATTTTGCTAAGAGATTAGCTTATGACGCGGAACGCCTGGCGAGAACACAGGAACATGTTTTCAACTGTGATTTTACCCACCAAACGCTGTCGACATCTCTTATTATTAAGCTTAAAGTTGAATCCGACAGCACTCATTTTTAAGTGCAAATTAGTTGTTGTTGTTTTTATAGCAGTTTATTAGTTTCTATCTTTCGTCTGCTTGATTCTGTTAAGTGTGAAGATCCAGGAACTCTGCGACTATGGTGGGTGCGTCTAGAGGGATCTGGGTCTGGGTCTTAAATAGTTGACATGTTTTGTGTGGTCCCTGGTCTCAATCGGTACTTACATCTTGCACGTCGGCATAAATCCATGCGCTGTAGGAGTTGATGCGGCTGCATCTGCCGGAGCGTAATTGAGCCAGAATTACTCTGGTTTGACGGGGGAGGTCAATTTCTTCAGGTGCAATGGGAGGCGGTCGTTCTCTAAGGACTACATTCACCCGCATCTGCTATCGTGTCTGCATGAATGTTGTCTAGACCCGCTTGATATGCCGCTTGATCTAAAGATTTTCTCTTGTAGCGCTGAACCTCACGCTGGGCGGTGGATATCTATCCATAAGATGATGATTTGGATGGTCTCTGCGATAATAGCCCAAAAGGCATGTATTGTAGTTATGTCTTCGCACTGGTAGGATCTTTGTCTCCTGATGGAGGTGGTCCACATGAGAACATATATATACTTTATGGGGTCTTAGACGCATATTTCGAGGTGTTACAAACAGAATGACGAAATTAGTATACCCCCATCCTATGGTGGAGGGTATAAAAATGAAATTGTTGCGCTTTGTATGTTTCTTAGTTTGATTGTCTGTTCAGCCAGATCTCTGAGATGGATGCACCTATTTAAGTCAAGTTTTTTATGTCACCTTATGGTACCCCAAATACAAGAAATTGGTATACAATTTTGGGGTCAAATAATCTGCGGGGACGACCCATCGCAAAACCCACCCGAACGGACATGTTAACCGATTAGAACAATATGGGTATCAAATGAAAGATATTAAAAAGTAGAGCACAAATCTGGCATAAAAATGTTTTAGTTGGTGTCTGAATATTATTCCACTGCGTTTCACAGAGCTGACGAGACAACACTGGCGCTGCATAACTTACCACAGACCGGCCAATTGCTACGTACGTGATCAACAAGATTTCTATGCCTGCACCCCACGAGCTGCCGGCTAGTGACAAGTACCTTGGGACACTTGATGGTCGGAATCATTTCTTCATCTACCATCACTGTCAGCTCGGCATTCACCTCACGCAGATTTTTTCCGATTGCTTGCAGCGAAATATGAGGCAATTTCGTTGAGGTAGACGTTCAACCTATAGCAGATGTCAACAATGGGTGGGTGGCCTGATGCCATGATTGTACAATCGTCCGCATATGATACGATCTCTATGCCTGTTTCACTCTACGGTGCTTCGACTTCTTATCCCTAAATTGCACAAATGACTGGCGACCACACAGATAATTCGCGATCCAACGTTTCAGGCCTGGCTGGAGGGACGTGTTTGGCATGGCTGACAGAGTCGAATGCCTTCGATACGTCCAGTGCCACGAGGACCGTCCTATCACATGGCCTGGGCTGATTGAAGCCACGTCAAATGTGTGCGGTGATAATAACCGACTAGACGAAAATGATGTATATTGTAACAAGTTTCAAAGTCTCTATATCTTATGAACATTTTCGATCTTGAACTAAGGTGTTTATGGGTCGTTATGTAAAGATAGTTTTCTAATAAAACTTATGACTTGGAACACTTACCTTCTATAATAAACATCATATTTTCGAACAAAGGAATCATGGTTAACTTAATCTTATTGCCACCCTTGAGTGTGATATTGAAAACTTCAGAAGGCAACAGAGGAATTGATTTGTACGGTACAGTCCAAGGAACCTAAAATTGAGCGACCATAGTTGTAAGTTGATTTTTTTTTAAATATTTAAAATTTATACTTGATCATTTGATTGGATCACACTATTGATAATCGCTTCAGATGAATACAGCGTTCCTTTCCAATATTTGGGGAAGTATCTTTCAAATATACTATCCTTGTGGCACAAAATCATGGGGGCATCCTAAGGAATAAAATTTATATTATATTTAGAAAATTATAATTAGATTATAAAAATGAATTAAATGACTCATTTTCCATCCATTTATATGGAACATCTACTATTTGCATCTTTTGCTCCTCTTAAATTAAATTATAGAAACAAAAACTAACCTCAAATATGTACTATATTGGATAAAAAATATAAGAAACAACTTTAGCCATTGTTTGCTACATGAGCAGCAGTTGTACGCCGGCAGCTGAATGTGATCTTTGATGATGTAACGATTTCAACTATTCCAAAATACATGTTGTACATGCACAAAGCCCCCAATCGCTATCGGTAGTTTTTAAGTGCAAACAAGAAAGCTTGTTGACCACATATAAGATAATTGGTTGGTCAGTTGTGAACTATGTCATAATGCTGCTCAACGCATTGCGAATGGTTACAACCTTAGTTTACCATTGAATCACCTCCAAAAAGATAAAAATACGTTTAATTGTTGTCACCTCAAAAAATGCAAATTTGCCTGTGAACAATAAGGAACAGGGGCAAAATTTTCACATATCAAAGAGTGCTGCCCTATTCAAGTTTAAGCTCAATGATGAGGAACATCCCATTAATAGCCGAGTCCGAACGGCGTGCACCAGTGCGACACCTCTTTGGGGAAAAGTTTTTACAAGGCATAGTACCTCACAAATGTCGCCAGCATTAGGTGTAAAAACCATGTTCAGCGGTGGTTTTCTGATGTTCTCGCCACGATTCGAACCCAGGCGTTTAACTTCATAGGCGGACATGCAAACTTTTTTTTGCGAATTTCGTATAATAAAAACTACTAGCTGCCAGTAAAGACAAAAAAGGCTGGAAAGACATCCAATATCTTCCGAAAATTCGTTAAAAAGGATCTTCTCGGGTCGAAAAAGTACAGAAGAAAGTACATTAGTACTGACTTTTCCATACCTGGTTGGAACCATAAGCTTCGATTTGTGTGGTTGACATCGTAGAAGAACTCCATCGGGTCAATCCGGTACGTACAACCGAATGCCATGGAATATACATTGCCATAACGAGAAGCTCAGCTGCGAGCTACCGGGCGAGTCCACATGTTGCGGATGATGGGATGCTTCGTATGCAATGTAAGTCGCGGACAATCAGCGATATCGATATGTTGTTGTTGTAGCAGTGTGTTGTATTCTATCTTCGTCTGTTTGATTCTGTTGAGTAACCAGATCCAAGGACTCTGGAACTAAGATGGGGTGCGTCCAGAGGGATCTGGGTCTGAGTCGAATGGGTCTGGCTGGGCAGTTAAAAGTTGACGAGTGTAGTATGGTCCCTGGTAACAATCGGGACATACATCCGCCTGCATCTGCCGGATCGTAATTGAGCTTGAACTACTCTGGTTTGCCGGGGAGGTACATTTTTTAAAGCAAAGGGAGGCGGTTTTTCTCCAAGAACCACATTCACTCGGTAGCTATTCACCGCATCTGCTACCATTGCTTTTATTGGTGTAGCAGAGTGTTGTACACTGAGGCGACAGCCCTTGCCGACGAAGGACTTCATCGGGTCAATCCGGTACTTACAACCGTGCCATGGGATTGCTGCTACCGTGACTGCATGAATGTTGTCTAGACCTGCTTAATATGCCGCTTGATCTAGAGGTTTTCTCTTGAAGCAATATCAAGTGGAGTGTCTCAGTAAGAAGTTGGGCGGCACCGGCTCTAGCCTAAATGCTGAGTGCCTATGATACCCGATAAGACAAAGTGAGCTATTGACGCCTTTAAATAACCAATGACAATGAGGTTCCAGCGGCGACCGATCCCATGAACCGGAACGACCTTGCTCCCCGTGGAGCTTGATCGCTATCTCCACATACGGAAATGTGACTACAACACCAACAACTACTACTGGGCTCAGATTGATGCAGACGTGACGATTTGTTGACTGGTAATTATTGACAACACAACACACGTCACCTGTTCATCTGCTCAGACAATCTACCAAATGACTTTGCGCACATCCAACCCAAGTTGCAGAGTTCCTAGGTCTGGATTTTAACAGAACCCAGCAAACATATTATGTATAATATACAACATACTGTTACAATAACAAAAAAAAAGTTTTGGCTCAACTACCATCCGGCAAATTTACTGCCTCAATTGGATTTATATTGATTTAAATTTGTTTGATGAGTGTCACATTTTAAACAGACACTGTACGCTGAGATTGCCCCTGGTGGAATGTTAATGGTAAAATTGCAAATTTTACGCTGAAACTTGTACTTCAATATCCGTATTGCCTAGATTTGGGGTAAACAATATTGAAGATCACAATTTACCGAATTCAGTTTTTATTTGCATATATGAAATCTCTTGATTCCTGTTCTTATTTGAAAGCTATGGCATAGGTTGGAACACTTTGTGAACAGCAGACCCAGGGCTGTTATCGCAGAGACCATCCAAATCATCATCTTGTGAATAGATATCCCAGAAGCCTTAAGGCAGATCTACAAGATCTACAGCGTGAGGTTCAGCGCTATAAGAGAGAACCTCTAGATCAAGCGGCATATCAAGCAGGTCTACAAAACATTCATGGAGACACGGTAGTAGATGAGGTAAATGGCTACTGGGTGAATGTAATCCTTGGAGAACGACCGCCTCCCATTGCACCTGAAGATATTGACCTCCCCCGGCAAACCAGAGTAGTTCTGGCTCAATTACGTACCGGCAGATGCAGCCGCCTCAACTCCTACAGAGCAAGAATTGATGTCGAAGTGCAAGATGTATGTCCCGATTGTAACCAGGGACCGATACACGACACCTGTTTAACTGCCCAGCCAGACCCATTCCACACCGTCCCAGATCCCTGTGGACGCACCCCATCTTAATCGCAGAGTTCCTGGGTCTTGACACTGAACAAATCAACACAACAAACTGCTACAACAACAACAACAGGAGAACCACGGCACAGTGCCTTTAAAAACAATCTACCTTAACATGTTCTTAGCGTAAAAACATACATTCACTATGTTTATTATATGAATGTGTGTGTACTTACCCTCCATTCTAATGAGGATGCATTTGTTTCATCGTCTTTCAGTATTGTAGGCTGACCATAGGAATTCAAAAGCATTATTTTATTCTGTTGGCTGGTTGGTGACTTTTATGAAGCCGGTCGCTATTCGCTTTAAGTTATGCTACAAAACAAGAAGAGTCTACAGCAAAGAAACGAAAACAAAAATGATAAATTTATTACCTGCAGAATATGATTTTCAGACAAGTGTATTAAGTTTAAAGTAATTAAAAACCGCGTAAGTATGATCAGCTGAGATACGTGTTATATTCCTATTAACAGTGCTGGCACTTTTACACATGTATAACCTTTTTGATAATTTAGATGACGCTATGATACAGGCGACATGTAGTAAACAACGCGAATGCGAAATGAGACACTTTTTTCTTCACCAGTATACAAAAAAAAGTCAAACAACAACACAAAAAGACAACATCATTGGTGGCCATTCCACGAGTATTTAATTATACTGGCAATTAATTGAAGCGAATTTTGTATTGGGGCAGCGTCATGTCCCTAATATTTGCTTTTAGAACTCAGTACCACATCTACGGAATGTGTTCGTATTATCTTCGTCACAATTTTTTATAATGTGTTTTGACAGTCAGTACTAGGCCTTGGGGAAATTTGTTCATGATAACTGTTTTTTAGATAATAGATATTGAAGCAAAAATGCTTAATTGCATTCAGTAGGACATTGCCACAGTACTTTTGACAAAATTTTTATAAAAATATCCCGTGCCGGGTCGGATAAGTGTTAGTGTTTATCAGAGTTAGAATAAAAAGTATTAAGCTGAAGAGCGTTTTATTTGTCCATTAGCTAGCGAATCCGCTAGATTGGCAAATAAAATATACCAATTGTACCCAAATTAGAGACCATGTTGCGTATGACCATCATTTACAAAAATGCAACATATTCATGGCGCAATTTTGTGAAGAATATTTATAATAAATCAAAAAAAATTATGAACCCATCTTGTTACAATTCTAAAAAAAAAATATTCCTCAAGATCATGGAGCACTTGGATTAACTCTTAGGACTATTTTCTGCCATATTCGCGTGTTCCTGGAGTTATTTTATACCAAAATTCGACTTCCAGATATTTTACGTAAATTAAACTTTTGCTAAGCACACTGTTGACGCGCCCCATAAAAATACAATGACTATAATATGGTTGTTTGTACTTACCCTCCATTTTATAATGCACAGGTATTTCAATATTGTAGACTGACCGTCAAAATTCAAAAGCTTTGATTTCGTCTAATAGCTTGTTGAAGCAGAGCCCCTAATGGCTTCAAACAATTCCAAAAATAAAGTAGGGTTTATTTGCGGCAGTATGTGCTTACTCGACAAGTGTCTTGCTCAAACTGAATTAAAACCGTGAAAGAAAATAATTATCAGCTGAGAGATGCGTGATCTTCCTATAAACAGAGATGCCACTGTTTAGTAAATATAAAGCTTTCATTCATTTAGTCGACGCTTAGGCGCAGGCTACGTGTAGCTTGCAACACTAGTGTTGCTTGCAATGTATCAATTACAAGCGACACTAGTAGGAATAGTTGGCCAAAATCAATAAACCGAGGATATTATCTGTTAAAATCAGTATTTGGTCCAACTCTGATTTTGAGTATGATACTAGTTTGCGTGATTTTTCGTTATTTGTGTGTGTTATGGCTCTTAACTATAATGCATACACACAACCAAACTTTATGAAAATTCGTTGAAAGATAGTGTGCTCGGCGAGAAAAATTACACCCAGCTGTTTGCGGTGCACTACCTGTAAATGAATTTATCTGGGCTGGTACTATTTTCGTTTTTCACAAAGTAATAAAATGCCTATTGAATTATTGTGAAATCCGACGGACTCTATCCTTCACCAGTATACAAACAAAAGTAAAACATACAACAATATCAAAGCAGAGTTGATTTGTGGCCATTTCGTGAGCATTTAATTATTTTTGCAATAAATTGAAGCGAAATTCGACACAGCGACATGTCGCTAATATTTTACTTATAGAACTCAGTACCACTTCTATTGAATGTGTTCGCATTTTCATCGATCCCCTTTTTGTATAATGCGTTTTGACAGTTGTTCGGCTGAAAAGTCGAAATCAGTACTCCGATCCGAAATCCGATGAACTCTATTCTTTGCCAGAACACAGACAAAAGTCAAACAACCACACCCAACAAAGACAACATCATTGTAACAGAGTTGATTGGTGGCCATTTCGTGAGCATTTAAAAACATTGGCAATTGATTGGAGCGAAATTTGTATTGGCGCAGCGACATTTCGCTAAAATTTCGCTTATAGAACTCAGTACCACTTCAGTTCGCATTTTCTTCGTCCCCATTTTTTTATAAAGCCTAATACTGAGTTCATTCATAGCGAAAATGCCTATTATATTATTGCGAAATCCGACGGACTCTTTTCTCTGTCAGAACACAAATAACAACACACAGCAAAGACAACAGTATTGAACTATTGCTTCGACACATTTGCAATTATGCGAAATTGTACTGATGCAGCGATACGTCGCTACTATCTTGCTCATAGAACTCAGTACCACTTATACGGAATGTGTTCGCATTATCTTCGTCACCATTTCTTTATAGTGCGTTTTGACAGTTGTTAGTGTGAAAAGTCAAAATCAGTACTAGTCATTAACCAAAAAATGTGAAGAAGCTTTTGTAGCACAGAAAAATGTTTTTAAAATATTCCACACTTTATAATTAGGCCCCTCATTAAGGCCAAAACAGAGTGAGCGTTTTGAGATTTGTTTTTTAGCGTTGCGTTGAAAAATTCAACTCTGCAAACAAATCCTACAAAAGCAACGTGCAAAATCGGCAGAACAGTCTATATGACAGTTAAATCCAATTATGTTCCGATCTGGACCTTTTTCGGTTCGGATATCGACGGGCCTAATAGAACTCACTATGTCAAATTTCAGCGAAGTTGGGGAAGAAATGACCCAATGAAATGTTATAGGCTAAAGACACTAAATAGGCAGATCGGTCTATATGGCAGCCAGGGACGTAGCATGGGGGAGCTTCGGGCCAGGGCCCCTCTCAAAATGATTTTGTCTACAGAAAAAAATTATATTAAGTTTATTCTAAACAAAAAATTTCATTAAAATTTTTATAATGACAAAATTTCATATTTATAATATTCTACAAAGACAACATTTTGCTGAGGCCAGGGACGACTTAAAATTAATTTTCTTAAGGACAAAATTCTAATGAAATTCTAAATAAAAACAAAATGTAATGACATTTTTTTCGAAAAAAATTTTAATAATTTCAAAAAAACTTCAGCGTAATATTCGCTTAGGACAAAACTTTAACACGGGTAACGAAATTCTTCATGAAAACAAAATTTTAGTGACATTTTTCTAAAAAAAAATGATCTAATGATGTTTTTTAAAGACTAACTTTCCGCGAAAATCTCTTTAAAGACAACCTAAACTCGAGATTATTTTTAAAACCAAAATTTAAATTTTCCATAAACATTTTAAAGCTTTTTTATTATGCATATCTGTCCCGAACAACATTTTCCTAAAATTTTTTCGATAGACAAATTTCAACAAATATTTGTATGGACAAAATTTTAACTTATTACGCCTGACCCTCGATTCCGTTAACCGATTTTGATGAAATTTTACCTCTATATATAAAAAGCTAGAGTCATGAAATTTGGTACAAATGTGAGTCCTGCGTCGTAGGCACGCGATAAGACGGGGTTTTGTGATATTCATACGTTTAGGCACTTATGGTACGAAATGGTGACTTTTTACCAAGCGCGAACGGATGGGACTAGAATTATGATTTTAGGCTCAAATTAAAGATCGTCTCAAAAAAGGACCGGAAGTGGGAAAAATTGTACGTTTCTTACCGCAAGTGGTACTTTTTGGTAGGAACAAAAACATACCAAAAAAGGTACGAAATAAGTGAACTTTGCTTAGGGCAAACGGGTAGAGCTAGAACTTCGAAATTTGTCTTAAATGATTGTTGTAGCGAAATAAAGGGGGTAGATAGAAAAAAATATGAAAAACAGCAATGGCAACGGAAGAAACGTACGTTTTGTACCGTATTTGGTAGCATATCATACTTTCTTTAAGGATTGAACTAGAGCTCTAAAATTGTACATGTAGATTCTACTAACAAATATTTGTTGGCTGACTAAGTAATTTTTACAGAAATCATACATTTTGGTGCCAAAAAGTTCAAAATAGCTTATTTACTTTTACAGTGAATGGAGAACGGAGAAGGGTAAAATTAAAAAATTTCCTAAAATGTATCAATGTTTTGACAAATATTGTTAAAATTCGCACATTTTGGAACTAAACATACAATACGGCACCTTCTTTACGGATTGAGCTACATCTGTAAAATGGGCTATGTTTTATATATATTTTGGGATACAGGTACATCATGGCAGTATGTAACGGATGACTAGAAGATTTTTTGAAATTTTTACATTTAGTTACTAAAACGCACAAAATGGTACTTTATTTACGGATTGAGCTAAAGATCTCAAAATTGCGTTACAGTTACACCTTGACAGTATTTATCAGCCGACAACATTTTTTTGTACCCTCCACCATTGGATGGGGGTATACTAATTTCGTCATTCTGTTTGTAACTACTTGAAATATTCGTCTGAGACCCCATAAAGTATATATATTCTTGATCGTCGTGACATTTTATGTCGATCTAGCCATGTCCGTCCGTCTGTCTGTCTGTCGAAAGCAAGCTAACTTTCGAAGGAGTAAAGCTAGTCGCTTGAAATTTTGCACAAATACTTCTTATTAGTGTAGGTCGGTTGGGATTGTAAATGGGCCATATCGGTTCATGTTTTGATATAGCTGCCATATAAACCGATCTTGGATTTTGACTTCTTTAGTCTCTAGAGGGCGCAATTCTTATCCGATTTGACTTAATTTTGCATGAAATGTTTTGATATAAATTCCAACAACTGCGCTAAGTATGGTTTAAATCGGTCCATAACCCGATATAGCTGCCATATAAACCGATATTGGGTCTTGACTTCTTGAGCCTCTAGAGTGCGCAATTCTTATCCGATTTGACTTAATTTTGCACGACGTGTTTTGTTATGATATACAACAACTGTGCCAAGTATGGTTCAAATCGTTTTATAACCTGATATAGCTGCCATATAAACCGATCTTGGGTCTCGACTTCTTGAGCCTATAGAGGGCGCAATTCTTATCCGATTGGAATGAAATTTTGCATAACGTGTTTTGTTATGATATCCAACAACTGTGCCAAGTATGGTTCAAATCGGTCCATAACCTGATATAGCTGTCATATAAACAGATCTGGGGCTTGACTTCTTGAGCTTCTAGAGCGCGCAATTCCTATCCGATTTGGCTGAACGGCGGATCCTCTCATGACCATCAACATACGTGTTTATTGTGGTCTGAATCGGTGTATAGCCTGATACAGCTCCCATATAAATCTATCTCTCTATTTTACTTCTTGATTCCCCAAAGGGCGCAATTCTTATTCGAATTGGCTGACATTTTACACAGGTCTCCAACATATAATTTAATTGCGGTCCAAACCGGACCATATCTTGATATCGCTCTAATAGCAGAGCAAATCTTTTTTGCCTAAGAAGAGATGCCGGGAAAAGAACTCGACAAATGCGATCCATGGTGGAGGGTATATAAGATTCGGCCCGGCCGAACTTAGCACGCTTTTACTTGTCTTAAATTCGTATATTTAGGTACTAAAGCTTTCAAAATGTTTCTGCTTTGCGGATAAGGCTAAAGCTATTCAAATTGCGATTCAATTACACCTTGATATTGGGTGTACCATCGGGGGCAGCGAAACGACCAGGCATATGCTAGTATATTCATAATTTAGAGAATTTATATTGACGTAGCAGGATTTTTTTCAAATATTTTGAATTTTAAAAATTTCTGAAAAAAAAAATCTTTTTATTTTCTAAGCTACAACAAAAAATCACTTTCTTAATATTTTATGACCATTTAGCGAAGAAAGTTGGGTTTATGAAGAAGAAACTGCTGTTAAAAGAAATATGATTATTGGCATAATTTTTTTTATAGAAACCATCAAATGCAACGAGACATTAAAACTGATTCCAGAAATCTCACTCCTAAAAATTTTGAGAAATTTTTTCGTTTGATTTTTGGGATCTAAAACATTGCCGATTTTCGACAAGCTAATTTTCCCCCAAAACATGAGGGAAAAATTTGTTCAGTCGTCTATTTTACGCCAATCTAAATTTCATTACCATACCTCTTTCCTAACTCGAGCTAGAATTTTTCTAAGACAGCTCTATTCATGGGTATTTTTCGTCGTTAATGCGAACCTGGGCACACGGAGCAGCAACAAGAGTCGTTACCGTTGTCAAGCGTTCGAAGCCATTGATACAACTTCCAAAAGATATTTGCACTGTTTTGGCAATCAGTGCAAAAATTCAGTTCTGACTTCATGACCAAATGTCAAAGCAGATGTGTCAGCTCCTGCAGCGAAAAGCGATCACAATTTCCAAAAAAAATTGAGGTATCTTTACCAATTTCACTGTAACACAAATTTTGGCAATTTTCGATTATGAAAAAATGTGGGCTGGGCCCCCCCAAAACGAAATCTTAGTTACGTCCCTGATGGCAGCTATGTCCTAATATAGTCCGATGTGGCCCATTCAAGAACTTAACCTTCTGCGTATAGAAGAAATACGAGCCAGTGCAAAATTTCAACTCAATATCTCAATTTTTAAAGACTGTAGCGTGATTACATCTGACTGGCAGACGGACGGACAGACACACGGACATCGTCAAATCGTCTTAGAATTATACAACGATCCGAAATATATTTATTTTGAAGAGTCGGAAATGGATTTCGATATGTTACAAACGGAATGACTAAATGAATATACCCCTATCTTATCCGCCCTCGACTGTCACAGATCTCTCAACTAGATGGCAGAACAATTCAAAATTCACCTGTTCTGGGTGCCGGGTCACAGAGATTGCAAATTTTACCCATAAACATTTCACTAAGGAACAGAAGCAAACTTCTCACATATCCATGAGTACAGTCCGATTCAAGTTTAAGCTCATTTATAAGGGGCTTCATTTTATAGCCGAGTCCGAACGGAGTGCCGCAGTGCGACACCTCTTTGGAGAGAAGTTCTACATGGCATAGTACCTCACAAATGTTGTCAGCATTAGGAGAGGAAAACCACCGCTTTTTTATGGTCTCGCCAGGATTCGAACCAAGGCGTTCAGCGTCATAGGCGGACATGCTAACCTCTGCGCTACGGTGGCCTCCGACGTGATGAAATAAAAATCATAGCTTGAAAATTTTTTCAAAAAAAGAAATGTTTTTTTGGAATTTTTAATATAAAATAAATGTTTAAGGGGTTTTGTATCACCGTTGCTCTGCGCTACGGTGGCCTCCGACGTGATGAAATGAAAATGAAAGAATTTTTGATAAAAATAATTTTTTTTGGATTTTTTTATATAAAATAAATGTTTAAGGGGTTTCGCATCACAATTGTATGTTAGTTAAAGCTTCAATAAAATTTAAATTTAAACATATTTGCAGTGAAAATAAATTTTTGTCTAAATTTGAAGATAATAATACTAGTAACTCTATTAAAAATATTTTTTACAAATAATTTTCTAAAAACTACACAAATTTTATTGAAAACACACAACTTTTATTAAAAATTGTCCACACTTATTCACCTACATTCGCAATTTGTTCATAATTTTCCAAGCTATTTAACATTAAAGGAGCCCTAAAAAATGGTTCAAAAGCCATAAGGAAAAAACTTCTGGTCAATGGGAATAAAAAATCATGAGCCACATCATTCACGAGCAGGTGAATCAAATTTAATTAACACTTAAGCAAAGAATTCAATCAGGAAAGACCATTACGGTGCCGGTGGTATCTTTTAAGTGAAAATGATTTCAAAAAAATATCGCACACAAAAAAAAACTAAACCAAAACACAACCGCTACAAACTGATAAAGTAGCAGTTGGGTGCCACCCCACCTGGCAAACACCCACTTACTCCTCTATTTACGCCGGATGTGAAAACCCACCCTGTAGAGTTTTTCTATGCTGCAGTACATAGAAGTAACATATTTTTTAATGTTAATGTACATGGACGGGGTCTAAGGTGTTGGCGCGCAAAATGTATCTTGAACAACAACAAAGGAATTCAATTTCTTAAACTACCATAAAAATCCTTTCACAATGTTTAGCTTCAATGTAACCACCAGCAGTATATGAAATATAGCGCCAAAGAAACGACGAACACAGCGAGTGGTTTGTACACCTGGGGCATTGCTGTTATGGTTTATGAAAAAAATCAGGGTTTGGGTTTTATTTTCAGTTTTATTATCAAATTTCCGAATGTTTTTGCACTACGATACAACTTTTCAAATACTGGCAAGACAACATATATTCTTATAGTCATTTAAGGCTTATTTTCGACTTGATTTCGTTGAAATGTTGAAGTAAACCATTTGACAGCATTTTAAGGAGGATGTAAACTGGTTGGCTTTTGCTAAAGCTCATAGAAGGTGGTCTGTTGACACAATTATAGGGGATTTTAAAAATATCCTTGATGTTGGGTATCCAAAGTTCGGCGCCATTGAACTTACGCATTTTTTACTTGTGTTTATAAATATATATCGTATATATATAAATCAATTTGTGTTTGTTTGTCGGTTTGTTTGTTTGTGTGTTCCTTATAGACTCAAAAACGGCTGAACCGATTTTTGACAGATGGTGCATAATGATACCGTGGTAAAAATAGGGTACTAAATTTTTTGATATCTGAAGGGGGGGCGGACCCTCCCCCTTACCCTAGTTTTCAGAAACGCCAGATCTCGGAGATGGGTGGTGCGATTTAAGCGAAATTTTGTGTGCTCTCATATAGTTCCCTAAATATAAAAATTTAGTATCCAAATTGTGGATGGGGTACCTAGGGGGGCTGCCCCACCCTAAAACCTACCAAACATATATTTAGGCCAATCACGACAATATGGGACTCAAATGAAAGGTATTTAAGGTAAGAAAACGTATCCGATATCCAATTGTCGGACCAAGTGCTAGGGGAACCACCCCAACTCCCAAAACAACCTTAAATCGGACTTATTTACCCACCATGGCGATATAGGGCTCAAATGAAAGGTATTTGTGAGTAGAATACGAATCCGACTTCCAAATATGGGATCATGTTTCTGGGGGTCCATCCCTTCCCTAAAACACCCCCCAAACAGGACTTTTTTTACTGACCATAGCAATATGGAGCTTAAATAAAAGGTATTTGAATGTAGAATACCAATCTGATATCCAAATGTGGGACCAAGTGTTTGGGGGCTGCCCCTCCCTAAAAAAAACCCCAAAGGAGGACAAATGTACGACCATGCCAATATGTGGCTCAAATGAAAGGTCTTAAGGGAGTTAAGCACGAATCTGATATCACTATCGGGAAAAAGTGTCTATGGGGCCACCTCATCCCCATAACACCACCCACATAGGGAGTATTTGCTGGCCATTGCGATATGAGGCTCAAATAAGAGGTATTTTAGAGTATAACGCGAATCTGTTATATATTGGGTTGCCCAAAAAGTAATTGCGGATTTTTTTAAAAGAAAGTAAATGCATGAACTTTAATCAAATATACTTTTTTTACACTTTTTTTCTAAAGCAAGCTAAAAGTTACAGCTGATAACTGACAGAAGAAAGAACGCAATTACAGAGTCACAAGCTGTGAAAAAATTTGTCAACGCCGACTATATGAAAAATCCGCAATTACTTTTTGGGCAACCCAATATTTTCAAGGCCAATCACTGAGTGGCCGCCCATCCCCCAAAACACCACCGAAACTGGTCATATTGCCGACTATGGAAATATGCGGTATTTGGGAGTAGACCACATATCTGATATCAACATTCGGGAGCAAATGTTTAGGGGACGTCCAACCACCATAACAACCCCCAAATAGGACGCATTTGCTCACCAAGACAATTTAGGTATTCAAGGGTATATTTCCGCACCATGTGGGGCGCAAATGAATGGTATTGGGGAATAAAGCACGAAATTGATACTCACTTTCCGAACCAATTTACTGACCATAGCAATATGGGGCTCAAATAAAGGCATTTGGGAGTAGAATACGAATCTGATATCCAAATGTAGGACCATGTATTTGGGGCACCGCTCCTTCCCCAAAACACACCTCAAATGAGAGGTAATTGAGATTAGAAAATGGATTTGATTACCAATTTTGGGGCCAAGTGTTTTAGGGGACACCTCGTCCTAAAAACTCTCCTTAAAACAATGGCAATATGGAGTTTAAATAAATGGTATTTGAGAGAAGAGCACGATGCTGATTTTTTTTCAGGCCCAAGTGTCTGGGGACCAGCTTACCCCCAAAAGCACTCCTAATGACACTCCATGAGAATATCGGGCTGAAATAAAGTCTTTGAAAAATGGAGTACATGTACCATCCGAACTTTAATAAGATAAACCCCTCCAAGCAAATTTGTAGTCCAATAAAAATTATATGGCATTCAGATAAAGGCATTTATACTATGTTATATTATACTGTTTGTTAAGCGATATGCATATACTATTTTCGTAGCAATAAATATTCAAAGGATAATTATGTCCCATATAAAGTAAAAGAAGGCGCAGCGGAGCGGACCTGGTCCAACTATTTTGTATAAAGGTTAATCATTAATTTTAAAGTTTTTTTTATAAACTTTTTTGCAACATTTTCGTTTTGAAAGGACGTCCCATCTCGCACCCTGACTTTGATGTGGGCATCCTTGGTAATGTTTCAGAAACATATTTGATAAAGATTCCTTTTGATGCTTCCTACCTAGCTAGCTATTGGTGGTGGTAAAATGATGGCAGCAATTCACTATCAATGCGGCTATTACCCAAAACGGAAATGGTGTCAAATATCATTATAAAAATTGACGTAAAGCAAAGACGTTGCTATGCTGGTTACATAGCGTTCCCAAAGAAAGCACAAAGAAAGAAGGAAAACCTTAGCAATACTTCTTTGTGTTGGTAGCCAGAGCTATTGGCAAGCCGAGAAACGTAAGAGTGTTTATAAGGCAAAGTGTTAAATAATAAAGTTAAATAAAGAGTAAAATCGTAACAAAATTAAAAAATCATAAAATTTTTTTAAAAATGTTTATTTCACGAAAAAATTTTAGGATGAGTGAAGATTTTGAAGATAAGGCCATAGTCACTTGTGGGAATTTAACCTTCAACACCAGCGCTAAAAATCTACCGAACTACTGCCTTCAAAGCTACAGGTGCTATAGTTAAGCTTCTTTAATTATTTTGCTATCCAAACTCTATACAGCCTAATGTACATCTTATGTTTACCTTATTTTGCAAAGCTTTCCACATCGTATATATAGCGTGCACCAAACATACGGGCATTATTTCCCTATTCAAAGAATTTCTGCTTTGGAACTAAAAAGATTTCTCTTTAGCCAGAATTTTAGAAAATTCCAAGGTATATCGTTGTGTAGAGATTTCAATAAATAGTTTCATTTTTCAAACTATTGTAACGGTTTAGGAATGCAGATAGAGAATTCCTATTCCTTTGGTAGGCAGGATCTCTGAAAAGCAGTTTTTAATATAAATACCAACATTTCAACGAATGCTACTGCGGCTGGTCTTCAGCCTAACTTTTGCTAGGTTAGGTTGAAACCAGTTAGGAAGGGCAAAAGTCGGGCGGTGCCGACTGTTTAATACCCTACATCTACCGTATAAGTACAATGTGGAACTATTGGGTTGCCCAAAAAGTAATTGCGGATTTTTCATATAGTCGGCGTTGACAAATTTCTTCTGTCAGTTATCAGCTGTTTCTTTTAGCTTGCTTTAGAAAAAAGTGTAAAAAAGTATATTTGATTAAACTTCATTCTAAGTTTTATTAAAAATGCATTTACTTTCTTTTAAAAAATCCGCAATTACTTTTTGGGCAACCCAATATATCCAATTCTGAACCAATTTTGAAAGACCTCCGCGAGAAAATATGCTTAAACTGTAATAACTATGGTTGACAAATGACAACATTATTGAAAATTACCCAAAATCTGACGAACATATATATGGCAGCTATATCTAATTCCGAACCAATTTCGAGGAAATTTCTCAGGTAATGTGGTAATCATCGAGTAAAGAGTTGTGTAAAATTTTGGCAAGATTGGTCAAACAATGCGTTTGCAGTGGCTCGTGGGGTGAACATTTGGCGATATACATATATCTAAATCTCGATCGATTTCTATGAAATTCACCAGTTTTATGGAGAAAAAAAATGAGGACTTTCATGCAACATTTCTCAAAGTCGGACGAAGATATATATGGGAGCTATACCTTAATCAGAACCGATATCGAGCAAACTTCTCAGATACTGTTGCAGTCGTCGAGGAATGCGTTTTACAAAATTTTGGCAAGATGGGTCAATAAATGCGCTTGCTGTGACCCTAGAAGTTAAAATCGGGCGATATATACATATATATAAGAGCTATATATAAATCTGAACCGATTTCCATAAAACTCATTAGTAATGTCGAGAGTCAAGACATTACTGACGAGTTTTATGGAAAAAGTAAAGACGATCGGATGAAAACTGCGACCTGTACTTTACCTGTACATGGACAGACGGACGAACAGACAGACAGACGGACATAAATAAATCGAAGTATAAAGTGATTCTGAGTCGATCGGTATACTTATCAATAGGTCTATCTCTGTTCCTTTTCGGTGTTACAAACAAATTCACCAACTTACCGCAGTAGTGGTGTAGGGTATAAAAATGGTGAGGATATTAATCCGCCCCATGCCACTATAGTCATTCACCGAAGCCAGTAATCGGCTTCCTGTGCGGTCTAAATACTAAAAAGTAACATCGAAAAGGATTTCCGTGCTATTAACAAAATCCTTAATTGTGTCCATGCCACGCCCCTAAGTTGGTTCATGTCTGGTATTGTGCACCCACCTAAGTGCCGGTATCTGTTGGACGCGAAAGCCGCTCAATGACAAAAGAAATACTGCAACATCTCATCATCTTCACCGAAATGCCCTACACATGTTATCACTTGCTGCACCGATTTAAAAGAAGTGAGCTCGTAGTCCTATGTGTCCTGTTACCGACTGTTTCCCTGTTCCGCAGGGTTGCATGCGCATTCGTTGGCCACGCCCTTAACTTGGACTGCGTCCACCCGAAAGGATTCGGGTTAACCAAGTTTATTGACGGCAGTTCTCTGGCCTTCACCGGCAAATCGTCAGCCCTTTTATACCCCTTTTCTCCGTTATCGCCCGGCACTCCAACGATGCGGATTTTGTCATCCTCAGAGAAGGCGGTAATCTCTTTCTTACACTGCAAGACTGTTCGTGACCTTGTCATCCTGGTTCTTATTGCCCTTATGGCAACTTTACTGTCCGTAAAGATGTTCAGGCTGGTGGTCCTCGCGTTAGCACCACACCACCTCACGCATTCCGTAATCGCCCGGATCTCCGCCTACAGGACCGTATTATGGTCAGACTGTCTAACACAGATTTCAGTCCCTGGGTTCTCAATGTAGCCCACACTGTCCTCTAGCTTTGATTCACCCGTGTAATATGATCTTCCAGAATGCAATACTAGGGTTCCGTCAATCCAAGACTGTGCCGCTGGCAGCAGTGCCTCGCACTCGACATCAAGGTTCATCTAAGATATCCGATCGGAAACCTCTTTCCTTCCTTCCAGGTTTCCTATCGTCGATTATAACGCTCCCATCCTCAATCCTTTCTGCCATCGCCTTAAGTCTCATAGCTGCAGTGGCTGCCTCACACTTAATCTGTATGTCAATGGGCCGTATATCTAAAATAGTCTCCTGTGCCCTAGTGGACGTGGTCCCCATCGCTCCGCCTTTGCCAAAACAACATGTTGCCTGAATATGTTGTATGGTCTTTATTTGGGCAGTCCTACTGAGGCGTAAGTAAACAATCACGCTCCTGTAGATCCAGGAGCGTGATTGATCTGAATCCTCGGATTCAGGCCCCATTTCGAGCTTCTGTGAGCCTTCTCAGTACGCTCCTGAATGTGAAACAACTTCCAAATCAGTTTCCTGCCCAAGATCACACCTAAGTATTTGACCTTGTCAGATATCGAAATCGTCTTATTTAGGAAACGTGGTGAGTTATATTGGCCCACCTTCGTCTTCCTCGTGAACAGGCATATTTCAGTCTTCTCTGGATTAACATTGAGACCTCTGGGTCAAGCCCAATCATATGCAAGACCCTTTCGACCCTTCTGCACAGCTCTTTCGGAACCTTACCCATTAGAAGTATTATAACATCGTCAAAGCTGAAGGGTTCAATTCTATCCTCGGTCAGCATCCGTAATAGGTCATTAATGGTGGTCACCCATAGGAGTGGCGATAAAATGCCCCTTGTGGCGTGCCTTGTGCCAATTTCTCCCTTATGTTTATGTCATGGGACACACAATTTATCCACCTATTCCCTAGCATATGGTTTATCCAGTCTCTAAGGATTGGGTCCACTCGGAACTGGTCTAAGGATTCTTCTATTTCATGCACAATCTCGTACAGAGCAGTCTCAACCGACCTTCCCTTGAAATATGCATGCTGTTTGTATTTAAGTAGTTCGCTGCATGTCCTAATCTTTATCATGATGTCCACAATACGTTCCATGGTTTTGAGAAGAAAGGACGAAGGCTTTTAGGTCTGAAGGACATCAACGTCGCATAACTTGTCTTGCCGGGCTTGGGTATAAATACCACCCTTGCCTTCTGCCAAGTTTTCTGAGTATATGAAAATCCCAGGCAAGCTGTGAAAATATTGGCCCCCAGATTGTCTTCCTCCTTCTGCAGTAACGTCGGAAATATTCCATCAGGTCCGGGTGAATTAAATGATTTGAAGCTCCACAATGATTCCTTCACCATAAATGTTGTAATGATAAGCCTTCGATCAACCTCACTATTCCAAGATTTCGATTTATCCGCTAGTGCCGTTGTATCCTGGGGAAAATGCGTTTTCACCAAAAGCCTCAACATGTCCTCCGTTGTCTCTGCTCTCACTCCCATGTCGTCTACTAACGTTTCAGTTTGGACATGACTTTTTGAGGGAAACTTTTTATCTTGGCGGTGTCATTAACGCTATCGACCTGTTCGCAGAAATGCTTCTAGGAGGCACGTTGTGCCGCTCTGGCCGTGTGTAATTCAAATCGCAATAAACTTCAGCTTTTTTAACGACGTGCTCTGTAAAGATGTCTGCGAACCTCTTTCCCAATATTGCGAATATCCCCGGTCGTCCAGGGGTTTTCTTGGGCTGATTTCCTTTCCCGAAGAGAACAACTATCTTCAAAAGACTCAAAAGACCCCACCAGTGCAGTTGCCTTCCGAATTTTGCCCAGTTGGTTGTCAACTTATTCCGGAGGCTTATCGGATGCGGCGCTGACCGTGCTATTCTAAACCTAATGTAGCGATGATCTGAGAAGGAATGCGCCATGGAGACCCTCCAATCCTGAACCTCATCGATTAGATTTTCCAAACATATCGTCACATCTAATACCTTCTCCCCAATCCTTTTAACAAAGGTAACGGTGTTACCAATATTATGTATTATAAGGTTGTTAGTATTGAAGAACTCTGCCAGGGCAGTGTTGGTACTAACCCACGAAATGTGGTGAGAGTTCGCATCGCAGCCTATTAGTACCACCAGCCGTTTGCAGCTCCGACGTGGGTGGTGGTGTCGGAGAGTCGAGAGGTAGATAACGTGATGCCACGTATGCTCCACCGTCTCCCTGTCTCATCACTATAGCATCCGAAGTTAACAACTCTCGGGAAAATATATGTATAACTTAAATTTTTATGACAAAAAATGCAGGTTCTCGGCCGAGTACCAGTGATATCATAGAATAATTGGTAATGGATATGGTTTATTCCGGGTCTTCCATGGCTCCTGAATTAAGACAATATGATTCTTGTCTTTGATTTTCTCCATCTCGCTCCGGTGGAGGTTTACTTGGATGACCTCAATCATTGGTCCTCCAGTAAATGGGCTTCCTGGGAGTGGGTGATGGTCTCATCGTTGACCTCCTAGTCGCCCGATTACCTTAATGGATCAATTAAAAAAATAAAAACTTCTCGTCGCCTGGTACAAACTGCGATGTACCTGTCTGTCTGTCTGTCTGTTAAGAAAGTACCATTTTGTATGTTTTTGTACTTATATGTACGGATTGGTGGACCTTATCGTTTTTTTTCAAGACTTCGATAATTTTTGCCAAATTATATAATTTTACCAGTCTTCGTTCCTCGAAAAAGTAGATTAGCTATTTCGTACTATTTGGTTCATTTTGGAACCAAAATGTAAGATTTTTGAAAAAATCTTTCCGAATCTTCACCGAACATATATTTCCTAATTGTACCTACACGGTAAGTTTCAGAGTTCTTGCTCAATCCGTAAGTCAAAATGGTACTAAAGGTTCGTTTTCTCCCATTTCAAGTAATATTTTTCATATTTTTTCTCGTTCCCCTTTATTTCGCAATAACAATAATTGTAGCTAAATTCCAGCTCTTACCGTTCGCCCTCTGCAAAGTTCACCTATTTTGTAGATTTTTGGTACTTTTTAGTGCCCAAATGTACATATGTACAAAAACTTATTGAGTCTCCCAGCTTATATTGTCCTACTGTTCTAATGTGCTGAAATTCATAGGTCTAGCTCAATATAAACAAAAAGTGCAAAAAAGTACCCATTGCGGCACTAAACGTACTATTCTGCCACTTCGGGTACTATTTTGGGAGTTTTTTTTCACAAGGCGCTCTTTAACTTGAGCCCAAAATCATTCTCCTAGCCCTTTTTGTTCACGCTGGGCAAACATTCACCATTTCGTACTATCACAAAGTCCCGTCCTATCACACGCTAATGACCTTAGACCAACTATCGTGCCAAGTTCCATGATTCTAGCTTTAGTCGTTTGGCCTGGGCGTTTGTCAGTCAATCAGTCGGTAAGTCACGATACTCATTTATATAAAGAGGAGAATACTGCAATTGTCAATAAGGAACATATATATTTATATAAATATCTCCTACACTATATTCCTTGGAGTAGCAGCGAGACATCATCCACAATTGTCCCTTCTTTGTTGAGATCTTATCAAAATATTTCAGAGAGAAGGCGAGAACTCGCCCTTTGACCATCTGCCAATAGCTATTATTCTGTATAGCATATTTTTTTTATGGAGAGCTGTAAAGAACAACCCTCGCGTGGTTAAGAGTGCCGATATTCAATTCTTTTACCACATTATTAAGTATTTCCACAATGCTTATAAATGCCGTACGGCGTTATCCTTCTGTGGTAGAGACATATCAACTCGTACTTCGTGGCGCGAAAACCTTTGAGTTGTTTTTGTTATGGCTCACAAAAGTTACCATCATGATTCAGATTTGCCCCGAAAATCACTTTTAGCAATAGGAGTTCATTTCGAGAGACTCTAGGTTGTTGAGAGACTTCAGGTTGCAGTCAAAAACTTTCTTGATGAGATCATCTCCAGATGTCTCATTGACTCCTGTTTGTCCTCAAAAGTCCTGCAAGTCAGCTTTCTGCAGTCCCATAAGCTCAAACCACTTGCCTGTGGTTGCCTTAAACCATGGCAGGTTATTGTGATCGAAAAACATACAAAAAAGTAACGAAGGGATACTTTAAAAGGACTTCTGTTGTCCATGTGTCCCGCACATACACATTTAGAAACTTATTTTGCCTGCATTAAATTTGCGGATGACGTGATGCAAAATTACCTTTATTATTAGGTTTTCGAACAGTTAAACAGTGTTTTTTTCTTTTTTTCCCAACAAGGACCACAATTTCCCCAAAAAACTCATCCCAAACTTCAGTGTTTTTTTCTTTTTTTCCCAACAAGGACCACAATTTCCCCAAAAAACTCATCCCAAACTTCAACTCACATTTGAAATCCCTTTTCCAAAAAATGGTACATTGTACATCCTTTGTGGATTTTGGCGAAAGCGTATAAACGAAAAATAAGCGTGATTGCAAAAAAAAAAGAAGTTGTTCAGACATCATTAAATGTTACATTTAACAATCCTGAAAAACTGTCAATCTAATTTCCCATTAAAAATAACACCATAGTGTGAAATACACTCGTTTTGGCACTTCTTACTGCAAACCCTTCACAACTGCCCTCCCCAGTGGTTTGGTCGGTTTAACCATCGCTCCTCTATCAAGAATTTTGGATTCTTGAGCAGCACCAAAGATACGAACGACATGAGTATCGAATTAAAAAAGAGCTCTTCAGACATAGTCTCCAAAGGCAATGATTCGAAGGATGGTTGGTTGAATGTTTAGCTGTTAGCATGGATGGTATCGGAATCGGTTGGGATAGCAAAGAGAGGTGAATGAATGAAAGATGGAAAATTGATTTGGGTGAGTATCACACCATAATGGATGTGTGTCATCTCGAGTGGTGCTTATTATTTTGTGTTATTTGTTCATTGTTGGAAAGCTGTTCGCAGATAACAAAAGTGAAGTTACACAGGAGACTATCATCCAAAGTATTCCATTTACGGGCAATGAAGCCAATTTTGGGGCATCTCATCTTGCATTGATGCTCATTTTGTCTTTTTCATGGTTTGCATTGCAATTTGAACTAAATTCGATAAATGTTGACCTGCATGTCGACTCTTGTTATGTTGTTTGAAATGGCCACTAGCGATTTTAATACTAAATACTAAAGCAGTTATATTTTTGTGAAGTTTTTTTATACCCTCCACCATAGGATGGGGGGTATACTAATTTCGTCACTCTGTTTGTAACTACTCGAAATATTCGTCTGAGACCCCATAAAGTATATATATTCTTGATCGTCGTGACATTTTATGTCGATCTAGCCATGTCCGTCCGTCTGTCTGTCGAAAGCAAGCTAACTTCCGAAGGAGTAAAGCTAGCCGCTTGAACTTTTGCACAAATACTTCTTATTAGTGTAGGTCGGTTGGTATTGTAAATGGGCCATATCGGTTCTTGTTTTGATATAGCTGCCATATAAATCGATATTGGGTCTTGACTTCTTGAGCCTCTAGAGTTCGCAATTCTTATCCGATTGGAATGAAATTTCGCACGACGCGTTTTGTTATGATATCCAACAACTATGCCAAGTATGGTTCAAATCGGTTCATAACCTGATATAGCTGTCATATAAATCGATCTGGGATCTTGACTTCTTGAGCCTGTAGAGGTCGCAATTATTATCCGATTTGTCTGAAATTTTGTACGACAGATCCTCTCATGACCATCAACATACGTATTTATTATGGTCTGAATCGGTCTATAGTCCGATACAGCTCCCATATAAATCGATCTCTCTATTTTACTTCTTGAGCCCCCAAAGGGCGCAATTCTTATTCGAATTGGCTGACATTTTACACAGGTCTCCAAAATATTTATAATTTAATTGCGGTCCAAACCGGACCATATCTTGATATCGCTCTAATAGCAGATCAAATCTTTTCTTATATTCTGTTTTGCCTAAGAAGAGATGCCGGGAAAAGAACTCGACAAATGCGATCCATGGTGGAGGGTATATAAGTTTCGGCCCGGCCGAACTTTGCACGCTCTTACTTGTTTTTTAAAATTACGCGAAGGAATAATTTGAAACCAATAAATGGGAACTATTAGAAGCAATAAGCCAACAGAATCAGCAAATTAGAATGAATGACTTTGAAAATCTAAGCTTACCCATCCCATGTTAAAAGTACGGAATTTTTGGGGTTATTTATTAAAATTTTTAATTGCGACAGACAAGCAGAAATGGCAGGAAGGCTTTATAAAATTATTGCGGTTAAAGGATCCGGCACAAGTCTAATAGGACTTGTGCGAATCCCCCATAAAAGCTAATGCCGCACAGTGTTGCCAAATCGAAAAATCTTGGAAATAATTCTGCAACTTTCGAACGGATAGAGATATGTACACGAAACTTAACCCTTCGATGCAACATGAGGGACCCTAGGGACCTTTTCCAACTTAAACTTCATTTATTCCTTAAATTAAATTTTCTGAATCGATTAAAACCTAGTTTGAGGACCCGTAGGACGTCGTTAAAGCCTTGTAGTAATGTATTGAGATTTTAATAAATATTAGGTTTCGATTTTTTGAATGTAAAAATGGCATAAACAGCACTCAGGGAGTAATAAGTTCCCTTATTATGCTACATCGGACTACATCTTTCTATGGCACCCATACAAATATCCTGATGAACCATCTTGAGCATTTAAAACGTATATTTTTTATTCGATTTTGCTAAAACTTACAACAGCTAGGGCCTCTGGACATCCGTGCTAAATATGGTTCACATCGGTCCATATTTGATTATAGCTGCCGTATAGACCGATCTCTCGATTTATGGTGATAACCCCATAAAAGACGCATTTATTTCACGACTTCGATGTAATTAGGAACAGTTATCCTCGACAACTGTGCAAATTATAATCCAGATAGGACCATATTTTGAACCAGCATTGGGCGAAAGCCACAAGAGCACCACATGGTAGGGAAATCTATAAGGCTGAGCTTAGAAAATATAAGGGCGAGTTGAAAGATGCTCAGACCAAATCTTGGGTGGAATTCTGTAGCTCCGTGGAAGATACCTCTGAGGCCTCTGGGCTAAGGAAGATTCTGTCCTCGAGACCTATTACGGTGGGGTATTTTCAGAAGTCCCAGTATGTTTGTACAAAGTCTAGTGAGGAAACACTAGAACAACTCGTTGATATACATTTCCCGGGAAATTTCCAACGAACAACGTGGCGCCAGAAGAGGTTGTTATTGGTATGCATTCGTGGGAGTTTATTAGGGAAATTGCGTCTGAGCTGAAAATCATTTGCCCGATAAGAAGTTTCGACTCCTTTAAGTCGTCAGGCCCTGAAGATGTATCACTGGTTGAGTTATAAGCTGTATCTGATAGTCTGGTTACTTGGCTTAGGGTGATATACTCTGCTTGTATCAGCATGTCATCCCTGTGGGATGGAGAGACACAAGGGTAATTTTCATTCCGAAAGCAGGAAAACCTTACCACCCAAAGGCGAACGATTTTCGTCATATTAGTCTGTCATCCTTTATGCTGAAGACTCTTGAGAGGTTGATAGAAACATATCTTAGGGCAAATATCCCTGGAGGCAAACTCCAGGGATATTTGTCCTAAGATATGTCTCGGCAGCATCATGCATATATTAAATGCAAATCCACTGAAACAGCCCTTCACGACCCAGTCGGCTACATAGAGGGTCCTCTCATTGTAAAGGAATATACAATGGTAGCATTTCTTGGCATTTAAGGCGCTTTTAATAATGTAAACCCGACGTCAATCATGAAGGAGATGGAGTTTTTAGGCATCAACTCTACCGTAAGAAAGTTTATTAATAACTTACTTCCTAAAAGATGCATTACGGCAGTCTTGGAATCTGTGGGTCTAAAAAGATGGGTCAGCAGAGGAACACCTCAAGAAGCTGTACTGTCTCCTCTACTTTATATATCATTAACAAAATATTATTGTCTCTGGAAAAAGAGGTGTAAAAGAGGTCAGGTTTGCTGATGACGTGGCAATTGCGGTTAGGGGAAGTTTCCCAGCACTCTTAGAGATGCACTTCAAGACGATCTACGTGCAACAGCGAAGTGGGCTACCGAAAGTGGTCTAGGCGTAAATCCGTGCTAAGCGAATAAGTTCTTTTCAGCAGGAGATGCAAGTTACCTACAGTGGCTCCTGCCTCCTTGGGAGGAGAGAAGGTTCCATTTACAGAAAGCGCAAAATATCGGGGTGTTTTGTTGGGCAGGAAATTGAACTTCAAATCCGACATTTTGGAAAGGGCAAGGAAGGCAACTCTTGCCCTATACATCTGCAAGAGGGCCATTGGCAAAAAATGGAGGTTTAGACCGCGTGTCATGCATTGGGTATATACTGTAGTTGTCAGATCTATAATGATATATGGTGTTGTGGTTTGGTGGACAGCGCTTCAAAATTCCACCTACTATTCAATACTCACCGGGATCCAAAGGACGGCTTGTTTGTGCATCACAGCCGAATTGAGGATGACACTATCCGATTCACTAAATTTAATTCTACACCCTAAGGGAAATGTGTAGTCAATTGTCCGGTCCTATATATATATACCGGTCCTATACTGGAGAATTATTATTAAAGGCCAGAAGTTCTATGAGCGTTGAATACTAAATTTGCCAGGAAGATGGCAAAAGGTTATCGAACAAAATGGCAATTATATATTTGATTAAAGTTCATTCTAAGTTTTATTAAAAATGCATTTACTTTCTTTTAAAAAATCCGCAATTACCTTTTGGGCAACCCAATAGTTACCTGTTACATATTCTACAGGGAATGAAAAGTTTCAATTGTCATAACTTATGATAACAAAACAAGGGGACGAAAATTGGGAGCGGTCCCACTCACCAGAGGACCTATCCGGTGACAGGTTAGGACCTGTCCTATTTCCCGTAGAGCATCTAATGGACATTGTGGCTACCCAAATTGCTGCGACCACTGCCGTGAGGCTAAGGGAGTTTTCTCTTTGGTCATGTGGCGGCTAAGTACACTGTGTTATCCTTGATACAATGTCCGATGTTTCAGTCAGTGTAGATTACACCCTACCTGAGCCGCTTTTTGAGAAAAAATTCTGTGCCACTATTCCTGATAGAACCGATTGTAACTACGATATCCCTGGTAATAGAAGGTACAAAGACTTCTATACCAGATGACCAGGTGGGCTTTGGGGTGTACTCTAAAGATCTAGAACTGGTCATATCGAAAATGTTACCCGACCACTGCAGTGTGAATCAAGCTGAGATCCTTGCAAGAAAGGAAGTGGGGGAATGGCTAAGATATAATGTCATAACGACGATTGGCATAAATATCTTCTCAGTCAGCCAGGCAGTCATTAAATACCTGGAGAACGTATTTCTGAACACAAAAACCACCCTCGGCTGTCGCAGAATTCTCAACGAGATGGCTGAACAGTTCAAAATTCACCTGTTCTGGGTGCCGGGCCACAGAGATATCCAAGGGAATTGCAAAGCGGATGAACTTGCGAGACTAGGAAATACCCTACACATTCCAGGGATACTGGAATCTGTGGTTGCCTCCAGCGGGCCTGATCCTATGTTTTTAGGATCAGGCCCGAAGGGCAACGAATGATAGATGGTCACAAAGAGGGGCTGTGAGCATTCCAAGACTATGTGGCCTAATCTAGACTTGAAGAGGTCTACCGCTTTGCTGTCACTGGCTAGAAGAAACGTCTCAGTCATTGTGCCCGTCATAACAGGTCACTGTCTAATCGGAAATCATGCGGACAGACTGAAGCTTGCCAATAACGACTTTTGCAGAAGCTGTGAGGACATCGAAGAAGAAGAAACTGTAGAACATTTACTGTGTGTGTGTCCCGTACTGGCAGTGAGGAGATGTTCCGCTTTAGTTTATCATTTCTTTGAGAACTTGTCTGATTTAGCTGATGTGAACTTTCGCAAGTTGTTGGGCCTTTTAAAGCTATCTGGATGGTTCAACGGTAGGAGCTATTGTAGAAGGGATCTTCCTTCTTCTATTCCTCTGGTATCACAATGGACGAAAGCGTCTAAGTGAGTCTGATGGCAGGTTGCCACTTAAACCTAACCTAACCTAAGCCTTCCGACATCTGACTCAAATATGGTTCAAATCGTACCATATTTAGATATATCTGTCATATAGACCGATCTGCTGATTTGGGGACTTAAGCAGAGATTATCGATACTATAGATATTTAATTTTTTGACTGAATATCGATTGATATTTTTCCGATGGATACTATAGCAAAAGTTAAAATTTTTGCAATATTAAACAAAAATAAGTAATCCAACACTGAATGGATCCTTTAATATACATTGCGCCTATAGAGGGCGCAATTTTCGTCCGATTAGGCTTATATTTTGTACAATGATTTCTCTCATGACTTCCAACTGACTTCATTAACCTTGGTTTTATTTGGTTATGCATAGGCATGGATATTGCATAGACCAAATCGGAATTTTACTTCTCATTTTCGTTTGAATTAAGGTGATGGGAAATAAATGACAGTATCGATACTATCGATATTTATTATTAAAACTATCGAATCTTGCGATTATCGATAGTTTGCCAGCTTTAGTCTTAAGCCCATAAAACCCGCAATAATTATCCGATTTTGTTGAAATTTGAAATAGTGAATAGTAGCCTACCGATATCCGATTTAAGTATGGTTCAGATTGGTCTTTATTCAGATATAGCTGCCATATAGACCGATTTGCGGACTAAGTGTCTTTAGACAATAAAAGCTGCATTGACTAGCCGATTTTGCTGGAATTTGACACAGTGACTTGTATTAAGCCTCCCGTCGTCCTACCAGCATATGGTCCAGATCAGACTATATTTATATATAGCTGCCATATAGATCGATCTTCCAATTTAGAATTTGTTGCCCGATTTCGTTGAAACTGTGTATAAGAATTCTCGGGACTTGAATGAAATATGATCCAGACCAGCCCCCATTAGTATATTACTTTGGATACGGTAGTGGAGTTGTTATAAAAGGGGATGGTTAATTTATCCATGGTGGTGTGTATGCAAAGTTCGGCAGGGCCAAACTTAACACGTATTTACTTGTCTTATTTCAAATTTTTATTTTGCGGTGCACTTTTTCTTTGCAATATTTAACAATTTTCTGTTTGCTTTAATTGCACGGGTCATGTATTTAGCATAAATAGGGCAATTCGTCCAAAGGAAGTCAAATAAAACGTAATTTTCTAAATATAAAATTCTAAGTTCTAGCCTCCTCTACTTTCTGCATGACCACCTTAAGGATTTGTAATTCCGAGCATAAAGCCGCTTTAGCTTTTACTGTAATTGACATCTTAGGTGCTAAAATGTTTCCCTTCCAACCTTAATGACTGAATACGTGCAACAGCAGTTCATTGTGAAATGTATGGGCCAAGGGTCCCTTACTTCTCTACAATCATCATTATCATGTTATGTCATTAACTTTTCATTTGTTGTTGCAACAATAGCTCCATCATTCTCGTCATTATTATAGTAGCTTTTTAAAACAATCACCTACGCTTACCTTGCATACACACTTCAGGTTATTGTTGCAACACTTGGCTCTCCTGCTCTTTCCACTTCACTCTTCCTCCTTCACCTCCTCCACCTAAATCACCCCTGGTCATTGCTTTCTTATGATTTTACTCAGAGTTATATGTATTTAGGTTTGCATGATAATAGGCATAGCATGGCATGAATCTCAATGTGGCGGGGGTTTAGATTCACTCAAGGTCCTGTGCATCTTGGCAAAGGTGACAAAATAAATAAGGCAGAGTGACCCTGAGGCAATATATAAACAAAGCTCTCCATCATCAGCAGAGGAGCAACACAGAGAAATGTGGAAACAATGCAAGTAACATACGTAGTAGTAGGACCATCCTTACTCCCTATATTCCATTTGTATATGTTAGTCATTCAAAGTAACCCCTTTATGAAACAGTGGTGTGGTGGCATGCACGGCATTTCGGGGTAGGAATGAGATTTGTATTAAAGTTAAAAACAGAGGAGCAACACAGAGAAATGTGGAAACAATGCAAGTAACATACGTAGTAGTAGGACCATCCTTACTCCCTATATTCTATTTGTATATGTTAGTCATTCAAAGTAACCCCTTTATGAAACAGTGGTGTGGTGGCATGCACGGCATTTCGGGGTAGGAATGAGATTTGTATTAAAGTTAAAATTAAAAAATTTTTGAGATTCATAGAAAATATGATTTCTTTTGTTGTATCTTCTTTTTATTTTGGTCTCCAGATCAGTTTTTGATTTCAATGCCACTTTCTTTAAAAAGATATCATCATTCCTCTTCCATAACAATTTCTATCCAAGTTCGATTTTTAAAAAAAAATTCTGGCAAAAAATTTTATTTACAAATTGCAGATTTTTTTTAATGCTGAGCTTTTCCTTTTATTTTCGCTCCCCCTCCCCGTTCCCACGCCATTGATGCAAGCGTGCATGACTAGGGAGGTGGAGTAGCAAGTATGAGTATCACTTGCAGTGCAAACATGAAGAATACAAAATCTACTCGGTCGACCAAGTGACAAAGACCTCATTCCTCAGTTCAGTTCACATCTGGTTGGTCTATAGAAAAATCTGTCTCACTATGTTGCGACAATTTACTACTCGACATCATTGTGTGACCTTATGCAAATGTGGCCCTTTATTACACACATTATACGTATGTACATACTCGAGCATACCACGGACCAGGGATGTGTTAAAGGCATAAAGACATCTCCCATACCTGTAAGTAAGTATGGAACTAAAGATACTTTTCACTTTGCTGTAACAATGGCAATTGTTGCCATCAACATTTTAAATGATGCCGATATAGAGCAACCTTTTAGCCAAGGACAGTGATTTATTGGAACTCTATTTGGGATGACATGATTCCCGTTTCGAGTAAATTAATTTAGGCCGAACTTGAACTTTGAAAATTGTGTTTTCTGCCTGGCCAAATCTTTGAAACCCACAACCATGCGTAAAATTGACACAAAATAAAATTAGTTGATAGGCATTATTTTACTCTACGTACCAAATTTCTGCCAAACCAGGGAAAAATGAAAGCTTCTAGGAGCCGAATAAGGATAGTCGAGAGATTGGTTTATATGGAAGCTAGTAAATAGTAAATTTCCCATGAACATTCCATTAAGGAACAGGGATACTTTTCTCATATCAATGAGTGCAGTCTGATAAATGTTTAAACTCAATAATAAGGGGCCTCATTTTTATGCCGAGTCCGAATAGTGAGCCGTATAGCTACTCCACTTAATAGAGAAGATTTAACATGGCATGATACCTTACAAATGTAGCCAGCATTAGCCAGTAGGGGGATAGCCACCTTTGAATATTTCTGATGTTCACGGCTGGATTTGAACCCAGGCTTTCGGCGTCGTAGGCGGACATGCTAACCTCTGCGTCACGGTGGCCTATGGGATCTGCATCAGGTTAAAGACCGATTTGGACCGAACTTAGCACGGTTATTGGACCTCGTAGCAGAACACTATTTTAGCCGAATAAGACAAAAAATACGGACTGCAAGGGCTCAAGATGTCAAATCGGGAGATCGGGTTATATGGGAGCTATGTCAGGTTATAGACCGATTTCAATCGTATTTGGCGCAGTTGTTGGAAATCACAACAGCACACTTCAAGCCACAAATTTCAGCCAAATCGGAGAAAATTTGCGGCTTTCAGGGGCTTAAGAAGTAAAGAGTGGCTTAAGAGAGGGGCTTAAGAGTATAGAGTGATTTCAACCTAACTGAGCACGGTTATTGGACATCGTAACGGAACACTACATGCAAAAATTTAGCCAAATTGAAGTGACATTACAGGTTGGAAGGGCTCAAGATATCAAATCGGGAGATCGGGTTATATGGGAGCTATGTCAGGTTAATGACCGATTTAAACAGTACTTGGCACAGTTGTTGGAAGTCATAATAGAAAACTACATATACAATTTTAGCCAAATAACTTCCAACAGAAGAAGTGTAATTTGCCACAGAAAAAATGTCCGTCATTACACAAAAATACATGCACTGGAAAAAAGTACAGCTAATAGACAGGGTTGTCGAGCGTGGTTAATGTGGTAATTGTATCATAGATGCGTTTTCGCTATTAATACGATTCAAATACAACATACCGATGCACGGCCCTTGAAGCCGTCACACCTAATATGGTTGAAAAGTCTTCTAACCAAAGACGAAACGTTGGTGTGTGGTGTGTGTTGCTATCTTTGGCTTTCAATTTCCATTTGCATCTCCGATCATTGAGCTTGTCTCGAAAGAGAAACAAACAAAAATTTTAGCCAAATCGGAAAAAAATGGGGCCTTCAGGGGTTCAAGATGTCAAATCGGGAGATCGTGTTATATGGGAGCTATGTCAGTTTAAAGGTCGATTTAAACCGTACTTACCCCGATTATTGGACGTGGTAACAGACAACTTCGTGCAAAATTTCAGCCCGATCGAATATTAATTGGGAAGTTTAGTGGCTTAAAATGTCAAATCGGGAGATCGGTTTATATGGGAGCTATATCGAAATCTAAACCGATATGGTGCAATCCAAAACGACCTACATCAATAGGATGTACCTGTATCTGTATGATGTATCAATATGTTGCATCTGTCTAAAAATGTCCAGAAGATTAAGAATATATATACTTTATGGGGTCGCAGATCAATATTTCGAGGAATTACAAATGGAATAACTTGGTTAATATTCCCCCCATCATATGGTGGTGGGTACAATAATTTTAAGTGTGTATTGCCCGCATAATCCAATCGCTTTATAGTTAGTTAAAAATTTCTCTTTGTGACTACGGGAAGAGCTTCATTAAATGATGAAATGCCTTTCAAAGATAAAGGGCTGTGAGAACGGTTGGTTCGCAGTTCCCTTTTTGTGTCTGGCTGTAGATGATAAGTGTGTCTTTGCGGACGAAAATAGGAGAGAGATCCGCCTGTTTGAGTTTTCTTGGACCGTATGTTTCCCTCATGCTAGCAAACAGATGCTACTTTGGATTAAGTAAGTAGTTTAGAAACAAGGCCACCTCTCGATAGACGAAGATTACACCATTCAAGACATTGATACTACCCGTGTTGTTATATGGTTCTGAGGCTTGAGTACTTGTGCAAGCAGATGAGGCAGTTTGTCTTAATGGAGAATATAGGCGTCGCATGAACCCCGAGCTGTGTGATCTGTATGACGACGATAGCATAATTACACGCATCAAAATACAACGGAAGACCAAAAGCCCGATGGAAAGATCAAGTGGTAGGAGAGACCTCGAAACTTGATGTCAGAGGTTTTAGAATGTGCGCAAAAGATCGAGGCGCTTGGAAGGATATTATATAGCAATATAGCAATCTCGGCTTGGTACTAAAGCCAAAAAGCATTTGGAATTAAAAGCAATACCTAATTCATAAGAAATCTTATACCAAATGGATCTTATTGTTTTATAATTAATCCATACCAGGCGGTACACAGTGTTGCCAAATCGAAAAATATTGGAAATAATTCCGGAACTTTTGAACGAATAGAGATATGTCCACGATACTTTTCAAAGTCATTGTTGAGATGTTTTCCAATTAGCATGCAAAACTTGGGGATCCTAGTGAGTCCAGAGGCTGATCCTTGTTGGCCAGTTGGCAGTATATAAAATTTTTTATTTATTGACAAACAGTCAGTTATGGACCAATCGGCTTGATTCTTTCTTTAAAAGATAGTACCCGTGAAACTCAAAAACATGCGAAATTCCATTATATCTCTAAAAATGTATAAGTTATTGGACTTACAACAATTTTTGTTTGAAATTTTGCCTATCCTCAGGTAAAACAAGTAAAAAGGCGTAAAGTTCGGTTGGGTTGAACTTTGGATACCCACCACCTCGGGTTTATACATAAACCACCATTCGTCAAAATTTGGTGAAAAATGCATACCTTATGCCCCATAGCAGTTATATCGAAATATGTTCCGATTTGGACCACATACTAATAAGTACAAGTCATTGTTCAATTGTGTATAACAAAATTAAGTAGCTATATCTGAAAATAAACCGATCTGAACCATATACGAAACGGATGTCGAAGGGTCTAACAGAAGGCACAGTGTCAAATTTCAGTGAAATCGGATTATAAATGCGCCTTTTATGGGGCCAAGACTTTAAATCGAAATATCGGTCTATATGGCAGCTATATCCAAATCAGAAAAAGAGCCTAACACAATTCACTGTCCCAAATTTCGGCGACATCGGATAATAAATACGCCTTTTATGAGCCCAAAACCTTCAATCGAGAGATCGGTCTATATGGCAGCTATAGCCAAATCTGGACCGATCTGTGCCATATTGCAGAAGTATGTCGAGAGGCTCAACTCAATTCACTGTCCCAAATTTCGGCGACATCGGAAAATAAATGCGCCTTTTATGGGCCCAAAACCTTCAATTGAGAGATCGGTCTATATGGCAGCTGTATTCAAATCGGGACCGATCTAGGCCAAATTGAAGAATAATGTTGAAGGGCCTAACACAACTCACTGTCCCAATTTTTGGCAAAATCAAACAATAAATGCGCCTTTTATGGGCGCAAGAACTTAAATCAAGAGACGGTCTATATGGCAGCTATATCCAAATCTGGACCATTTGGGCCAAATTAAAGATGCCGAAGGGCCTAACACAACTCACTGTCCCAAATATCAGCTAAATCGGATAACAAATGTGGCTTTTATGGGCCTAAGACCCTAAATCGGCGGATCGGTCTATAAGAGGGCTATATCAAGATATAGTCCGATAAAGCCTAAAACGGAATGACAAAATGAATATACCCCCATCCTTCGGTGGTGGGTATAAAAATTACTCCGGAGGAGTCAAAAATGGCATTTGTCCACCGATTTTTAGTTTATAGTCAGATTGCTCACTAAATGTACAATAATTTTGCTGCATCATGTTTTGAAATCCCATTCTTCAGCCAATAAGTTTGCATACTTATTTGAAAACGCCTCGACTGTGTTGCATTGGTTTGATACCATACGGAGTTGCTTCACTATTAACGCCGTATTGTATCGAAATAAGAACGTTTTGGTATCAACTTTTCTATCAGTGTAGACATTGGGCCCAAAAATTAGCATGGCAGAAAAATATTCTACTCTCAGATACATTTCGTTTGAGTTCCATTTTGAGGTTACAAGATGTCGTTTTTAACTGTTATTGCATTTACACAACTTTAGAATGTTCAAGCTCCCAACGCATGAACGTAGATTTAATAAAGTACATCAAATAACTAAAGGTGATTTTCGTTTGCGTTTCATCAACGTAGGAAATTCCACTGTGCCATCCTTTGACTCTTGACATACTGTATAAAGTTTGCGAGACTACTGCAGGTATGAGTATTTCAACATTATAACAATAAAAAGCTCGCCATTTTTATTGGTAGGGAGTTATAGACGAAATTATTTCCAGTTTCATCTTTTGCCTCGTGGAAGTCTCATTTTATGTGCTGCTTTGTTTCTGCGGAAAAGCGTTTAAATTTATGCGTTTTATAATGTGTCGTCTATCATGCAGTTGTTTCTTTGCTGCTCGAGCTCGAGCTCTCGACTCACTGATGACAACGACGATGGCGGCAAGAGGCCGTCTGTCGAAAAGGACTATGTTGGATGTTGTTTGCAGGTGCCACATCAACTTCAACTTCAACATCCGGTGGCAGTGCCGCAGTCACGGTGTTTGTTTTACAACAATGACTCTTACACTAAATTAGCGTTGCAAATTTGTTGCCACAAAAGTCGTTATATCACTACCTTTACACATTAAAATCTCGTTGTTGCTGTTGCTGATGCCAGCTGCTGGATGGAGAATGAAGGAGTTTCGACTCGCGTACAACTCCCATTGCTGCAAAGTGTAATACCTATTTTTGTGGCATTTTGTAGGTGACGTTGGAGAAGTGTAATCTGTATTGTGAGTGTTTACAAAACTTGGGAATTTTTCGCCGCTAGAGCGGACTAACAGGAATTACACAATACACATTATATGCATCATCATGTAGGTACATGGCTCGTTTATTGCTTGTTCGCTGCAGATTGTATGTGAAGACTTCTAAAGATACAGTTAATGCACATTGATGTAGGTGATGTGAGTTAGGTTTAAAGTATTTTAAAAGTTGTGCATTTGAAGCGATTAAAGTTTGTAGCTGGTTTTAATTAGTTTAGATTTTGACGGAGTTAATTATTTGCGGTAAGGAAGTTTCTCAACTTTTTGGTTTAGTTGACTTTGAAGAAAAGTGATGTAGGAGAGTAGAGGTATATGTACATAGAAATAGATAATTATTTTGCATTGATTGAAACCAAATTTTCATGTTCAGTTTTATTTGCCTTGTACAAGCGAGCAGATAAAGAAAATGAAAAAAGTTGGGAAGCACAATTTCGAGACAGTCAGTAACTTTATCTACCTCGGCACCGCCATAACCGAAACGTATGACACCAGTTTTGAGATTAAGCGAAGAATAATACTGGCAAACAGATACTACTTTGGACTAAGTAAGCAGTTTAGAAACAAGGCCACCTCTCGACAGACGAAGATTACACTATACAAGACACTGATACTACCCGTGCTGTTATATATTAAGTTGCACAAAAAGTAATTGCGGATTTTTCATATAGTCGGCGTTGACAAATTTTTTCACAGCTTGTGACTCTGTAATTGCATTCTTTCTTTTGTCAGTTATCAGCTGTTACTTTTAGCTTGCTTTAGAAAAAAAGTGTAAAAAAGTATGTTTGATTAAAGTTCATTCTAAGTTTTATTAAAAATCCATTAACTTTCTTTTAAAAAATCCGCAATTACTTTTTGGGCAACCCAATAGTTCTGAAGCATGGGTACTTGTGAAAGCAGATGAGGCAGTGTTTGGAGTATTCTTGAAGAGAAAGATTATTCGCAAAATATATGGACCAGTTTGCGTTAATGGAGAATAAAGGCGACGTATGAACCACGAGCTGTATGACGACGATAGCATAGTTACACACATCAAAATATAACGGCTGCGTTGGCTAGGTCATGTTGTCAGAATGGATGAAGAAGCTCCAGCAAAGAAATCTTTTGATGACAAACACGATGATACACGCAAACCGGGAAGACCAAAAGCCCGATGGAAAGATCAAGTGGTGGGAGACACCTCAAAACTTGATGTCAGAGATTTTAGAATGAGCGCAGAAGATTGAGGCGCTTAGAACGCTACTCTACGTTCGACTAGTGGAACAAATATTCTGTCATAGCCAATTAAAGTGAAGTAAGTTTTATTTGCCTATTAGGTCCAGAATCGTTTTTGATGGGGTGTTCGTTTCTCCTTTGACACAAGCTTAATGATCGATACCACAACAGCAACCATGATATGACGCGTTTCGACCTCTTGGTTAACGTGGTTTTCATCAGATACCTTTAGGTATGAAGGATGAAGTTGGCCTCCTTAACCAAGAGGCCGAAACGCCACCTTCATCCTTCATAAATAAAGGTATCTGAGGATCACCTCCTTAACCAAGAGGTCGGAACGCGTCATACCATATTTGGTGCTGAGGTATCCTCCGTCTTTCGTTTTTCACTGCAGAAGTGCAGAATGAGCGTGGATGCATTGACCTCAAATGTCATAACGATTTTGAATATATATTTTTGAGCATCTTAGGCAAATATTTCGAAGATGATGACATAAATGTATTTCCAACAAAAAGTGGATGGTATACATATGTGTTACATAGAACATTTTGTTAAATTTTGGTTTTTAACCACCAGAACCACGCCTGCAAGGGCACTGAAGACTATATTAGATATCCAACCAATATACATACAGATTGGGTATGAGTCAGCAACAATGGCGATGGGAGAATGTATAGAAAATAGAAGCAGGTCATACCTTTGTTGGATAATAGAGTTAACGATAGAGACCGAGAAGAATTTGAAAGTGATTTCCGATGGCATACGAAAGACGACACTTGAGGTGGAGTGCGATTGAGGAAAATGTGGTAGTTGATGTTACATGGTTGGATCAAAGAACAGAGAAAACATTGAGAACACAGTCTGGGTCTGGGGGTCTGCATTGAGGACCCAGGGACTGAACGTCTGACAACAATACGATCCTCCAGGCGGAGATCCGAGCGATTAGAGAATGTGTGAGGTGGAATGGTGTAAACGCGAGGATGTTGAATGTGAACATCATTACTCGCAGCTAACTGACCATTAGTGGTATAACAACCAGGGCGGTAAGGTCACAAAATATTTCCTATGCCAATATCAGTCTAGAACCATCTTAGGTCCATACGAGGGTTGCCTTTTATTGGATTGGACGGCCCTTGTGTTGCAATTAGCCAAATGACAAGCTCTATCATAAAGCTTGATATTTTTGAAGTTATACGTACTCAGAACGTTTTGACATAAGATCGGTATTTGTGTTGTTTACAGTAACTTAAAAGATTCAAATGCGAATTTGCCCATGAACATTCCACTGAGGAACAGAGGCAAACTTCTCACATATCAATGAGTGCAGTCCGATTCAAGTTTAAGCTCAATGATAAGTGGCCTCCTTTTATGGCCGAGTCCGAACGGCGTGCGGCAGTGTGACTCCTCTTTGGAGGGAGGTTTTATATGGCATAGTATCTCACAAATGTTGCCAGCATTAGGAGGGGAAAAACCACCACTGAAATGTTTCTGATTGTCTCGCCAGGATTCGAAACCAGGCGTTCAGCGTCCTAGGTTAGCATAACCTCTGCGCTACGGTGGCCTCCGTAAAGATTCATTTCGCCCAAAAAATGGAATTAAATCTTTCGACGTGGATTTACTCAACAAAAGTGCATCGATGAATTTATATGGGAGCTATATCAGGTTATTGACCGATTTGAACTGTAGTTGACATAATTGTTGGAAGTCATAACAGAACACTATGTGCCAGGTGCTCAAGAAGTCAAATCGGGGGATCGGTATATAGGTGCCATATATAAATCTGAACCGATATGGCCCATTTGCAATCCTCAACGACCAACATCAGTATTAAGTATCTGTGCAGAATTAAAAGCGGCTAGCTTTACGTATTCGACCGCTATCGTGATTTCGACAGACGGACGTGCATGGCTAGAACGGCTCAGAATGTCGAAACGATCAAGAATATTTATACGGGGTCATATATGGGGTCATAGATCAATATTTTGAGGTGTTAAAAACGGATTAGTATTCCCCCATTCTATTGTAGTGCGTATCTGCAATTCAAAGCATGAGAGCAGTGCAAATATGTATGTATGTAGAAAAATTAAAAAACTAGCAACTCACTTAAACGAGAATCCAAATAGATCATGTTGTGATTGATGAATGGCATTTTTACAATCGAAAAAACTTGTAAAAAATATGCCGGGTGAAAACGGGTATAGATATCTTTTTGAAATTGGAAATGGTTAAAGCTGAGATGTTTCCGGGCGCCTCTGTTGGGCCTTTAAAGTTGGTCACCTCGGCATTTCGACGTGGATTAACTCAACAACAGTGCATCGATAAACTTTATTTAATTTTTGGCGACGAAGCTCCATAAAGAACCAGTGTTTATCGATGGTATAGTGAATTCAACCGAGGTCGTAGTACACGAATTTCGCGAAGGTCGTCCAAAATCAGTTGTTGTTCCAAAAACCATTGATGCTGTGCGCCAACTGATATTGCGGGATCGTCATGTGAACTATCGTGAGATTGAAACAACCTTAGGCATTTGTATCAGTATCATTAGTATCAAAAAAATTTGTTCGCGTTGGATGCCACACAATTTGTCAATCGCTCAAAAAAAAAAGGCTACGTAAAAAGTAAAATGAGAGGTCAACAATTTTCGGCAACTAAAGAAGCGGTTGATGCGTTCAGAATGCATGTTTTGGAGATACCTCAATCAGAGTGGCAAAAGTTCTTCCACCATTGATTCAAATGCATGCAAAAGTGTATAGATTTTAATGGCGAATACTTTGAAAAACAAAAACGCGATTTTCGTTGGTTAATATTTGTTTTTGAGTTTTTTAATCCCGAAATATAATAGACATCCTTCGTTAAATGGAGAACGCTTGAGGATTTTGTGAGCAGCACGAAATTTCTCCCATATCATTGAGCTCAAACTTGAATCGAACTGCACTCATTGATATGTGAGAAGTTTGCCCCTGTTCCTTAGTGGAATGTTCATGGACAAAAATTTGCAAAAATTTTGGACAGACATTAGGGGTTGGAGAGCCCAAGATGTCAAAACGGGAGATCGGGTTATATGGGAGTTATGTCAGGTTATAAACCGTTTTCAACCGTACTTGGCAGAGTTGTTGAAGAGAACACTACATGTATAATCGGACAAAATTGCTGCTTCCAGGGGTTCAAGATGTCGGGATATCGGTTTATATGGGAGCTATTGTATATCAGATTTCAGACCAATTTCAACCGTATTACCCCGGTAATTGGACGTCGTAACAGAATACTACATGCAAAATTTCAGACCGATCGAATAACAATTGCAGATTTTAGTGATTCAAGATGTCAACTCGGGAGACCGGTTTATATGGGATTTATATCCAATTCTGAACCGATGTGGTGCAATCCGAAACGTCCTATATCAATATAATGTATCTGTATGATGTTTCAATATGATGTATATGTCTCAAAATATCCAGAAGATCAGAAATATATGAACTTTATGGGGTCGCAGATCAATGTTTCGAGGAGTTACAAACAGAATGACTAGGTTAATAACCCCCCATCCTATGGTGGTAGGTACAATAATTTTAAGTGTGCATTGCCCACACCTGCGGTCAAAGCTGGATAATCCGATCGCTTTATAGTTGGTTAAAAATAAATCTTTGTGACCACGGGAAGAGCTTCATTAAATGATGAAATGGCTTTCAAAGATAAAGGGCTGTGAGAACGGTTGGTTCGCAGTTCCCTTCTTTGCGGATGGAGATAGGAGAGAGATCCGCCTGTTTGAATTTTCTTGGACCATATGTTTCCCTGATGCTGGCAAACAGATGCGACTTTGAATTAAATAAGCAGTTTAGAAACAAGGCCACCTTTTGACAGACGAAGATTACACTATACGAGACACTGATACTATCCGTGTTGTTCTAAGGAGGGTACTTGTGAAAGCAAATGAGGCAGTGCTTGGAGTATTTGAAAGAAAGATTCTTCTTAAAATATGTGGACTAATTTGCGTTAATGGAGAATTTAGGCGTCGTATGATTCAGAATGACATTCTGATTCGATTTAGCTTTGTCCGTCTGTTAATTTTTGTACAAAGTACAGGCCGCAATTTTCATCCGATCGTCTTAAAATTTGGCACAACCATGTTTTTCGGCCTACTGACGAAGCCCATTGAAATTGGAACAAGTAAAAGCGTGCTAAGTTCGGCCGAGCCGAATCTTAGGAACCCACCACCATGGATTCTGCCAAACATGCTAAACGTTTGTCAAGCCAGCAAAAATTAAAACTTCCGGGAACCGAACAGGGACGATCGCGAGACCAGTTTTCATGGGAACTGTATCAGGTTATAGACTGCTTCCAGGGGCTTAAGAAGTCAAATCGGGAGATCGGTTTATAAGGGAGTTACAATATATCTAAATCTGAATCGATATGGCACATAGCCACAATTTTGGTCCAATCTTTAAAAAATTAAGATTTCTATGTTTTATTTGACGTCCCAATACGTGTGCAACATTTCATCGATATCGGTCCAGATTTAGATAAAGGTCCCATATATGCATATCTTTCATCTGGTATAGCTGTAGTAACCACAATTTAGGTCATATTGTAAGAAAATTTTACAAGGTTCTATTCAATATTTTTATATGTATGGTGAAGTAAAATCTGACTAGATTTCAACATAGTTTCCATGTAGTACGAAGACTCGGTGGTGTAGGATACTATATAGTCGACCCGATTTTACCTTTCGTTACTTTCGTTAAAAACACTTCGCTATTTATGGGAAGTGTGGAAAAGTTTATGCAGTATGGAAAAGGTAAAGATAACTATTATTTGTGGCACATGCATTGTGAACCAACTCATACATCGAGGCGTATACATGATGCTGTGATGCAGCAGATATAACACATACGCCATCCTGCATTATACATAAAGAATAGAAAAGAGTTGCATTCTAAATATTGTTCATTATTCCAATGTCTCGGAATTACGATTGTTGAAAGTTTAAGCTGTTTATTCATATAGTTATTGTGATTGGCCATGCAATAGCACATTCTGTCAACCCAATTTTTAAATATATTTTCGAAACCGCAAATCTTTAAACACCGAAAATTTCATTGTACAAGTCAAAGATCAATAAAGCCGCAATTTAACATACAACCGCTAGATTGGCTAAACCACACAAGGTTTATTTCTCTTTTAAAATGTGTAGTTGGAAAATTAAGTTATGTCTTTCTCTCTCCTTATCTTCATGTGCCCCACCCCATCTTTCAAAATATATTCTGCATATCATTAAATATTTTAATAGACCTATTTTCCGGTCAATCGTTCATTTTAGAGTCACTTATCTATGACCTTTGTATATCAGATTATGTTTGTTCAGTCTATTACACCTTAATAGAGCCTTGGCAAGTATGCATAGACCATATGTGGCCATTTACTGACATTTCCTTGGGATTTTCTTTTGCTTAAGGATTGTTTCTCCAGCTATTAAATGTGTCAGTCAGTTTAAAGTCCACACATATAGTTCAGGGAAGTATACAATGTGTATAAGAAAGTTCTTATAATAGGTGTGTGTGTGTGTGTGAGTGTGTTTGTGGTGATTTTGTTGCTGCGGCTGTGTGTGTGTGTAAGGGATATGCATGTAAGCGCTTTGGTCAATATTGTCTGCATATAAATGACCGTAACGAATTTAACACGCATTGACCTCGTCCACGGACCACATCTATCTTACTTACTGTCAGCAACAGTAGCAGCAGCAGCAGTAGAAGCAGCAAAGGAAACATGTTGACTTTTAAATATTGCACTGCTATGAAACGAGAAATACACTCGACCAGGTTATGGGCTACAGTATAGGATGATCATGTTAGTCTATGATATTTAAAAAGGAATATTGTTTTTTCCTCTTTCCTCTGCATGAGGTAGTAAACAGGATAGATGAGTACCTCTTTGCTAAGTTGTACATATTGGCAGGGGATTTGACATTGAGGGTGCCCTTGGCAATGTGAAGACCAAAAGATATTCATATATTGGGTTGCCCAAAAAGTAATTGCGGATTTTTTAAAAGAAAGTAAATGCATTTTTAATAAAACTTAGAATGAACTTTAATCAAATATACTTTTTTTACACTTTTTTTCTAAAGCAAGCTAAAAGTAACAGCTGATAACTGACAGAAGAAAGAATGCAATTACAGAGTCACAAGCTGTGAAAAAATTTGTCAACGCCGACTATATGAAAAATCCGCAATTACTTTTTGGGTAACCCAAAATTTTCTGTAGGATGCTCACAAAGGTCTTAACGGGTTAACGAGAAGATGAAACTCTGCCTGCGCACTATGAAGACGATGATAGATAATTCCAAGAACTCGGGATTCTTTAACTGAACGATCTAAATAACCAGTAGAATAAAGAACTTAGAAGTGATTTTCGGTAAGAAACTGAACTGGAAGTACCACATTTAGGAAAGTTACGGAGAGTCATAAGCAGAATCCAAAGATGGTTCATTGGCTCAGTTGGGCCAATAACGACATACGGTAGGCAATATCATGAAAAGCGATGGAGAGAAGTGGAAACAGGTGCAGCCATCGAGTTATTTTGAGGGGGCTATAAGAACCACACTGGCATACGAAATAAAATGTAGCATCTCGTAATATCAGTCCGTTCACCTTTTGGGCTCCCAAGATGCTTATTTACAAAACTTATCACCTTTTGAAACATTTTCTATATTCCCTTCTAGATACTGTAGATGTTCCCAACTATAATTTTGGGTAGATACACCCAGCTAAACCAAAAGTAATGTAATCAGAAACACAATCACCCACAAGTGGCTGTTACAAGAGAGAATGGATATGGACCTTCAACAACCTTATGCTAGTTTTTGTTCGTCTTCAAATGCAGCTTGAAGTTACTTTGATGTTGTTTGCCCTTTCAGCGCTTTTGGCGATTTTCTTTGGCATCTGCTTCTGTGTCTGAAGATTTCCTTGTCTTCTGTTTTTTTGTTAATACTCTTAGTCCTGCTATTGGAATCCTTTTTGAAGACAAGGAGCAACATGAAAATCCCAGCTACATTCACTCCGTAACAAAAACACATACGCACGCCTCCAGCACACTTTTCTATTCTAGACGTAATAAGTTTCAACGCAACAGTCAAAGGGCATCCACGATGGAACATCAATGCCAATGACACTGGTGACCACCTCCCACCCATCTCGTTAAGGAAAAGTTTCCTGACAAACTTGGAGAATATTATGCTCGTTATATCATCGTTGGCTGTTAGTAAATGATTTTATGATTTGTACCACTAAACATAAATACACAACAAGGTGTTGTTGTTGCTTGTTGCTGCTGTTGTTCGTTGCTTGTAGTCTTGTAGGTGAGTGAGTCTCCCCTGACTAAGTGAGTGACAAACTAAAGGCCACACATCGACAAAAAGTATGATGAACCTACACATCATTCATAAAATATGATGTCAATGTTATTGGTCTGTGCCGGCATTAAAGTAGCGCGGCTATGGCCATCGACACAGCCACTCGCAGATTTCGCGTTGACAATGTCAGAGCAAACACGATGTGGTTTACTTGAATGTTTATCCTCCGTTTTATTAAAACAAGACCATAAAATAAGTTTCTGTTGTCAGTATGGCTTATGATTATGCCATTCATCCATCTTTTCATAACGTGTTGGCCGAACAGGGTTACCAAGATGGTTGCAGGGATATCCAACATTTTATGTATTTACGCTAGTGGTACGAAAAAAGGTCTTAATTGGCCTACATCTGATCAATTTATATCACATCGAAAATCTAGGCTAAATCCTCACAGGGTCTTTATAAGAACATTGCAGCATAACAGGTGAATGACCTATGCCAAATAGACAAGTAGACAATGTATACTAGACAAGGAAAAAGTCCCATGTTTGTCAGAGGCTCGGGTCTCTAGCTACAATTACAGGATAAAAAGCAATTATATCTTTTCCGTTTGTTTCTCTTTCGAGACGAGCTCAATGATCGGAGATTTCTGCAATGGAAAGGAAAAAGCCAGAGATGACAAAACACACTAACCACTATAAGATGCGTTTCGTCATTCGGTTGTAACTCTTAGCCGTTATTAGATGTGGAGGCTTCAAGGGACATACATTGGTAGGTCACACTTATAACGTTAAAACGTGCCTACGATGTAAGCACGACACTAACACAAGCCTTGCAAAAATCTCCGATCATTGAGCTCGTCCCGAAAGAGAAACAAAGGAAAAATTTTGAAATTAAATGATCTTTGCCCTAACGTTCAAAAAGACTTGGGAATTCCGTAGAGCCCGGTAGGGATTCGAATCTGGGCACATGGAGCAGCAGCGAGAGCCGTTGCCGTTATCTAGCGTTCGAAGCCATCACCAAATGACGAAACGCGTCCCATAGTGGTTGGTGCATGTTGTGATCTCTTGCTATTCTTTTCCATTACAAAAATCTCAGATTATTGAACCCGTCTCGAAAGAGAAACAGACAAAAACCTGTGATATTAAATGATCTTCGCCGTAACAGACAAAACAAGTAAAAACGTGTTAAGTTAAGCCGTGCCGAACTTCAGATACCAACCACCATGGACAAATTAACCATCCTCTTTTATAACACTCCAATACTATATCCATAATAATATGCAAATGGGAGCTGGTATGGATTATATTTCATTCAGGTTCCGAGAATTCTTATAAAAGTCACAGTTTCAGCGAAGTTGGGCAACATATCCGCTTTTTATGGGATTGAGACCCTAAATTGGAAAATCGATCAATATGGCAGCTATATTTCCATATTGTCTGATATCGACCTTATGCTGGTCTAATGAGGGGAGGCTTAATGCAAGTCGCTGTGTCAAATTCCAGCGAAATCGGGAAATAAATGCAGCTTTTATGGGCTTAAGGCCCTTAATCGGCAGATCGGTCTACATGGTAGCTAAAAATGAATAAAGTCCGATCTGAACTATATTTGAGTCGGATATAGGGAGGCTTTTATCAACTCATTATTACAAATTTCAGCGAAATCGGATTATAATTGCGGCTTAAGACCCTACATCGGCAGATCGGTCTAAATTGCAGCTATATCGAAATATAGTCCGATCGGAACCATATTTAGGTTTGACGATGGAAGACTTAAAATAACGTAATGTTTAAAGTTTCAGCGAAATCGAGATATAAATTCAGCTTTTTTGGACTCAAGACCCTTAATTGGCAGACCGCTCTATATGGTAGCTATATGTGAATATAGACCGATCTGAACCATATTTTAGTCGAATGTTGGGAGGCTTAGAACTAACTGATTCAAATTTTATCGAAATCGGATAATAATTGCAGTATTTATGGGCTTAAGACCCTTTATCGGCAGACCGTTATATATGACAGCTATATCTAAATATGGTCCGATCTGAACCATTTTTTAATTGAATGTTGGGAGGCTTAGAATAATTCACTGATTCAGATTTTAGCGAAATCGGAAAATAATTGCGGCTTTTTTGTGCTTAAGATCCACAATCGGCAGATCGGTCTATATGACAGCTATATCAAAATATGGTCCGATCTGAACCATATTTGAATTGAATGTTGGAAGGCTTAGAAAAGTTTACAGTTTCAAATTTTACCAAAATTGGAAAATAATTGTGGATTTTATGGGCTTAAGACCCACAATCGGCAGATCGGTCTATATGACAGCTTTATCTAAATATGGTCCGATCTGATTCTTATTTGAGTTGAATGTTGGGAGGCTTAAAATAACTCACTGTTTTCAATTTCTTTGAAATTGGCTGATAAATGCGGCTGATACCGGCTTAAGAGCCCGTATCATTCAAGAACTTAATCTACGTATAGAAGAAATTCTTATCTGTGCAAAATTTCAATTCAATATCTCAATTTTTAAAGATTGTAGAGTGATGACAACTGACGGACAATCTGGAGCGAAGAGAATCAGAAAGATCCCGGGCCTTTTGCCCTGTAAGTATCCCGTTAGGGAGGAAAGTAGCCAAGATTTAAACTCTAATCGAGGCTGGAGATAGGCTATCTGGGAAGTATAAAACCACTTTTTTGATAACAAATAAACCAAATTCGGAGAGATTGTGATAAATAACCCCCAACAAAATAAATCCTAATGAAGGTCCTTAATAATAAGGACCTTAAGTCCCAACTTAAAAAATGATTGAAATTCAAAAAAGTGAAGGTATAAGGGTCAAGAAAAAATAAATCCCCGAATCTACGAAAGTATTTCCGAAAATTGTGGACTTATTTCACAGTTTGCTCGAAAAGAGAGGTTTGATAAATAACGGTATCCAGGTAACTAGTTAGAATCTGAATATTTTTACCTTGTACCAATGGATTCCGGAAGACCGCTGGGACTAAGTTTTATTGCAGTTCACATTTATGAAACTTCTTCAGAAATAGTTAAATGGGCTACCCATTCTTAATTCATGAGTTCCGAGAGTCTTGAAAGCAGCGGTGAAAGCAACTAGGTTCCTCCAAAACAGTCAGTTCCGTTTTACAGAAAACTTTCGCTAGCAATAAAATTTTTGTTTTTGGTAACATTGTTTTTTGTTTTTCTCTATGGTGCGGAAACTGCCTGTGCCATCACCTACTCAACCTTTTTGACTTTTGTAATTGGTCGTTGGCCGTTTTGTTTCTTCGCTTGCAATGTTGTTGTAGTTGTTGTTGCTGTTACTGAATATCAATTTGAATAATATTTTAATGTGGGCAACATGTGCACATCTGCGTTATCATCTTGACAGTGGAGCATAGGGACCTTAGAAAGTAAATTTACGACATAAGGAAGAAAGTTGTGGGCCACAATTTATTTTAGTAACATTGTTTTAAGCGCTAAGAAAATATAGAGTTCAAATCCCTTGTTTGCTCACATTTATATTAACAGCTTAGCCGATGTAGGCTACGTCAGTTTGTAGCCGATTCAGCTCCTGCATCACACGATAACATTTACAGATGTTCTCTAAGAAATTTATTTTGTGGCTAAATTAAAATGTTAAGAACATTTTTGTAAGAGTAGGAAGAGGCCATTGAATCAGCTCTTCCCGACAAGTTGACTACTTGGGCTCTCGCTGACAAATTTACAGTTGCATGACCTTTAATGCTGTAAAGCAATATCGTCTGACGCCTTGAGGACAATGCTATTCGCAGCTATGATTGGTATCCTATAATCTATTTTGGCTTTAGACACCGTAGACCCTAATGTCATTTAACTTTACTTTAATTGACTATGACAGAACATTTGTTCCGTTGGGAGAACGTTGAATAGTGCTGCATGGGTCTCAATATTCTGCGCTATAATCTCAGACACCAAGTTTCGAGGTGTCTCTCACCACTTGATTTTTCCATCCAGCTCTTGCTCGTCCCGGCTTGCGTGTACCACCGTGATTGTCTTTAAAATACTTCTTTGCTGGAGCTTCTTCATCCATTTCGACAACATGACCTACAAAACACAACCGTTGTCTATTTATACGTGTTGCTATGCTATCGTCGTCATACAGCTCGTAATTCATACTACGCCTACATTCTCCATTAACGCAAACTGGTCCGTACATATATTTTACGAATAATCTTTCTCTTAAACACTCCAAGCACTGCTTTGTTTGCTTATACAAGTACCCATACCTCGGAACCATTTAACAACGCGGGTAGTATCAGTGTCTACTATAGTGTTATCTTTGTCTGTCGTGAGGTGATCTTGTTTCTAAACTGCCTACTTTATCGAAGGTAGGATTTGTTTGTCAGTATTATTCTTCGCTTTATTTCAAAACTGGTATCATTCTGTTCGGTTACGGCGATGGCAAGCTGTTTCACGATAAGCTGTCTCCTCGTCTGAAATCTCGTTTGGTATTGAATGATTCGGAGGGATTCTTTTGTATTCTTACTGAACAACGAGTTTCAGCAAGTGTCATCCTGCAAAGTCTTAATAATTTTGCAGGGATACCAAACATAGACATTACTTGAAACACCTTTGTACGTATAGGGCTATCGAAAGCGGCTTTGTAGTCGACAAGGAGATAGTAGGTGTTGAATTGTCCTTCTCGGATCTTTACCAGGATTTGGCGCAGTGTAAATATCTAGTGTATGATGATATGCGATGGGGAGGAGACTTATTCCTCTGTAATTGGCACATTTCGTCTTGTCTCCTTTTTTGCGTACAGGACATAGAATACTGAGGTTCCAATCATCGGATATATGTTCTTCTTGCCAGATCGCACAGACAAGCTGATGCATACGCCTTATCAGCGTGTCGGTTCCGGTCTTAAATAGTTAAGGGGGTAACCCGTCGGCTCCTGCTCCCTTGTTGTTCTTTAATCGGGTCACATCGGCTTGGAACTTATTCTGTCTAGGAGGTAAACATTCCATATCATCATCAAGGATTGGTTCTGCGGTATCCTCTTCGCCGCCAACGTCGGACACTAGCAGTTGGGTAAAATGTTCTTTCCATATCCTCAGCACACTATCTGTGTCAGTGACCAGATTTCCTATTTTGTCTCTGCAGGAGGATGTGCCTGCACCAAAACCCTCAGTTTGATGTTTAATTCTTTTGTAGAATTTCCAAACATCATTCTGACTCCTGTACATCTCAATTCGCTCATATTGATGCCTTTCCATTTCCTTTTTCTTTCTGCGAAATAGACGTTTCTCCTCTCTCCTTTTCTCTCGATAACTCTTCTTTATATGGCTCGTTGCTACTGATTGTACGGTCGCTCTGTATGCCACATTCTTGGCTTCACTAGCAAATACTGTACCCAAATACAAATTTCGCGTCATTTTCCAGGGATTGGTTCTGCGGTATCCTCTTCGCCGCCAACATCGGACACTAGCAGTTGGGTAAAATGTTTTTCCATATCCTCAGCACACTATCTTTGTCAGTTACCAGATTTCCTATTTTGTCTCTGCAGGAGGATGTGCCTGCACCAAAACCCTCAGTTTGATGTTTAATTCTTTTGTAGAATTTCCAAACTTCATTCTGACTCATCTCATTCTGTACATCTCAATTCGCTCATATTGATGCGTTTCCATATCCTTTTTCTTCCTGCGGAATAGACGTTTCTCCTCTCTCCTTTTCTCTCGATAACTCTTCTTTATATGGCTCGCTGCTACTGATTGCACGGTCGCTCTGTATGCCACATTCATGGCTTCACTAGTAATACTGTACCCAAATACAAATTTCGCGTCATTTTCCATGGAGTGGACAATGGATTGCCATGAAATCTAGTGCCGCTAATTACCATGTTCTTTGCCGCGGAGAAGTCTATTAGCCTGAATCCATTATCCGCAGTTTCTTCGTGTAGGCTAAATTTTCCTATTGTTGGGCCAAAAATATTTTCCTTCCCTATATTCGCATTAAAATTTCTCAGAACGATTTTAATATTATGGGCGGGACAGCGGTCATATTCCCTCTCTAGGCGCTCTTAGAAAATATTCTTGGTCTTTTCAATCTTGTCTTCCGTTGAGGGAAGACCTTTATGCGGATTGTGTCTAGCCTCTCATTCGCCGGAGTAAAGCTTGAGACAAGGTGTTTCCACACACAAATCCACAGCCAAATGCATGCCTCGTGTTATGGCAGCTATAGCATAGTTCGGCACCGTTTGGTGCTGTTGTGACGACATTCCCAGTCCATGGCATTCCTGTAAGGCGGTGATATCTACCTTGTACTGCTCTTACAGCGCGTATACTGCACCATCTCTATAGAGAGTGCTGACATTCCAGGTGCATATCCGCAAATCATGGTCCTTTTATTCGTTTGCGTGAGTCTTCAACGTTAGGGTTGTTCGTTTGTACTATTTCTTTGCTTCTCATAGTTTTCCGGGGGCGGGTTACTGGCCCAGCGCTCCAACTGCATGGCGTTTTTGGGATCGCACATGTATTCCTAGTTGTCCCAAGCCGCTTGCTCCAAGATCCAACGCTCGCCTTCAGCCGTCCCTGACCTCGGAGCAGACGCTGATGCTAGCCGTTGGTTATTTGAGGGCGCCAATAACTCGCCAAGCCATCTCGAGTATCATTGATACTCAGTATTTAATTAAGAGCCAGTGCCACCTGACTCCTCACTGAGACGGTCCTCGTGAAAATTGACACTTAGGATTCCCTTGATTCTTCAGATTACTGGTTTTCAACCTATTTGTATGGAACGTTTCAATAATTCTGGTTCTATGCTTTATATAAGTGATAATCGTGCGTTATATATATGAGATTTATATCTAAATCGATTTCTACAAAAGTTCATAGTGTATGTCATTGGGCTTAGAAAGCAATTTGTGAAAAATTTAGTGATTTTTGTTCTACTGTTTGCATGGCTTAGTATCCAAGTTTACCAAGGCATATAACAACTGGCAAGTAAACATCTACATCATCACAAAAAGGATACCATACCCACTCTTCTTGACGAAGTGAAGTGTTGAAAATACTTTTTTTTTTCAGTGACTTTAGTGGGGCAAAATGTGTTAGCGTGAATGGACAAAGGATACATTGGATAAAAGCTAGCAACACTCAGATGATGATGATGATGATGTGTTGCTAACAGTGGGATTGGTCTTGGACTTCCTGAGGTTGGTTGGCTGGTGAATGTTTGAAGCTTATGGCAGGTGTGTTATTACAATAAATTATGCATCCAGCTAAATGTTTAAACAATTGAATTTCTCATTTACATAATACGACTAATGCTTTGCTCTTTGCTTCGTCTACTCAAACCCATTTCACTATTGTATGGCAAGCATTTACTTTTCTACTCCTATCTGGCCCACCATAGAACCCTTAGTTGCTGTTTTGTTGTCAATGCTGCTGCTGCTAATGCTGGCGACATAAATACCACAAACATTTTAAAATGATTGATGTCTTTGGTATGAATGAAATGTTAAGATGAATAAAAATGGATAGGTGGATGGATGGCTGGCTGCCTCTGTATGGCAAGACATTTGAATGGGTAACCCAAATGAATGAAAGTTCCCGACAAGGGCAGGTAAATTTAAAGAGTTTGTGAGCGTAGAAATTAAATTGAAAGGGAGTTGATTTGTTTTTGGCTGCCGGCAAAAGGATTTGTATTGAAAATTGATTCCAAATTCTATTCCCGATATGAAATGCGGCAAGAATAATTTTTTTTAGATATGAAAATAAGTTTTTTCCTGAAAAAATGATTAAATAAAAAACTAGTCGAACCGGGCCCGCTCTTCTGCGCCTTCTTTTACATTATATGGAATAGAATTATCTTTTGAATATTTATTTTCGACAATTATATGGTTTTAGTGAAATGCCATGCTACGAAAATGGTGAGTGTATATCGCTTGACTAACAATATAACAATATAAATACCTTTATTTTCATCCCATATGATCTTTGTTGGTCTATGAATTCTCTCAGAGGATTAAGGGTCATCTAAGCTTGGATGATAGATCTACTCCATTTAAAAAAAAATACTTTTTTTGAGCCCGATACTCTCATGGGATTTTGGGAGTGGGAAGGCCCCCAAGATGGTAGTTTGTCGGATAGGGAGTGGCATTGTCCCCCTGAAATTTGGTTCCGAAAGTGGGTATCAATATCGTGCTCTTCTCCCTATTTTGCCATGGACGGTAAATATATATGTCCGAATTAGGGGTATTATGTGGTAGGGTGGTCCCCCAGACACTTAGCCCTGAAAACTGTCAGCATCGTGGTCTGCTCTCAAATACCATTTATTTAAGCCCATATTGTCATTGGTTTGTGAGATGTGGCGTCCCCCAAAAACTTGGTCCCACATTTGTAAGCAGATTCATATTCTAAAGGGTAATTTTTTAAGAGCTATTGGAAAGTAAAAAAAATTACATAAAATGAAAAATTCATGAAATCTTTAATTGAATCGATAGTACGGTCCATATAATTTAATGTTTGAAAATTATTTCATGCAAATGTTGACCTAGACTGCGCCTCAAATGGTCCATCCACTTAGTCCAATTTTGGCATAATCATTCAAACATTTCGGCCGGTATCTCACGAATTAATGCTTCAATGTTGTCTTCGAATGCATCAACTGAAGTGGGCTTGCCTGTATAGACATGAGCTTTAACATAGCCCCACAAAAAATAGTCTAAAGATATTAAATCGCACGATCTAGGCGGCCAATCCACCGGTCCCGAACGTGAAACCGAATCGAACTCGCCTCTCAATAAGACCATTGTTACGCGTGCTGTGTGGCATGTGGCACCATCATGTCATGCAAGTCAAGATCTTGCATTTTGGGGAAAAAAAGTTGGACATTATCTTACGGTAGCGCTCACCATTCACAGTTACGTTACGATTCGCATTATATTTGAAGAAGTAGAGGCCACCAGCCTATGAACCGCACCAAACTGTGACTCTTGCAAACGCTTCTGGCTGATCTTCACTCCAAAATCGAGAATTCTGCTTATTTACGTAGCCATTGAGCGAAAAATGAGCTTTGTCGTTGAATAGAAGAAGCGCGCAATGAACTTTCTTAACAGAGCATGCATTATAGACCAAACTGAAGATGTTTGAGAGTGAAAAACAACACGAAACGTGTGTGAGCTGTTTAAATCCGAATTGCCAAAAAGATAATAGCTAAGAAATCACCCTTTACTACCAAATTTCTTTTATTTGAGCCCCATATCGCCATGGCCAGTTAATAAGTGCTGTTTGGAGGGTGTTTTGGGGAAGTGGTAGACCCCACAAAATTTCGTGTTAAACTCCCCAGTACCTTTCATTTAAGCCCCTTTTTGCCATGGTCGGTAAATTTAGGGGTGTCCCCCAAAAATTTTGCCCAAAAATAATATTAGAATCGTGGTCTACTCTCAAATGTAATTAGTTTGACCCCAATATTGCCATTGGTTTAAGGGGAGTATATGGGATGAGGCGTCCCCCAAACTCTTGGTCCCAAAAAAGGAAATCAAATTCGTTTTCTAATCTCAAACACCTTTCATTTGATCAATCATTCATTGCAATCATCAGCAAATATGACTGGTTTGGAGGGTGTGCCCTAAAAACTATAAACATCCTGCACCACTCGCTTTGAGCCAAAAATTGTCATGGTGAACAAATACGTCCTATTTTGGGGGTTGTTATGGGGAGTGGGACATCCCCTAGACAGTTAGTCCCGAATGCTGATATCCGATTCGTACTCTACTCCCAAATATCTTTATGTCCCATATTTCCCTAGTCGACAAATATGTTCTGTTTGAGGGGGTGTTTTGGGGGACGGGGAGACCACGCGGTAACTTGGCACCAAAAATATATATCAGATTCGTATTCTACTCTTCAATACCTATTATATGAGCCCCATATTGCGAAGGTCGGTAAATTTTTCCTCCTTGGGAAGGGCATTGGGGCAGTGCGGCCCTATAGAAGCTTCTGACCGAATGTTGATATCATATTCGTGCTTTACTCCCAAATACCTTCCATTTGAGCCAAATATTGCTATGGTCGGTAAAATTGTCCTCTTTGAGTGTTGTTTTGGGGGGAACCAAACACTTGGTTCCACATTTGGATTTGTGTTCTCCTCTCAAGTATCTTTTATTTGAGCCGCATATTGCCATGGTTGGAAAATAAGTCCTGTTTGGAGGGTGTTATTTTTGGGGGGGAAGGGAAACGTAGTCCCGAAAGTGGATATCAACTTCGTGCTCTACTCCCAAAAACATTTTATTTGAGCCCCAGTCGGTAAATATGTCCGTTTATGGGTGTTTTGGGGGTGGGGCGGCCCCCAAACACTTGACTCCATATTTGAATATCAGATTCGTTTTCCGCTCTCATATACCTTTCATTTGTGTCCCATATTGTCGTGATTGGTCTATAAATATATTTGGTGCGTTTTTGGGGTGGGCGGCCCCCTAGGTACCCCATTCGTAATTTGAATATCAAATTTGTGGTTTTAGGTTACTATGAGAGTACACGAAATTTCGCTTAAATCGCACCACCCATATATGCGAGATCTGGCGTTTCTGAAAATTAGGGTAAGAGGACCCTCCCTTTCCCAAATTTCAGCGAAATCGGGTAATAAATGCGCCTTTTATAGATTCAAGGCCATGAATCGTGAGATCTGTCTCTATGGCTGATATATTCAAATATAAATCGATGAGGGCGATATTGAACGCGGATAACGAAGGGCCTAACACAGCTAACTGTGTAAAATTTCAGCGAAACCTGGTCGCAAATGCCCCTTTTATCTGTCCAAGAACCTAAATCGGGAGATAGCTCAATTGGTCTATATGGGGCTATATCAAGATAAAGTCATATATATATCATCTTCGAACTTAACCCGCCCAGTTTTGAATCCTGTTGCGTGATTTTAACAGACAGACGGACTGAAATAACTAGATTACGTTCGATTTTTCCGACAAAAAATAGGTTCAGAATGGATATTTCGATGCATTGCAAACGGAATGATAAAATGAATATACCCCATCCTTCGGTGGTGGGTATAAAAATAACGACAAAACACGTTTTGCTGGGTAGAGCACCGATGTATTCCTATTATGTACAACATGATCGTCCTCTACTAAAAATCCTGAATGCCTACCTTTCCGCAGCCCGTTCGTATATACAGCGAGCTCTTATCCGTTTTACACTGAGTGATGTGCCTGAACAGATGCTGAACACAGAACTGTGACTGCACGGTACAGCAAGCTAAGAGTCTGGAGATCATTTTGTTTTCAGCCTTGATATGGAACAACCCTCTTCATCTGTGAAAAATTTATGATACCGCCATGGCGAATCCTCTATTTCAATTGGGCTGGCAAGCAGTCTCAGACGAAGAAAGGAAAACAAAATATTATTCGGAGAGCGACCAGGGACACCTGAATAGTCTCAAGAAATAAGCAGTGGCTAGTATTACTTGGCCTACTGTGAAGTCAGAGAACTCAGGTAAGAGCACCGCAGATCCCCCACCATTGAGGGATCAATAAATGCGGCTTCTGATACTTTGTTCAACAAGAAAGAATGGGTGGGAGCTTGAAAAATATTAACCAGAATGAGTATGAAATGGCTAGCAAAGGAGAACGTCTGGAAGGTGGAGAAAGCTAGCAATTTAGACAGTGCGGTAGTTGATGTGCAAACGATGCGTTGTGAGTTGGGCAATTGATTACGCTAAGTCCCTCTTTTCAGGGGTCCTTAAGGTCACTAGCGAAGCGGAACATCATGTTCTGTATAGCAGATGGACAAATTTATATACAATACAGCGGCCTGATTCTGAAGGGATAATTAAAAGAGGTGCCAGAACCTGGACCGCGGTATCAGCCGGATTCGGGGGTTTAAAACCGCCGCAGGAGAATTCGGAGTATTTACCAGCGGTCGAAGTCTGGTCTGACGATGAAACAAGATTTCTGTCCATGGGATTGTGTATACAATTGTACACATTTCTATGCAATACCTGACTTCGCTAGTATCATCGAGATCCGACTCCGCAGTCATGCTCAAAGCGTTACCTGAGGAAAAGAGGGCACAGGTTAAAATTATGGTTCAAATTTCGGTTCAACCATATCTATTTATGTTCTCTACTTATATTCTAACCAGAGTAGAAAGCCCTGTGGGTGTCCCCTGTCCTCTGAGTCCCCCAAAATTATAAAATCGAGTCATGGGTTCCTCCAGAAAATATTTTAAGCTACAGTGGTGGTCATGCTGGTTATAGATAGAAGTTTGGGCCTTAATCCGGGACTGGTAAAATGAATGTTTGCTGTTGTGTTTCTGGCTATTCAAACACCGGCCTCTGGACCGGGCTCCGTGGTGTTGCTGAACTGGGTAACGAGAGGTGTCCGGATATTGGCGGTAAACATCTATTTCATCTAAGGCTTTTGCACCAGCAAGTACGATAAGGGGTGACGTAGCTAGAATTTTGCTCTCATCGCTTTTAAGGCAGCCTTATATTCTGCTAAGGTCTGCGGGGTAAAAGTAAGGAGATGTACTACATACCGTGGAGATCTTTCTTCAGTGATGGCTTATACATCGTCTTTTCAGAGAGCGATTGGGCTGATGCACAGTGGGATCAAATCGAAAAATCCATTATACAATTAAAAGCGTGCTTAATTCGACCGGGACGAATCTTATATACGCTCCACTACGGATCGAATTTGTCAAGTTCTTTGCCCTATATCTCTTTATAGGCAAACAAAGGATAATGATTAACAATTGCTATGCTATTGGAGCTATACCAAGTTATTGGTTGCCCAAAAAGTACTTGCGGATTTTTCATATAGTCGGCGTTGACAAATTTTTTCAACGGCTTGTGAGTCTGTAATTGCATTCTTTCTTCTGTCAGTTATCAGCTGTTACTTTTAACTTGCTTTAGAAAAAAAGTGCGCGAAATTTTATTTACATTTGTTTGTTTGGCGTCAATTTTAATATGGAGCCCACAAAGGAGCATTTTCGTCATATTTTACTTTATTTACTTTTTACGTAAAGGAAAAAACGCGGAACAGGTTGCTAAAAAGTTACGAGATGTGTATGGTGATAAAGCCTTAAAAGGAAGACAGTGTCAAAATTGGTTTCGCAAATTCCGTTCTGGGGATTTTTCACTTAAATATGAGACACGTTCAGGTCGACCAAATGAAGTTGATGATGACCAAATCAAAGCATTAATCGAATTGGATCGTCATGTAACTGAGCGTGAGATTGGAGAGAAGTTAAATATACCAAAATCAACCGTTCATTATCACATTCAATACCACATGTATTGAAAGAAATTCATTTAACAAACCGAACCAACGCTTGTGATATGCGCCTTAAACGCAATGAATTCGATTCGTTTTTAAAACGAATCATAACTGGAGATGAAAAATGGATTGATTACAACAACGTTAGTCGAAAACGATCATGGCCCAAGCATGGTGAACCAGCTCAAACCACTTCAAAGGCTGATATCCACCAAAAGAAGGTTATGTTGTCTGTTTGGTGGGATTGGAAGGGTGTGGTATATTTTGAGCTGCTTCAAAGGAACCAAACGATTAATTCGGATGTTTACTGTCAAAAATTGGACAAATTGAATACAGCCATCAAGGAGAAGCGACCAGAATTGGTCAATCGTAAAGGTGTCATATTCCACCAGGACAACGCTAGACCGCACACATCTTTGGTCACTCGCCAAAAACTGAGTGAGCTTGGCTGGGAACTTTTGATGCATCCACCATATAGCCCTGATCTTGCACCATCAGACTACCATTTATTTCGATCTTTGCAGAACTCCAAAAACGGTAAAACTTTCGGCAATGATGAGGCTACAAAATCGCACTTGGTTCAGTTTTTTGCAGATAAAGGCCAGAAGTTCAATGAGCGTGGAATACTAAATTTGCCAGGAAGATGGCAAAAGGTGGTGCAAAAGTTCAGCCAAATCGGATAAGAATTGCGCCCTCTAGTGGCTTAAGAAGTCAAGATTCAAGATCGGTTTATTTGCCATCTATATTAAAACATGGACCGATTCGTTTACAATCCCAACTGACCTACTCTAATAAGAAGTATTTGTGCAGAATTTCAAGCGCATTTCCACAGACAGACGGACGGACAGATGGACATAGCTACATCGACTTAGAATGTCATGACGAACAAGAATATATTGGGTTGCCCAAAAAGTAATTGCGGATTTTTCATATAGTCGGCGCTGACAAATTTTTTCACAGCTTGTGACTCTGTAATTGCATTTTTTCTTCTGTCAGTTATCAGCTGTTACTTTTAGCTTGCTTTAGAAAAAAAGTGTAAAAAAAGTATATTTGATTAAATTTCATTCTAAGCTTTATTAAAAATGCATTTACTCTCTTTTAAAAAATCCGCAATTATTTTTTGGTTAACCCAATATATATTTTTCTGGGGTCTTAAACAAATATTTCGAGGTATTTCAAATGGAATGACGAAATTAATATACTCCCATCCTAGGGTGGAGGGTATAAAAATATGCCATATGAGAACTGATGGAAATATCTCTTTGAAATGGTTGGAACTTGGGTATTATCGATATCATGTGTAAGGCCCAAGGTGGTCCAGGCGCCTCTTGGCAGGATTCTAATGTTGGTCACCATGGCATTTCGAAAATTTGTTTGGACTGGTCAAGTCTTCCGTGGTCCGATTTCAAAATTTTTTTCGTGCTGGATATTGCTCAAAAATCCCTACAAAAAATTTCTCTACAGGTATAGCATATCTCGCCTGGTTTCGGGAATATTCAGCATTTAAATTTTTATTTGTTGACTACATAGGGCCTTGAAATTTTGCACATCATCTTGATAACAGCTCTAAAAATTTCAAATTTCATAGAGTTATTCTATCCGTTCTCAAATGGCATATTTTTTACTAGTTGTTTCGATTCTATTCTAATGTGTGATGGTAGACCTAGTTTTTTTTGAAGCATCGGTACAACCGAACATTTCCACGTTTTATAGGGACACTGGATCTGGAGTATCTTTTGATTTTCTTAAAAGTAAGTAAGTCATATAGACTTTGATAAAGCATATTCGAATTAGGAGGTGGGCTTTCTAACTGTATTGGATCTTGGGAGTCAGGGCGCGATTGAAACAAGGCTGCTGACAATAAAGCCATGAATGGGCCACTTATGAGTGTTGGCAATGAAATCATCGAAACAGTAAGCCCATTCCTATGCGAATTCCTTAGTACGATTTATGTGTTATTCAATGAATACATAAAAAAGGCGAGGACTTTTACAATGGGTTAGTGGTTCTACAAAGGCCTGTGTCGGAGAATCTCAACTAAGATAATTTCGAATATCTTGTGGCTGAAAATGCATAACCTCAGGCTACAGGTAGGGGCTATCGTGTCTGGGTGTTGACGCTATCTCTGCGCACGGACTTCTTTATTTTTTGTGTGTATGAGATGAAGTTGTAAAAGGTTGAACAAAAATGGATTTTTGACGATCGTTTTGTTAACACTTTCATTCAGGAAGCAAAACTCAAAGAGCGAATTTATTGGTACTAAATCAAAAGATTGGTCATTAGGAATCCTTCAATTTAAAAATTGGTCGAAAGTATACCCCTTGGACGGAGGCCGCCGTAGCGCAGAGGTTAGCATGTCTACCTATGACGCTAGACGCCTGGGTTCAAACCCTGGTGAGACAATCAGAAAAAATTTTCAGTGGTGATTTCTCCCTCCTAATGCTGGCCACATTTGTGAGGAACTTTGCCATGTAAGAACTTCTCTCTCAAGAGTCTTCGCACTGTGGCACGCCGTTCGGAATCGGCAACAAAAAGAAGGTCCCTTATCATTGAGCTTAAAACTTGAATCGGACTGCACTCTTTGACATATGAGAAGTTTGCCCCTGTCTAATACAGCAAAAAACTAAATTTTTTATTTAGATCGTGTAAGGAATATGCTTTCTGCACTCTCTAAAATCTCAAAATGCAGACAGACAAATAGACAATCGTACATAGCTCAAAATACTTGAAATTTGTATTCTTTGGGCTAAAACCTCAAAGGGCTTTATTAGGGTAGGAAAGATTATTATTATTTTAAACTGATGAAATTACCAACATTCAATCCAAATAATCAAAATTGGTTATTCAATAAAAAAAGACCCTTCATCCCTACTCATCAAATCTTTTGCTACGCCCTTGCCTACATAAATAAGGCTGTTTGATGATTGTTCCATTTCAAGGTAGAATTATTATCAACCATTGTGACACAAATTGTTGTTGCCGCTTTTGGGGGCAGCCTTTTTCATCAAAAGGTGTTGCATTATTATGGCCCAAAGAAAGGAATAAATGAAAAGAATAGCCACAATAATTTCTAATGTTAGGACCATTTCAAAGAAGCTGCAAACGTAAAAGATGATAGCTGAGATTGTTACAAAGTTCTGCCTTTTGGGGGGTTTTCCAAGTGACCCCATCTACGCCCCATGATAGATGTTGGCCCATCTATCTATGAATAGTTTCATTTCAGAAAAAGAGCAACATCAACCTCAACGTTATGTAAATTAAATGATTTGTAATCAAAACCTCAATTTGCTGTGGAAGGTCCTTGTGGAACATCAATATTCATTTGCAAGTGACATTTGTCACTTTTGATAAAAGAATGACATTTGTTGGTCTAACCGACCAACAATCAAAGTAACCAAAACATCTTTTATTTTTTCCTTTTAAGCAGAGTTTCACAATCTAATGTGTCAAAGGGGTAGTAGGAACATTTACCCCACCCCCTACCCCTTAAGAAAAGTTCAAAGCAATGTAGATTCAATACTTTTGCTGACATCCTTTGCATATTTTAATTCTAAATATACTTTTTTTTTGGAATATTTTCTTAAATCATTGGCCTGTTAATGTCACATAAGCCAATTGAGGACAGATTAAACATGGATTGATGTCATTTAACAAAACCATAAATCTTAATGTTGTGTGACACATTTTACATTTGATTTTCTGTAATGCTGTGAGTTGCGACTCTAAATCATTAGAGTGTTTTTGTATTACAAATTTATGATGAGATGAGTATAAGCATAGGCAGATTACATTTCTATTAAATTGTATAGTAAAGTAAATATTTATACCATACACCACAACTGTGGTACAGGGTATTATAACTTAGTGAATTTATTTATAATAGAATCACTTTCTAATTCGATTTATCCATGTCCGTCTGTCTGTCCATATTAATTTGTGTACAAAGTACAGGCCGCAATTTTCATCCGATCGTTTTCAAATTTGGGCCTAGAGACAAAGCCTATTGAAATTGGAAAAAATCGGTTCAGATTTGGATATAGCTCCCATATGTATGTTCGTCCGATTTGGACTAAAATTGCAATTTTATCGTCATTTGTTAAACGATTCTCTCAAAATTTTGCACGAGGAGTTTTTTTTTGGCCGGACCCTCCCTCTAACTCTAATTTTCAGAAACGCCAGATCTCGGAGATGGGTAGTGCGATTTAAGCGAAATTTTGTGTGCTCTCTTATAGTAACCTTAAAACAAAAAATTTCATATGCAAATTTCGAACGGGGCAACTAAGAGGGCCGCTCACCCCAAAAACCTAACAAATATATATATTGACCAATCACGACAACATGGGACTCAAATGAAAGGTATTTGAGATAAGATATCCATTTGTTGGACCAAGTGTTTGGAGACCCCCCCAACCCTAAAACCTCCATAAATCGGACATATTTACCCACCATGGCAATATCAGACTCAAATGAGAGGTATTTGCGAGTTGAATACGAATCTGATATCCCTTCTCCAAAACAACCCCAAATAGTACTTAATTACTGACCCTGGCAATATGGGGCTCAAATAAAAGGTACTTGAGAGAAGAATACGAATCTGATATCAAATGTGGAACCAAGTGTTTGTGGGGCCGCCCCTCCTCAAAAACGCCCCCAAGGGAAAACATTTACGTTTCAAAAGAAAGGTTTTTGGAAGTAAAGCACGAATCTGATATAAATATTCGGGAAAAATGTCTATGGGGCCATTGCACCCCCACCATTTCTGACCATTGCAACATGGGACTCAAATGAGATGTATTTTATAGTATAACACGAATCTGAAATATGTTTTCAAGGCCAAGTTAATGAGTGGTCGCCCCATCCCCCAAAACACCCTCCAAATCGGACATGTTTGCCGACTATGGAAATATGGGGCTCAAATGAAAAGTATTTGGGAGTAGACCATGAATGTGATTTCAACATTCGGGACCAACTGTCTAAGGGACGTCCCACCCTCATAACAAGCCCCAAATAGGATGCATTGGCTCACCACGACAATTTGGATCTTAAAGAGAGTGAAGCTTGATAATGATAGTTTTTAGGGCCCATACGCCAAACCGGACATATTTGCTGACTTTTGCAATGAAATGTATAGGATTAGAAAACGAGTATGATATCCATTTTTGAGGCTAATGGCAATATGGGGTTAAAATAAATGATATTTGAAAGTTGAACACTATGCTGATTTATTTTCAGGGCTAAGTGTTTGGCGGACCACCCCACTCCCCAAATCGGACATATTTACCGACCATGTCAATGTGGGGCTCAAATGAAAGGTATTGGGAAGTAGAGCACGAAATTGGCACCCACTTTTGGGACCAATTTTTTGGGGTCTTATCCCTTTCCCAAAACTCCCACAAACAACAATTATTTATTGACCATCGCAATATGGGGCTAAAACAAAGGTATTTGGGAGTAACAGACGAATCTGATATCCAAATGTGGGACCATGTATTTGGGGCACCGCCCCTTACCCAAGCCACCCCCAAAAGAATAAAAATTTACCGATCATGGCCATATGTATCTCAAATATAAGGTGCTGGAGATTAAAAAACGAATTTGATAGCCAATTTTTCGGCCAAGTGTTTGGGGACGCCTCATCCCATAAACTTCCCTTAATCCTATGGCAATATGAGGTTTGAATAAATGGTACTTGAGAGTAGAGCACGATGCTAAGTGCCTGGGGGATCACCTCACCCCCGAAAACACCCCCAAATCGGACATCATGAGAATATCGGGCTCAAATAAAGTCTTTTAAGAGTGGAGTACATCTAACATCCAATTCATAGACCAATAAAGATCATTTGGGATTAGATAAAGCCATTTATATTGTTCTACTGTTAGTCAAGCGATATACATTTACTATTTTCGTAGCACGTAAAGCTCATGAATTGTCGAAAATAAATATTCACAGGATAATTTTGTTCCATATAAAGTAAAAATAGACGCAGCGGAGTGGGCCCGGTTCAGCTAGTTATTTATTAATGTGATCTTATTAAAGACATTTACTGCGCTATTTTTAAGCTATTACACCATTTGGCTTGAGTACTCTTCATATGCATGCGTTCCACAAGCATTGAATATTAGTCCCTCCATCTTTTGCCAAATTGATTTATATTTAAACATTAGTCCATAAGGTATTCAAGTCAGGACAAACGTTGAATGACAATAATTCTCAAATGAATAAACCACATTTCATTTAAGTCAAAACTTTTTGAATGTCCTCATGAAGTATTCATGGTGTATGTGTAGGCATTTTGTTGTAAAGAAAATATGAATGATTGTTTGATTTGCGCTACTACAAGCCATTGGATAGATTCACAGACACAGAGGAATTCGTTTTGTTTGCTTTGCGGCGACTCAGGGCAGCAGTAGCAATAGAAGGTTTTTGTAGAGACTGCCAACATGCAATAATCAGTAATGCCACACATTCACTTGATTTATAAGGAAAAATTAATTTCCATATTTGTGTGTGCTTTATTCAATTATGAATACATTTTTAAATGTGTTAATAGAAATTTGATTTGCACCATAAATAATTACCCTTAAATTGCTTTGACGAGGGATGGGTAGAAAGGTTTTTACGGTTTGTAGAACAATAGGAAAGAACTGTATTTGGTGGGACTTCCTTAAACTTGAAACATATTTTCTTGAATGTAATGGAATTATATCAATAAAATTCGGTTTGAAAACGTTCAGGAACATGAAACCAATCCACTTGCAGTTAAACAGATAAGATGTTCATAAAAAAATTTTGCTGTTTTACCCTTCAATTTCAATAAAAACTAAAAAGTACTGTTAAAATTAACAATTTGATAAATCTAAGCATTTTTATTCCTATTTAAAAAATCACTCTTAAATGTTTTTTTTTATTTCCTCAATAACTTTTTTTTTTGAATTTCGAAAAATATTCTGTAGGACTCGCCTCGTAGGTAAGTTGCTTATACGTGTGCATGAGTACTTCCATGCATGTATTTGAGTACTTATTTTCTTTTTTTTACATTCTACAGCCGTACATGAATGCTTTATGCGAAAAATCTCAAGTGGCTGCTTAATGAGAACATAGCGAATTTTCTTTAGATGTTGTTTGTACCCATGCTGTTCCCATGCCATATGCTTTGTAAAAGTTTGTCCGTCCGTCTGTCCGGGTGAAACATTCATACCGGTATTGTCTGTATAGAACATCATCTTGTTTTTATTTGTCTTTTCCTTTTTAGCACTTCAGAGTAATAAAGACAAGACGGTTTTACGAGTACAGCTGGTGGTCATTGAATTACGACGTGTGGTCATATGGTTAAAAAAAAAAATAAAAATTAAACATATTAACTGGAGTTAAAAACTTTCCAAAGAATTTTATTTTTAATCCCTCCCAGTCACTTGATTCCAGATTTGGTTATCGGTTTCTCAAAGTCTTTTTCTTTTGGACCCGATCGGCCTACATATCTGATTGTGAAGTATTGGGGAGTGGGTAACACTCAGTTTCTTGGACCAAAACTTCTACTCTACTTATTAAGAACATGCATTTGAGCTATTTATTATCCCGATCACCCTGACTGGGTGGTACCAATTGGCCACAAATTTGGATATCAATATGAAGTCTATTCTAAATGCCCTTCATTTGAGTTCCACATTGTATCGGCCGACCTTCGTTTCCATTTCACAGCTTTTGGAGGGAGGCCTTGCAGACTTTTAAGCGCAAATTACGTTGCGTCACACAGTGGGTAGAATCGAAAAAAAGTATGTCATTCGAACACGGATAGAGATAACTGTTTGGTGTTATCATGTACAAAATTGCAAGACCCTAGGTGATCCGGGCGCCTTTTGGCCCTAAAGTTGGTGACCTTGGCATTTCGAAAAACTGTTTGCAAGTTAGTGCTTAAAAATCCCTACATCAGGTACAACATATATCCACTGGCTTCGGGGATATTCGACTTTTAATTCGTTCGTATTTTTATTCGTTGAAATTTTGATCGAGATTGGCCTTGTATTTTGCAACTTACAAAGGCTTTTGTGATTGGATTTTTATTTTGAGGCATGATTTGGAAAACGACTTTACTCCGGAATGTGTCAGCATCTGATAATTTAATTAAAATTTATTCAGTATAGAATTCAGAAACATTTCAAAAACGTAAAATGTTTGTATTTTTTGGTCAAACAAAGTAGTTTCATTGATTAGTTTTTATTAAAAACAGGTGCTAAAATATCTAATCTTGTTTGTATTCTTTTGAAAACACAACATATTGAAGATTCGTTCCAAATGAAGTTTGAACATGAAATGACAACTAAAACGGGTGCAGTATGTACTTCAAAAATGCATTTTTTTGATTTGAAAAATCCCTCGTGTGCTCAAAATGCAAACCTGACATTCCTCATTCGGGCTTATGTTTTTTATACCCACCACCATAGGATGGGGGTATACCAATCGAGTCATTCCGTTTGTAACACCTCGAAATATTCGTGTAAGACCCCATAATATATATATGTTCTTGAACGTCTCGACGTTCTGAGTCGAAGTAGCCATGTCCGCCCATTCATAAGTCGAAATCACGATAGCGGTCGAACGCGTAAAGCTAGGCACTGCGCACAGATGCGAATATCATTTTATATTTATCATATTCTACTAAGAAAACATATTGCTGAGGCCAGGGCCGCTTTAAAATTATTTTTTTTAAGAGCAAAATAGTATTGAAATTCTAAGCAATAACAAAATTGAAATAAATTTTTTTCTAATCAAATTTTAATGAAATTTTTCTAAAGATAGCATTTCAGCGTAATATTCTCTAATGACAAAACATCAGCACGGGCCGAACACCCTCGAAGTCATTTTTAAAGATTTTTTTTTTTTAATTTTTTCGAAAGACAACATATTTTTTAATTTTTTTCCAAAGACAGAATTTTTATAAACAAGTAAAAAGGCGTTAAGTTCGGCTGGGCCGAACTTTGGATACCCACCGCTTCGGGTATATATATAAATCCCCTTTCATAAAAATCCGGTGAAATCGATTTGGACTAAATACTAATAAGTGCAAGTCACTGTTCAATTGTGTGTAACAAAATATTGCACTTTTTAGTAGCTATATCTAAAAATAAACCGTTCTGAACCATATAGAACATGGATGTCGAAAAGCCTAACATAAGTCAATGTGCCAAATTTCAGTTAAATCGGATTATAATTGCGCATTTTTTGGGGCCAAGACTTCAAATCGATATATCGGTCTATATGGCAGCAATATGCAAATCTTGATCGATCTAGACCAAATTGCAGAAATATGTGGAGGGGCTCAACTTTACTCTCTGTCCCAAATTTCTGCAACATTGGAAAATTAATGCGCCTTTTATGGGTCCAAAACATTAAATCGAGAGATCGGTCTATATGGCTGCTATATCTAAATCTGGACCGATCTGAGTGAAATGGAAGAAGGATGTTGAAGGGCATAACACAACTAACTGTACCAAATTTGTGACGACATCGGACAATAAATGTGTTTTTATGGCCCCAAAACCTAAAACCAAGAGATCTGTCTATATGGCAGCTATATCCAAATCGAGACCGATCTGTGCCATAATGCAGAAGTATGTCAAGGGGCTTAACTTAACTCACTGTCCCAAATTTCGGCGACATCGGACAATAAATGCGCCTTTTATGGGCCTAAAACCCTAAATCGGAGGATCGGTCTATATGGCAGCTATAACACAACTTACTGTCCCAAATTTCAGCAAAATCGGATAATAAATGAGGCTTTTATGGGCCTAAGACCCAAAATAGGAGGATCGGTCTATATGGCAGCTATATCCAAATCTGGACCGATCTGAGCCAAATTGACAAATGATGTCGAAGGGCCTAACACAACTCACTGTCCCAAATTTCAGCAAAATCGGATAATAAATGTGGCTTTTATTGACCTAAAACCCAAAATCGATCAAGAATATATATACTTCATAGGGTCGGAAATGGATATTTCGATGTGTCCATTGTTGGCAGGTATAAAAATTTCATCAAAATACTGAAACTGATTCGCCGAAAATTTCACTACAGAACTAAGATATTCCCAAAGACAGCCACACTTTGAAGGCTTTAGAAGATTAGGATCGGCTTATAAATTGTGTTGGCAATCAGTAAAAAATTCAGCTCTGACTTTATGCCCAAGTGTCACTGCCGAAAGGTCAGTTCCTGCACGTAACAGCGATCACAATTTCAGAAGAAAAATTTGAGGTACCTTTACCAATTTCCCATTTTGAAAAAGAAGTGCGGTGACCCCCCCCAAAAAAAAGAAAAAAAAAAATAAAATCCTGGCTTCGTCCCTGGTGCCCTATATACTGATCACCTGATTTAAGGTACATGGGTCACAAAAATTCGGACTTCCGTGTGCATCCGCGAGGACTGGTCTCCGATTTCTATGTTTATATGTTTTTAACAGTGAGTGACATTTTTTAGGTTAGGAACGAATACATAATTACGGTAGAGGCATCCCTTGTCAAACTTTTAGAAGTTGCAAGGTAGTCCTTTTGGAAGCTTCATTTTAGAAGACTTACAGTCCTTCTATTATGAGGCTTTCAAGCGCTGTTATCAGGCCTGATTTAAGAAGGCCTTTTTACCCAAATACACTGAGTTGTATTGGACCTGTATACTTCGCCAATACGGTGTAGATCGGACTATACCATAGTCTAGACCGGACCACATTTCGATATAACTTCTAAGGTTTCATAAATTTTGTATTTTTTCTGGCTTGACTTGACATTAAGTATCAATGAGAAATATGCAAAAAACTGTTGATATAAAAATGATTTCAAACTTGTGTACTCACCATTTGTTATTTGGCTTTCTGAAACGTTTTTTTTCACCTGAAAACGAGAGAAAATATCGAAGATATTAGCAGCAGTGTAGGTTAGGTTATAATTATAATAAAGTTTTTCAAAGAGTAAATTTAGAGCGGCAGTACATTTTCAAAACAAACTCACTTAGACTATTTTAGTCCATTGTGATACCAGAGAGCAACAGAACAGGCCTCTGGTGCGATTTGAACCCACTATCCCTCTCACTGGTAATCTGAACTCGGCTTCCAACTCGGCTACCGGGGCAACAGTGAGTTACACTTATATAAGTTCATGGTCTTACAATGTGGGATTGCGAGGCACACATTTTTGGAAGCAGTTGGGGCATACACGTTTTATATAATTTTGACATACCGATATTTCTAAATCTTCCTAGAATTTTACTCACATCAAGAATATTGGGTTAGAACTCTGAGCTCCGATTTTTGTGGTGTTCATTGTCATGAGAAGCTACCCGGAAGCTGTCAGCTAAGTTGCTGTAATATCAGTCGCGAAGTAGAGAGTTTCAGTAAATGTCTCACCTATACTTTACTACAACAACATCAATACTTTACAGTGGCTTTAGAAGTGAAAATCTGACGATATAGATAAATGGCAGCTATATCTTAATCCGAAAAAATTTCCATGAAATTCACCAGTAATATTAAGAGTCATAATCTGTTTACAAACGAGCACTTTATTGCACTATTTCTTAAAACCGGACGAACATATATATGGGAGCTATATTTAAATCTGACCCGAATTTGACCAAAATTTGTTGATATTGTGGTAGTCGTCAAGGAAAGCATTGTGCAAAGTTTTGGCAAGTTTGGTCAATAAATGCACTTGCAGTGGTTCTAGGAATGAAAATCGGCCGATATACAGCAGCTATATCTAAATCTGAACCAGTTTCTATAAAATTCACCAGAGGAAAATTTTTTCTGACAAATTTCGAGAGAACCGGTTAACAAATGAGCACTTTATTGCAACATTTCTCAAAATCGGACGAACATATACATGGGAGCTATATCCAAATCTGAACCGATTTCGACCAAAACTTACGGATATTGTGGAAGTCGTGGCAGAAAGCGTTGTACAAAATTTTGAGAAGATTGGTCTATAAATGCGCTGGCAGTGGCTCTAGAAGTTAAAATCGGGCGATATATAAATATGAGAGCTATATCTAAATCTAAAGCGATTTCTATGGAGTTCACCAGTAATCTCTAGAGTCAAGAGAAGACCCTTCCTACCAAATTTCAAGAGAATCTGATTACAAATTACCATTTTATTGCAGTATTACTGCAAATCGGACGAACATATATATGGGAGGGAGCTATATACAAATCTGGACTGATTTCTATGAAATTCACTAGTAATAGAAAAACTTTCCTGACAAATTTCGAGAGAATCGGTTAACAAATGACCATTTTATTGCAGTATTACTGCAAATCGGACGAACATATATATGGAAGCTATATCCAAATCTGAACCGATTTTCTCCAATTTCAATAGGCTTCGTCTCTAGGCCGAAAAACATGCCCGTACAAAATTTGAAGACGATCGGATGAAAATTGCCTTTAGGTTCCAATACAATATCCATGGGCTGTTAGCATAAGCATTCGTTAAATTGCCTGCCTTTATGGAGCCCCATTGAAGAAAAGCTCATATGTTTTGTGGAGGCGTAGGGTTGGAAGTTGGCTCTGTATGAAATATATTTTCTTACTTACTCAAACATACATGTGTACATATAATCATGTACATCACAGCAGTCATCCATCCATCCAGCCATATCCTTACCCCTACTAATCTCCTGGCTCTTCTTCCCAAACACAGCTATTCCACACCAACTTGGAATATTTTGACGGGACATATTCTTTGTTTGGCAACATACGTACGAAATATCCCAACAGGCCAGGCGGGGGCCATATTTGCTTTATAGCTATTGTTGTTGCTACAGTTCCTTTCCCATGTATCTGATGGCAATGATGATGCTAAACAACAATAACAACAGCGAAAGCATCAACAAGACAAGGAGAAGCATTCTAATCAAAAGTTTTATTTGCATGAAATTAAATTCAAGCAATTGCACTTAATTTCCAGAACATGCGGCGTAAATTAACAAAATTAACTGTTTGCCAACAACTCACCGAAGCTCCTTGACTCCAGTAGCTGTTGCTGCTGGTCCTCATACGGCTCTGCAACAAGGCATAGCCCTGACAATAGCATTTGCCTCTGTGATTCCAAATGTTGATGGATATTATGAGGATTTCTTTTTTCCATGTTCTGGTCTATTGTCGTATGGGCAAAGAATGAATGAAATGAAAGTGTTATAATTTATTTAGCTGCATTTCATTAGGGCCTCATACATACGCATGTTAGCAACCAAAAAAAAAAAGGATGACTACGATGATTTTTGTACTCAACGAAAAAGGGTTGTATTAACTTTGTTTCTTGCTTTCTTAATTTTTAATATGGAGGTAATAAAGACGTTGCTTTTAATTGTGTTATATATGGCATCCTTTTCGTGTGGAACATCTAATTAAATAAAACATTGGGCCAGCATGTGGTATTTATCACAAAATTCGATATAAGAAAGGCGAGATTTTAATTTGATTGTAAATAAAGTTAAGCACTTTTTATGAAATGCTTGAAGAAGGGGAAATAATGGGGCAATGTGAGGTTAGTAGGTTTTGATAAAAATTAAGAACGTGACGTCCTTATTTATAAATTAACTGCGACTTGCCCACTCAGTTATCCCAACTATCAAAAGAGGCAAATTAGCTAATAAGCCAAACACTAAAAGTTTTTGTTTTTTTTTTCGCCTTCCTTTGCAACTATTCAGGTTTAATTACTATTTTAAAATAAATTTTTAGTTAATTCGATTTTATGATTTTTTTTAAACTTGGATTTTTGTTTATCACCAAAGACGTTCATCAACATTTTTTCAATCGATTTCCTCCGTTTTTGAACTTTGCAATCTGTGTTAAATTTCAGCGAAATTGGATAATAAATGTGCCTTTAAGGGGCCAAGACTTTCAATCAACAGATCGGTCTTTATGGCAGCTATATCCAAATCTGAACTGATCTGAGGCAAATTGAAGAGAGATGTCGAAGCGCCTAACACAACTCACAACTCACCAAGACCTTTAATCGTGAGATCGGTCTTTATGGCAGCCATATCCAAATCTGGCTTAACACAACTCACTGTGCGAAATTTCAGCAAAATCGGATAATAAATGTGGCTTTTGTGAGCCTTAAACCATTAATCGGTAGATCGGTCTATATGGGGGCTATATCAAGATCACCGTAAAAATCTAAGACGATCAAGCCATGTCCGTCCGTCTGTCTGTTGAAATCACACTACAGTCTTTAAAAATTGAGATAGGGAGCTGGACCTTGCACAGATTTTTTCTTTGTCCATAAGCAGATTAAGTTCGAAGATGGGCTATATTTGGGTTGCATATAGGGAGTCTTAAAGCAGTTTATTGTTTCAAATTTTAGCAAAATCGGAGAATAAATCCGACTTTTATGGTCTTTAGACCCTACAGCTGAAGATCGGTCTCTATGGCACCTATATCTAAATATAGCGGGACAGATGTTGGGAGTCTAAATACAACTCACTGTTCCAAATTTCAGCGAAGTCGGGTAATAAATACGCCTGTTATAGACCTAAGACCCAAAATCGGCAGATCGGTCTATATGGCAGCTATATCCAAATATGTTCTGATATGGACTATTTTTGGTTCGGCGATTGGCGGGGCTAATAAAACTCACCATGCCAAATTTCAGAGAAATCGGGTAATAAATGTGCCTGTTATAGGCTTAAGACCCTAAATCGGCATATCGGTCAATATGGTAGCTATATGTAAATATGGTCCAATAAACATCATGTTAGGGTCGAGACCCGTATTGCAAATCACTGTTTCAAATTTTAGCAAAATCGGAGGATAAATGCGCATTTCATGGTCTTTAGACCTTAAAGCTGAAGATCGGTCTCTATGACAGTTATATCTAAATATAGCCCGATCTGGACCATATTCGGGACAGACATCGGGAGTCTTAATACAACTCACTGTTCCAAATTTCAGCAAAGTTGGGTATTAAATGCGTCTGTTATATGCCTAAGACCCCAAATCGGCAGATCGGTCTATATGGCAGCTATATCAAAATATGTTCCGATCTGAACCATTTTTGGTTCGGATATTGGCGGGCCCAATTAACACACCATGCCAAATTTCATAGAAATCGGGTAATAAATGCGCCTTTTATAGGCTTAAGACCCTAAATCGCCAGATCGGTATATATAGCAGCTATATCCAAATATAGTCCAATGTGGCCATTCAAGAACGTCCGTATAGAAGAAAAACAAGTCTGTGCAGAATTTCAACTCAATATCTCGATTTTTAAAGACGTGTAGCGTGGTTACAACTAATGGAGAGACACACGGACGGACAGAAACACGGACATCGCTTAAGAGACTAAGAATTTTAAAACGATCCGAAATATACCTGATATACTTTGTAGGGTCGAAAATTGATATTTCGTTGTGTTACAAACGGAATGACAATATACCACCCATCCTATGGTGGTGGGTATAAAAATACGAAAGTTTGGTGAATTGTTGTTGTAGACTATAATGTTGAGTGTTAAAATTTATCGTCTTTGGAGGAGGTGAAGGCCACCGTAGGGCAGAGGCTAGCATATCCACCAATGATGCTGAACACCTTGGGAACCAGTCCTGGCGAAATCATCAGAAAACAAGTAAAAGCACGCAAAGTTCGGCCGTGCCGAGTCTTGGGAACCCACCACCATGGATTCTGCTAAAGTATGGGAGCTATATTTGGTTATAGACTGATTTGGAGCGTACTTGGCACAGTTGTTGGAAGTCAAAACGGAACCCTATATGCAAAATTTCACCTCAGGAAGTCAAATCGGGAGGTCTGTTAATATGGGAGCTATATCATGTTCTTGATCGATTAGGACCGTACTGGGCACAGTTTTTGGAAGTCATAAATGGACATTATGTGCAAACCGGATTCAAACCAGGAAATCGGTTTGTATGGGAGCTATATCAGGCTATAGAACGATTTGAACCATACTTGGCGCAGTTGTTGAAAGTCACAGAACACAGAACATTTCACTTAAAATTTCAGCCAAATCGGATGAGAATTGCGCCCTTTAGAGGCTCAAAAAGTCAAGATCCAAGATCGGTTTATGTGGCAGCTATATCAGGTTATAAACCGATTTGAACCATAGTTAGCACTGTTTTTAGGAAACATAACAAACTATCTCATGCACAATTTCAGCGAAATTGGATAAGAATTGCGCCCTCTAGAGGCTCAAAAAGTCAAGGTTCAAGATCGGTTTATGTGGCAGCTATATCAGGTTGTAAACCGGTTTGAACCATAGTTAGCACTGTTGTTTGAGTCATAACAAAACACCTCATGCAAAATTTCAGCCAAATCGGATGAGAATTGCGCCCTTTAGTGGCTCCAGAAGTAAAGACCCAAGATCGGTTTATATGGCAGCTATATCAGGTTATAGACCGATTTTAACCATACTTAGCACAGTTGTTGGAAGTTATAACAAAACACTTCAAGCTAAATTTCAGCCATATCGGATGAAAATTGCAAGCACCTATCTTTACACCTTCGAAAGTTAGCGTGCTTTCGACAGACGGACGGGCGGACATGGCCAGATCGACTTAAAATGTCATGACGATCAAGTCTGGGGTCTTAGACGAATATTTCAAGGTGTTACAAACGGAATGACATCCCACCAATACTGAATAGTTGGTGGTTGTAATAAACCATAGCATTTTTAAGTGCTCGGAACTAGCTCCAGGAGCAGAGTCGAGTCAAAATTTCGTCTCGGAAGTTGAAGCCACAGTCGAGTGAAAATTACTCGACTCCGTAGACTCAATATAAACCGTAGAATATTCATTTAAGTCCCATATTGCCCGAATCGTCTTTCATGTTTATTTGTTAGGATTTTGGGTTTCGTACTTTATTCCTAAATTGCTTTCATTTAACAACAATATTGTGCTGATCGGTCAAAAAAACAATTTTAGATTTGCGGTCCCAAAACACTTAATCCCTCATATTATTATCAGATTCATACTCTACTGACAAAATCCTTACATTTGAGTCCCATATAATGTCCCTATGGACCAACATTTATGGTTTGAGCTTACTTTATGAGAGTGTATGGATGGATCCTTGGCCCCAAATTTGTATATCAGTATCATATTTAACTCTAAAATATCTCAAGTCATGGCCCCATAAAAGCCGCATTTATAATCCGATTTTGCTCAAATTTGTCACAATGACTTATGTTAGATTTTTCGACATTCGTGTCGTTTATGGTTTATATCGGTTTATTTAATTGGATATAGCTACTAAAAAGACCAATATTTTGCTCTTCAAAATTGAACAATAGCTTGCATTTATTAGACCACTCAATGTCCGTGCCGAATTTGATCCAAATCGGACCATATTTCGATATAGCTGCCATGGGGGCATAAATTACGCATTTTTAACCAAATTATGATGAAAGGTGGTTAACATATATACCAGAGGTGGTAGGTATACAATGAATTACATGACTTCCAACAACTGTGCCAAGTATAGTCTAAATCAGTCCATAACGTGATATAGCCGTCATATAAACCGATCTCCCGAAAAGACTTCTTGAGCCTCTAGAGGGCGCAATTTTGCACGGTGTGTTTTATTTTGACTTTCAAGCTCTGTGTCAAGTGTGGTCTAGATCAGTCTATTTCCTGATATAGCCGCCATATAAATCGATCTCCCAATTAGACTTCTTGGGCTTCTAGAGGGCGCAATTCTTATACAGCATGGTTGAAATTTAGCATATGTCATTTTGGTGTGACTTCCAACAACCGTTCCAAGTATGGTAAAAATATTTATAAAACCTGATATAGCTCCCATATAAACCGATCTCTCAGTTTGACTTTTTGAGCCTCTGAAGGGTGCAATTATTACTCGATTTGGCTGAAATTTTGGAGGTGGTGTTTTTCTATGACTGGTATTTTTCTATTTGAAAAAGTCATTCAAAAAACTTGTTTTTTCTGCGGGGTTATCCTCTCCTAATACTGTGCCCTTTGAAAAGTGGTACACCAAAGAGGTGACACACTGCGTCAGGCCGTTCCAACTCGGCTATAGGAAGGAGGTCCCTTATCATTGAGGTTAAACTTTAATCGGACAACACTTTTTTATATGTGGAAAGTTTGCCTCCGGCCCCATAAACATTCCATTATGGGAAAATTTGTGAAATGAATATCGGTTTATTTGATCGACGGGTATATCAAATTATGGACAGTTTTAAACCATGCTTTGTATAGCTGTTGCATTTCATAGTCAAAGATATATTATAGTGCAAATTTTAACCCAATCGGACAACATTTGCTCTCTCTAGAGCCTCAAGAAGTATGATTGGGAGGTCGGTTTGTAAGGAGGCTATATGTAGTCTTTTTTAAGAAATTCAATAAATTTTTTTGGGATTATTAAAAAAATTCTCGATTTGTATAATCACCCAATATATCAAAAAATCGCGTACAAATATTATTTATGCTCGAATTAATATACAAATTTGTTTTTAATAGAAAATCCTTCATTTTCAAACATAGAAATTCCATTAAAAAATTTATTCAAATATGATGGTATCATAATCGAATGCTTCCCATAGCAGAGAAATATTCGAGACATATTACAGACCTTTTTTTATATATACGGGTAAGTGTACAATTTTTAATATAATTTTTATACCCTCCACCATAGGATGAGGGTATACTAATTTCGTCATTCTGTTTGTAGCTACTCGAAATATTCGTCTGAGACCCCATAAAGTATATAAATTCTTGATCGTCGTGACATTTTATGTCGATCTAGCCATGTCCGTCCGTCTGTCTGTCGAAAGCACGCTAACTTCCGAAGGAGTAAAGCTAGCCGCTTGAAATTTTGCACAAATACTTCTTATTAGTGTAGGTCGGTTGGTATTGTAAATGGGTAATATCGGCCCATGTTTTGATATATCTGCCATATAAACCGATCTTGGGTCTTGACTTCTTGAGCCTCTAGAGTGCGCAATTCTTATCCGATTGGAATGCAATTTTGAACGACGAGTTTTGTTATGATATCCAACAATTGTGCCAAGTATGGTTCGAAACGGTCTATAACCTGATATAGCTGCCATATAAACCGATCTTGGGTCTTGACTTCTTGATCCTCTAGAGTGCGCAATTCTTATTTGATTGGAATCAAATCGGTCCATAACCTGATACAGCTGTCATATAAACCGATCTAAGGTCTTGACTTCTTGAGCCTCTAGAGGGCGCAATTCTTATCCGATTTGAATGAATTTTTGCACGAAGTATTTTATGATATCCAACAACTGTGCCAAGTATGGTTCAAATCGGTCAATAATCTGATATAGCTGTCATATAAACAGATCTGGCGACTTGACTTTTTGAGCTTCTAGAGGGCGCAATACCTATCCGATTTGGCTGAAATTTTGCATAACGTAATTAAGTCTTCCTTTCAACAACTGTGTCAAATAAGGTTCAAATCGGTTCATAACCTGATATAGCTGCCATATAAACCGATCTGGGATCTTGACTTCTTGAGCCTCTAGAGGTAGCAATTATTATCCGATTTGCCTGAAATTTTGTACGACGGATCCTCTCATGACCATCAACATACGTGATTATTATGGTCTGAATCGGTATATAGCCCGATACAGATTCCATATAAATCGATCTCTCTATTTTACTTCTTGAGCCCCCAATGGACGCAATTCTTATTAGAATTGGCTGACATTTTACACAGGTCTCCAACATATAATGTAATTGTGGTCCAAACCAGACCATATCTTGATATCGCTCTAATAGCAAAGCAAAGCAAATCTTTTCTTATATCCTTTTTTGTCTAAGAAGAGATGCCGGGAAAAGAACTCGACAAATGCGATCCATGGTGGAGGGTATATAAGATTCGGTCCGGCCGAACTTGGCACGCTTTTACTTTTTTTTATATAATTTTATGTATTTTCCTGGCTCATAGTCAACCCAACTTGATTAGCTTTGAAAAAAGAAACACTTAACTCTAATTTCCAGGAATATTTGGATATTTTTCAAGTGGAAGCTTTTACTTACGGAACAAATGCATCAATGAATTTTGATGAGCGGATATGACAGTCAGCCTGAGGTTATATGAAATAAGAGCATATTTAAATTGAGGCAATGTGGAGGCAAACGAAAGAAACAAAACAAAAAAGTACTTCACTTTATTGAATTGTAAAATGTGGCCTCACATTTCACAGATTGAAAAGCCTTATGGCTCTATAGGTAGGAGGATGTAGGATGTATGTAATGTGACTGTGTGTAATGTGACTGTACGTAATGTGGCTGTATGTAATGTGGCTGAGGCTTTGTGATGAATGCCTTGTTAATTCATTAAATCAAGTTTCAGATATCGATACAAAAGAACACATGTCTCTCAAAATACAAACGCCAACGCTGGCATTTACATTCATCCAGACAAGTTTGTGTAGTAGTTGCCAATCGGCTGGAAGAGGGAGATGTTGCGATGGCAATAGGGGCCAGAAATCCTAAAACTCTGTTTTTTTCTATAAAAATCTCAGCTTTTTTTGTTTTAAATTATTAATTTTTTTTTTTTTAGATCAAATGACGTCTGTTTTTAGATGGACCAAATAGGGCAAGCTTTTATAACGGCTTTTCCAATGAGAAGACCGATCAAAAAAATGGATAAGAGGCGGTGGAACAGAGACCGAAAGGATCGTAGGAAGGATGCGGCAAGAGCCAAATATTTATAAGAGGCTTTTAAGTATATGATATGAATTATAAGAATAAAGTTAGAATGTTGAAAAGGAGGACTTTGTAATGTTGACTAAGGTTCTCTTATATAATGGAAACTTCAAGATAATGGCAGTTAATAGACAAGGATTTTTCATTGACGTGAAACTTGCAGAAGTGGGATGGAGAATGGACCGAGTACCTACCAAACTGGTGGCTTGATTCTTTACTAGGGCTGATACTCTACCATTACATCAATCATTTCCTCTAGACTGAATTCTTAATCTGATCACTGATCTATGAAAATAAAACAAAATAAGTTAAAGCTTGCTAATTTCCGCCGGGCCGAATCTTATATACCCTTCACCACGGATTCCATTTTTCAAGTTCTTTGAATGACTTCTTCATATATATATGAACTAAATCAAGTTATTGACCGATATGGACTGTACTTGTCATGGCTGTTAGAAGTCTTAGTCTTACTTTCAAAATTTCAGGCAAATCGAGTAATTATTGCTGCCTCCAGAGGTTCCGGAAATCAAATTGGGATATCCGTTTATATGACACCTATATCAGGTTATGAACCGATTTAGACCATACTTGATACAGTTAGTGGAAGTCATATCAAAACGGGATGTGCAAAATTTCAGGCAAATCGAGGAATAATTTCGCTCTCCAGAGACTCAAAAAGTCAAATTGATAGACCGGTTTACATGGCGGCTATATTAGATTATGAACCGATTTAGAACATATTTGGCACAGTTGTGGGAAGTCATACCAAAACGACATGTGCCAAATTTCACCAGAATTGACTAAGAGTTGCGGCCTCTACTTTATCCATATTGAGTCGACCTGGACATATTTGGTTCAGGTATCAAGAAGCCTTATAAAAGTCACGGATTCAAATTTTAAAGAAAAAACGTTAATAAATGAGGCTATTATGAGCGTAAGACCCTAAATCTGCAGATCGCACTAAACGGTAGCTATACCCAAATAAGGTCTAATCTAAAGCGGAGTCTGTTCGGATATCGGTTGGCGCAGAACAACTTACTGTTCCAAATTCCAACCAAATCGGGAACTTAATGCTCTTTTTATATGCTAAAGACCATAAATAAGCTGATCGGTTTATATGACAGCCATATCTAAGTTCTGCTATTGACTAGGCTCGGTTCGGATAACGGGTATTCTAATCCAACACACGGTGCCAATTTCAGTGAAATCGGCCATAAGACCCTAAATCTGCAGATCGGTGTAAAATTAAGCTATATTTAAGTATTGTCCGATCTCGATCATGCTCCGTTCGGACATCGGATCCCCTACTGCAGCTCACGGTTTCGAAATTCAGTCAATTCGGGTAACAAATGCTCCTTTAATGCGCTTAAGACCCTAAATCGGCAGGTCGGACTATATGGTAGCTAGATCTAAATGTGGTGTTGATGTGGACTATACTTGGTCCGAATATCGGTTGGCTCAATCCAACACACTGTTCCGAATTTCAGCGAAATCGGAAAATAAATGTGCCTATTATGCACTTAAGACCCTAAGTCGGCAGATCGGTTTATAATTAAGCTATATTTAAGTATTGTCCGATCTCGATCATGCTCCGTTCGGATATCGGATCCCCTACTGCAGCTCACGGTTTCGAAATTCAGTCAATTCGGCTAACAAATGCTCCTTTTTATGCGCTTAAGACCCTAGGGTTAGGTTATGTTGAAAAGAGGGTGCAGATATTAATCCGCCCCATGCCACTATGGACATACACCTAAGCCAGTAACCTCTAAAAAGAAAATTGTAAGTTAGGAATCCCGTGCTACTCACAAAATCCTTAATTGTTTTCAATACCACTTCCCCAAAGTTGGTTCATGTCTGATATTGTGTCTCCACCTATGTACCGGTATCTGTTGGACGCGAAAGCCGGGCTTAAACTTAAGACCCTAAATATTGTGTTGATTTGGACCATACTTGGTTCGAATATTGCTTGGCTTAATCCAACTCACTGTTTCAAATTTCAGAGACATCGGAAAATAAATGCGTCTTTTACGTACTTAGGACCTTGAGTCGGTAGATCGGTCTACATGGCAGCTATATTCAAATATGGTCTGATATGGACCATGCTGGGTTCAGCATCGAGAGGCACTGTTCAACATTTCAGAAAAATCGAGTGATAAATCCGGTTTTTATAGGCTTAAAAGTCCTTAAATCCGCAGATTGGCAGCTATATCCAAATATTTTTCCATAGAAACCATACTCCATATAAAAATCTTTTATTGTTGGGTATCCTTCTGCAACTGTTGCAATTTTCAGCGAAATCAGACAATAAATGGTTTTATACCCTAAAGCTAAAGATCGGTCTCTATGGCAGCTATATCTAAATATATCCCGATCGTGACAGATATTGGGAGTCTTAATACAACGCACTGTTTCAAATTTTATTTAAGTCGGGTAATAAAAGCTCCTGTTATAAGCCTAAGACCCAAAATCGGCAGATCGGACTTCATCCAAATATGTTCCGATCTGGACCGTTTTTGGTTCGGATATCGGAAGGCCTGATACAACTCACTATGCCAAATATCAGCGAAGTTAGGTAATAAATGCGCTTGTTATAGGCTTAGTACCCTAAATCGCCAGATCGGTCTTTATGGCAGCTATATCCGATGTGGCCCATTCAAGAACTTGACCTGCGTATAGAAGAAATACGAGTCTGTGCAAAATTTCAACTCAATATCTCAATTTTTAAAGTCTGTAGCGTGATTAAAACTGTCGGACACACGGTTGGACAGACGTACAGACACACGGACATCGTTAAACCGTCTTTGATTTTTTTAACGATCCAAAATTTATGTACTTTGTATACGGAAATGGATATTTCGATGTGTTACAAAAGAAATAAGTAAATGAAAAAAAAGAGTGTTTTGTGAGCCAAAACAACTCACTTCTCTAAGTTTCATAGTAATCGGTTGATAAATGCGAATTTTACATCGCAGAGGCAAAAACTCGAGAGATCGGTATATATGGCTGCTATATCTAATTACTAAATCATACTCAGCATGGACGTCTAGTGGTATTACTCGACTCATTGTGTAAAATTTAAACGAAACCGGTTAACAAATTTGCGTTTTTATAAAGCCAAGACGTCAAATCGGGACATCGGTATATACATATATGGTATCAATTTCTAGTATTTAGAAATATTGAGGCTACCGTAGAGCAGAGGTAAGCTTGTCCACCTATGACGCTGAACGTCTGGGTTCAAATCCTGGTAAGACCATTAGAAAGCACTTTTTTCCCCTCTAAATGCTGGAAACATTTCTGAGGTACTATGCCATGTAAAAACTTCTGCCCAAAAGGTGTCACACTGCGGTACGTCGTTTGGACTCGGCTATAAGAAGTTTGCCCTTGTTCCTTTCATAGAATGTTTCTTTTTTGTTAATATTTAGAGCGAACAACAAGCCGAATACTGGCTGAGGTGTATGTCCATAGTGGCATGGGGCGGCTTAATATCCGCACCCTATTGTCAACCTAACATAGTGGAATGTTCATGGTCAAAATTTGCATATTTTTTGCATTTGGATACAACACACTTTAACAAATTTTACCGCCATCGGATAATAAATACGCATTTTAAGGGCAGAAAACCCTAAATCGATAGATCAGAATATGATAGCTATGTAAAATTTTTGTCCGATCTTGTTCATATTTGACGTGAACATCGATAAGTCTAATACAACTCATTGTGTCAAATTTGTGCTTTTTATAGAGGCGTCTTTTATGGGCGAAAGACCCTTAAACGGAAGATCGGTGTATACGACACCTATATCCAAATATACTCCAATCTGGACCATAGTAGGCAGGGATATCAAGAGGCCTAACCCAACTCACTGTCAGCGAACTCGGGTTATAAATACGTTATATGATAGCTATATCAAAATTTCGTCAAATCTGGACCAGAGTAGGCACGAGAATCGAGAGGCCTAATACAATTCAGTGTGATAAATTTCAGCAAAATATGTAACGAACAGAAGGACAAAATGAATATACCCCCATTCTACGGTGGTGGGTGTAATAAAAAAGGAAATTAAATTTTCGTCAAATATTTTACCATCATTTTTATACCCTCCACCGTAGACTAATTTCGTCATTCTGTTTGAAATTCCTCGCAATATACCCCTGAGACCCCATAAAGTATATATATTCTTGATCGTCATGACATTTTAAGTCGAGCTGGCCATGTGCGTCCGCCGATCTGTCTGCCGCACGCTAACTTTTGAAGGAGTAAAGTTAGCTTCTTGAAAGCCACGAATACTTCTTATTAGTGTAGGTAGGTTAGGTCCATGTTCTGATATAGCCGCCATATAAACCGATCTTGGATCTTGACTTCTTAAATCACTATAGGGCGCAAATCTTACCCGAGTTGACTGAAATTTTGCATCAGATTGTTTTGTTATGACTTCCAACAGTTGTGCCAAATATGGGTTTAATTGGTCCATAACCTGATATAGCTGCCATATAAACCGATCGGAATCTTGACTTCTGGAGCCTCTAGAGGTCGCAATTATCATCTGATTTAGCTGTACACCAACTTCTCTCATGACCTTTAACATACGTGTCAATAATAATCTGAATCTATCTATAGCCTGATACAGCTCCCATATAAACCGATCTCCCTATTTTATCTTGAGCCCCTAAAGGGCGCAATTTTTTTTTCGACATATTACACAAAGACTTCTACGATGGTCTCCAACATTCAGTTCAATTATGGTATTTTCTTTTATCATATGTTTGCCTAAAAAGAGATACCGGAGAAAAAAACTAGACAAATGCGATCGATGGTGGAGGGTATATAAGATTCGGCCCGGCCGAACTTACCACGCTTTTACTGGTTTTTCTATAAAATGTTCAAGTTTGGTTTTTCAAAATTTTGTTTATAACTTTTTTTCTTTATATTATTCCGAATAATTAAAACCTCAAGACTCCACTGGTTTTGATTTACGCACAATGCCTTTGTCTTATTTTCCAATGTTAGTAAGGCCTTTTCATTAAAAGCATTTTACAACTCCAGCACAATTATAATCCATAGCTACTCCTCGTATGTATATGTCGAACAATTACACAATGGTATCTTCCCCATTCAACTTATCCTGTTCCATTTTATTGATCACAATAACTACAAACGAAATTAAGCTTATTTAATGATCCAACGTGTGTATGCTTTGCTTCATATGAAGGTACACCATGATGGTGATTGTGCAAGTAGTTTTACAGTGGCTCAAAGCTAAAAAGGGGACGTTATGGAAAAGTTTTAAAAATTTTAAAATTTTGATTTGGACTGAACTCTCTACCACGCTAAATTTAAAATACAGTATATTTCGGAGATGGGTATCAAATTTAAGGTAATATTTGAAAAGTTTCAACTTCAACGAACAGAAGAAATTTCCACAATTGGTAAAATTGACGGTCGAGTTCTTTAATAAAATTCCTTAAAATGCCTTTCCACGCATTGATTGTAAGCGATATTTGCCGAGCGATTCTGCCATTGAATTCAGACTTGAATTCAGAATAGGTAAATCGTATACAACAGTTTACCACTAATAGCCAAACAGCACAACACGATGAATTATTTGCATGAAGCTACCGAGAGAGGTTTTTTTCTGATGTCCTCGCAGGGATTTTAACCCAAGCGTTCAGCGTCATAGGTAAGCATGTTAACCTCTGTGCTACGGTGACCTTCCTAGTCTTAGTCAAATCCCTCCATCCTATAGGATAGTCCTGATGGAGCTTGATTTATAGCATTAATCCCAAGCTCGTTTTGGACATTGAATTGCGAACTACAATATAAAATCTATCAGCTTGAAATTTGGGCATATACTACACCTACCCTTTCAGTACAAAGTGGGAGTTATATTTTATTCTGTATCAATTTTGATGGACTTCTGCGGATGTTTTCAAATGGGTTATTAAACAGTCCGTACCAAATTTTGAGCAAAGCAAATATGTTCAAACTGTAATAACCACGGTTGACAAATGACAACATTCTCCCACGGGGGACCATTTCGGTGAAAAGTATATAATAGCTCTTTACCACGGTCTGAAGTGGAATATTAAAGCTACCCAGGGATCGTGTTGTTTTCGGATTTCCTTAGCAATTGATTTCCTGGGTACCACACTATGTGGGATAGAATGCTGATAAACGTAGTGATGTAGAGAAGGATGGGGAGTAGGGTGGGGATGGTAGGATGGAAGGCAGGGAAGACGGGACGATGGATGGATGACCTGTTAGTCGGCTGCATCGAGCTGAGTGGGTGAGCTGAAGATGGCTGGACCATGAAGTCTTGGAGCTAGTCGTGATGGGATGGATGTGGTGATGGACGGTTGATGGCGAAATGATGATGTATGGATGAGTAATTAGTAGGCTGCGTCGAGTTGAGTCGGTGAGTTGAAGATGGCTGGACCATAAAGTCTTGGAGCTGGTCGAGTGGGTGTGTGTGTGAATTTTTGATATTTTGAAAGTTTTAACACGGTGTCGATGTTATTCCTCGTGACTAACATTCTGTATACCGTGTGTGTGTGTTTTGCCTCAGACTTGTGCTGAGACATTTCGGGTTATGCCACCTAATTTTCTGACTGTTTCTGAATGTCGTGTTGCTACGGGATAGTGCTTGCATCATCCCATAAATCCGGTCCGGAACTGTCTGGAGTTCAACTGGTAGTAGTTGGACTACTTGGTCGAACCAGAGATTTTAATTTGGTACCATGGGTGTCAGGAACCCCTGGAGCTTCGGTTCCAGCCTGACTATTGGTGAGGCCCCAGTTGGAGGCAATGTGGTGGCTGTGGTTTAACACCTTAAAATCGCAGGAAGGGCATTTCGATGCTCGGTGTGGTGTTGCATGGAACGGAAAGAGTTTTGGATAGTGCTCTGCTCCTATCCAAGGGGGAGGACACGTCCAGACAACCTGAACTCGAATTGGTACTCATGCTAGCTTTGGCTATGTATGGGGCTGTTGGTAGACGCATCGTTTTCACCTGGGGTTAAGAGCTAGGCAAGTGCCTGCATAAAACACCATTAGGACTAAATGACAACATTATTGCAAGTTACCCAAAATCTGACGAACGTATTAAGGGAGCTACATCTTAATATGAACCTAATTTCAACAAACTTCTTTAATATTGTTGTAGGCTTCGAGGAAAGCAAGATTGGCCAATAAATGAGCTTGCAGTGGCTCTAGAAGTGAAAATCGTACGATATACATATATGACATCTATATGTAAATCTGAACCGAAATTTATGAAATTCACCAGTTATATTAGGAGTCGTTAGAAAATTCTCCCTACTTAATTTAAAGAAACTCGGTTAACAAGTGAGCACTTTATTGTAATATTTCTCAAAATCGGATGAACATATATATGGGAGCTATAACCAAATCTGAACCGATTTTTTCCAATTTCAAAAGGCTTCGTCTTAACGCCAAAATAAAATGTATGTGTCAAATTTGAAGACGATCGGATGAAAATTGCGACCGGTAGTTGTACACAAATTAATTTAGAGAGACGGACAGACAGACGGACATAGCTAAATCGAATCATAAAGCAATTCAGAGTTGATTATCAATGTACCTATCTCTCCTACTTCTGGGTCTTACAAACAAATGCACTAAGTTATAATACCCTGTACAACAGCAGTGGTGTAGGTTATAAAAATGAAATTGTCGCGCTTTGATTATTTGTTGGTTTATTAGTTTGTTTGTCTGTTCCATATAGACTCAAAAACGTCTAAACCGATTTTCATGAAATTTTCACAGATGGTAGAGTTTAAGGGCACCGGTGAAAATGGGGTACAAAATTTTTTGAAATCCGAAGGGGTGGCGGGCAATATGGGTATAAAAAGCAAGGTATATAAGAGAATAGTGCGGCCTTGGCATAAAAATGGCACATAAGAGCGGGGGGTCCTGCATTCTCAAAAACACCATCCAACAGGACACTTTTACAACTTTGTGCAATATTGGTATCGAATGAGGGGTATTTAAAAGAAGAGTACACATCTGACATAAAAATGTATTCCGTGGTGTCTGAAGGACCTCCCCACCACCCAAAAGCCCCCAGCAAGATAAATTTACCGATTGGGACAATATAGGCCTCAAATGAAAGGTATTTGGGAGTAGAATATGAATTAAAATTTATGTCCAAATACCTCCAAGCAGATAAATTGAACGTTCCTCTCAATATGGGTCTAAAATGAAAGGTTTTCGGTTGTAGATTACGAATCAGCCATACATAGCAGGTCGAAGTATTGGGAGTCACCCCGCCCCCACAAAAACGCCCCAAATGGGCATATTAGCCAATCACGACTATATGACACTCGTTTTGTTTGTTTGCAGAACCGATTTTTTCGAAATTGGTGTGAATGTTGGTGTAGAAGGAAACATAGGCTATATAATTTTTCGATATCGGAAGGGGGGCGCACCCTTCCACTTACCTCAAAAACACCACCAAAATCAAAAGTGGACCGATCGGAGCAATATGTGTATCGGACGAAAGGTATTAGAGGGCAGAATACGAATATGGTATCGTGAGTCTAAGTACTCAGCGGCCGCCCCAACCCCAAAACTCTCCCAAATAGACATATTGGATGTTCATACCAATATGGGACTCAAATGCAAGGTATTCGGAAGTAAATTACGAATTTGGCAAAAAAATGAAGTCCATGTAATTGAAGGTGTTCCCATCCCCAAAAACCGTCAAATGGGCATATTAGCCTATCATGGCCGTATGGGAATCAAATAAAAGCAATTGTGAGTAGATTCAGAAACTGACATTAAAATTTTTGTAAAGGGTATTTAGTTAGCGCTTAACCTCTTTAAAACACCTCAAATAGGTTATGAAAGGCATTTGAGAGTGGAAAAGTAATCCAGTTTTGGGGCCAGGTGTTTGTGGGTAAGTCCCACAACACTTATATCCCGAACATATCAATAGCACGAACTTGATATCCAAATTGTGGCGAAATGTTTGAGGCCCCATCCCACCTTCAAAAAGCATTCGCTATTAAATGGATGTTTAGACCAATCACGATACCATAGGGCAAAAATGGAACAAGATTTTTTTTACCGACTAATGTAATATGGGGCACATATAAAAAGTGTTTGAGAGTATACCACGAAGCTTATATTAAGTTAAGAGTCAAACGTCTGGGTGGCCATCTCACTCCCAAAATACACCCCTAACATAACATATTTTTTACCCACAACTATATATGAGTCCAAAGAAAGGTATAATTGAGTAGAGAAAAAATTTGCGATATAAACATTTCATTAAGGAACAGGTGCCAGCTTCTCACTTATAAATGATCCCTGTCCGATTCAAGTTTAAGCTCAATGATAAAGCACCTCCATTTTACACAGCGTCTTTGCTTGGCATAGTACCTCACAAATGTCGTCAATATAAGAAGGGAATATTCACCACTTAAAATTTTTCCAATATTGTCGAAGGATTTGAATTCTCGCGTTTAGCATCTTTGGCGGACTTGCTTACCTATGCGCTTCAATGACACGAATTCGAATATTCGGGGCGAATATGGATATCGAATTCGTTAAAGAAGACGCTGCGGAGCGGGCCCGGTTCGGCTAGTGGACTATATGGGTTGATATTAGGATATTGCAGTATTCATACAAACTTAGCTAAATTATGTAAACTTCCAGTAGAGTCCGTGGTCCTTGGTATGAAAACCAATTTACGCGTACTTTTACCATATATTGGATAATATTTTTGCTTACTGTTGTAACTTCGCTGATATTTTCTACCTTTCGCACTTTGAATCCCTGTAACTTAACTGACACATGATGGTTGTTATGTAGGCGTACCATTATATTGCTTCACTTCCGGTAGTGTATCTCACACACTCACTGTGTGTGTCCATGTTTTTCACGTACTTGTATTTGATTCCATAAAAAAAGAAATTAAGCAAATAATGAAATAAAAAAGAAAGTAAAGAAGGATGGGAGGATGCCAACCATTCACACAAACCTAGCGATGAACACAAACCTTAACTGACAAAGAACAGAAGCAATGTAGAAATGACTGACTGAGTGACTGACTAGCTGTCGGTTGATGATGTTTGGCCCTGAGATGAATGGCGTGAGACGTGTAAATTGGAAGAAGCAATTCACAATTCACGAAAGACGGACGCAGACACACGCATCCAACCACCTTCTGTTTGTGTTCTACAAGGCAATGTGTCCTTTACATTCATCTATGCATCTACCCCCATCCGTTGATCCATCGACCCATCCTTGCAATCATTCTACGCCCCCTTCTCCATACATACTTCAATTACATGTACGACTACAGCGGAGATCCTTTTGAACACTAGAGACTCATTTAGAGGATTGTGTGTACTTGATGTTAATGCTCTTGATGTCTTTTGCCTTCTCCAAACCTTGGGCGAGTTCATATTCGCCATGGCAAATGCAGTAACGTCAAGTTTAGCGGCATTTCGGTTCAAAAGCAAAGAGGAAAGGAAATGAAATAGAAAAAAAGACGCAACAGAGGAAAATACATCTATTTATCAACACTCTGTATTGCTGCTCTGTTTGTCTGCCCACGTCAAAAGGGACGCAGGATTTCTTTTCGTCTTCTTTACATTTCTTAGAATGCCGGTTTTATCCATAGGTAAATATTGCTAGTGGATTACCACTTGCCATTGCCAGGCTGAAAGGAGAAGGATGAAAAAGGAGGGGCCAGGCAGAAGAATTCATGTTTTACCACTTACCACAGTCAAACACCTCTGACATTTTACAGGAAATCAAGGAATTTATCAGCAATTACAGAAGTCCTGCATGTACTTCCCACCGGAGCGATATCTCTTTTGTGTGATACACTTCTTTATTTAGTTAATCATAGAATAACATTTAAATTAGAGCCGTTATGTTTAATTGTGTATTAAATTGAACGTGGCTTCTAAGTCCAGCATTTTTGTTTGGTTTTTTTTGAGAAGTTACCTCAAGGAAATATTATTTTCAAGATATTTGCCTACAATCTGTAGCTATGGATGTTATGTGGATGAAATGGATTCTTTGGAATTTTGAGTAATTGCCATTTATAAATCACTGTGAAAGATTAACGGCCGTATTTACAAAACTTAATGGAGCCTTAAAGTAGGTTTATTTGACAGTTCTATAAAGGAAATCTGTCAAATAAACCTATTTTAAATCTACATGAAGATTTGTGAATACCGGTGTAAAACCATGAAAGCAGGATAAAAAGACATTTAGTTCTTAGAACTTTAGATTTCCACCACCTCGCGTATATATGCAGTGACTAACCCCATCCTCTGTAGTTTGGTGGACTGCTATGGAGAAAAAGTGCAACATAAGGAAATAAAACAGATTCAGAGAACATGATGTCTTGGCATAGGCGGAGCGATGAGGACCACGCCCACTAGGGCACTGGAGACTATTCAAGATATTCGACCCATTGGCATACAAATTAAGTGTGAGGCAGCCATTGCAGCTATGAGACTTAAGGCGATGGGAGAATGGATTGAGGATGGGAGCAGCTCATACCATTGCGGTATAGTCGAGGCGACGATAGAAAACCTGCAAGAAAGGGAAGAAGTTTCCGATCGGATACTTGAGATGAACCTTCAGGTCGAGTGCGAGGCACTGCTGCCATCGACACAGTCTTGGATTGACGGAACCCTAGTATTGCCATCTGGAAGATTATGTTACACGGACGGATCAAAGCTAGAGGAAAGAGTGGGCCTGGGGGTTTACATTGAGGACCCAGGGACTAAGATCTGTTTTAGACTGCCTGACCATAATACGGTCCTGCAGGCGGAGATCCGGGCGATCACGGAATGCGTGAAGTGGTGTGGTGTTAACGTGAGGACGTTGAGTGTGAAAATCTTTACCGACAGTAAAATTGCTATAAGGGCAATAACAACCAGGACGGTAAGGTCACGTACAGTCTTGCAGTGTAAGAAGGAGATTAACGCCTTCTCTAAGAATGGCAAAATCCGCATCGTTTGGGTGCCGGGCCATAACGGAGTAAGGGGAAATGAAAGGGCAGACGATTTGGCGGTGAAGGCCAGAAGACTGCCGTCAATAAACTTGGATAACCCGAAGCCTTTCGGGTCGACGTAGACCGAGTTAAGGGAGGTGGCGATGAATGCGCATGCAACATTGTGGAAGAGCGAAACGGTCGATAGGACGGCGAAAATCCAATGGGGGGATCCAGATCGTGAAAAGACGAGGCTATTACTGAAAGGAGGCAAGAAGGAGGTCAGTATAGCTATTGGTATCATAACGGGACACATAGGCGATAGCATGAACAGGGCATGCGGGGAAGATGATGAGACGTTGGATCATTTCCTTTGTCATTGCCCGATTTTCGCGTCCAACAGATACCAGTACTTAGGTGGAGACACAATATCAGACATGAACCAACTTAGGGGAGGGGTATTGAAAACAATTAAGGATTCTGTAAGTAGCACGGAATTCCTGACTTAAAATTCTCTTTTTAGAGGTTACTTTATAGTCTATAGAGCTGGCTTAGGTGTATGTCCATAGTGGCATGGGGCGGATTAATATCTGCACCCTCTTTTCAACCTAACCTGACCTCATCCTATGGTGGTGGGTTTAAACAACCAAGTAAAACTTCTTAAGATTGGACGGGCCGATTTTTGTATACCCACCACCAAGGATATATATCTAACGGACAATTATCGAAATAAAATAAAGAAAGAGTCTTTGGTTAGCCGAAAATTTATTAGGGCTAGTGTAGGATAAAAGCAGGATAAAAAGGCATATATGTAAACCACATTTCGTCATAATCGGATGAAAAATGCATTAGTTATGCACCCAAAACCAAAAGCAACTTAAAGCAGGGAAATCTGTTAATAAATTCACCATTTATGGCCAGAGACTTTAAATCGGAAGATCGGTCTATGTGGCAGCTATATGTAAATAAATCTGAACCAATCCGGGCCGGGCCGAACAATAAGTGCGCCTTTTACGGCCCAAGACCTTAAATCGGGAGATCGGTCGGTATGGCAGCTATATATAAATCTGGACCGATCTAGGTCAAATAAAATATGGATGTCAAGGGGCCTAACATAACTCACTTCACCAAATCTCAGCGAAATCGGATAATAAGTGCGCCTTTTATGGACCTAAAGTCTTAAATCAAGAGATCGGTCTATACGGCAGCTATATCCAAATCTGGACTGATCTGGGCCAAATTAAACATAACATAACTCACTGTCCCATATTTCAACAAAATTGGATAATAAATGGACCTTTTATGAGCCCAAAGCTTTAAATTGAGAGATCGATCTATGGCAGATATATTGAAATCTGGACCGATCTAGGCCAAACAAAGATATCAAAGGGCCTAACATAACTCGCTTTACCAAATTTCAACAAAATCGGACCAATAAGTTATAGGCCTTAAACGTTAAATCAAGAGATCGGTCTATATGGCAGCTATATCCAAATCTGGACCGATCTAAGCCAAATTAAACAAAGTTGTCGAAGGGTCTAACATATCTCACTGTTCCACATTTCAGCGAAATCGGAAAAAATCCGTTTATGGGCCCTTAATCGGGAGATCGGTCTATGGAGATATCTGAATCGTATTGAAAAAGGATGTCAGGAGGCCGAACATTGAAATTTGGGAAAGCGACTTGGCCTAGATTTCAGCGAAATCGGATAATAAATGTGATTTTAATGGGCCCTAGACCTTAAATCGCCAGATACGGTCTATATTGGTGCTATATCAAGATATAGTTTGATATAGCTCATCTACGAACTTAACGTGAAATTCTAGCTATAGCGAACTTAAAGACAAATATCAGTTGGAAGATATATATGGGAACTACATGTAAATCTATACCGATTTTGAGCAAATTTTGTACACTTATTGGGGCTGAAACTAAAACACCTCATGTTAAATTTTGTAAAGATCCAATCAAAATTGTGGCTACTGAAAACTTAAAAGGCCACATTGGATAAGAGACATATATGGGAACTACATCTAAAACTTAACCGATTTTTATGAAATTTTGCACACATAGTAGTACATTAAATAAAAAACCCCATTCTAAATCTTATAAAGATCGAACCTATATTGTGGCTTCTACAGCCTAAAAGGCTATATCGTATGCAAAATATGTATATATTAGAGCTATATCTAAATATGAGCCGATTTGGCATACGTATTAAGACGTCAAACAAAACACCTCATGCTAAATTTTAGAAAAGATAGTGGCGGACTATTTTCCAAACAGTTAGACAAATTTTAATCCATTGTGTTACCATAGTAGCGACAGACCAGGTCGCTGATGGGAATCGAACCCACGAACACCGCACTGTTTATCCGAGCAGGCTACTAAATCGGCTACCGGGTCGCCCACCACCCTTTTTATAGGCCAGAGACTTCAAATCGGGAGATCCATTGATATTGCAGCTATATCCATTTTGAGGCCACCGTAGAGCAGATGTTAGCATGTCCGTCTATGACGTTGAACGCCTGGGTTGAAATCTTTGTGAGAACTTCAGAAAAATGTTCATCGTTGGCTATCCTCTGCTAATGCCAGTAACATTCATAAGGTACTATGCCATATAAATTATGGACGTTACGGGATAACTGTTAGTACTCCGCAGGCTAGAACCTTGAACTCCGACTTGTGTGATATTCACCGTTAGCAAGGGAAGCGTAGCTTAAAGCTACCGAGGGTGTATTTATCAAATAGTGTTGCCAACTCAAAAAAACTTAACTCAATAAAATTTACCGCTTATGTTGTAGGATCGACAATGGATAATTTTATGCGTGCCATAAGGAATGACAAAATGAATATGACCCCTTTCTTTACAGGAGGTTTTTTTCTATCAACTAACACGCAGGGGATGTCCTCTATGAATGCAGTGCATTGCATTGGCGAATGGAAATTAGGAATTGAGGGGGGAAGGATGTGGTGTTTATTGAAATTTTTCTTAATTATCTGGATGCCATAGTGGGTGAGAAAAACATTAGCCAGAAGTCGATTCCACATACGAACGGTTAGGGTGAAATAAGAATTTTCTCTGTAATGCATTGTCCGATCCGCTCGCCAATCAATTTCAAATGGGTGTAAGTTCCTGGAATGTCTAGTATTTCTGACAAACATCCTTACATCAGGAATAAGAAGACGAATATCAGATGAACACACCATAATAGTACCGATAGAACAGAGCTAAACAACCCACATTTCGACAAGTTTCATGGGAGGCAATAGAATTGGATACCCTACTGTTCACAATCAACGCCATCGTTCTCCTCTGTTCACGGTCCAGTAGCTCCAGGGATTATTTTGAAGCTCCAGCCCATACATGTGAGTTGTACTCCATTTTCTGCCTTGTACCTTACGTGTGCTGTAACTAGAATTTCTCTTTGGATGGAAGATTCAAGAACCTCGAACTTCGGAAATTTTTTGATTACTCGGTGGCATTGCACTTTTATGTAACGTGCGCTGTAAGGAGAATTCCTTAACTTTGCTCGAAACTGTGTGTATGGCTCAATTATGGGTTTTACAGGAGCCACCGCTAACAAAGGTGGTAGCGTCTTAGATTACCAATTCGGAGGTCTGTCGCTACTTTGGTATTAGAGGAACTATGTTAGGTAAGGTTGAAAAAAGGGCAACTATGGACATATACCGGATTTTTAGTATCGCAACATTCATTACAATTTTACAAGCATTTGACATAATTTTGTTGTGGATTGTTCTCTTACTCATCTGAACGCCTTCAACGTTCAGATGAGTAAGTCATTCATTTAATGATGAATTACACTTCTATAGGGTAGTTGTAGAGTATATAGTCGGCAATTCCCGACTTTTATCATCCCTTGGCTGCTTTACCTAAAATGATGCTGGATAATTGAAGTTTATAGTGCCTATTTTTAGTAACTTCACATTTTTAATAACTTCAATGGCTCCATAAACGCTCATACTTTGGCATACCTTCGCCAGTTCCACCATCTATGAATTATTACTAGCAATTACTGCAGATGCCTGCTTATACATTTACTGAACTCTGAAGAAGGAACTCTCCCCTTTTGTAATCTGACATATTAAAGTGTAGTTGAAAATCTCCATTTAAATAAATTAAATGTAATTTTTTTCATCATAATTTTGTCGCTGCAATACCATGTCGGTTTCATGAAAATAGGGTTTGAGTCGGAGTTTTTAATTAGAATTTGCGGTTTTGTTTGGTTTCACGCGCCGGTCAAGTAAATGGTTGTATGGGATATGCCACAAAGTCCATGGCTGAAGGTTTTGTCGTCTGGCTGCTATTTGGTATGGGGAATTCGTGCGAAATTAATAAAAGTTAAAATTCCCTCGAAATAGCTTTATCATTTATTAAACATAATTGTATTTTGCGTTGTTGTGTTGTTTTTTCACTGTATGTGCGTGGATGTTGAACACAGAAGTGGTTTTGAGTGGCAAAGTCGAAGGGTTAAACAAATGGATGAAGGTGATATTTTTACACCAACAAATTAGTGGTTAACAAGTAAAAGCGTGCTTAGTTCGGCTAGGCCGAATCTTGGGATCATGGATTCTATGAAAAATTTATACAAAATATATTAAGATGAAGGGCATAATTTTATTCTACTGTCTACTATCTATTTTGAATGTTTTTGTATATAGCGTTCTGTTATGACTTCCAACAACTGTGCTAAGTACGGTCCAAATCGGTCTATAACCTGATATAGCTCCCATAGAAATCGGTCCCTCGATTTGACTTTTTGAACTCCTGGAAGCCTCCGGAATTTTTGTCCGATTTAGCTAAACCGGTCTTTCTATTATTAACCGCTGCGCCTTCTTTAACTCCCTAATATCTTATTAGGGTGGGAACACTTCGCCCTAAATGTGGATATCGAATTCGTGCCAATGAAGCCTATAAACGCTAGCTTTCGAATCCTGGCAAGAACATCGAAAAAAATTTTGAGCGTTGATTAGTCCCCCCTTAATGCTGGCGACATTTGCGAGGTACCATGTCATACATGGTCAGTAAATATAAGATAATCTACTTTAAAAAACACTTCATATGAGCCCCTTAATGACATGATCGGTAAATAAGTTGTGTTTGAGCGTAAGGTGGACCCAAGGGTCTTTGTCCCGAAAACCAATATAAATTCCTCGAAAATCAATCAATTTCCACCCCTATTAGCTTTTATATAACAGGGAGGTACTTTGGGGTGGGACGGCTTCCCAAACACATGGATCTATGTTATCGTGATATATATCTATTTGGCGGGTTTAGGGCGGCCCCCGGCCCCATCTATAGAAAACATGTTTTGTTTTTGGTGACTGTGACTCCGAGATCTGGTATTGTTTAAAATAAGGGTAAGGGGAAGTGTTTTTTAGGGGAGACATTTCGACTCAAATATAGATATCAAATTCGGGCTCCATTCGCAAAACCCTTTAATTGGAGCCCCATATTGGCATGGTCGGTAAATATGAATCATTTATAGGGTGTTTTGAAGCTAAGGCGTCCACCGGCACTTTGCCCTAAAAATAGATATCAAATACTCACAAATACCGTTGATTTGAGCAACATATTGCTATAGACGGAAATGAAGTTCAGTTTAGGCTCTAAAATTGGATATCAAATTCGTTTGCTGTTCTCAAATACCTTTCATTTGAGTTCCATATGGCCATAATGGGTCAATTAACCTATTCTCCTTTTTTTGGATGAAAAGCTCCACCTAGACTTAAACGAAAACTTTAATGTCATATTTGTAATCTACTCTCAAATATCTTTCATTTGAATCACATATAACGTCTAATATATTTGTTTAGATGATATTTGGGGCTGGGGCGGCCCGCTGGGTACTTGGACCCAAAATTTAATACAATATTCGTTTACCAGTCTCCAATACCTTTCAATTGACACATATATTGTGCCAATCAGTCCACTTTTGGTTTTGGGTGGCGTTTTTGTGGTAAGAGGGAGGATCCGCCACCATCCGATATCTAAAAATTATATAAAATATGTTTCCTACCACAAAAACCTACATAACCTATGAACATTTTAAGAAAATCGTCAGCCGTTTTTGATTCTACGGATCAAAAACCGAGTCTCAAATAGTCATGATGGTCAATATGCCCATTTGGGATGGTTTTGATGGGTGGGGTGACCCCCCAAAGCCTATTCCTTTTTCCTGATTACATTCGTAATCTACTCCCGAATACCTTTCATTTGAGTCCCATATTATCATACTAGTCCAATAGCCTATTTCATGGTATTTTGGGGTTGGGGCGGCCACCCAGTTACTTGGACCCAACTTTTTGTTAGGGGGAGGGTCCGCCCCCTTTGGATATAACATATGAAGTATCCTGTTTTCACCGGGTTGTCAAGCTCTACCATCTGTGAAAATGAAAATAGGTTGAACCGTTTTTGAGTCTATATATACAGACAAACAAACAAACGAGCAAAGCGCAACAATTTAATTTTTATATGATAGATTTCCCTTCTTTAAATCTCGCTCCTCCCTGATGTTTAATTTTTAATGTTCCCTTTAAACTTTAAACTATTTTAGTTTCCTTACTTTTATTTCTGACATGCCATGGGAATAGCTTCCTCCATCTGTTGGTAGCTAGTCACATTTAATGTTCCATTTACATTGGCAAACAAATCAAATTGAAAGAAAACAATCAAGTTCATCCATCTCACAAGTAGCATCAGCATTTCAGGCATCCTTAGAAACTCCATCATCATCTCGCCATCCTTGTCCTCGTCATCTTTTGAATATGAAAGTAACAACCCATCTGACGTAAGTCTTACCTGCCAATGCATAGTTTTTGAAGTTGATGGCTTCGTTGTTATGTCTTCCTTCTTATGGCCAAATCGTTGTCCTTATCATTCCTGTGTCAGTTTTTCTTATTTACCCGATTCCGACACAAAGTGCATCAGTAAGTTGTAAAAGAAAAAAAAAACGGAAAGTAAATGTCTCCATGGACCGTTTTTCCGATTGAACATTATCGAGTTTTCCATTTCAGTATGTGCGTCATGCTAAATTTAATGGACATAATTGGGTTAAGTGCTGATGGAATATTTCAATTGTTCTTAAGGCTATACAAATTTTGTTTTTAAATTTAATTTATTTGTTTACTTTGCTATTAGTTGGACAAAATCTTTATCGTGGAAAAATGGACAAGTAAAATCTTACTAATGCTTATCATATAAAAGGCTGGGCCAAGTCCTAGAAACCCACCACCATGCAAAATATTTCCCCTAATCAATATAAATTTCTGCCAAATCAGGAGCAAATTGAAGCTTCTAGGGATCGTAGAAGACTAATCAGGAGATCGGTTTATATGGAAGCTATATCAGGTTATAGACCGATTTGAACCGTACATGGTACGGTAGTTATAAGTCATAACAAAAGAATTTGTATAAAATTTCAGCCAAATCGGATAACAATTGCAGCTTCCAGGGGCTCAAGATGTTAAATCGGTAGATCGATTTATATGGGAGCTATATCAGGTTATTGGACGATTAGAACCGTACTTAGTACAGTTGTTGGAAATCTGAACAAAACACCCCGTGCAAAATGTCAGCTAAATCGGACAACAATTGCGGATTACAGGTGCTCAGATGTGCTATGGGAGCTATATCAAAATCTGAACCCATATGGCCTATTTGCAACCCCCATCGACCTAAAACAATATGAAGTATCTCTGAAAAATTTGGAGCAGATTTCTTTATTCATTCGAGCGCTATAGCGATTTCGACAGCCGGCAATGCGGTCGGACAAACGGACATGGCTAGAAGGTCCACTTTATATGGGAGCTATATCAAAATCTGAACCCATATGGCCTATTTGCAACCCCCATCGACCTAAAACAATATGAAGTATCTCTGAAAAATTTGGAGCAGATTTCTTTATTCATTCGAGCGCTATAGCGATTTCGACAGCCGGCAATGCGGTCGGACAAACGGACATGGCTAGAACGACTCAGAATGTCGAGACAATCAAGAATATATGTACTTTACTGTACTTTATGTACTTTATGGGGTCCCGGATCAATATTTCGAGGTGTTACAAATGGAATGACTAGATTAGAACCTCCATCTTAATGTGGTGGGTATTAAAATGACCTTTGACATGCCACAACTGAGATTGAGGAATCTTTAGGCACTTGATGCTTCAATCTGACTTGTGGCATGTCAAATAGAGTTTTACATTCCCAACTATAAAATCGTGAGTACACTAATCTAGTCATATTTTTTTTAATGCATCGAAATATCACATAACAGAGACCTCGCCATGTAGACAGGGCTAAGTGTGTGGGGGACCACCCCACTCCCTAAAACACCGCTAAATCGGGCATATTTACCGACTTAAATTAAATGGGGCTTAGATGAAATGAATTGGGGTCCACTTTCGGGACCAATTTTCTGGCGGTCTGCCCCTTTCCCAAAATACCCCACAAACAGCAATTATTTACTGACCATCGCAATATGGGGCTCAAATAAAGGTATTTGGGAGTAGAATACGAATTTGATGTCCAAATGAAGGATCATGTATTTTGGGCATCATCCCTTCCCCAAAGGTAAAAAATTTGGCGACCATGCCAATATGTGGCTCAAATGAAAGGTATTTGCCCCATCCCAAAACCCACCCGAACGGACATATTTACCAAATGGGACAATATGCATATCAAACGAAAAGTATTTAAGATTAGAGTGGGAACTTGGCATAAAAATGGCACCCTAAGTGTCGGAGGGGTACCCCACCCCCAAAAACACCACCCAACAGTACACTTTTCCCGTTTTGGCAATATGGGTATCAAATGACAGGTATTTAAGAGTAGAGTACGTACTTCGCATAAAACTTTCACTTTTAGTGCCGAGAGGGGTTCCCCACCCCCAAAAACACCACCCAATAGGACACTTTTACCGCTTTCGGCATTATGGGTATCAAATGTAAGGTATTTAAAAGTGAAGTACAAATCTGACATAAAAATGTATTCTTTGGTGTCTGAGGAGCCTCCCCACCCACCAAACACCCCAGCAGGACATCTGAACCAATTGGGACAATATGGATATCAAATGGAAGGTATTTAAAAGTATAGTAAAAAGCTGATATAAAAACGTATTCCTTGGTGTCTATAATATAAAAGTTCTTTGAGAGTTGACTACCAATCTGATATACGCATTTGGGATAGAGTCTGGCACCGGGCCACCCACTAAATACCCTTCAATAGTACGTGTAGCTCAATCGGGATAATATGGGGATTTAACGAAAGGTCTATGATAGTAGAGTTCGAATCTTATGTTGATATAAGGATTCAAGTATATGGGTCACGTCCTGCCATTTAGCCGGACATGTAGATTTCGGCATTAAATGACTCAAATAAATTGTCTTTTAGGTCTTAGCGTCGAGGGACCGTATTGTATTCAAATGAAAGGACTTGTCAGAGGGCAATCACCTTCTCCGAATCCTATCCAAAAAAAAAATAAAAATTAAAAACAAGTAAAAACGTGCTAAGTTCGGCCGGGCCGAATCTTATATACCCTCCACCATGGATCGCATTTGTCGAGTTCTCTTCCCGGCATCTCTTCTTAGGCAAAACAGGATATAAGAAAAGATTTGCTCTGCTATTGGAGCGATATCAAGATATGGTCCTGTTTGGACCACAATTAAATTATATGTTGGAGACCTGTGTAAAATGTCAGCCAATTCGAATAAGAATTGCGCTCTTTGTGAGCTCAAAAAGTAAAATAGAGAGATCGATTTATATGGGAGCTGTATCGGGCTATGGTCCGATTCAGATCATAATAAACACGTATGTTGATGGTCATGAGAGAATCCGTCGTACAAAATTTCAGGCAAATCGGATAATAATTGCGACCTCTAGAGGCTCAAGAAGTCAAGATCCCAGATCGGTTTATATGGCAGCTATATTAGGTTATGAACCGACTTGTACTTTATTTGCCATAGTTGTTGAAAGTAACAATAAAAAACGTCTTGCGAAATTTCAGCCAAATCGGATAGGAATTGCGCCCTCTAGAAGCTCAAGAAGTCAAGCCCCCAGATCTGTTTATATGACAGCTATATCAGGTTATGAACCGATTTGAACCATATTTGGCACAGTTGTTGGATATCATAACAAAATACTACGTGCCAAAATTCATTCAAATTGGATAAGAATTGCGCCCTCTAGAGGCTCAAGAAGTCAAGACCCAAGGTCGGTTTATATGACAGCTATATAAGGTTATAGATCGATTTGAACCATACTTGGCACAGTTGTTGGATATCGTAACAAAACACGTCATGCAAAATTTCATTCCAATCGGATAAGAATTGCGCCTTCTAGAGGCTCAAGAAGTCAAAACCCAAAATCGGTTTATATAGCAGCTATATCAGGTTATGAACCGATTTAAACCATACTTGGCAGAGTTGTTGGATATCATAACAAAACACGTCGTGCAAAATTTCATCCCAATCGGATACGAATTGCGCACTCTAGAGACTCAAGAAGTCAAGACCCAAGATCGGTTTATATGGCAGCTATATCAGGTTATAAACCGATTTGAACCATACTTGGCACCGTTGTTGGATATCATAACAAAACACGTCGTGCAAAATTTCATCCCAATCGGATAAGAATTGCGCACGCTAGAGGCTCAAGAAGTCAAGACCCAAGATCGGTTTATATGGCAGCTATATCAGGTTATGGACCGATTTAAACTATACTCGGCACAGTTGTTGGATATCATAGCAAAACACGTCGTGCAAAATTTCATTCCAATCGGATAAGAATTGTGCACTCTAGAGGCTCAAGAAGTCAAGACCCAAGATCGGTTTATATGGCAGCTATATCAAAACATGGACCGATATGGCCCATTTACAATACCAACCGACCTACACTAATAAGAAGTATTTGTGCAAAATTTCAAGCGGCTAGCTTTACTCCTTCGGAAGTTAGCGTGCTTTCGACAGACAGACGGACGGACGGACGGACGGACGGACGGACGGACGGACGGACGGACGGACAGACGGACGGACATGGCTAGATCGACATAAAATGTCGCGACGATCAAGAATATATATACTTTATGGGGTCTCAGAGGAATATTTCGAGTAGTTACAAACAGAATGACGAAATTAGTATACCCCCCATCTTATGGTGGAGGGTATAATAATAAATGTTTGCATACTATGGCAATAGGGAGCTAAAATGATTGGTATTTGACAGTAGAAAACGAATTTGAGATCCAATTTTGAGACCAAATGTTTGGGGGTAGTGTCACCCCATAAACTCCCCCTAAACCAATTGCAATTGCGCTTAAATAAAAGGAATTGAACTGTAGACCACGATGCTGATATTTTTTCAGGGCTAAGTGCGTGGGTGGCCGTCCCATCCTACATACCCCTCAAACTGGACATATATGTGGATTATGGCAAAAAGGGGCTCAAATCTGTTTTATGACCAAGTGTTTCAGGGACGACTCATCTCATAAACTCCCCCTGAACCACACATATATACCGACTATAGCAATTTGGAGCTTAAATAAGGTTTTTGGGAGTAGAGTATGAATCTGATATCCAATTTCGGGACAAAGGGTTTGGCTACTCCAATCCACTACCAAAACCAAGAGAATGAAGTAGATCTAACATCCAAACTTTAATGGGCGGACACTCCCTTAACCATATTTTCAAAAACGCCAGATCTCGGAAATGGGTGGGGAAATGTAGTTTGTCTATAATAACTTAAAAACAGAAATTTGGGATCCTTATTCGTGGTGGGATAGCGCGGTCGCCACACCCCAAAGCCCGAAAAATGGAAATTTAATCCAATAATGACTATATTAGGCTCAAATGAAAGGTATTCGAGACTAGAGCACGAATCTGATACATGCGGGTCCACCTCACCCCAAAAACGCCCCCATACCGGACCTATTTACCGACCATAACAATATAGGGCTCAAATGAATGAAATTTGGGAGTGGAGCACCAATATGATATCCATTTTCCACATTGGGGCGAAATATCTGAAAGGCTAAACAGGACTTTTTTCCCGACCGTGCCAATATAGCGCTCAGATAAAATAAGAGAGTGAAAAAAGGCGCAGCGGAGCGGGCCCTGTCTAGCTATTAATAATTAAAAGTATTTGCGAGCATAGTACGGCCCACCCCAAAACCTACCAAATATACATATATACACCAATCCCGACAATATGGGACTTAAATGAAAGGTATTTAAGATTAGAAAACGTATCTTATATCTAATTGTCGGACCAAGTGTTTTTGGGACCACCCTAACCCCCAAAACACCACTAAATCGGACATATTGGGTTGCCCAAAAAGTAATATTTGCTGGCTTTTTCAATAATGGATTTAAGTGAATGGTTTTAGAGATTGGAAAATGAATTTGATATACAATTTTGAGGCCAATGGCAATATGGCAATATGGGGATATGACAGGTACTTGAGATATATGAGAATATATGCTGATATATTTTCAGGGCTTAGTGTGTGGGAGACTACCCCACTCCCTAAAACACCGCTAAATCGGGCATATTTACCGACTTAAATTAAATGGGGCTTAGATGAAATGAATTGGGGTCCACTTTCAGGACCAATTTTCTGGCGGTCTGCCCCTTTCCCAAAAACAGCAATTATTTACTGACCATCGCAATATGGGACTCAAATAAAGGTATTTGGGAGTAGAATACGAATTTGATATCCAAATGTAGGATCATGTATTTTAGGCATCATCCCTTCCCCAAAGGTTAAAAATTTGGCGATCATGCCAATATGTGGCTCAAATGAAAGGTATTAGAGATAAGAAAACGAATTTGATAACCAATTTTTAGGCCATATTTTTAGGGGACGCCTTATCCTGTAAACTCCCCTCAAAACCAATCGCAATAGGGGGTTTACAAAATAGTATTTTAGACAGGAGCACGATGCTGATATTTTTCAGGGCCAAGTGCATGGGGACCACCTCACCCCGAAAATACCCCTAAATCAGACACTATGAGAATATCAGGCTGAAATAAAGTATTTTAAGAATGGAGAACACCTTACATTCAAACTTAAATTCGTAGACAAATAAAGATGGAATTCAGATAAAGTCACTTATATTGTTAAACTGTTTGTCAAGTGATATACTATTTTCGTAGCATGGTATTTCACTAAAAGCTCTTTAATTGTAGAAAATAAATATTCCAAGGAAAATTTTGTTCAATATAAAGTAAAAGAAGGCGCAGCGGAGCGGGCCCGGTCCAGCTTGTTCTCTATATAAAAGCCTCATTCATAAGACTATTTGCAATCATGTGAGCATTATATCGTAATAGTTCAGGTATGATTTTTCACACAAGCCAGGCTAACTTCAATATATCTTCATATTACTCCCTTTAGCCTTATCACCAGATTTTCTGTCTTAAATTCGTCATATCTTTAAACTGTACAATATTTCAAAGGGTGTAATAACCACATGATTTTAAAAATGCTCAGACGAGGGCTTAAGAAGGCAATCTACTACCTATTTACCTTATACTCGTAATGTCAGTATTTTGTAACTGCGAGTTATTTGGTTCAACTTACCTGGTTTGCAGGTAACTCCACATTTGTCGAGATAATCTGTTATACAGTTTTCAATGATGTTCCTAGCCCGGCTAGGCTAGGCTAGGCTATATACGAATACCTGAAAGATAAATACGAATTTGTTTACTTATCTTCTAAAAAAATTATATGATATGGTATGGGCGTCAAATACAGCTGCTGAAGATTATCGATAGTGAAAAAACAGAAAAAACAAGCAGACCGATTGGAAGAACAACAAATACAGAAAAGCTCCAAATGTTTAAAGCACAGGTGATTACAGCTGTTTATGCAATTTTGTTTTAAGGGAGTGCATAAGATGACATACGTGACCTCCTTTCGCAGGATTTCATTGGCATATATTTCTCCTTTTTAAGTAAACCCAAGATATTATAAAAAAAAATTGCTGACTTATAATACATTGTAGCATTTGTTGAGTTTTATAATTTAGGTCAAATATCATTTGACTCTTAATGAAGCACTCGATGAAGCAGCAAATTAGTTGTAACTTCTGCATCCTGTCATTGCTATTGTTGGCATTGCATTGCAGTATTGTTAATTGTTTGTATGCCATGGTGATTTTGCCACTTTGTTGCCCTCTTTAGTTGGTGACTGTTCTCAAGAGCACCAAGTGGAAATCACAGTTAAGAACTTTTTGTCTAATTAAGTAATAAATAAAATACACATTTTATTGCATACATATATAGATGTTGGGACCTTTCTTTTTTATCGTACGTTTGCCGGAAATGTCTATTAACATTTGCTGCATGTAAGTTGCAACTTACAACCCATTATGAGACATTTCATACAGAAAGTAAGCCTGTATCGTTATCATTTTAGTTAATAAATAATAGGGGAATGGACTAGTCTTCCCAAAGACATCTGTATGTTTTGAATGGCTCAGTGTTACAGAAGCGAAGAACATAGCATATAGAGATATGTGCAGGAAAACAACAACCTAGATTCGGAAACATTGATGTGTGGGAAGAAGAGAGAAGTGGATTGTGTATAAATTATGGAATACAAAAGAGTATCATTGAGCTTAAGCTTGTATCGGATAACTTTCATTGATATAAGAGAAATATTTCCAAAATTTGCAAAAAAAATTACTGAAGAGTGATGCATTAGTCATCTAGTTTTGGAACCGGCAGTGTGAAGATGATGAAACTACACAAAATGAAAGACGGATTTAGTTAGTGGATTTAGTAATAATTGAAGCCACAGAAGTGAAAATCCAAAATATACATGCTTTCCTTAAATTTATGTCGATATATTTGTTTTAATATATCGAAAAGGAAGATCGCCCTTTTCGGATATCGACAAGAATACAAATGTGACGCCGTCAATTCTTAATAGCCTCCTTTGTCTGGTATTGAATTGATACCAAACGGTATTAAAAATAATTACCAATGACGCGAACAAAATAATACCAGGCGGTATTGGCAAAGTACCGTAATTTTTCTCAGCGTATTGTTGTGCAGCCTAGTGAAACATATATAAGCAATAACAGTTAATAATTTGCTTCTTCTTGTATTTGAAAATAAGTTCCACATTTTTAGGGCTTTTCTTTAAGCAAAATTAATTTTCATATATTTGTCGTTTCTCTTTCGGTTGATGTCAATTTCATTAAAATCTATTCAGGCGTTCGGGCGCAATATGTACCACAAAAACGCCTTCTTAAGACCCTTGGAAGTTTAATAATATATATAAAGCTGCCATAAAGACTGATCTGCCGATTAAGGATGTTATGCCCATCACAAGCGCAATTATTAGTTTCTTGACATCTCTGTCAATTACGGCTGAGATCGGACATAGTTGCTATATTGACCGATCTTTCGATTTAGGGTCTTACTCTGTGAATCTGTGGCCTGTTCAGGGCTTCTCGCCACTTTAACCAAATATGATCCAGATTAGCCCATAATGCGATATATCTGTGGATAAAGTAATGGAGTTATAATAGGATGATAAATATATCTATGGTGGAGGGTATCCAAAGCTCGACACCCGAACTCAAAACGTAGTTACTTGTTAAACTAATTCTGAGTTCAGCTAGTTTTTCAAATCTTAAAATTTAGGCCAAAACTTTTTTCAGGGTAATCAGGTGACAGATTCAGGGAGTGAATGAGGTAATAAAGGGTGATTTTTTTGAGGTTAGGATTTTCATGCATTAGTATTTGACAGATCACGTAGGATTTCAGACATGGTGTCAAAGAGAAAGATGCTCAGTATGCTTTGACATTTCATCATGAATAGACTTACTAACGAGCAACGCTTGCAAATCATTTTCAGTGAATGGGCCCTAGAAAAGTTGGCAGAAAATCCGCTTTTTTATCGACAAATTTTGTTCAGCGATGAGGCTCATTTCTGGTTGAATGGCTACGTAAATAAGCAAAATTGCCGCATTTGGAGTGAAGAGCAACCAGAAGCCGTTCAAGAACTGCCCATGCATCCCGAAAAATGCACTGTTTGGTGTGGTTTGTACGCTGGTGGAATCATTGGACCGTATTTTTTCAAAGATGCTGTTGGACGCAACGTTACGGTGAATGAACACATTTCGAACCGAACACTGATTTTGGTAATAAAATTCAATGATTTGCAAGCGTTGCTCGTTAGTAAGTCTATTCATGATGAAATGTCAAAGCATACTGAGCATCTTTCTCTTTGACACCATGTCTGAAATCCCACGTGATCTGTCAAATACTAATGCATGAAAATCCTAATCTCAAAAAAATCACCCTTTAGAAGTGTGAGAAAGATATCCCAGAATTAAAGTCAGACTGAATTTATTAAAATTATAATGCACTCCGATGTGCTGTCGGTGAGTGAGTGAGACAGAAGCTCTTAGAAATAAATCTTTAGTTTTTTATACCCTACACCACTACTGTGGTACAGGGTATTATAACTTAGTGAATTAGTTTGTAACACCCAAAAGGAAGAGAGATGGACCCATTGATAAATATACCGATCGACCCAGAATCACTTTCTAATTCGATTTAGCTATGTCCGTCTGTCTGTCCGTCTGTCCGTCCGCCTGTCTGTCCATGTTAATTTGTGTACAAAGTACAGGTCGCAATTTTCATTCGATCGTCTTCAAATTTGATATGGGCATCTTTTTCGGCCTAGAGACGAAGCCTAAAGAAATTGGAAAAACTCGGTTCAGATTTGGATATAGCTCCCGTCCGATTTGCAGTAATACAGCAATAAAATGGTCAATTGTCAACCGATTCTCTCAAACTTTGACAGGAAATCAATATAACTGGTGAATTTTATAGAAATCGGTTCAGATTTGGATATAGCTCCCATATATATATTCGGCCGATTTGCAGTAATACTGCAATAAAATTGCCATTTTTTAACCGATTCTCTCGAAATTTGAGAGGAAGGATTTTCTTATGACTCTCGATATTAAAAGTGAATATTATAGAAATCGGTTCAGATTTGGATTTAGCTTCCATATATATGTTCGTCCGATTTGCAGTAATACAGCAATAAAATGGTCATTTGTCAACCGATTCTCTCAAAATTTGGCAGGAAGGATTTTCTTATGACTCTCGATATTAAAAGTGAATATTATAGAAATCGGTGCAGATTTGGATATAGCTCCCATATATACGTCCGTCCGATATGCAGTAATACAGCAATAAAATGGTCATTTGGTGACCGAATCTCTTGAAATTTGACAAGAAGGATTTTCTTATGACTCTCAATATAACTGGTGAATTTTATAGAAATCGGTTCAGATTTGGATATAGCTCCCATATATGTGTTCTCCCGATTTGCAGTAATACTGCAATAAAATTGTCATTTGTTAACCGAATCTCTCGAAATTTGGCAGGAAGGATTTTCTTATGACTCTCGATATTAAAAGTGAATATTATAGAAATCGGTGCAGATTAGGATATAGCTCCCATATATATGTCCGTCCGATTTGCAGTAATACAGCAATAAAATGGTTATTTGGTGACCGAATCTCTTGAAATTTGGCAGGAAGGATTTTCTTATGACCCTCAATTTTACTGGTGAATTTTATAGAAATCCATTCAGATTTGGATATATCTCACATATAAATGTTCATCCGATTTGCAGTAATACAGCAATAAAATGGTCATTAGTTAACCGATTCTCTCGAAATTTTGCAGGAAGGATTTTGTTATGACTCTCGATATTACTGGTGAATTTCATAGATATCTCTTCAGATTTAGGTATAGCTCACATAATTACATATCGCCCGATTTTCACTCCTAGACCCTCTGCAAGCGCATTGATTGACCAATCTTCCCAAAATTTTGTACAACGCTTTCTTCGACGAATTCCGCAATATCCATGAAGTTTGATCGAAATCGCTTCGGATTTAGATATAGCTCTCATCTCCCGTCATTTGTCAACCGCAGTTATTACATTTTGAACATATTTGCTTTTCTCGAAATTTGATACAGTAATTTTAATAACCTACCTGAATACATCCGCCGAGGTCCATCAAAATTGGTTTAGAATTAGATATAGTCCCACTTTTATATTTAAAGGGTAGGTGTAGGGTATTATAAAGTCGGCACCACCCGACTTTTGCCTCCTTACTGGTTTTTAATATCCAAAGATGAGTTAAGGCTTTTGAACTTCGTCATGAAATTCGTATGGATTCCCTGGAAAATTAAGAAAAAAAAAATTTTATGAAATCACTCATATTTAGGTTTGTGCACTCGAATTAAGGGTACACAGTACGTTGTTCTAATAGAGATATTTTTCCATGGTAAATGTCTTGGAGGGAAAAAATGGAAAGCTATGAAAACTAAACAACATAACTGCAAAATTGTACATAAACTGCAAGTTTTCACCATTTTTAGCAGATGTTAGATTGTGGCTCATTAGAGAAAACACGCACTCACACACACACACACATACAAACTCATTAAATTTTTCACAATCCATGAAAACAAGCAAACAAACAATTGAAACGACAACATAAACTCCAATGAAAAATTGCATTCTTAAAGTCAACATCCAAACGAACAAGGCAACCGTTTGGTGGAACATTTTGTTTTTGAATACTCTTTTGTAATTCGTAGTGACCATTTAATGTTAGCCTATTTGCACAGATAAATTTTAAATTATTGCAACAATTTACGTTCATTCACTCTTATGGACATTAGTTGCAATTGGCCTTTGGGGAAATTAGTCACTTGTGTTTAACGCATTGGAAATAGCTGGAAGCCGTTTAATTTACTGTGTGCTATTAAAACAACCAATATTGGCAATGTTTTCATTATAAGCTAGAAATGTGTACATTATACATTAAACTGTTGCATTCTTTAAGGAGTGAAGCAAAATTTTACATTTTGCATTAAAAAACCAGTAGGGAGAGGCAAAAGATGGGCGGTGTCGACTTTACAATACCCTACACCTACCCTATAAGTACAAAGTGGGAGTTATATCTAATTCTGAACCAATTTTTATGAACCTCGGCGGATGTTTTCAGATGGGTTATTAAATAACCCATACCAATTTTCAAGCAAATCAAATATGTTCAAACTGTAATAACTACGGTTGAGCAATGACAACATTATTGCAACTTAATCAAAATCTGACGAACATACAGACGGGAAGTACATCTAAATCTGAATCAAGTTTTGACCAAACTTCTTAGTTATTGCGATAGGCATCGTTGTGCACAATTTTGGCAAGATTGGTGGATAAATGTGCTTGATAAAATCGGGAGATTTATAGATATGATTCGATTTCAATATAATTTACCAGTAATGTCGAGAGGTAAGAGAAAATCCCCGTTCTTGAGAGAATCGGTGAATAATGAGCAATTTATTGCAATATTTCTCAAAATAGGACGAACATATATATGGGAGCTATGTCTAAATTTGAATAGATTTGACCGAAATCTTTATATTGTATATTGTGGTAGTCGTCGAAGAGAGCATTGTAAAAATCGGGCGATATTTATGTGAGAGCTATATCTAAATATGAACCGATTTTTTTATAATTCACCAGTAATATCGAGATTCAAAAGAAAATCCTTTCCGCCAAATTTCGGTTAACATATTACCATTTTATTGCATTACTAGCTGACTCGGGCCCGCTCCGCTGCGCCTTCTTCTACTTTATATGAAACAAAAGTTTCCTTGGAATATTTATTTTCAGCAATTAAAGATCTTTTAGTAAAAAACCACGCTTCGAAAATAGTATATCGCTAGACTAATAGTTTAACAATATAAGTGCCTTCATCTGAATCCCATATGATCTTGTTGGTCTACGAATTTAAGTTTGGATGTAAGGTGTACTCCATTCTTAAAATACTTAATTTCAGCCCGATGTTCTCATGATGTCTGATTTAGTGGTGTTTTCGGGGAAGAAGTGGTCCCCAGATAATTGGCTCTGAAAAAATATAAGTATCGTGTTCTTCTCTCAAATACCATTTTTTTAAACCCCATATTGCCATTGGCTTAAGAGGAGTTTACAGGATGAGGCGTCCCGCAAACACATGGCCCCAAAATAGGTTATCAAATTATTTATCTAATCTTAAATACCTTTCATTTGAGACACATATTGGCATGGTCGAAAAATTTTGTCCCTTTGGGGGTGTTTTGGGAAAGGGATGATGCCCATAATACATGGTCCTACATTTGGATATCAAATTCGTATTCAACTCCCAAATACTTTTATTTGAGCCCCATATTGCGATGGTCACTAAACATTTGCTGTTTGTGGGGTATTTTGGGAAAGGTGTAGACCCCCAGAAAATTGGTCCCGAAAATGGGTATCAATTCTTGCTCTACCCCCCAATACCTTCCATTTAAGCCCCACATTGTCATGGTCGGTAAATATGCCCGATTTAGGGGCGTTTTGGGGAGTGGGGTGGTCCCCCAAATTCTAAGCCCTGAAAATATATCAGCACGTGCTCTATTCTCATATATCTATATATCATTTATTTGAACCCCATATTGCCATTGGCCTCAAAATAGGATATCAAATTCGTTTTCTACTCTCATTTAAACTCCGTATTGCAAAAGTCAGCAAATATGTCCGGTTTGGGGTATTGGCCCTAAAAACTATAAATATTCAGTTCCACTCTCTTTAAGAGCCAAATTGTCATGGTCGGTAAATATGCCCGATTTAGGGGCGTTTTGGGGAGTGGGGTGGTCCCCCAAATTCTAAGCCCTGAAAATATATCAGCAACGTGCTCTATTCTCATATATCTATATATCATTTATTTGAACCCCATATTGCTATTGGCCTCAAAATAGGATATCAAATTCGTTTTCTACTCTCATTTAACTCCGTATTGCAAAAGTCAGCAAATATGTCCGGTTTGGGGTATTGGCCCTAAAAACTATAAATATTCAGTTCCACTCTCTTTAAGAGCCAAATTGTCTTGGTGAGCAAATACGTCCTATTGGGGTTTGTTATGGTGGCGGACGTCCGCTAGACAGTTGGCTCCTAATGTTGATATCAGATACGTGGTCTACTCCCACATACCTTTAATTTGAGCCCCATATTTCCATAGTCGGCAACCATGACCGGATTGGGGGTGTTTTGGGGGATGGGCTGCCACTCAGGGAGTTGGCCTTGAAAATATATATCGGATTCGTGTTCCACTTTAAAAACCCTCTTATTTGAGCCTCATATTGCAATAGTCAGAAAATACTTATTATTTGGGTGGTGTTGTGGGGGTGGGTTGGCTCCTTAGACACTTTTCCCGAATATTGATATCAAATTCGTGTTTTACTCCTGAAGACCTTTCATTTGAGCCCCATATTGCTATGGTCGTAAATTTGTCCCCTTTGGGGGATGTTTTTGGTGAGAGGCGGCCCCCCAAACACTTGGTCCCATATTTGGATATCAGATTCGTATTCTGCATTCAAATACCTTTTATTTAAGCCCCATATTCCCATGGTCAGTAAATAAGTCCGTTTTGGGGGGTGTTTTGGGAAAGGGACGGACCCCCAGAAACGTGGTCCCATATTTGCATATCAGATTCGTATTCTACTCGCAAATACCTTTCATTTGAGTCCCATATTGCCATGGTCGATAAATATGTCCGATTTAGGGGTGTTTTGGGGCTTGGGGTGGTCCCCCTAGCACTTGGTCCGACAATTGGATATCAGATACGTTTTCTTATCCTAAATACCTTTCATTTGAGTCCCATATTGTCGTGATTGGTCTAAATATATGTTTGGTAGGTTTTTGGGTGGGGCAGCCCCCCTAGGTACCCCATCCGAAATTTGGATACCAAATTTTTATTTTTAGGGTACCATATAAGGGCACACAAAATTTCGCTTAAATCGCACCACCCATCTCCGAGATCTGGCGTTTCTGAAAATTAGGGTAAGGGGGAGGGTCCGCCCCCCCCTTCAGATATCAAAAAATGTAGTACCCTATTTTCACCACGAGATCATTATGCACCATCTGTGAAAATTTCAAGAAAATCGGTTCAGCCGTTTCTGAGTCTATAAGGAACACACAAACATACAAACAAACAAACAATTGATTTTTATAAAGGGTGATTTTTTTGAGGTTAGGATTTTCATGCATTAGTATTTGACAGATCACGTGGGATTTCAGACATGGTGTCAAAGAGAAAGATGCTCAGTATGCTTTGACATTTCATCATGAATAGACTTACTAACGAGCAACGCTTGCAAATCATTGAATTTTATTACCAAAATCAGTGTTCGGTTCGAAATGTGTTCAAATTTTGACAAATTTTGTTCAGCGATGAGGCTCATTTCTGGTTGAATGGCTACGTAAATAAGCAAAATTGCCGCATTTGGAGTGAAGAGCAACCAGAAGCCGTTCAAGAACTGCCCATGCATCCCGAAAAATGCACTGTTTGGTGTGGTTTGTACGCTGGTGGAATCATTGGACCGTATTTTTTCAAAGATGCTGTTGGACGCAACGTTATGGTGAATGAACACATTTCGAACCGAACACTGATTTTGGTAATAAAATTCAATGATTTGCAAGCGTTGCTCGTTAGTAAGTCTATTCATGATGAAATGTCAAAGCATACTGAGCATCTTTCTCTTTGACACCATGTCTGAAATCCCACGTGATCTGTCAAATACTAATGCATGAAAATCCTAACCTCAAAAAATCACCCTTTATATAAGATACTTCTAGGAATCGACTAAGGATGAACGAGAGACCGGCTTACATAGAAGCTATATCAGGTTTTGGACCGATTTAGGCCGTGTTTGGCACAGTTGTTGAAAGCTATAATATGACACCACATGACACAAATTGCGGCTTGTAAGAGCTCAAGAAGTAATATCGGGAGATAGGTTTATATGGGAGCTATATAAGTTTATAGACCGTTTCGGACCGTGCTTGGCACAGTTGTATGAAGTCATAACAGAACACTACGTGCAAAATTTCAGGCAAATCGGACAAAAATTGCGTCTTCCAGGGGCTCAAAAAGTCAAATCGGGAAATAGGATTATATGGGAGCTATATAACAGTTTATACACCGATTTGGACCGTACTAAGTATAGTTGTTGGAAGTCATAACAGAACACTTCACTTCGCAAGATCGGTTTATATGGGGTCTATATCGGGTTATACACCGATTCGGAACGTACTTAGCACAGTTGTTGGAAGTCATTACAGAACACTACGTGCAAAATTTTAGCCAAATCGAAATGTTGAGACGATCCAGAATATATACTTTATGAGGTCCCAGATCCATATTTCGAAGTGTTACAAAAGGAATAACTAGATTAGTATGCCCCCATCTTATGCTGGTGGGTATAAAAAGATCAGTACCCAAAAATTTTTTGAAGTTATAGTCTTTTGTTGTGAGCCTCTAACAGATGCTTTATGACTTGGTCCAATAGTTTGCATATTTAAATGTGTTTGAAATTTTGATCGAATAAAAATGCTATTTTGTACTAATAGCAGTCTTTTGTTTCTAATACCTCGAAATGCCCCCAAATTCTTGATAGCTTCACATTTAGATCTATCTGTCATGTCTTCTCGTTTATGTAGATCATTTCGTATAGTTCACATATAGATTGAGACCTTGGAATTTCTTGAGCTTGTAGAAGCTTCTATGTTCACCCATTTGGCTTATATAGGGGGTTATATTTAGGCATTATCTTTTTGGCAACACTGGTTTAAACAGCTTAAGCGCCTTTCTTGTTTTGTTTCACTGTCAAACATCTTCGTTTCAGTAGAAATTTAACCATGAATCGTCTTACAAACGAACAATGCATGCAAACTATTGAATTTTATTATCAAAATTCGTGTTCAGTTAAGAAAGTTCATCACGTGCTACTTGTCGATCAGCGACATAGCTCAATTTTAGCTCGATGGATACGTTAATAAGCAGAATTGTCGATTTTGCATTGCATTGTTGATCGAGAATTGCAAGAGCTACCAATGCAACCAGAAAAAGTCACAGTTTGGTGCGGTTTATGGGCTGGTGGCATCATTGGACCGTACTTCTTCAAAGATGTTGCGAATCGTAACGTAACTGTGAATGGTTAGCGCTGCCGTGAGATGATATTCAACTTTTTTTTGCCCGAAATGCAAGTGTTTGCATTGCATTGTCGATCGAGCATTGCAAGAGCTACCAATGCATCCAGAAAAAGTCACAGTTTGGTGCGGTTTATGAGCTGGTGCAATCATTGGACCGTACTTCTTCAAAGATGATCCGAATCGTAACTTAACTGCGAATGGTTAGCGCTGCCGTGAGATGATATTCAACTTTTTTTTGCCCGAAATGCAAGTGTTTGACTTGCATGAGTTTGCACTGCATTGTCGATCGAGCATTGCAAGAGCTACCAATGCAACCAGAAAAAGTCACAGTTTGGTGCGGTTTATGGGCTGGTGGCATCATTGGACCGTACTTCTTCAAAGATGTTGCGAATCGTAACGTAACTGTGAATGGTTAGCGCTACCGTGACTTGATATTCAATTTTTTTTTGCCCGAAATGCAAGAGCTTGACTTGCATGACATGTGGTTTCAACAAGACGATGCCACATTCCACACAGCACGCGTAACAATCGACTTATTGAGAGGCGAGTTCGGTGAACTTTTTATGTCATGTTCGAGACCGGTCAATTGGCCGCCTAGATCGTGTGATTTAACGCCTTTAGACTATTTTTTGTGAAGCTATAGTAAAGCTCATGTCTTCAAAGATGTTGCGAATCGTAACGTGACTGTGAATGGTTAGCGCTACCGTGAGATGATATCTAACTTTTTTGTCCAAAATGCTAGAATTTGACTTGCATGACATGTGGTTTCAACAAGACGATGCCACATTCCACACAGCACGCGTAACAATCGACTTTTTGAGAGGTGAGTTCGGTGAACTTTTTATGTCACGTTCGAAACCTGTCAATTGGCCGCCTAGATCGTGCCATTTAACGCATTTAGACAATTTTTTGTGAAGCTATAGTAAAGCTCATACGGATAAGACCGCTTTAATTGAGACATTGAAGCATTTATTCGTGAGATACCGGCTGAAATGTTGGATTAAGCGGATGGGCCATTGGATTAGGCGGATGGGCCATTGGAGGCGCAGTCACGGTCAACATTTGCATGATATAATCTTCAGCTCAATCCAAGTATAGTCCGATCTGGAATATATTCGATACGAATATCAAGGGCCCTAATGAAATTCACTATTCCAAATTTCGAACTTAAACTCGCATTATTGGGACGATTTTCACCAAAATTTTGGATAATAATCCATTTTTCGAAAGTAAACACGAATTAACATATACTTGAGCCTCTAGGGCCGCAATTTTTATTCAATTTGCATAAATAAACTACATAAACCGATCTCCCGATTTGGCTTCGTGAGAACGGAATTTTTACGAATTTTCCAAAATTTTGCACAATGACTTCGGCTACGACTTCCAACATCCATGCCAAGTATAGCCCGAATCGATTCATAACCTGATATAGCTCCCACATAAACCTTTATCCCGATTTGACGCCATGAATACTTAAATGATGCAATTCTTATCCAATTATATAAAAACAAGTAAATGAGTGCTAAGTTCGGCCGGTCTGAATCTTATATACCCTCAAACATGGATCGCATTTGTCAAGTTCTTTGCCCGATATTTCTTAATACGCTAACAAAGGATAATGGATAAGAATCGCTATGCTTTTGGAGGTATATCAGGTTATGGACCAATTCGGACCATATTAGGTTCGGATAGCAGGGGCCCAATCGAACTCAGTTTTCAAGACTTCAGCGAAATTGCGTTAAAAATGCATTAAATATGGCAACTACATCCAAAAATAGTCAGATCTTGACCATATTCGGTTAAGACATCGATGGGCCTAAAAAAGATCATTGTTCTAAATTCCAGCGAAATCCGAATAATTGCGGGTTTTTGGGCTATAACTATCAAATGGTGGACATGGGATTTGTTGCTTGACATATCATTATCATTTTTATACCCATCACCATAGGATAGGGGTATACTAATCTATTCATTCCGCTTGTAACACCTCAAAATTTTCGTCTAAGACCCCATATCTTATATATAAAAATCAATTTGTGTTTGTTTGTTTGTTTTTTTGTATGTTTGTGTGTTTCTTATAGATTCAGAAACGGCTGAACGGATTTTCTTTAAATTTTCACAGATGGTGCATAATGATGCCGTGGTGAAAATAGGGTACTACATTTTTTGATATCTGAAAGGGGGGCGGACCCTCCCCCTAATTTTCAGAAACGCCAGATATCGGAGATGGGTGGTGCGATTTAAGCGAATTTCGGATGGGGTACCTAAGGGGGCTGCCCCACCCTAAAACCTACCAAACATATATTTAGACCAATTACGACAATATGGGACTCAAATGAAAGGTATTTAGGATAAGAAAACGTATCTGATATCCAATTGTCGGACCAAGTGCTAGGGGGACCACCCCAAGCCCCAAACATACCCAAATCGGACATATTTACCGACCATGGCAATATGGGACTCAAATGAAAGGTATTTGCGAGGAGAATACGAATCTGATATCCAAATGTGGGACCACGTTACTGGGTCCCACATCCCCAAAACACCCCCCAAACTGGACTTATTTACTGACCATGGGAATATGGGGCTTAAATAAAAGGTATTTGAGTGTAGAATACGAATCTGATATCCAAATATAGGACCAAGTGTTTGGGGGGCCGCCTCTCACCAAAAACATCCCCAAAGGGGCAAATTTACGACTATAGCAATATGGGGCTCAAAGGAAAGGTCTTTGGGAGTAAAGCACGAATTTGATATTAATATTCGGGAAAAGTGTCTATGGTAAGTATTTTCTGACTATTGCAATATGAGGCTCAAATAAGAGAGTTTTTAAAGTGGAACACGAATCCGATATATATTTTCAAGGCCAACTCACTGAGTGGCCGCGCATCCCCCAAAACACCCCCCAAGCCGGTCATGTTTGCCGACTATGGAAATAACGGGCTCAAATTAAAGGTATGTGGTAGTAGACCACGTATCTGATATCAACATTAGGGGCCAACTGTCTAGCGGACGTCCCACCACCACAACAACCCCCAAATAGGACGCATTTGCTCACCAAGACCATTTCGGACTTTAAGAGAGTGGAACTAAATATTCATAGCTTTTAGGGTCAATATTTGCTGACTTTTGTAATAAGGAGTTTCAATGAGATTAGAAAATGAATTTGATATCCAATTTTGAGGGCAATGGAAATATGGGGTTTAAATAAATGATATATAGATATATGAGAATAGAGCAACCATCCCAATATGTGGCTCAAATGAAAGGTATTTGAGATTAGAAAACGAATTTGAAAATCTATTTTAAGGCCATGTGTTTAGGGTACACCTCATCCTGTAAACTCCTCTTAAGCCAATGGCAATATGGGGATTAAATAAATGGTATTTGAGAGAAGAGCACGTTGCTGATATTTTTTCAGGGCCAAGTATCTAAGGGACCACCTCTCCCCCGAAAACACCACTAAATCAGACATTATGAGAATATCGGGCTGAAATTAAGTATTTTAAGAATGGAGTACACCTTACAGCCAAACTTAAATTCGTAGACCAATAAAGATCATATGGGATTCAGATAAAGGCACTTATATTATTAAACTGTTAGTCAAGTTATCATGGTATTTCACTAAAAGATCTTTAATTGTCGAAAATAAATATTCCAAGGAAGCTTTTGTTCCATATAAAGTAAAAGAAGGCGCTGCGGAGCGGGCCCGGGTCAGCTAGTAGTATATATATTCTTGATCTTCTCGTGTTCTGAATCGATCTATCCGTGGCTGTCCGTCCGTCCGACCATCCGTCCGTCTGTCAAAATCACGATAGAGGTCGAACGCGTGAAGCTAGCCGCTTCAAATTTGGTACAGATACTTAATATCGATGTATCGTTGGGGATTGCAAATGAGCCATACCGGTTCAGATTAAGATATAGCTCCCATATAAACCGATCTCCAGATTTGACTTCTTCAGCCCTTGGAAGCCGCAATTTTTGTCCGATCTGGCTGAAATTTTGCATGTAGTGTTCTTGCAACAACTGTTTAAATACGGTCTAAATTTATTACTGATACAGCTCCCATATAAATCGGTCTCTCGATCATCCTTGTTCGGTTTTTTTTTTTTAATTTTTGCTGGTTTGACAGAAGTTTGGTATGTAGAGTAAAATTATGTCCAACAACTTAATTTATTTTGTATAAATTTTTAGCACAATACCATGGTCCCATGATTCGGCCCGGCAGAACTAAGCACGCTTTTACTTGTTTAGTTTCTGCCTTTAACAAAGAGCGCACAAGGTTCGGTTGAACTTTTCTCATTTTCTCATTAAGAAATTTAAGATCATAACTGTTTCCCCATTTAACCTTAAATCAAAATAAAAGCTTAACATTTTGCTCAAGTATTTGTTGACTATTACGTCAGCAAATTGTTGCTGCATACCAAAAATGCCATTTTCAAAAGTTATAAATTAAATAAAATACAATTTAATGACAAATAAATATTAACTTAAAAACTATGCACTGCCTGCTGTTCAGCTCTTGTTGTTGCTTCCAATTTTCGAGTTTGTTTGTTGTGTTTTATTTTTATTTTTTTCAGTTTTTTTGCAAAAGTTTGGAGAAAAAGTTATCATTCGCAGTGCACTCGCAATTCTAAACATCCTCCATCCGAGACCATAAAGTATTTCCAAAGCTATGCCGCAACCACTGCGAAATAAACAGACACATTTCGTAGAAATGAAGTTGTTAATGGAGTAGCAGAGCTCTAAGGCTGTAGCTGATGGTATGTTGCCATTTATGGTAGATTTAGGGTTGCTGCTAATAGGAAAAAGCCTTCTCTATCAAATGACAATATGACCAAATAATTTTCCTTGTTCGATCTAAGGAAATTTTTGTGGCATCTTAGTAGGGACTGGCCAAATCTTTTAAATCCTCCACCATGGATAGTGCATGTCAAGTTCCCTGGACGATACTTTTCTGTGGGCATGTCAACAGGATTACGACTGCGCTAGTGGAGTCTTTCGAAAATAGTTGTCCTTTTCGAGAAAGAAAGTCAGGTCCGGAGACTTTATAACACAGCACATCGTAAAACAGCAGAAGTATATTGGGATGTGTATTACACACGGCTTAAGGAATACAATAAGATTACCAAGGCAGCAAGACGTGCCTCCTGGAAGATTTCTGCGACCAGGTCGATAGCGTTAATGACGCCGCAAAGATGAAAAAGTTTCACTCAATAACCCATGTCCAAACTGAAACGTTAGTAGACGACATGGGAGTGAGAGCAGAAACAACGGAGGGCATGTTGAGGCTTTTTATGAAAAAGCATTTTCCACAGGATACGACGGGATTCATGGAGACACAGAAATCTTGGAATAATTAGCTTGATCGAAGGTTTATCATAACGGAATTTATGGTCAAAGAAACCTTGAGGAGCTTCGACACCAAAGCTTTAAGCTTTGTGTCCTTTCTACTCAAAACCATAGAACGCATTGAGGATACCATGATAAAGAGTAGGGCATCCAGCGAACTGCTCAACTTCAAACAGCATACCTAAGTCAAGGGAATTTTGGTGCAGACTGCCCTGCATGAGGTTGTGCATAAAATAGAGGAATCCTTCAATGCCAGGCATACACATAATAATTTAATAATGTGCGTATCGGCACATTGATGCAATCCTTAGACCAGTACCTTGTGGACCGGGTCCTTAGAGACTGGATAAGCTAAAGAACAGGTGTGTAAATTGCGGGTCCCTTGGCATAAATATAAGGGAGAAAGTGTCACAGGGCACGCCACAGGGTGCCATTTTACCGCCACTCTTTTGGGTGACCACCAAAAATATTCTATTATGGATGCTGACTGAGGAGGGATTTGAACCCATCTGCTATGCAGACGATGTTATAATACTTCTTAGGGGTAAGGATCTGAACTAGTTATGCAGAAGGGCCGAAAGGGTCTTGCATATGGCATATGACTGGGCTAGTCCCAGGGGTCTCATTGTTAATCTATAGAAGACTGAAAAATGCCTGTTCACGAGGAAGACAGACGTGGGCCAATTTGACGCGCCATGTTTCCTCAATGAAACAGTTTCGATATCTGGCAAGGTCAAATAGGTGTGATCTTGGACATGGAATTGGAAGTGTCACATTCAGGAGCGTACTGAGAAGGCTCACAAATGTTGGTCGCTATGCATACGAGCCGTAGGCTCCAAATGGGGCCTGAATCCGAAGATAGCTCTTCAGGAGCATAAATAGACCAATACTTACTTACGTCTCAGTAGTTTGGTGGACCGCTGTGGAGAAAAAGTGCAACATAAGGACCATACAACAGGTTCAGAAAACATGTTGTCTTGGAGTGAAGAAGACTACGCCCACTAAGGCACTGGAGACTATTCTACAATAGATATCCGACCCATTGACATACAGATTAAGTGTGAGGCAGCCACTGCGACTATGAGACTTAAGGCAATGTGAGAATGTATTGAGGATAGGAGCAGCTCATACCATCGTTGTATAATCGACGATAAGAAATCTGGAAGGAAAGGAGACGACACTTGAGGTCGAGTGCGAGGCACTGATGCCAGCGGCACAGTTATGGATTGACGGAACCCTAGTATTGCCAACTGGAAGATCATGTTACACGGATGGATCAAAGCTAGAGGACAGAATGGGCCTGGAGGTCTACATTGAGAACCCAAGGACTAAGATCTGTTTTAGACTGCCTGACCATTATACGGTCCTGCAAGCGGAGATCTGGGCGATCACGGAATGCGTGAGGTAGTGTGGTTCTAACGCGAGGACATCGAGTGTGAACATCTTCAGGGACAGTATAATTGCCACAGGGGCAATTACAACCAGGAAAATAAGGTCAGGAACAGTCTTGCAGTGTAAGATGGAGATTAACGCCTTCTCTGAGGATGGGAAAATCCATATCGTTTGGGTGCCGGGCCATAACAGAGTAAGGGGAAATGAAAGGGCAGACGATTTTGCGGTGAAGGTCAGAGAACCGCCGATGATAAACTTGGTTAACTCGAAGCCTTTTGGGTCGACACAGCCCAATTTAAGGACGTGGGTGAAATTGTGGAACAGCGAAAGAGTTGGTAGGACGGCGAAAATCCTATGGGGTGATCCGGATCGTTAGAGGACGAGGCTATTACTGAAAGGAAGTAAGAAGGAGGTCAGTATAGCTTTTGGTGTCATAACGGGACACATAGGACTACGAGCTCAATTATACAAAATCGGTGCGGCAAGTGATGGCATGGTAGGGTATGTGGGGAAGATGATGGGCTAACGGACACCGGTACTTAGGTGGGGGACACGATACCCGACATGAACCAACTTAAAATTTTCTTTTTCGAGGTTACTTTTTAGTTTTTGGAGCGCACAATAAGTCGATCAGTGGCTTAGATGTATGCAGGCTTTACATAGAATTTTTTTCAGTATTTGGATAATAAATATGTTAATTGGTAAAGCTGGTAAGCTATCGATATTCGCAACATTCGATATTTCGATAATATCTATAATAAATATCGACATCGTTAATATCCTATCACCTGTTCTTAAAATGAAAATGAGAAGTAAAAACCAAGAGATCGGTTTATATAGAAGCAAAATCATCAGAGTCAGTTGAAAATCATGAGAGAAATCATTGTACAAAATTTTAGTCCAATTAGTGATTTAATATCGAAGCTATATCAGGTTATGGGCGATTCGAATGATACTTGAAATGTTCAACAAAAAGGACGATTGAAAAATAAATGATTGGGGTACATTCAGGATCGGATCGCTTATTATACCCACCACCGTAGGATAGGGGGTATATTTTTAGTCACTCCGTTTGCAACACATCGAAATATCCATTTCCGACCCTATAGAGTATATATATTCTTGATCGACAAAGTATACATATTTCGGATCGTCGTAAAATTCTAAGATGATTTAACGATGTCCGTGTGTCTGTCCGTCCGTCTGTTGTAATCACTCTACAGCCTTCGAAAATTGAGATATTAAGCTGAAATTTGGCACAGATACGTATTGTGGATGCCCGTAAAGTTCTACAACGGATCAAATCGGACCATATTTTGATATAGCTGCTATATAGACCGATTTTCCGATAAAGCGTCTAATGCCCATAAAAACTTTATTTTTCATCCGATTTTGTTGAAATTTGAAAAAGTGAGTAGTTTAAGGCTTCCCTACAACTGACCCAAATATGGTTCAGATCGGACTATTTTTAGATATAGATGCCATATAGACCGATCCCCGATAAAATCGAGAAGATTGTAAAACACATCTGAACTTGAGCGGAGTTCTTTAATACGACTTGCTTTACAAGCGCAATAGAAAACAAACCAAATCTAACTTCCCTTTTTCAAATTCAATTTATCCAACATTCCCAATATCAACAAACATCGTTTCCAAAACTCTTTTGGTCTTTGCATGGCGATCGCCCAACGGTTGATGCTGCCAGTGCTGTTTTTGTCTATAGGCAGTGATACCTACACCACCTGCGACGTACCTCTCGTTTGGTTTGTCTGTTTGCCCTTTCTTTTTATACCCTCCACCATAAGATGGGGGGTATACTAATTTCGTCATTCTGTTTGTAACTACTCGAAATATTCGTCTGAGACCCCATAAAGTATATATTCTTGATCGTCGTGACATTTAATGTCGATCTAGCCATGTCCGTCCGTCTGTCTGTCGAAAGCACGCTAACTTCCGAAGGAGTAAAGCTAGCCGCTTGAAATTTTGCACAAATACTTCTTATTAGTGTAGGTCAGTTGGTATTGTAAATGGGCCATATCGGTCCATGTTTTGATATAGCTGCCATATAAACCGATCTTGGGTATTGACTTCTTGAGCCTCTAGAGTGCGCAATTCTTATCCGATTGAGATGAAATTTTGCACGACGTGTTTTGTTATGATATCCAACAACTGTGCCAAGTGTGGTTCAAATCAGTTCATAACCTGATATAGCTGTCATATAAACAGATCTGGGGACTTGACTTCTTGAGCTTCTAGAGGGCGCAATTCCTATCCGATTTGGTTGAAAATTTTCATGAAGTATTTTATTCTTACTTTCAACAACTGTGTCAAAGAAGGTTCAAATCGGTTCATAACCTGATATAGCTGCCATATAAACCGATCTGGGACCTTGACTTCTTGAACCTCTAGAGGTCGCATTTATTATCCGATTTGCCTGAAATTTTGTACTACGGATCCTCTCATGACCATCAACATACGTGTTTATTATGATCTGAATCGGTTTATAGCCCGATACAGCTTCCACATAAATAGATCTCTCTATTTTACTTCTTGAGCCCACAAAAGGGCGCAATTCTTATTCGAATTGGCTGACATTTTACACAGGACTCCAACATATAATTTAATTGTGGTGCTAACCGCACCATATCTTGATATCGCTCTAACAGCAGAGCAAATCTTTTCTTATATCCTGTTTTGCCTAAGAAGAGATGCCGGGAAAAGAACTTGACAAATGCGATCCATGGTGGAGGGTATATAAGATTCGGCCCGGCCGAACTTAGCACGCTTTTACTTGTTTTTATTATTTGCCTATAAATAGAAATTTTTCAAGAAACTGGACAAATGCGACCCTTGGGAATTAGGTATGAGTATATTTCCGACAAATAATTTTTTCCGGAAATTCCTCAGCGGCAACCCTAAGAAGGATGAAGGCAAACATGTTTGTAGCATGCTGCTGCTGGCAGGACCTCCGCCAAAAGTAGTAGCCTAAGATGTGAAAATTTGCCGCGGATGTGAACGAAGGCTATGCTCTTTCCATCCCTACTATGACTTGAAGTACTTCAAATGATGAATATTATTTGCGTTTTTTTTTGGAAGGGAACGAAGAAAAAACTTTTAATTAAACATCGCTATTTTCTGTGTTTTTAGTTGTTTTTTTTTGTTTTTCGAAAGCTTTGATAGAGTATTTTCATGTTCCTGATTTCCATTGTTGTAGTCCTAGTTGGTACTTAAAATTAATATGACTACAGAAAAAAAAAGGAAAGAAGGCTCCCAAATGATGGTATGCAGTTAATGGAGAGCAAAATAAAACTGAGAAGAATTGTTTAGTTACAGTAAGAGTGGTGGGCGAAGGTTGTTGGTGTTGCTTTTATTATTTTTTTTTTTCTCCTTACCACAATGCCATTTCACTAAATATTTTTTCCCTGGGTCCTTTTCCTACTTTTATAGGCTTTGGAACTATGTGGCAGAGAGAGAAGATGGAGTGTAGACAAAAAATATCACCAACATAAACTACATTTCGGATCCATTTAAATTAAATTTAATTATAAATGGTTAAACACTTTTCGCTACTTTCTATTAAAACTCCAGGGAGTAAGTATTGGCTTCAAAGGCTGTGATAAAAAAAATTTTTTTTTTCAAAATACTCGTAGCTGTAGCATAGCAAGCAATTATAATGAACTTTAACTCTGAATTGGGTGACTTGGGATGTTGTAAACCAAGCAACGGTTCTGATTAGTTTTAAGTTGGCAGGCTTATCTTGGTCTTCCTTCACCTAGGTAGCTAAAATGTGCCACGAGTTCACCTATAGAACCTAAAAAAGACAGGTTGGGGCGTCGGGTTAGTAGCCCATCACGCGGAAAATTTGAAGAAATTACTTTGAAAAAGCAAAGAAGAATAAAAACCGATTCCCCCTATGTTGATTTGTGTATCTGCATCTGAATTGTCTGCACTGTTTATAGAGAGGGTGCAGTGAACGTACTGGAGAATGTATAGGAGAAGTACAGAATGGGCCAAATCGATCCAACTTTTTTGATATAGCTGCCACATAAACCAATATCTCGATCTGACTTACTGAGCTTCTAGAGCCCACAATTCTTATCCGCTTTGGGTGAATATATGCACGTTGCGTTTTGTTATGATTTCCAACAACTTTGCTAAGTATGGTTAAAATCAGTTCATAACCTTATATAGCTGCCATGTAAACCGATCTCCCAATATGACTACCTCGGTATTTGGAGGGCACAATTTTTACTCGATTTGGCTGTAAGTTTGGAGGTAGAATATTTATATGGTTTCAAACAGCCATGATAAGTATGGTCCATATCGGTCTATAACTTTGAAAAAGTTATAGAAAAAGTCATTAAAAGAACTTGTCACATCCGATCCATGGTGGAGGGCATATAAGATTTGGCACGGCCGAACTCAATGCGCTTTTACTTGTTTTTAAATAGTTTGTAGGTTGTCAGTATACTCAAATCACAAATCCCTTTCATTTGTATCCCACAATGACCTTTTGGTCTACTTATTTACTTGAGGTGTTTTGGGGGGCGAGACACTATTCTTATATAGCCTTCGTTTGATAGCCGCCTTTGTGGGGCTTTAGATGTGATGAGTTCTTACTTGGTTCTTAAGCCGTAAGCGTAAGTTTGAAGGAGGGACATATTTCAGGTTTTGACCCTATTGAATAGAACTGTGGCGAGTATGTCCACTATGAGGCTAAACGCCTAGGTTTTCATCAGAATACCAATAAAAAAAGGCAAATGTCGGGCGGAGACGACTGTATACTCTACACCACTGATTCTATGTACTACTTTTAATATATTGGGTTGCCCAAAAAGTAATTGCGGATTTTTTAAAAGAAAGTAAATGTATTTTTAATAAAACTTAGAATGAATTTTAATCAAATATACTTCTTTTACACTTTTTTTCTTAAGCAAGCTAAAAGTAACAGCTGATAACTGACAGAAGAAAGAATGCAATTAATTACAGAGTCACAAGCTGTGAAAAAATTTGTCAACGCCGACTATATGAAAAATCCGCAATTACTTTTTGGGCAACCCAATATATAGGACTTATCTCCAAATCTAGTCAGACATTAATTTTAAAGGGGTTTTAAACAGGAAAGCTATAAAAGTATTCCGATAGGGACAGCAAACGACGCCATATTTTTTTCCGTTCTTTTGACATTTCTCTTCAGTAAGGTTTGCTATTTCATGATGGAAAGATACACGAGCCAACGACGAGTCGAAATTATTAATATTTGCTATCGAAATTCGGAGTTAGTGGTCCCAACGTTTGGGGCGCTACGATGAGGCTCATTTCTGGCAGAATGGCTTCGTTAATAAGCAAAATATGCGTTATTGGTCAGATAGTAATCCACACGCACTCTATGAGTCATCATTGCATCCCGAAACTAGTAAGGACGGGCTAAAGTTGGGCGAAGCCTTTTCATACCCAACACCACATTGGATATGCAGGCTAAGTTGTCAAATTTAAAATTTGCCTGAATTTGATTTTTTGAGAAGATCGATTGATAAATGGGTTAACAAATCCCTTAAAATTCAAAATCGGGAAATATACATGGGAGCTATATCTATAACTGAACAAATTTCTATGAAGTTCATCAGTCATCAAAAGAGTTATAAGAGAAACCTTCGTGACAAATTTTGTGAAAATCGGTTGATAAATTACTAAATTATTGAGTATTATTAAAAATCGGACGAAAATATATATGAGAGCAATATCTAAATCTGAACCGATTTCTATTAAGTTCAACACCAATACCGGCAGACATAAGAGAATCCTTTGTGTCAATTTTAGTGTGAATCGGTTAACAAATTACTAAATTATTGCAATACTAGTCTAAATCGGACGAACATATATAAGGGTGCTATATATAAATCTGAACCGATTTTTATGAAATTCTCTAATAATGTCGAGATTTACAAGAGAATTCCTCGTATAAAATTTCGTGAGAATCGGTTTACAAATGACGATATAATTGCAATTTTAGTCGAAATCGGATGAATATATATATGGGAGCTATATCTAAACCTGAGCCGATTTCTATGAAATCCTCCGACAATATCGAGGCTTATAAGAAAAGCTCTCGTGCAAAATTTGGTTTTATAAATGACGACATAATTGCAATTTTGTTCAAATCGGACGAACATATAAATGGGAGCCCAAATCTGAATATACGCTTCGTCTCTAGGTCCTAGAGAATGCTTCTGCCAAATTTGAAGACGATCGTATGGAAATTGCGACATGAGCTTTGTACACAAATTAACATGGACAGAAGGACGGACAGACAGACAGCCGGAAAGAGAAACAGACAGATGGACATAGCTAAATCGAATCAGAAAGTAATTCTGAGTCGATCGGTACACTTATCAATGGGTCCAAATTATAATAGCCTGTACCACAGTTTGGTGCGGTTTATGGACCGGCGGCGTCATTGGGATATACTTCTTCCGTGATGATCAAGACCGGCACGTTTCTGTGAATGGGAATCGCTAACGTTCAATTATAACAGAATATTTTTATTCCCAATAGGATGCTATGGACTTGGATGTGGTTCCAACAGGACGACGCCACAAGCCACACAGCGAATGTCTCAACCAATTTATTGGAAACCAAGTTTGAAGAACGTGTTATCCCACGCAATAGTCTAGTCAAATTGCCGCCTTGGTCGTGCAATTTGACGCCGTTAGACTATTTCCTGGTAGAAGTCCTGGTTTAGCGCCAGGACTGCTTCAATGTCATCTTCCAATGCGTCAATTGCAGCGGGCTTGTATTTATAGACATGACCTTTAACGTAGCCCCACAAAAAATAGTCTAAAGGCGTTAAATCGCACAATGTAGTCGGCCAATTGACCGGTCCCGAACGTAAAATAAAATTTTCATCGAACTCGCTTCTCAATAAGTCCATTGTTACGCGTGCCATGCAAGTCAACCGCTTGCATTTTGGGCAAAAAAGAATTGGATATCATATCACAATGCTCACCATTCACAGTTAAGTTACGATTCGCACGATGTTTGAAGAAGTACGGTCCAATTATGCCACCAGCCCATAAATCGCACCAAACTTAGACTTTTTCTAGATGCACGCATTTTGACAATAAAATTAAAATTCAGGAGGAAATAGCTAAATCGAATTAGGAAGTGGTTCTAAGCCAATGAGTGTACTTATCAATGGGTCTAGCTCTTCTTCTTCATAGAGTTGCAAACAAATGCACAGAGTTATAATAAACTATACCACAGTGGTGGTGAAGGGTATGCAAATTCTGTGAACTTCTCTACAAAAACGTGTAGCGACACCCAGTTGTGCTAGGCCAAAAACAAAGGTACCTTTTTATTGAGCTAATAATTTAATATGACATCACTCTTTGTTTGTTTGAGAGAAGTTCCCCCTGGTCGTTAATGAAGGGGCTAAACAGTAACCCATAACCAATTTGACAACATTTTAAAGGACTAAGCAAAATAACAGAATTCCATCTGTCTGCCAGTTTTAAAACTAACACTGGCAAACTCTAAATGAATTAGCTGTTATACTATTTCTTAGACTATGAAATATCCTAAAAACTTTTTTTTATCAAAGCAACATTTTAAAATATTTTAATTTCTTTTCAAAAACCTAATTAAAAGTCTCCATGCAAGAGGCTACATCTCATCACCATCTACATTACTAATGACTTTACAGTCCAGAGGGCTGGGGGCCTACACTTACCACTTCCTCAATCGATTCACAGCCCATCCGAAGTGTTTATCTTTCGTTTGCCGGACTAAATGCAAAACAATTTCAAACTCACTTTTATAACTTTGCAACTTACCGCTCAATCCATGCCACCAAAATGGAGGCAGTGGAAATAAACTCTTTAGTGTGTCAGTGTTTATAAAATAAAAATGTCAAAACTTTGCCTAAAGGGGAAAACGGACTTGCATGAAACATGAAATTGCCAAGAACAACAACGGCAGCAGCAACTCCAAACAAACAAAAATTTAACTTAAAATTAATGGAGGCAAGTAGATGGAGAGTCATGGTCATGAAGCTCGAACACAAGTTGGGCCATGTGACATATAAATAAGATGTGACACAGATATCCATGTGAAGTTCAGGCAGTTATCCTTGCTGGAGAAGGATGAACCATGCAAATGGAAAGACAATTTTAAAAGCTCCTATGATGCTGAAGGCTGTGTTAAATTTATGGTGTTGATTCATTTACTGACTTTGGAAAAGTGGGAATAACTCTGAGATGAAAGGAGACTTAAATCGTGGCTAGCATACACATAACGCCTAATTAATACTTTGATGGTTATAGACGCAATTTTTTAATCGCTTTTAACTAAAGTTGCATGGCGTGTTCTAGGCTACAAGGGTGTTGTTATTTTAATTCTTACAGAAAGTGCAGTGATAAGACAACTTCAAAGGGTCACTTGAGCATTATGGCTGCAAATGGGCCTTAATTCGTGACTCCATCAAAAAAATTTAATGGAAAATCCACTAAAAATCTTAATTTTATTTGGAAAACTTTAAATGGCTATATCTCCTTAACTATGCCTCCTTGAGGGAAATGGGCCTTAATTTGTGACTCCATCAAAAAATTAAAAATTGCATTAAAAACCATATAAAAATCGAAATTTCACTTGGAAAACTTAAAATGGATGTGTATCCCAAACTATGCGTCCTAGAGGTAAATGGGCCTTTATTCGGTAGCCATCAAAAAATTCAAAATTTCATTGAAAATCCTTTAAAAAACGAAATTTCACTTGGAAAATTTAAAATAGGTGTATCTCCTAAACTTTTCGTCTTAGAGGGAAATTTGCCTTAATTCGCGACTCCTTCAATAAATTAAAAATTTCATTGAAATCCCATAAAAACTTTAAATTTCACTTATAAAACTTCAAAATGGCTGTATCTCTTAAACTATGCGTCCTAGAGGATAATGAGCTTTAATTCGTGACTCCATCAATAAATTAAAAATTTCATTGAAAATCCATTAAAAATCGAAACAGCTTCGAATGTGGCCTCTAATGTGTGCGTACTGTCCCATTACATTTTCAGCTCAATGATAAGTAGGATTTGAGGTAACTTGGAGGTTTAATCAACTCATGTTAGAGTAACTTCGGGAAGGATACATGTCAATTATACGAAAAATTACATAAAGCCCGTATTTGGATAGTTAAATTGACCGATCAATGTAAAAATTTATGACAATATATTATTTGTCAATATTACAAACATTGAGATGAGGTAATTGCAACGCTGCGCTCTTTATTTAAATTTTTCCGTTATCTGTATTTAAATTTAATTTCAATGCACCCTTTAATGTGTCATTTCGGATGCCTCAGCAAGATTTTACAATGTATTCGACTATTGTCAATAGTCATTCATTACAATGTTAAAATATATTTTCTTAAAACACAGCTTTTAGAAGATATCATTTCGAAAGTGTAATCACTGGCATGCTACAAATGCATGTAAGCATACTCTACACGAAAACTTTAAAGGCTTGAAGTTAAGATAGCTCAAGTCTACGCACATTGGAACATTATCAAATTTATTTAAATTTTTAATGCTGTTTGTACAATAGACCGTCCCATGCTATAAAAGAGTTCTTTTTTTGCAAATGGAGAAACCCATACTCTTCATTTTTTCCCCTTTTGATCACAGTAAGAAAAATACGAAATATTGTTGGATATACGGCTTTCTTTGGAACTTTTTTTGAATAGTTAAGGTCCTAGCATGAAATTGGTAAACTAAGTATACATTTATATAGAATTTATTACAAAACCGCAAATTATACTCTGCACAACTACTGTGGCTGTGATAAAATGTGTCGTTCGGCTCAATAATTCCTGCTGGTTCGGCTTAGCCATGTCCGTCGTTTTTTGTAACTAAGGTGGAGATTGCATTTGTTATTTAATCATCACGAACATTTACATATATCACTTTTTTAGCCCAAAGACAAACGCTATAACTTTTGGTAAAAATCAGTTAAAATATAGATATAGCTCCCACATATATAATTCGCCCGACTAAACTTATAAGGGCGTGGTTACTACATTTTCAACGGATTTGCATGAAATTATGTATGGAATGTTGTATTATTCATCTAAAAGCCTCTACTCCCATAATTTGGACCGACTTGGGTTATCTTCAAGAAGGATATCGAGGGGCCTAACACACGATTCATGATTAAATTATAGATGTTTGACAGTGAAGCACAACACGAAACGTGCGTGAGCTATTAAAACCATAATTGCCATAAAGATAATTGTTAAAAAAGCACCCTTTATATACTTTATTGGATCGGAAATGGATATTTCGAAGTGTTGCAAACCATCCTTCGGTGGTGAGTATAAAAAGGGAAGAATGAAAGGACAGAGCCTTGTGTCACACCTGCGGTTAATATATACTCATCGGATGAGAACTCATCTGGCTCGACATAAATCGGACGAAGTTATTAGTGATCAGTTCGGTTTTTAAAACGCGGTTTTTCTATTTTTTGGATGGGTTTTTTTTGAAAATTGCCATTTTTCGGATTCTTGCCAAAATTAACCGGTTTCTTATCTAAGGTTCATTTTATGCCATATTGATAATATCCCTAGTGATAATTATCTCTTTTATCGGATTGACAATTTTTCTTTTGAAATTATTGACTTGGGATTTGACCTTTGGTGGAAAAGTCTTTACAAAATTCATCGAAATTCTATCTTTGGAGAAAATTCCATTAATATTTTATCTATAAAGAAATTGTTATGGAATTATGGTATTTATAGAAAATTTAATTAAAATTTATTCTTTGGACAATTTTGATGACATTTTGTGTTCAGAGAAAATTTCATTAAAGTCTTCTAACAAAAGTCATTTAATTTTGTCTTTAGGGAACATTTCATTCAAAACTTTTTTCTTCTCAGAAAATTTTATCTACTACTAAAGCTACCAGGAACATTCCATTTAGGAACAGGAGATACTTCTCTCATATTAATAACTACAATCCGATTCAAGTTTAAACTCAATGATAAAGTGCCTACTTTTTTATGTCGAGTCCGAACGGCATGAAAGGGGGAAAACCACCGACGAAAATTTTTCTGATGTTCACGCCGGGATTTGAACCTACGGATTCGATGTTATAGACGGACGTGCTTACCTCTGCGCCACGATTGCCTCCTCTAACATTTAATTAAATTTTTTAAAAGGGTTTACTTTTATAGAAAAAGCAAGTAAAAGCGTGCTAAGTTCGGCCGGGCCGAATCTTATATACCCTCCACCATGGAGCGCATTTGTCGAGTTCTATTCCCGGCATCTCTTCTTAGGCAAAAAATGATATAAGAAAAGATTTGCTCTGCTATTAGAGCGATATCAAGATATGATCCGGTTTAGACCACAATTAAATTATATGTCGGAGACCTGTGTAAAATGTCAGCCAATTCGAATAAGAATTGCGCCCTTTGGGGGCTCAAGAAGTAAAATAGAGAGATCAATTTATATGGGAGCTGTATCGGGCTATAGACCGAATGAGACCATAATAAACATGTATGTTGATGGTCATGAGAGGATCCGTCGTACAAAATTTCAGGCAAATCGGATAATAATTGCAACCTCTAGAGCCTCAAGAAGTCAAGATCCCAGATCGGTTTATATGGCAGCTATATCAGGTTATGGACCGATTTGAACCATACTTAGCACAGTTGTTAGAAGTGATACTAAAACATTTCGTGGAAAATTAAGTCAAATCGGATGAGAATTGCGCCCTCAAGAGGCTCAAGAAGTCAACACCCAAGATCGGTTTATATGGCAGCTATCTCAAAACATGGACCGATATGGCCCATTTACAATACCAACCGACCTACAATAATAAAAAGTATTTCAAGCGGCTAGCTTTACTCGTTCGGAAGTTAGCGTGCTTTCGACAGACAGACAGATGGAGGGACGGACAGACGGACGGACATGACTAACCCCGAATACTTTATGGGGTCTCAGACGAATATTTCGAGAAGTTACAAACAGAAGGACGAAATTAATATACCCCCATCCTATGATGGAGGGTATAATAACCGGTTTAACCAGTTCCTCCAATTGGCAGAAACCTAAACCGGTTTTTTAAAAAAGCCTAATAAAAGTCTGTTTATTGATCACGCTATTTATTAGCTATACCAAAAGCAACTAGCTTTGATATAAGTGCAGAGCCACGACTTTACTCTCACCAAACTTGTGGAAGGGGCGTCTTCAACGTTCCAACAGAAATGCCATTAGATCAGTGGTGCTAAATACAAAATGAGATTGTATGCGTGAGTTACTCTCTATAAATGGACGATCAAGGATGAAAGAAAACTTACAAAGGAAAAGTGTGAATATACCATCCAGGCGCGCAGATTCATTAACGTCGAGACCATTTTAACTCTACGAGTTCGACAAATTAACTTAGGAATCGAACTAGATACGTTTTCTATCGCTGGGTGTGGTTGATTGGTTTCAGCAGGGAGGAATTCCACGCAAACATTTTAGCCAGAAAACTAGCCTTATCATCCTGGTCAGTGACCAGAGTCGGGATAGCCCACGAGTTACCCTTAATTTTTTTCACAAATTACCGAAAACTTTTGATTCCTCTAAGAGAAACAATATCTTTGGCATGTAGACGCAGTCGGTATAGAAACTTTTCGTTGGTGTAGAATCTTTTCGTACGAACGTACGTGTGCCGTATATATAGGACTAAGATCTTGTGGGGAATCAAAAGAGATAGTGTGATACCCAGGAATGTCAAAATCGAAAAGTTGCAAATTTGGCCATGAAAATTCTATTAATGAACAGGGACAAATTTCTCACAAGTGTGTCCGATTTAAGTTTAAGCCTCCTTTTTATAGTCGAGTCTGAATGGCGTGCTGCAGTACGCCAAATCTTTGGATAGACGTAAATGTAAAAAGTTGTCTACCAAGTGGTGTCGCTATGCGGCAAGCCGTCCGGACTCGGCATAAAAAAGGGAGGTTTCTTATCATTGAGCTTAACCATTAATCCGACTGCACTCACTGATATGGTAGAAGTGTCACCTGTTCTTAAATGGAATGTTCATGGGAAATTGAGTTTAGTAGTTAGTCTGCCGGCTTAGAAGCGGGAGGTCACCTGGCATGGATGGTATGACTGGACAGATGTATAAAAGCATCTGGTTGACTATATTTGATCATGTCGAGTTGATTCTCACACAATGTGTCGAAGTAGGCTATGTGGAAACGTGCCCGCGTTGTGGTCATTCTGAAATCGCCCGATCGATTGAGGAGCAATCCAAGATCATATCGGGGAATCAGTCTTCTCTCCGTGCTTGCAAAAGTATTGGAGAGGATAATGGTGAGAAGATTTAGAAAGCGCTACGAGGAGGGTACTTCCCTGTACCAGATTGGCTTTTTGGAGGAAAAAAAAAAACACTGTGGAAGCCTGAATCCATGTGCAGAACTATGTGAGAGAGTAGAGCACCAAATATATCCTTGGAATATATGTCGATTTCAAAGGCGCGTTTGATTACCTTTCTTGGCGTAGTGTATTCACGAGTTTAGGCGAAAAAGGTTGTCGGGAACTTTCTCTTGGGCGTAGGTATTTCTATGATAGAAGAGCTTACGTGGTTGGTGCAAAATCAGTGCAAATGCGGATGAACTGCTTATCCTAGTTGAAGGCGATTTGGGACTTGCGCAGGAAACTCGCGGTGAGCTGGCCATGGGCATTGTGCGCGAACGGAGCGATCGTGTTGGTGTTGACATCGTGGCTGGCTTGCTTGCCTGTGCGTAGGACTTTTTCGACAGATGCACTACAGATAATACTTGGCGCGCTCCCGCTTGATTTATTCGTGAGTCACATGACTGTTCTGTATAGTGTGAGAAAAGGAATTCTATTAGTGCGTGAGGATTGGCTCACTGCTTCTGAGCAGGCAGAGGGCTTCCCATTCCCTTCTGCGGCTCATGGCGCTTCTTTTGGGGCGTCTTGATGGAAGTGTCTAGGTGGAAAACCAGATGGACGAACATTGACACTGGTCGGGGGACTTACGAATTTATTCGTGAAGCTACGCTCGTACAAGACCGCCCGGATTTTGGCTTCGGCCTAGGTCTGGGCTTCATACTGACGGGACATGGCTCCCTTAATGCATTTTTGCAACCGAGGAACTTGTCCGCGACTGATGTGTGTGTCTGTGGCACACCTGAGGACTGGAGGCATGTACTGACGAATGCCCGTATTATGCAGACATTAGAAATTCAGGCGCGATGGGCATAAGCGAGGCGGTGTGGCGGGCTGGCCACCTTTTCCCGGGAAGTATTTATTAGGAGATGCACAAGACTTAGTGACGGCATGAATACACGCTAGTTATCCATTACGAGGTGTTGCTGACTGGCGTGACCGAGTGATTTGGTGCTGCGCATGACAAGGCCTCTCTTCGTTTTGCTGTTTGCTCTTCGTTGTTTCCCGTTGTTTTTGCGGTTGTGACCGTTTAGTCCCATGCTGGACGTGGTATGTTTGTGTTTATCGCCCTGATGTATGTTGTTTTGGTGCATACTCTGTATGCTGGCTGTTAGATCGACTTAGGGTGGTTCCTTTTCCTATGTGACCAATTCGGAACTGTTTGGGGTTCAACTGGTAGTAGTTTTTAAGCCTACGAAGTACGACCTGAGACTTTAATCTGATACCACGTGACGAGCCTCTGGAACTTCGGTTCCAGGCTGACAATGGTGAGGCCCCAGTGGGGAATAACGTGGATCAGACTCGGGGGGAGAGTATAAGCTCAGCGTGGAGTTGTATTTTCAACCGTGTGCCGTGACTCACAGATCGGAAAAAGTTTAACATGTGGAGGTGTTAGTAGACGCATTGTATTCACCCTTGGGCCTCGCAGGTTTGGGCCATAAGTGACACAACTACCAATCTGCCTTGATTTATAATATTCGAATCTTATTTATTCCATATAGAGCAACTTGGTTGTCTTCATGACCAATCAACCATCAGAGTTCAGCTAAATTGCTGAACTAGACGAAAGCAGCTATAAAAGCAAAACAACAGCGAACGAGTAATTCGAATTGTATTCAATTAAGACAATATTGAGTTGATCATTAAAACACTTGTTGATGGATGGTTGAGAGGTGACGCCCTAACAATCAAATTGCAAATCAATTGTAGGTGTAACTCTGCGACTAATGACAAGTGCGAGTTGGGTATGACATGACATCTAGGGACATCCCTCATCCGCACGCGGTGAGTGACACATTTTTTTTTTTTGAGAGTTTTGTGTGTTGTTTTTCTCTGTGTTAACGTTCATTTTCAGATTTGTAAGCAGAATTTATTATGGCTCTCAAGAACAATATGGGAAAAATTGTAATTACAGTATCGAAGTACTGAGCCAAAGTAACAATTTGTGTGCGATGCAATGCGATTCGCAATGAGTGCTGCTATAACCAAGCGTTAGACTTCAGTTACTGCCACTCCCTTATGGTCCCCTCTCTATGTTCAACGAACAAAGCAAATGGAAACGAAATGGAACTATAAAATACACTTTGGAATTCCAAATAAAGCAATCACAAATGTAAATCAAGTCGTATTCATTCATTCATCCTCTTGCCAGACTCACCAAAAAAGTACTGAAATAAAAAAGCGTGGCGTAAAACGCGTAAAAAACTCGTAATTCCTTGATAACAACCAGGCACTGTAGCTGAATATTGAACGCCAACGTGAGCGTGAACACACAACATTAAGGCGACCAACCGGTCCTGGCGAACAAGACATCTAACGAACAAAATGGAAAAAGGATTTTTAATTGTCCTGCCAGTGCTGTTGATATTGATGCCGCTTTTAGCTACGGCACAAAAACCACGCCGCGATGAGAATGTAAGCTAACAATTTAATTACTTTGCATTTGAGGGCCAAGACTATCAGAGTAACAGATAAAGCTACATAGAAAATTGAAAAAAGTGAATACAAAAAAGGCAAACAAAAAAAATTCGAGACAATGGTTACTGTTTAAAATATCCCGTGGGAAACACTTTGAATATTGCGATCAAGAGCGAGAGGGCATTAAATGGTTACTAAAGTAGTTTATAGAGTTGGTCTCCTAAATAAACTAATTGGTGGAATCTCCATAAATATGGTGAATGGTTTCCGTACGGCAAGTCCCTGAAGTAATAAAAATGAATTTGAGTAAATTGTTCAAATTTGTGAAGTATACCGCCAAAGGATGGTATAAAATTCCAAGCCGATCTAGCCATGTCAGTCTGTTCGCAGTTGGAATTACTTTGAAACTATGGAGACATGTTAAGTGCGAAGATGTGTTATATCGTGGTATATCTACACATAGCGCCCTAAAAGTCGTTTTTATAATCCGATTTAATTAATTTTGAATTCCTGGAAATCAGTACGGAATAGGGTCTAGATGGGTCCATATTTAGATATAGGTGCTAAATATACTCTTCCAATTGAAGGTGCTGGGACCATAAAACTTACATATATTGTGCCTGAAGAAAGTTGAAAACTTTCTGTTTAATAACATGTGAAAATATAATAAGTTTGGCCGGACCGAATCTTGGGAAACCACCCACCATAGCTTTTGATAAAAATTAAAACAAAATAAATTTAGTTATAAGGCAAAATATTAGTCTACGTACCAACCCAGCAAAAAATTGCTGATGTCTTGGAATCAATATCAATACCATGTTAATGTGCATTTCGAATGCTCAATTTTTATCAATGAAACTATCTTGTAATGCAAGGTAATCAGGCCTGTTCCAGTTTTCGAAAACGCAAAACGAAAGAATTTCTTCATCTTATTTCCAGCAAATCGTGCAAGGTAGACTTTTGAATGCATTCACCGCAAGAAAAAATAATCCCGTATGGTATCAATGGCAATGGTTGAAAGTGTAGTAACACCGGGAATTAATACCAGAACAATGCCGTATGGTATTTATAATGCTATACATCATACATACCGTACGGCACTGTTATACCCACCACCATAGGATAGGGGGTATATTCATATAGTCATTCCGCTTGTACAAATACAAATTTTGCCCATGTACATTCCACTAAGGAACAGGGGAAAACTTCTCACATGTCAATGAGTGCAGTCCGATTCAAGTTTAAGCTCAATGATAAGGGGCCTCCGAATTAGAACGGTGTGCCGCAGTGCGACACCTCTTTGGAGAGAAGTTTTACATGGCATGGTTCCTCACAAATGTTGCCAGCATTAGGAGGGGAAAATCACCGCTGAAAATTTTTTCTGATGGTCCCGCCAGGATTCGAACCCAGGCGTTCAGCGCCATAGGCGAACATGCAAACCTCTGCGCTACGGTGGCCTCCTTTTGTAGCACATGGAAATATCCATTTCCGAACCTATAAAGTATATATATATATATATATATATATATATATATATATATATATATATATATATATATATACATATATATATATCCGATCGTTGTAAAATTCTAAGACGACTTAACGATGTCCTTGTGTCCGTCAGTTGTAACCGCGCTACAGTCTTTAAAAATTGAGATATTGAGTTCTTGAATGGAACTCATCCGACTATATTTGGATATAACTGACATATAGACCGATATGCCGATTTAGAGTTTTAAGCTTATAACAGGCGCATTTAGAACCCGATTTCGTTGAAATTTGGTATAGTGAGGCCCGCAGATATCCGAACCAAAATTGTCTAGATCGGAACATATTTGGATATAGCTGCCATATAGACCGATCAGCTAATTTTGGCTCTTAGACCTAAAACAGGTGCATTTATCACCCGACTTCGCTGAAATTTGGAACAATAAGTTGTATCAAGACTCCCAATATAAAATATGTCCCGAATACGGTTCAGATCTGGATATATTTAAATATAGCTGCTATAGCTGCTTTCTTCAGCTTTAGGGTCTAAAGACCATAAAAGGCGCATTAATTCTCCGAATTTGCTGAAACTTGAAACAATGAGTTGCACCAGGGGTCTCGACATCCGATCTGAATATATTGTATATCGGATCATATTTATATATAGCTGCCATATAGGGCGATATGCCGTTTTAAGGTTTTAACATAACAGAAGCATGTGTTAACTGATTTTGCTGAAACTCAAAACAGTGAGGCCAGTCATGTAGACCGATATGGGTCTTAGGCTTAAATTTTGGGTTTTAGACGCATTTATTACACCACTTCGCTGAAATTTGGAACTGTGAGTTGTATTAACACCCCCAACATCTGTCACTGTTATAGAGACCGATCTTCAGCCATAGGGTCCAAAGACCGTAAAAGACGCATTTATTCTCAGATTTTGCTGAAATTGGAAACAGTGAGCTGCTTTACGGACTTGGAAAATATTTTTTTCGCATTTAGCGAATTCGAAAACCAAAACAGTATATGTATATATTCCATAATTTCTTAATTGTACAAGACAAGTAAAAGCGTGCTAAGTTCGGCCGGGCGGAATCTTGGGAACCCACCACCATGGATTCTGGTGAAATATGGGTTATAGACATCTGGTTATAGACCGACTTGGACCGTACTTGACACAGTTGTTTAGAGTCATAACAAAAAATTTCAGCCAAATAGGATAAAAATCGAGGCTTGTAAGGCAAAAAGTCAAATCGGGCTATCGGTTTATATGGGAGCTATATTATGTTCTTGACCAATTTGGACCGTACTTGGCACGGTGGTTGGAAGTCATAACAGAACACTTTTTGCAAATTTCAGCAAAATCGGTCAAAATTTGCGGCTTCCATGGGCTCAAGAAGTCAAAGCGGAAGATCGGTTCTTAATCTACTCCAAAATTATTTGGGGGTTGGGGCGACGTCCCATTACTTGCACCAATTTTTTATGCCATGTTTGGAGTTTATTGCCGAATACTTTTCATTTGAATCTCGTGTTGATATGAACGTCCAATATGTCTGTTTGGAGGAGCTTGGGGGTTTTGGCGGCCCGATGGGTACTTAGACTGAAATTTTAATATCATATTCGTATTCTACTCTCCTTTAATTTAATATCCACATGGCCCCGATCAGTCCACTTTTAATTTTGGGTGATTTTATTGACATAATGGGGAGGGTAAGCCCCCATTCCAATATCGAAAAATTGCATAGCCTGTGTTTCCTTCCAGACCAACCTACACAATCTGTGAAGATTTCAAGGTAATCGGTTCAGACGTTATTGAGTTTCTACGGAACAAACAAACAAATCGACGAAAAAATAGGATGGGGGTATACGTATCTAGTCATTTCGTTTGTAACACCTCTAAATATTCTTCTAAGACCCCATTAAGTATATATATTCTTGATTGCCTCGACTTTCTGAGTAGACCTAGCCATGTCCGTCCGTCTGTCAAAATCATGATAGCCGTTGAATGCGTAAAGCAAGCCGCTTGAAATTTTGCAAATATACTTAATATTGATGTAGGTCGTTGAAGAGTGCAAATGGGTCAGATCGGTTCAGATTTAAATAAACCTCCAATATAAACTGATCTCCCTATTTGACTTCTTGAGCCCCTGGAAGCCGCAATTTTTGTCCGTTTTGAGTAAAATTTTGCATGTAGTGTTCCGTAATGACTTCCAATAACAGTGCCAAGTACGGTTAAAAACGATTCGACCTTATATATCAAACGATATAACCTTATATAGCTCCCATATAAACCGATCTCCCGATATGACTTATGGAGTCCTTACAAGCCTCATTTTTTGTCCGATTTGGCTGAAATTTTACATGCGGTGTTCTATTACGACTTCCAATAACTGTGTCAAATACGGTACAAATCAGTCTATATCCTGATGTAGCTTCCACGTAATCCGGTCTACTTATGAGGAATTAATATACAAATGTATGTTCTAATGATACATCACTGGCTTAAGCCTATCCCAAAACTGCACTGTCATATACAACTTTCTCTTTTGCTTATTAGTATACACTAATTGAGGTTTTAGTTCACTCTTACAACCACACACTGCCATCTAATATGGGCTGGGAACAAACACTTATTAAAACATTATTCGCCAAACCACATCATATTTCATCAAATTTGAATTTGAGAACACATTTCAGGTGCAATCTATAACGAACTTTTGCTAAAATTCATTACAAGATATCATTTCCGCATCTTAAAAGTGCAATTTACCGTTAATTGCTAACGATCAGTTTTGAAGTATTTTATGATTGAATTTCTTATCAATCGAAACGCTTCAAGTTATGTGTTAAATATTTAAATTAGGAGACATTTATATATAACTCACTAGCTCTATGTGCTTTGCTATACAAATAAGTGGCAAGGAATTTGGTATCGTTTAAGCATCATATTACATAGGTGTTGAATTCTGCATTTTGAAAGTTTAAACATATTAAGCGTTTAGTTGTACTCCTTTAGAGACAGACGGATAGACGATGAAGGGTTTTGTATGGTATCGGATCAATATTTCGATGAATTAAAAATGGAATGGGGAAGATATGGTGGAGAAAATGATAAATCAAACTAAAGGCTTGCTTCCTCTCATATTTTTTACACTTAACCAACACGCAGGTGATGTTCCTTATAAAGGGTGATTTTTTTGAGGTTAGGATTTTCATGCATTAGTATTTGACAGATCACGTGGGATTTCAGACATGGTGTCAAAGAGAAAGATGCTCAGTATGCTTTGACATTTCATCATGAATAGACTTACTAACGAGCAACGCTTGCAAATCATTGAATTTTATTACCAAAATCAGTGTTCGGTTCGAAATGTGTTCGAATTTTGACAAATTTTGTTCAGCGATGAGGCTCATTTCTGGTTGAATGGCTACGTAAATAAGCAAAATTGCCGCATTTGGAGTGAAGAGCAACCAGAAGCCGTTCAAGAACTGCCCATGCATCCCGAAAAATGCACTGTTTGGTGTGGTTTGTACGCTGGTGGAATCATTGGACCGTATTTTTTCAAAGATGCTGTATTATGTATTATGTATTATGTTGGCGAAAGGAAAAATAGGATTGGGGGGGAGAAAAGAGGGAGTAGTATTTATTGGCATTTGTCTTGAATTTCTGGATGTCGTAGCCGGTGGAAAAGATGTTAATAAAATATAGTTGATTCCTTGGGAGTCTCGTATTTCTGACGAACATCCTTACGTCAGGAATAAGAAAGCAGATATCAGTGGAACACACACCATGAAAGTGACGATAGAACAGTCTCACGCAACCAACATTGCGACGGTGTTCAAGTGGAACAATTAACACTATCGCCCTCCTCTGGACACGGTCCATACATGCAAGTTGTATTCCATCGTCGGCCTGGTGTAGGTAGTATAGATATTACGAAGATCAGATGAAGTGAAGTATTTCTTGCACCGCTTAAGAAAACCCAAGCACTTAAATATCTTCCGATAGTTCCATTAATGTTGTGCCCAACGGGCTTACTACTTTACTTTAATTGGCTACGACATAATATTTGTTTCACTAGCTGAACGTAGAATAGCGTTTCAAGCGCCTAGATCTTCTGCGCTCATTCTAAAATCTCTGACACCAAGTTTCGAGGTGTCTCCCACAACTTGATCTTTTTATCGGGCTTTTGGTCTTCCCGGTTTGCGTGTACCACAGAGTTTGCCTTCAAAAGACTTCTTTCGTGGAGCTTCTTCATCCATTCTGACAACATGAACTAGCCAACTCAGCCGTTGTATTTTGATGCTTGTAACTATGCTATCGTCGTCATACAGCTCGTGGTTCATACGTCGCCTATATTCTCCATTAACGCAAACTGGTCCATATATTTTACGAAGAATCTTTCTCTCAAATATTCCAAGCACTGATCTCACAAGTACCCATGCTTCAGAACCATATAACAGCACGGGTAGTATCAGTGTCTCGTTTAGTGTAATCTTCGTCTGTCGAGAGGTGGCCTTGTTTCTAAACTGCCTACTTAGTTCAAAGTAGCATCTGTTTGCCAATATTATTCTTCGCTTAATCTCAAAACTGGTGTCATTAGTTTCGGTTATGGCGGTGCAGAGTTAGATATAGTTACTGACTGTCTAAAAGTTGTGGTTCCCTACTTTCCCCATTTTCTTTATCTGTTCGGTTGTGCAAGGCTTTTTAGGAGTTGTAACCATCCATTTCGTCTACTCTGCATTTACTGCCAGACCCATTTTCAATGACTCTCTTTCGATTCCTTCAAAGGCTGCAGTTACTACTTCCTACTACCGACCTATGATATCGATATCGTCGACATAGGCGAGTAGCATGTGTTCTCTTGTGATTAGTGTGCCATATCTATTCACTTCTGCATCTCGTACAATCTTCTCCAACAGGATATTAAAGAGATCACACGATAGGCTGTCTCCTTGTCTGAAACCTCGTTTGGTATTAAATGGTTCAGAGAGATTCTTTTGTATTCTTACTGAGAAACGCGTATCAGCAAGTGTCATCCTGCAGAGTCTTATTAATTTTGCAGGGATTCCAAACTCAGACATGGATTGAGATACATTTGAACGTAAAGGAGTATCGAAGGCGGCTTTGTAGTCAACAAAGAGATTGTAAGTGTTGATTTATCCTTCTCGGGTCTTTTCCAGGATTTGACGCAGTGTAAATATCTCGTCTAGGGTGGATTTACCAGGTCTCAAACCGCATTGATAGTTCCCATTTATCTCACTGACTTTAGGTTTCAATCTTTCACACAGTACGCTCGAGAGTAACTTGTATGCGATGGGGAGGAGACTTATTCCTCTGTAGTTGGCACATTCCGTCTTGTCTCCTTTCTTGTGTACGGGACATAGTATGCTGAAGTTCCAATCATCGGGTATGCGTTCTTCTAGCCAGATTGCGCAGATAAGCTGATGCATACGCCTTATCAACGTGTCGCTTCCGTTCAGCGGGTAACCCGTCGGCTCCTGCTGCTTTGTTGTCCTTTAGTCGAGTCACTGCTACTTGGAACTCATTCTGACTAGGTGGTAAACATTCTATACCATCATCAGAGATTGGTTCTGCGGTATCCTCTTCGCCGCCAACATCGGACACTAGCAGTTGGGTAAAATGTTCTTTCCATATCCTCATCATGGTATCTGTGTCAGTTACCAGATTTCCTTCTTTGTCGCTGCAGGAGGATGTGACTGCACCAAAGCCATCGGTTCGATATTTAATTCTTTGGTATAATATCCGGACTTCATTCTGACTACTGTACATCTCAATTCGTTCACACTGTGCCCAACGGGCATTACATTGTATTCTCATACCCTGAACATCAAGAGCATTTGATTGCCTAATATCCATACCGTCGATAGTTATTGACGATTGTAAAGAGTCAGCGAATCGTTTGTGAGAGAAAAAACAGCACAGCGTCTTGGGTACAGTAATATCTATTCTGTTCATTCGAACCCACTCAAAAATGGTCAGCAAGTCCTGACAAAGTGTATCATCCATAATGCGCTTATGGTCGAATGAATATGAACGGTAGAGATTACTGTCATCAGCAAATGAGTAGATTGGATTCGAAGTCTTGCTCAGTAGATCGTTAGTAAAATTAAGAAAAAGAGATAAAGAAAGGACAGAGCCTTGTGGTACACCTGCAGTTAATTTGTATTCATTAAAAGTTATCTACAACAACTCGAATAGTGCGATATTCTAGAAAGCACGATATAAATCGGGTGAAGTGTTTACCAACACCAAATGCGTCAAGCCTTGACAGGAGTGCATTGTGCCAGCCCCCATCAAATGCCTTGAATAAATCCAGTGCCAAGATCTTATTCTCACCAAACTGATGTATAGGTCAACTCCATCGTTCCAACAGAAACGCCATTAAGTCGCACGTGGAGCTATTTCTGCGGAACCCATATTGGTAAGTAAGAAGGCCATTGGACTCTAAATACATCACAAGATGGTGGTTGACCAAGCTCTCCATAACCTTAAAAAGCGCGGAGCATATGGCGATTGGCCGATAATTCGCAGAACTATTCGCCATCCTTATCTTAGGTATCGGCTGAACGTTCGCAACATTCCAATACGTTGGGAAGACTCCCGCACGATAAGCAAGATTGAAAATGTTGCGTAATGGGCGGCCAAGCTTCGCAGCTCACTATATCATCGGGCCCAGGGGATTTATTTTCGTCGAGATTCGCAAGAACCTTTTTGACTCCACGTGTTCGAAAGAATATCTGAGGCATCGAACGCGATACGCTCTCAATCGTCGGGAGTGGAAGGAAGAAGTTCCCGCAAACATTCCTGCCAGTAGGTTAGCCTTATCAACCGAGTCAGTGAACGTTTGGTCATTTTTGACAAGAGTCGGTATAGCCTATGAGTTGTCCATAACTCTTTTCACAAATAATCAAAAGCTCTTACTTCCCTTTGTAGAAGCAATTACTTTGGCATATAGACGTTGTTCGTGAAGACATTTCTTGCGTTTAAGTACCCTGGCGTTTAAGTAGCCTTGCCTATTTGCACAGCAGTTCAGTATTTGCATTGTTATTCGAACCCCATTTTCTGAACGTCACCTCTTCGGATCTGACAGCACGCCTGCATGTCTGGTTAAATCAACTTTTGTCGTTAGTCTAAACCAATATCATCTTAGTGCAAGAACATTGACTTCCTACTTTTCAGGGGGTGAAGCTAAGAAAAGTTCAAGAACATTATGCTGGATCTCTTGGAAACCTATCCTGAATTTAACGCCAAGGGAGTTAAATTCTGGATTCAGCGAGTCCAGGTGTCGTCATCTATATCATTACGTACATAAACCACAAAACCTCTGTGAGAAATAAAAAGGGAAAGAGTGTGATACCCAGGGACTTAAAAATCTTGTGGATCAGAATCCTCACGCTCCTAGGTCTCACATAGAGCAAGAACATCAGGTAGGTGGAAGTGGATGTGCAAAAACACAGCAAGAAATTTACTCTCAGCTGTCGTATGTTGGCAAAGTGCATCTTAAACTCACCTGTCAGAACGACAACAAGAACAAAAAGAAAACGAGAATACAAATAACAACAACAATGATGGCACACGCAGAAGATGGAGGCGCATGAAACGCTAACCTAAGTTCGTCTAATGGGACAAATGTTCTGTTATAGCAATTTAAAGTACAAATAAAATTAGTCAATTAGATCTCTCCCCGAGATTGCAAGGGTTTTGTAATCTGTGGGTATGCCTCTAGTGTTCTCTAAGCTAATTCGTCGAGATAAGGCCTAAAACCCAAGTAACGTGTCCGCCTTGACAGGACACTGTCTAAATGAAAAATTTTTGAAAGACTAAGTGTGGAAGAACCAATTTTTGCAGAAGCTATGAGGATGTTGAGGAAGAGAAAACTATAAAACAACTGTTGTGTACGTGGCCTGCACTGGAAAGCCGAACAAGTTCCGCATTAGGTTCTCACTGCTTTAAGGACTTATTTGGATTTGCATGTGAGAATATTGGCAAAATATTAGTCTGTCGATCTGTCTGGTGTTAGAAGCTAGAAGGCACATTTCTTCTACTGTCCCTGTGGAATCACAATGTAAATATGTGAGCGATTCTCATAGCTGGCTACCACTTAAAATCATCATTTTATCATCGATTTGAAATTTTTGCAATTTAGTTACAACATCTCTTCAACTTTTCATTTTTAATTAAACTTATTTGGCTAGATTATGCAGAGACTTAAGAGTGATTGTTGGCGTTCCTTGAAACAATCAGATTGGTGGTGGCAAGTGAAAAAATTCAAAAATTAACTTCTTGCTTCATGTGATTATCGAAAGTCCGAGAAAGAATAAATGAAGGAAATCGATGCCTGATACCATAAGGCGATGTTGATTCCAATCTTAATTAACTTTGACACATTGCGCTTGGCCGTGCAAGTGCTTTAGCGATGAGATATTTGTCTTCATTTCGGTTTTAAATTATCCCCCATTTGGTTGTTGGACAAGCTCGACGGGGTGTCTGTGGTGAAACACAATGTCAATAATTCGTATCTCTCTGTATTTATTGGTATCTCATTCTCATTCATGCAGTCATTCATTCATTCATTTGTTCGTTCATTGTATTCATTAAGTGTTCATGTCCAATGATATCTGCCACTTCATTGCTAGTTTTCATCTTATCGCATATGGGGCATATCATGACAGGTGCAAGTTTTTTCCGATAAATTTTCTGTGAAATTTTCTCCAAAGACAAAATTTCCACGAAGTTTTCTTCAAAAAAAGAAAAATATCCCTAAAATTTTCTCTTTAGACAAAATTTCTATAAAATTTTCCCCAAAGACAATGTTTTTATGAAATTTTCTCTAAAGATACAATTTCTAATCAATTCCCTCATCTCTTAAGACAAAATTTCTACTAAAAGAAAATTGCTATTAAATTTTCTCTAAAGGCAAAATTTCTATGAAATCTTCTATTTTATAAAAATGAAAGATTTGCGTTTTGTTTGTTTGTTCCGTATAGACTCAAAAACTGCTGAAGCGATTTTCATGAAATTCCCCCCGGAGCCCCCGGTGGAAATAGAGTACTAAATTTTTTGATATCCGAAGGGGGAGCGGACCCTCCCTTATACCACCATTTTAAAGAACGCCAGATCTCAAAGATGGGTGCACCGATTTAAGCGAAAATTTGCATGGCACCTTATGGCACACCAAAAACACGAAATTGATATAAAATTTCGGGGTCAACTAACCTAGGGGGGCGCCCCATCACAAAACCCACCAGAACGGACATGTTTACCCTCTGGGACAATATGGGTATCAAATGAAAGGTATTTAAAAGAATAGTCAAAAGCTGATGCAAAAGTGTATTCCATGTTGTCTGAGGCGCCCCCACCCCCAAAAAAACCCTCAACATGATATATTTACCGATTGGGACAAAAGGGTGTCAAATGGAAGGTGTTTCGAAGTTGAGTATATATCTGTTTTAAAAATTTGGTTCAAGGTGTCTACGGGGCCTCCCCAACCCCAAAAACCCACAAAACGGCCATGATAGTCCAACGTCTCAAAATGGGTATAAAATGAAAGGTTTTTAGGAGTTGACTAAAAAACTGGTATACACAATTGGGACAGATTCTGGGACCGGCTCACAAACTTAATACGCTTCAATAAAACGTAAGTTAGAGCGGGATAATATGTGAATTAATAGAAAATCCTGTCAATAGAGTTCAAATCCAATGTTGATATAAGGATTCAAGTATCTGGGTCACGTCCTGCCGTTCAGCATGACATGTAGATAGCGACAATAAAGAACTCCAATAAATTGTTTTTTGGGTCTTAGCGTCGGCGACCGACAGTTTCCTCCCCATAAAAACGACACGAAACTGTAATGTAGGACAATCGAGAATGTATTGTACTCAATTGACAGGATGCGTCAGAGAGCGATCCCCCTCCCCCTATCCTACTCAAAAAAAGGAATTAAAAATAATATATGATGGCCGATCAGGATAAAAAAGGACAGCAATAGAAGGTGTTTGATAGTAGAGTAGACTTTTTATCCTCAAATTGGGATTGACAAAGGAGGAACTGCGGACCCTTCCCCTTACCTTAATTTTCAGAAACGTCAGATCTGGGAGATGGGTGGTACGATTCAAGGCAACACTTTGTGTGCCCGCCTATGGTAGCCTAACGCAAAAATTTGGTATCAAAATTTCAGATGGGGCCGCCCCAACCCCAAAACCCACCAAATATATATATGGACCAATCACAACAATATGGTATTAAAGATTAGAAAACGTATCTGATATCCAATTGTTGGACCAAGTTTTTGGGGGACCACACTAATCCCCAAAATCGGACATAATTACCGACCATGGCAATATGGGACTCAAATGATAAGTATTTGAGAGAATAGCACGAAATTGGTACCCACCTTCGGGATCAAGTTTCTGGGGATCCACTCCTTTCTCAAACAAAACACCCCCCAAACAGGACATATTTTCTGACCATGGCAAGTATTAGGTGGCCGCCCCTTCCTAAAACATCCTTCAAAGAGGGCAATTTTGCGACCCTGGCAATATGGAGCTCAAATGAAAAGTCTATGGGAGTAGAGCACGAATTTGATATCAATATTCGGGAAATAGTGTCTATGGGACCATTCTTTTCCCATAACACCTCTCAAAAAGGTCGCATTTGCTGACTATTGCAATATGGGGCTCAAATAAAAGGTATTTTAGAGTAAACTACAATTCTTATATATTTTCAGGGCCAAGTCTCTCATTGGCCGCCACATGGAAATATGGGGCTAAAATGAAATATATTTGGGAGAAGGGCAAGAATCTGATATAAACATTTGGGACCAACTGTCTAGGGGACGTGCGACACCCATATCAACCCCCAAATAGAACGTTTTGCTCACCATGAAAATTTGGGGCTCAAAAAACAGAGAAGCACGATGTTGATAGTTTTTAGGACCGACCCCCAAAACGGACATATTTGCTGACTATTGCAATAAAGGACTCAAATGAAAGTTATTTGTTATTAGAAAACTAATTTTACATCAAGTCAAGCGTTTGGCCAGCTTAAACCAATGGCAATATGGAGTTCAAATAAATCGTATTGAAACAAGTAAAAAGGAGTTAAGTTCGGTCGGCCGAACTTTGGATACCCTCCACCTCGGGTATATGTAAACCACCTTTCGCCATTATCCGGTGAAAATGTATAATTTATGCCCCCATAGCAGCTTTATCGAAATATGATCCGATTTTGGACTAAATTCGACACGGACATTGAGTGTTCTAATAAGTAGAAGTTGTTGTTCAACTTTGTAGAAAAAAATATTGGTCTTTTTGGTAGCCATATCAAAATATAGAACGATCTGAACCATATACGACACGGATGTCAAAAAGCCTAACATAACTCACTGTGTCAAATTTCAGCGAAATCGGATTATAAATGTGCAATTTATGGGGCACAAGACCTTAAATCGAGAGATCCGTCTATATGGCAGCTATACTAAATCTGGACTGATCTGAGCTAAATTGCAGAAAGTTGTGGAAGAGCATAACGCAACTCACTGTCCCAAATTTCGGCGAAATCGGACAATAAATGCCCCTTTTATGGGCCCAAAACCTCATATCGAGACATCGGTCTATATGGCAGCTATATCCAAATCTGGACCGATCTGAGCCAAATTTAAGAGGAATGTGAATGAAGGGCCTAATGCAATGCACTGTTCCAAATCTTTAAATCGAGAGATCGGTCCTTTAATCGAGAGATCGGTCATATGGCAGCTATATCCAAATCTGAACCGTCATATAACAGAAAGATGTCGAGGGGCGTTACTTCACTCACTGTACCAAATTTCGGCGACATTGGACGATCAAATTAAAGAAGGATGTCAACTGCCCTAACATAACTCACTGTTCCAAATTTCGGCAACATCAGACAATAAATGTGGCTTTTATGGGCCTAAGACCCTAAATCGGCGGATCGGTCTATATGCGGGCTATATCAAGATATATATACCCATTTTCGGGACCAAATTTCTGGGGGTCCACCCCTTCCGCAAAACACTCGTTAAACAGGACTTATTTATTGGCCATGGCAATATGGGGCTCAAATAGAAGGTATTTGGGAGTAGAATACGAATCTAGCATCGACAACACTCCCGCAAAAAGAACAAGTTTATCGAGTATGGCAATATGAGGCTAACATTAAAGGTATTTGAGACAAGAAAACGAATTTGATACCCAATTTTGGAGGACCACCAAGTGTCTGGAGGACCACCATGTATATGGGGACCGCCCCTCCAACACAACACCCCCACAAAGAGGACAAGTTTACCGAACATTGCAATATGGGGTTAAAATTAAAGGTATTTGAGACAAGAAAACGAATTTGATATCCAAGGACCACCAAGGGTCTGGAGGACCACACCACGCCCCAAAACACCCCTAAATCGGACATACATATTTACCGACCATAACAATGTGGGGCTCAAATGAAGGGTATTGGGTAGTAGAGCACGAAATTGATACCCATTTTCGGAACCACGTTTCTGGGAGGTCACACCTATCCCTAAACCCACCAACCACCCTGGGGCCCTTCCCGCCCCAAAATCCCCATGAGAATATTAAGCACCAATTGAAAAATGGAGTACATCTAACATCAACATTTAAATGACCCCAAAACCCTTCAAGCGAATTCATAGACCAACAAGTAAAAGCGTGCTTAGTTCGGCCGGGCCGAATCTTTCATACCCTCCACCATGTATCGCATTTGTCAAGTTCTTTAAATGACTTTTTCGAATAGAAAAACACCAGTTATAGAAAAAAACCGACTCCAAAATTTCATCACATCGATAAATAATTGCGCCCTCCAGAGGCTCAAAAAGCCAAACTGGGAGATCGGTTTATATGGCAGCTATATCAGGTTATATACCGATTTAGACCATACTGAGAACAGTTGTTGAAAGTCATACCAAAACGGCATGTGCAAAATTTCAACCACATTGGATAAGAATTTCGCCCTTTTGAAGCCCAAGAAGTCTAATCGGAAGATCGATTTATATGGCGGCTATATGAGGTTATGGACTGATATAGACTATAGTTGGCACAGTTGTTGGAAGTCATACCAGAACACTTTATGCAAAATTTCAGCCAAATCGAATAAGAATTGCGCCCTCTAGAAGCTCTAGATGTCAAGACCCAAAGTCGGTTTATATGGCAGCTACATCAGGTTATGAACCGATTTAAACCATACTTAGCACAAGTATTGGAAGTCATAACGAAACACGTCATGCAAAATTTCAACCACATTGGATAAGAGTTTCGCCCTCTTGAAGCCCAAGAAGTCCAATCAGAAGATCGGTTTATATGGCGGCTATATCAGGTTATGGACTGATATAGACAATACTTGGCACAGTTATTGGAAGTCATACCAGAACACTTCATGCAAAATTTCAGCCAAATCGGATAAGAATTGCGCTCTCTCAGAAGCTCAAGAAGTCAAGACCCAAGATCGGTTTATATAGCTGCTATATCAAAACATGGACCGATTTAGTATTTGTGCAAAATTTCAAGCGCCTACCTTTACTCCTTTATTCCTAGCGTGCTTTCGACAGACGGACGGACAGACGGATGTACATGGCTAGATCGACTTAAAATGTCTTAGACGCATATTTCGAGGTGTTACAATAGAAATGACCTATGGTGGAGGGTATATTAAAAATCATGTGGGACTCACACAATGCATTTATGTTGTTATACTCTAAGTCAAGTGACATACATATACCACTTTCGTAGCATTGTATTTCACTAAAAGCTCTTAAATGTCGAAAATAAATATTCAAATGATAATTTTGTTCCATATTTTGTAAAAAAGGCTCAGCGAAGCGGGCCCTGTTCAGCTAGTTTTCTCTAAAGACAAATTTCTATAAAACAGCTGATGTAATTTTTTTATGGACAGCCACATATGTTTCTGTAATTGTATCTGTAACGGAATCTGATTCTGTTTTTGTTTTTCCTTCTTATTTTTGTGTGGTTTCAGTATCCTCCACCAGAATTTCTGAAAAGATTTACCATCATCCATGATGTTTGCGTTGAGAAAACAGGAGCAACCGAAGGTATGTACTCTAGGCCAGCCGGTGTTGTCCATTGTGGTCCGTTCGTTCGTAGCTGGATGCTGGTATTTCCTTTTTGCGCTATGTTTTTGACTCATTTCTCTGGATTTATGTTGTAGTTGGTGTTGGTGTTGTTGTTGCTGTTTTTTTTTTTTGCTTTAATTGACAAAGAAATTAACTCACATCAAACCGTATCGCTTTTTCACCAAACAGATGCCATCAAAGAATTCAGCGATGGAGATATTCATGAAGATCCGGCTTTAAAATGCTACATGAATTGCCTATTCCACGAAGTGAATATTGTCGATGATGATGGCGAACTTCATTATGAGAAATTAAAACGCTTATTGCCCGATGAGTTGACGAAATTTGTTCAGCACATTGTCGATGCCTGCGAATCGCATGTACCCAAAGGAGCTACACAATGTGATAGAGCCTGGTCATGGCATGTCTGTTTCAAGGAAACAGATCCTGTGGTAATTTCGAATTTGGATTTTTTTTTTTTTTTGGTTTTGGTTATTTTGTTGCCCATTACGCATTCAAATTTTCTTAATTAATGGCGATTCTTTGATTGTTGTTTCAGCACTACTTCTTGCCGTAGGCTCATCAAGTGCCGGCTGGCAATGGAACGAACTACCATGTAATGAAATGAACAACTGTTTTGGTGTTTTGCATTGGTGTATTTGGTCTAATTAATCAATTATATTCGGTAGGAGGTTTTAGGGGGTAATTATAAAATCTAATATTCTTATATTCAATAAACGGCAACTGAAATTGTTAATGCAGCAAATGGAATTTGGTAATTTTTATTGAATAACTTGCAACGATTTGAGGAATGTTATTTAATAAACAAGTTTTCTTTATGCCAGAAAAATGAGAATTTTTAAGATATTCTATAGAAATTTGACAATGCAGAGGTATGCATGTCTGCCTATGACAGAACGCCTGGGTTCGAATCCTGGCGAGAACATCCTGGTTTTCCCATCCTTAAGCTGGAGACACTTGCGAGATACAATTCAATGTAAAACTTCTCATAAAGAGGTGTCGCACTGTTGCATGCCGTTCGGACTCGCCTATAACAACGAGTTCTTTGATCATTGAGCTAAGGAGGAATCGTGCGTAAGGATACAAATCATGACAAGATCGAACGAATCTTTTTCGGACTCTGTTAAAAAAAAAGTTGGTCTTTTAGCATTGAGCTACACACCGCAAGTGTTCCGTTTTTCAACTGCCCCTAGATGAATAAGGAATCTCATCATGGCAATATCGAACGAATTTGAGGCCGCTTCGGCGGTACTTAAGGTCTTTCTAACGGCTGGAGGACAAGACAACAGTGTACCTTAGTTAAAGACGCACCTATAAACCGCCGCCATAAAAAATCCCAATTTGACTTCTTGAGCTTCTACAGTGCCCAATTTTTATCGGATTTGGTTGAAATTGCTCATTGCGTTTGCTGTGCTAAATATGGTCCAAATCGCTCTATAACCTTATATAGCGCCATATAAACCGATCTTTAGAGTTTATTTCTTAATCCTCTAGAAAGAGCAACTTCTACCCGATTTAATTGAAATTTTGCACGTTTTTTGGTATGACTTCCAACAATTTCATACTTGGTACATACCAAGTATGAAATTTTGGCCTGAAAATTTGGATGTGCTATTTTTCTATGACTTTTAACAGCCATGACAAGAACAGTCCATATCGGTCTATAAATTGATATAGCTCTTTTATATTTGAAAAAGTCATTCAAAAAACTTGTCACATGCGATCCATAGTAGAGGGTATATAAAGCTTTTACTTGTTTTAGGTTACGATGCTAGGATAGGTAAGGTTGAAAGGGAATGGATATTATTCCGCCCCATGCCCCATTAGGGCCATCGTACGTAACCTTGAAAAAAAAAACTAAGCCACACCCCTAAGTTGGTTCATACCTGGTGTTGTGTTCACACCCAAGTAACGGTGTCTGTTGGCCAGCAAAGCAGGACAATGACAGGAAATGCTCCAGTGTCTAATCATCTCCCCCCATGCCCTGCAAATACTATCACTTGCCGCACTGATTTTGCATGCGTATTCCTATGTATTCCGGAAGCTTATCTTACCTCCGTTTAGTAACAGCCTCATCTTTTCACGCTCAGGAACTCCCCATAGGACACTTATCGTCCTACCGACCGTTTTGCTGTCCACAGTATTATATGCGCGTTCGCCGCCCACATACTTAACTCGGTTTGTGCCGCCCCAAAATGCTTCGGTCTAACCAAGTATATTGACGGCAGTCCTCTGGCCTTCACTGTCAAATAGTCTGATCTTTTATTCCCCTTCCTCCGCTATGGCCCGGCACCCAAACGATGCGGGTCGTGTCTTACTCAGAGACCTTACCATTTTGGATGTTATTGCTCTGATGGTCAGTTTACTATCCGTAAACTTGTTAACATTCGTGATCATCTCCTTAACACTACGCCATCTCACGCTTTTCATGATCGCCCGGAACTCCGCCTGCGGGATCGTATTATGGCCCATTGTGTGCTCTAGTATTGATAAATCTGTGTTGCATGATTCGCCATATGACAATACCAGAGTTCCGTCAATCCAAGACTGTGCCTCTGGTAACTGTGTCTCGCACTCGCACTCGACCTCAAGTTTTGTGATAGGTATCCAATCAGAAAACTCTTCTATTCCTTCCGGGTTTCCCATCGGCGACTAATTTATATCGCGATGGTATGACCTGCTCCTATCCTCTATCTACTCTCTCATCGATTAAAGTGCCATAGCAGCGGTGGCTGCCACACTTCATCTGTAGGTCTATTGGTCGGATATCAAGAATAGTCTCCAGTGACCTAGTGGGCGTTGTCCTCATCACTCTGCCTATGCCAAGACAACATGTTCTCTGAATCTGTTGTATTATCCTTACTTTGTACGTTTTCTCCATAGCAGTCCACCAAACTACTGAGGCGTCACGTTTCTGTAGAGCCAGTGGAGTATCCTCGGATTTAGAGTTTACGGCCAGTTCACATAGTCTGTGAGACTTCTCGGTACGCTCCTGGATTCAGTTCCTTGTCCAAGTTCACTCCTAAGTATTTGAGCTTGTCAGATTTCGAAAACGTTTCATTGGGGAAACGTGGTGCGTTCAAAATCCTCTTCAGACAGACTGGTTCAAATTCCTCCTCATCCAGCATTAGTAATAAGTTATTGATGGAGGTCATCCATAGGAGTGGCGATAATATGACGTCCTAATGCGTGCATATCACCACTTTCTCCTTTGATCGGTGCCTCCGTGAGTACCGTCGTATCCTGTGGAAAATGCGTTTTCATCAAAAGCCGCAACATGTTCTCCGTTGTCTCTGCTCTCACTCCCATGTCGTTTACTAACGTTTCAGTTCGGACATGGGTTTTTGACAGAAAATTTTCACCTTAGCGGCGTCTTTAACGCTATCGACCTATTCGTAAAAAAGCTTCCAGAAGGCTCGTTGGTCACTCTGACATTCTTATTGTATTCCTTATAAGCTTCTGCTTTTTCACTCATGCTCTGTTGTAAAGACTGCGGACAACTTTCCCAATCCAGGACTAATTTCCTTTCTTGAGGAGTATTCGAAAGACCCCACCATTGTAGTCGTAATCTCGTTGAAATTGTCGTCAATGTCTACTATGCTTAGACATTTTCAATTTTCTTGCCATATTCTTCATCTTATTAGTCTTCCGAATTTTGTCCAGTTGGTTTTCAACTTATTACAGAACATTTTTGGATTCGGCACTGGCCGTGCTATCCGTAACCTAATATAGCGATGGTCAGAGACCTTATCGATAAAATTTTCGAACATATTGTCTCAAGATTTGGAAGACTAAACCTCCGCTCTAATCATAGTAACAAAGGTAGCAGTATTACCAATATTAAGTGTTATTAGGTCGTTAGTATTCAAAAATTCTTCCAGGGCTTGGCCTTATTAAGTACTCATCGCACCCTATTAGTACCTCCATTTCCTGTTTGTTCTCTGTTCTTTTGGCTGCATTGAGTTTCCTGTCACTGAAGCAGTGATTGCCGGATTTTGAGAGAAAGTTTCTTCGTAAAATATATGGACCAGTTTGCGTTAATGGAGAATATAGGCGTCGTATGAACCACGAGCTGTATGACGACGATAGCATAGTTACACGTATCAAAATACAACGGCTGCGATGGCTAGGTCATGTTCTCAGAATGGATGAAGAATCTCCAGCAAAGAAGTCTTTTGAAGGCAAACACGATGGTACACGCCAACCGGAACGACCAATAGCCCGATGGAAGGATCAAGTTGACACCTCGAATCTTGGTGTCAGAGATTATAATATGGGGGCAGAAGATCAAGGCGCTTGGAACGCTATTCTACGTTCGGCTGGTGGAACAAATGTTCTCTCATAGCCAATTGATGCAAGATGAAGTAAGTCTATCCCTGTCTTACGAATCATGAGAAAGTTGTAATGGTTTCATCGCAGGGTCCCTGTTCGTTGGGCTGTATAGTCTCCGTCCGCTGAATTGCCTGGTGTACCATTGGGATCTTTGCCTATCCTAGTCTTTCAAATCTTGAGTAAATGGGCTTTTTAGGACTAGGTGATGGTCTCATCCTCGGCTGCCAGTTCGTAAGGCTGTAGTAAGTTTTCTGTCACTGCACTGCCTAATGTTTCAATATTAGGATCTTTGCCTATGGTAGTCTTCCTAATCTTGAGATAGTCGATTTAGTTCCATTATCGAGTTCCTCTTCGCTAGGCTGTGTTGAATCTCACGTCGCTGCACTGCCTGATGTTTTAATATTAGAATCTTTGCCTATCCTTATCTCCACTCTGGCGTTAGAAAGCGGCTCCTTGCCCTTTTCACCGACCTTCGCTTCCGTGATGGCTGTGGGCTCATTTAGGAATTCACAGTCCTCCATGAAGACTCGGGGTCGTGCAAGGTTCCTTCGTTCCTTCGTTCCTGTTCCGACTTCGTCTACCTTCGGAGGACACTGTCTGGAGTTTCCATTGCGGGATGGATAGCTTGGTTTTCCCAGAGTATTTGAAAGCGGGGAACTCTTTTTCGCTTTCTCGGTCTGCTTGTGAGCTTGGCAAAGACATCGCTCACTTCTGCCGTTATCCCGATGCCCTCATATCTCGATTCGGCTGCGATGCCGGTTTCATTGACACGCTAAATGAATCTGAATCGGAAACATCACCTGTACTTAAAGGATGGGGACGAACTCCACATCCCTCTGGTTTGTCGGTCTCTTTCTTATTTGTTAGTCTGATGGTTGCGCGTTCTCGACTACAGGTGCCAAGGCACCCACACCCATAGGAGGGGCGTACAATATGATACTGTCTAGTGCCACCACTGCAGCTGTTGGGTCTTTGTTGTCCATTTTTGCTAATACAGGAGTCATGTCTGCTTTCCAATTTTATAGCAAAAAAAACTGCTGTTTTACCATTTTTTTTGCTATAAAGTATAATAAAGCGTTCGCATGGCACATTGCTTCTGACTGACAGGTAGCTCTGTGTGCCGCATTCTTGGCTTTAGTAGAATTTCCTCACTCTTTGACGTACCATGGGTTACTTGGGAGACGCTTCCGGTACCCATGTATGGATTTCGCGGTATTTTCCATAGTGTGGGTAAAAGTTTGACATTGTGGCATTATATCATCAGGATTAGTAGAGATGACTTAAAGGAATTGGGTAAGTTGAGTGGTTGAGGGGTCCGCAGACTTTAAAATAGAGCACGTCGTAAAAAGGAAAGTATTTTTTCTGTGAGTGCATTACTGAAAGGAAGTAAGAAGGAGGTCAGTGTAGTTTTCGGTATCATAAATGAACACAAAGAGCTACGAGCTCACTTATGCAAAATCGATGCGGCAAGTGATAGCATGTGTAGAGCAGGTGGGGAAAATGATGACATGTTGGAGCATTTCCTACGCCGGATTTCGCGGCCAATAGGCACCGGAACTTAGGTGGGGACACAATACCAGACATGAACCAACATAGGAGCGTGCTATGGAAAACAATTAAGGATTTTGTAAGTAGCACGTAATTTCAAACTTAAATTTAGAGTACACAACAAGCCTAATACTGACTTAAGTGTATGCCCATAGTGGCATGGGGCGTATTAATATCCGCACCCTCTTTTCTACCTATCTAAATCTTTGTCGTTTGTTGCATTTGCAGCTCTCTGACATCCAGCTTCCGTGCAGTGACGGATACCTTGCAATGATCCGAATCGATGTTCGCTCTTCGGGTCGATCGCACGTCTAAAAAGTTGGATGAATACCATCCATCAGTAATAATGTGATGCATTTGTTTTAATATAAACCATAAATCGTCTTACAAACGAACAACGCTTGTTAATTATTGAATTTTATTATAAAAATTCGTGCTCTGTGAAGAAAGTTCATCGCGCGCTTCTTCCATTATATGGACGAAGCTCATTTTTGGCTCAATGAGTACGTAAATGAGGGGAATTGTCGATTTTGGAATGAAGATCAGTCAGAAGCATTGCAAGAGGTACCAATGCATCCAGAAAAGGTCACAGTTTGGTGAAGTTTATGGGCTGGTGTCATCATTGGACAGTACTTCTTCAAAGATGATGCGAATCGTAACGTAACGATGTTCGCTCTTCGGATCGATCGTACGTCTAACAAGTTGGATGGATACCTTCCATCAATAATAATGGGATGCATTTGTTTTCCAATTTTTTGATCGGGCGCCAATTTTCTGTGCCTATGATTTTCACGATGTTGAAATCTGTTGTCGCTAACTACCATTGCAAATTTTTTCGTGTCCAAATTGTTGAGCTATTAAAGCTCCAATATTATGTAGTACAAAGTTTCAATTTGCTATTCCTGGCTAGCAGATCGTGTCATCGCCATCGTTTCTACCATAACTGATCTGACTGGAAATTATGCTGATATTTCATAGGGTACATTCGCCAATTTCTGTAGAAGCTGTAAGGGCGAGGAAAAAGAAACTATAGAATATATGCTTTCTAGATCTAACCGTTTGAACTAGAATACAGCTTTCTTCTCTAGTTTCTTTGGACACACATTGAACTCAAATGTATTATTATGACTACAACATAAACATCTTTTGGTTGAAATATTATGTCGAAATTTTCCAAATTTATTTCCATATTGAAACCAATATTTTGTCCATTACCTTGTAAACAATAGCGAATACCTTACTCTCCTCCAGCAGCTATTGAGAAATTAATGGCAAATAACAAGAAACAACAACAAAAGCCCCATATTGCCTCGAAATATGAAAAGGAAGACCAAATGAAAAAAAAAAACTAAATATTGGCGAAATGTTCTCTTATTCTGTTCGCAGCTCGGACCACAGCCTGCCCTTTGAAGAGGGGGCTCAATAGAAATTAAGTGAAAATTTTTGTACTTTTATGAATTATAAATATCAAATGGAAATTTCATTTTAATGAGATCGTTCGAATAGCATAGAAATTCCATTTTTTGGTCGTTTCGTTGGCAAACTGGCAGAAACTCGGAATAGGATATAACACAGCCATTCAATGTGGCATTAACACAAAATGACGGAGGAGGCGAGCACAAGTCAATACTGCTACTGGCATGGTGTCACTGTACCATGCACAAGGGGCACTCTTAACGGAATCTTAACAATTTTGTGCGACATATTTGGAAAAGCGCCATATAAAAATACCGTCTTTTCGTGTTGTTTTTTTCGCTATGCCTTTTGGAAATATTTATGACAACATAAATTATAAACGAATTCATGAGAAAAATCGTTGCCATTACAACTGCGAGTGAATGGCGTGGAGGGCCACCAAGCCGGTAAGGGGCATCATGGCAGTGTTGAGGAGAGGGTGTGCAGAGGCAAATGGTGCTGTAAATAAAATTGAATGTTTTGTTAATTTCGCATTATGAATAATGAAGCGTAACCATTCAATAACAGGTGTTCGGACGATAAAAATTCATTGGTTTTAAAGTAAGTTCCAGGGATGTGAGAGCAACGATTAAAGCTTTCGTGGGTTTGGGGTTGTAATGGGATGAACCATTTGAAAGGTTAATTATTTTTAGATTAGAGATTTTTATTTTTAGTAGGAATGACATTGAGATTTCGATGCCTTAAGCCTCAGAGTGCGGGTTATGCTTTCATTAATAGAAAATGGAATGAATAAAAATGTTTTCATACCCACCACAATGGGATAGGGGTATCATCATAGAGGCATTCCGTTTGCAATAACTAGAAATATCCATTTCTGACGCTCCAAAGTATTTATATTCTTATTTATCATTAAATTCCAAAACGTATTGGTGGAACCCAGTTCAACAACAACTTCTGTCGTTTCTTCTAAATCTGCCCCAATTTTAAATATGTATATTTCCCTCTTTGTTAATATAAGTATCAATATCTGAACTCATACTTGCAAATGTCAACCCTAGCCATGTTAACTTGTACTAAAGTTAAACACACATACTTGCCTCCCATTGATATTTTAGATGCCTTGGTTACCTTTGCCACTGCCATCTTTCATTTGTGCAGCAGCAACGATAGAATGCGGTATGGGTCATCAGTCAATAAAACTGTTCAACTGTTTGGAATCTACAACTGTGTCTTTTTTCTTCATTTTATTTCGGTTCCTTACATTTCCGGGAAATTTATTTGATCCAGCTACAGTCCACTAGAAGGGTCTGCCGGAGTTGTACAGATTTAGCGTTGTCCGTGTGTCTGTCCGTTCATCTGCCTAATCAAGCTACAGCCTTCAAAAATTCAGGTATTGAGATCAAATTTGGCACTGATCCGTATTTTTTCTACACTCAGGTAAAATTCTTGAACGGGTTAATTCGGAACATATTTGATTATAGATGCCTTGTAGGTTCCGATATGCAGGCCACTGTAGCGCAGAGGTTGGCATGTCCGACTATGACGTTGCCAGGCGTTCATCGAATCCTGGCGTGACCATCAGAAAAATTTTCAGCGGTGGTTTTCCCCTCCTAATGCTGGTAACATTTGTGAGGTACTACGCCATGTAGAACTTCTCTCCAAAGAGGTGTCGCACTGCGGCACTCCGTTTGGACTCGGCTATAAAAAGGAGGCCCCTTATCATTGAGCTTAAATCTTGAATCGGACTGCACTCATTGATATGTGAAAAGTTTGCCCCTGTTCCTTAGTGGAATGTTCATGGGCAAAATTTGCAAATTTGCATTTGTAGACCGATATGGCTATTTAGGATTTTAAACCCATAAAAGTCGATTTTTTTTTACCCGATTTCGCTGATATTTCAAACAGTGTTTTTTAGGCATACCGACATCCGATAGTTAGATATAGCAGCCTTAAAGACAAATCTTTCAATTTAGGGTCTTAAAGCTATAAAAGCCTCATTTATTACCCGATTGCGCTGAAATTAAGAGCCTCCAGTTGTTCGAATTAGAAACTTATTCGGATATTATCTGCCATATTAACCGATATGCCGACATAGGTGCGTTGTGTTAAGCCTCCCGTCATCCGATTCGAATATGGCTCAGATTGAACCATATTTAGATATAGCTGACTTATAGTGTTCTACTGTCCCAAAAAAATTAAATTTTTGGCTGAGTCGGCAAAAATTTTATACGTAAACCAACATACTCCCGGTCGCTGCGCTGCCCCCGATGCTACACCCAATGTCAAAATGTAGGTTAGATTAGGTAAGAGTGGCAATACTTTACAGTCTCACTTACAGATAATTTAAAGTCCAATGTGATATCACAATAGCGACAGACCAAGGCCTCTGGTGGGAATCGAACCCCTTCTGACAAACCGAGCACGCTCCCAACTCGTCTATCGGGGCGCCTATGCCAAAGTGTAACAGTATACCAATTTTGAGAGCTATAACTCAAACCGTGAGGAATGTACCATTATGCTTGTTTTAGATGCAAACCGTTCGAAATTGAAAACAAGTATAAGCGTGCTAAGTTCAGCCGGGCCGATTCTTGGGAACCCACCACCATGGATTCTGACCGATCTAGACAGTACTTGGCACAGTTATTCAGAGTCCTAACAAAACACTAAATGCAAAATTACAACCAAATTGGACAAAAATTGCGGCTCGTAAGGGCTCAAGAAATCAAATAGGGCTATCGGTTTATATGGGAGCTATATTAGGTTATAAATCAATTTCGGCCTTACTTAGCACAGATGTTGGTAGTCATAACGGAACACTACATGCAAAATTTCAGCCAGTTCGGACAAAAATTGCGGCTTCCAGGGGCTCAAGAAGTCTAATCGGGATATCGGTTTATATGGGAGTTATACCAGGTTATGAACCGATTTGAACCTTACTCCAAACAGTTGTTGGAAGTCATAACAGAATACTTCATGCAAAATTTCTGCTAAATCTGACAAAAATTGCGGCTTAAAATGGCTCAGGAGGTCAAATCGAACGATGGGTTTATATGGGAGCTATGCCAGATTTTAAACCGATCATAACAAAACGCCACATGCAAAATTTCAGCCAGATCGGAAAAAATTGCGGCTTGTAAGGGCTCAAGATGTCAAATCAGGAGATCGGTTTATATGGGAGCTATATCAGGTTATAGACCAATTTGAACCATACTTGGCACAGTTGTTGAAAGTCATGACGGAACACAACATGCAAAATTTCAGCCAAATCGGACAATTACGGTGTCCAGGTGCTCATAAAGTCAAATCTGGAGATCGGTTTATATGCAAAGAATGCAAATTTTTTTTAGTATCTAAATGTGCAAAACTCAAATATAATCTTCTAGCCTCCAGGGACTCCTGTAGGGGATTGGGGATTGCAAATGGGCCATATTGATGAAGGTTTAGATATAGCTCCCATATAAACCGATCTCTCGATTTCACTTCTTGAGACCCTGGAAGCCGCATTTTTTGTCCGAATTGGCTGACATTTTGCAAAGAGTGTTCATTTATTACTTCCAACAATAACCTGATATAGCTCCCATATAAACCGAACGCCCGATTTGACTTTTTGAGCGCCTGGAAACCGTAATTTTTGTCCGATTTGGCTGAAATTTTGCATGTTGTGCTCTGTTGTGACTCAATAACTGTGCCATGTACGGTTTAAATCGGTGTGTATCCTGATACGATATAACTCCGATATAAACCTATCTCCCGATTTGACTTCTTAAACCCTTACAAGAAACAATTTTTGTCCGATTTGGCTGAAATTTTGCATTTAATGTTCTGTTAAGACTTCCAAAACTATGCTAAGAGCGGTCCGAATCGGTGTAAAACCTGACACCATATGGGAGCTATCCATATAAACCGAACTCCCGATTTGACTTCTTGAGCCCTTACAAGCCGCAATTTTTGTCCGATAGGGCTGATGTTCTGTTACGACTTCGAACAACTGTGCCAAATACGGTCCAAATCAGTATATAACCTGATATTGTTCCCATTTAAACCGGTTTCTCGATCATCCTTGTTCGGTTCCTAGATTTTTTAATTTTTGCTGGTTTGACAGACGTTTGGTATGTGGAATTATTATGCCCTTCAACTAAATTTATTTTGTATACATTTGTAGCAGAATCCATGGTGGAGGGTTTCCAAGATTCAGCCCGGTCGATTGTAGCACGCTTTTACTTGTTATATTTAAAAGAGAACTAGGTTAGGTTAGGTTAAAAAGAGGGTGCGGATGTTAATCCACCCCATGCCACTTTCCATATACACCTAAGCCAGTAAAGTAATAGGTTTGTTGTGCTCTCTAAATACTAAAAAAAAGTAACCTCGAAAGAGAAAATCTAAGTTAGGAATTCCGTGCTACTTACAAAATCCTTAATAGTATTCCATGCCACGCCTCTAAGTTGGTTCATGTCTGGTATTGTGTCCCCACCTAAGTGCCCACAAAAGAAATGCTCCAACGTCTCATCATCATCGTTGCCGCATGCCCTACACATGCTATCACTTGTCGCACCGGATGTGTCCCGTTATGATACCAAAAGCTATACTGACCTCCTTCTTACTTCCTTTCAGTAATAGCCTCGTCTTCTCACGATCTGGATCCCCCCATAGGATTTTCGCCGTCCTACTGACCGTTTCGCTGTTTCATAGGGTTGCATGCGCATACGTCGCCCACGCCCATAACTCAGACTGCGTCCTCTGGCCTTCACCGCCAAATCATCTGCCTTTTCATTCCCCCTTACTCCGTTGTGGCACGGCACCCAAACGATGCGGATTTTCGCATCCTCAGAGAAGGCTAAAATCTCCTTGTTACACTGCAGGACTGTTCGTGAAGTTACCGTTCTGGATTTTATTGCCCTTATAGCAATTTTACTGTCTGTAAAGATGTTCACTACTCGATGTCCTCGCGTTAGCACTACACCTCACGCATTCTGTGATCGTCCGGATCTCCACCTGTAGGACCGTATTATGGTCAGGCTGTTTAAAGCAGATATCAGTTCCTGGGGGTTCTCAATGTAGACCCCCAGGCCCACTCTGTCCTCTAGCTTTGATCCACTAGGATTCCATCAATCTAAGAGTGGCTGCGAATAATGCTGCGAAAGTCCCGATTTGGCTACCTATATAAATATTTAGACAAACACACGTCTACTAACTAACTGCAAAAGGTTAAACTTTTGAAAAACAGCTAGATTACCAAAAAGGCTCATTTTTGCGTGGGGTGTACCTTATTTTGGCCATTTAGAACGCTTTTTATAGCATATTGGTACATATCTTATTTTTATTATATAACACACTATTCTGGCTATAAACTGTGAAAAAAATTATGATGATATCTTTATTCGTTCCGATTTTATGCAAATGCAAATTTTCCCATGAACATATTCCATTACAGAACTGGGGCAAACTTCTCATAAATCAATGAGTGCAGTCCGATACAATTTTAAGTTCAATGATAAGGGACCGCCTTTTACAGCCGAATCCGAACGGTGCGCCGCAGAGCGACACCTCTTTGGGGAGAAGTTTTTACATGGCATAGTCGCTAGCATTAGAAGGGGATAACCACGCTGAAAAAAAATGCTGATGTTCCTGCCAGGATTCGAACCCAGGCATTCAGCGTTATAGGCGGACATTTTAACCTCTGCGCTACGGTGGCCTCGGTTCCGATTCTAAAGCTCCTCAAATTAACACGTCTTTAAAAAAAATGTGTTTTATTTTTTTTTTTTCGATTTTACCTCATATATATAATTCATTTTCGGAATTTTTCCGCACAATTTGTTAATTTCAATGGTCTTCTGGAAAACATTTCCAAATATGTATAATGATTGTAGAAAAAGTGTAACGTTCTCCCCCCTAATTTTATTTGCAAATTGCTAGCATCAAATGAAAAATCCCTCTGTAGGTGTTAAAAAATCTTGTAGGCTGACCTCATATGTTTTGATTTGCGAAAACATTTTCGACCGATTACTAACTTGTAGACAGATTGCTTTCAAAATTTACACCAATTTTGCTATATCACGTTTTGAAACCCGATTCTTTAGTCAAAAGTTATGCGAAATCAATTTATGGTGGCCTATACCATAATATTGTTCACTTTGAGGTGTTTGGGTTCGCCAGCCATAGCCAGTTGTGATTTTTCAGCCTAATATAATGAAATCACGCTAATTCGCTTGAAATCTATGAGAAATATCTTTCTCTTTAAATAAACTCAGAAACATAAGCGGGTGGTGGCTTGTTAACATTATAATGAGTTGTCAATAAAACTAATTTCATTTAGCTGTCATTTCTAGTTTGACTGACATACCAGTGTAAATTTGGCAACATTTCGTGCTACGTCAGCTACGCTGTATATAAATACCAAAATATGACTCCATAAACGAATCTTTCTCCCGGCAAGATGTATCCCAGCACCAGTGGTAATGACCACCAAATATTTTATTTATAGAGATAATACCATATTTAATACCAAATATCCTCATCCATTGACTATGGCTACCATTACTTGCTTAAAATATTTAGTATTGTACAAATATGCATATTCAAAGTAGTTTTCTCATGCCCAGCAGCAGCATTCCGCACAAGCCAATCATCAAGCTTATTCAGCACCTTGGATCCATAAAGATTTATGGCAGGAAATAGTGCTGCAAATGAAATGCAATGGTGATACAATTACATTTACCACCAATTATTGAAAAACCAACTACGATGACACTCACCACTGGATCGGATCGCTTCCAGCAACTATGCAACCAAAATGCTCGTTCACAAGCTGTATCACCTTTGGGATAAAGGCACCTTTTGCCCATATGCACTGCTACGTCATGCATAGATTCGGGTAACATATCCAAAACCTTTTCAAGATGTACTTCACCGTCCTCATGCAACACATCCATTTCATCGAATATGCAGTACATGTAACACTTGAGTAGTTCATCTTCGTGAGCTTCCTCATCACTGAACTTTCTAATTGCCTCTGCGAAAACAAAATGTGACAACAGGATATACTTCGCAAGGACGTATAAATATATCGAAGGGATGTGAGTTGTGAAAAATCCATTTTCGTGGAAAATAATAATGAAAACTTGATGAATTTGCTTAGTGGATATCACTTGATTGTTGGCGAAGTTTCGTGAGAAAAATGTAATGATGTGAAAGCTTGGATTTTGATGACCTTTTCCATGGTAATTGGCAAAAAATAGTTTAAAGAACTTAAAACGCTTGAAGGTGATATGATTTCGATGATCTTTTAATTATGGCTTTCAATTTATTGGAAAAAGGGAACAGGGCTTTTGAAAAGTTTGATTTATATGGGAGTTTCAACTAAACATGCGTATGCATCGGGACCGTATTTTGTGTGTATATTAAGGTGTGTCGTAAGCATAGTTTGTTTAAAAATTCGAGCCAGAGATAAGCAAACTCAACTTAAAGTCAAAAAGCACAGGAGAGAGAGATACTAGTTGACAGCGGACAATTAAACGAACAGCAACTCATTACATGTAATAAACCTAGACACACGGAGCAACAGCGAGAGCCGTTGCCGTTGTCTAGTGTTCGAAACCATCATTACACCTTCCAATAGATGCACAGAATCACGTGTATCATGGAAGTAGTGTAATTGTCGCAGATAAAAAGTCTGTCATTACACAAAACCAAATGCATTGGGAAAAAGTACAGCTAATAGATAAAGTTGTCGAGCGTGGTTAATGTGGAATTGTATCATAGAGGCGTTTTCGCAATTAAAACGATTCAAATACAACATATCAATGCACGGCCCTTGAAGTCATCGCACCTAATATGGTTGAAAAGTCTTCTAACCAAAGACGAAACGCGCCCCATAGTGGTTGGTGTGTGTTGTGATCTCTTTTCCACTTGGAAAGAAAATCTCCGATCATTGAGCTCGTCTCGAAAGAGAAACAAATAAAAATTAAAGTATTTTACAATTGTTTTTTTGCATTGATTAATGTAACTAAAAATTTGGTGTTTTTCTGTCTTTTGTTAGCAGATTTTAAAGATAAAAAACAAGTAAAAACGGATAAAGTTCGGATGTGCGGAACTTTTGATACCCCCACTTTTGTTTCATTGTCAAAAATCTTCAGTTTATTCCATAATTTAGGCATAAATCGTCTTACAAATGAACAATGCTTGCAAATTATTGCATTTTATAATCAAAATGCGTGCTCTGCTAAGAAAGTTCATCGGGCGCTTGTTTCACTTTACGACGAAGCTCATTTTTGGCTCAATTAGTACCCAATTATAAGACGCAAAATAGCCCTAGAAAAATGAAGGTCTGAAAATGTTTTGTTTTTATACCCTTCACCATAGGATGGGGGTATACTAATTTCGTCATTCTATTTCTAACACCTCGGAATATGCGTCCAAGACTCCATAAAGTATATATATTCTTGATCGTCATGACATTTTAAGTCAATCTAGCCAAGTCCATCCGTCTGTCTGTCGAAAGCACGCCAACTTACGAAGGAGTAAAGCAAAGCGCTTGAATTTTTGCACAAAAACTTTTTATTAGTGTAGGTCGGTTGGGGTTGTACATGGGCCAAATCGGTGCATGTTTTAATATAGCTGCAATATAAACCGATCTTGGGTCTTAATTTCTTGAGCTTCTAAAGGGCGCAATTCTCGTCCGATTTGACTGAAATTTTGCACGTAAAGTTTTAGTATCACTTCAAACAACTGTGTTAGGTATGGTATTCGAATCGGTTCATAACCTGATGTAGCTGCATTATAAACCGAACTTCTTCAGCCATTAGAGGGCGCAATCGTTATCCTATTTGGCTGAAATTTAGCACGAAGTATTTCTTTATCACTTCCAACTACTGTGCGTGTGGTCCAAATCGCTTAATAACCTGGTATAGCTGCCGTACAAACCGATGTTGGATTTTGACTTCCTGATCCCCTAGGGGGCGCAATTCCCATGATTTGGTTGAAATTTTGCATGAGGTGTTTTGTTATGACTTCCAACAACTATGCAAATCGGTCCATAACCTGATAAAGCTACTATACATAACCTGATATAGCAGTCATATAAACCGATCTGGGATCTTGACTTCTTGAGCCTCTAGAGGGCGCAATTCTCATCCGATTTGTCAGAAATTTTGTACAACGGCTTCTCCCATGACCTTCATCATGCGTGTGTAATATGGTCTAAATCGATCTATAGTTTGATAAAGCTCCCATATAAGCCGATCTCCCGATTTTGCTTCTTGAGCTCCTACAAGGCTGCTGCTTCCGATGACCGACTTATAATATCGATGTCATCGTTAAAGGTAAGTAGCATATGTTCTCTTGTGAGTAGAATGCCATTCCTATTTACACCTGCATCTTGTATAATCTTCTCGAGCAGAATATTAAAGAGATAGCACATAAGGTTGTCTCCCTGTACCTCGATTGGTGTTTAACGATTCGGAGAGGTTCTTTCCTATTTGAACTGAGGTGCGTGTATCAACCAGCCTCATCCTACTAAGCCGTATCAGATTTGCAGGGATCCTAACTCAGGCATGGTCCGAAATACCTTTGAACGTAAAGGGCTGTGGAAGATGGCTTTGTAGTCAACAAAGAGATGGTCGGTGTTGATTTGTTCTTCTCTATGATGTATTTACCAGGTCTAAAGCCACACTGCTAGGGCCCAATTATTTCGTTGAGTTTAGACTTTAATCTTTCACAAAGTTAGCTCGATAGTATATGGTCTGCGATGGGGAGGAGACTTATTCCTTTGTAGTTGCCACATTCTGCTTTGTATCCTTTCTTGTGTACGGGATATTGTATGTTGAGGTTCCAATAATCGGTTATGCGTTTTCCTAGCTAAATTACGCCTTATCAGTCTGTCGCCTCCAGTCTTAAACAATTCAGCCGGCAATCTATAGGCTCCTGCTGCCTTATTGATTTTCAGCCAGGTTAATGCTAAGTGGACCACGTTTTGACATTCTATACCATCATCAGGGATTGGTTCCGCGGTATTCTCATGGCCACAATCATCGGATACCAGCAGCTAGGAAAAGTGTTATTTCCACATCCTCAGCACACTATCTGTATTGATTACCAGATTTCCTTCTTTGTCTCTGCAGGAGGATGTGCTGCACCAAAACCATCGGTTTGATGTCTAATTCTTTGGTATAATTTTCGAAATTTATTCTGGCTCCTGAACATGTCTATTCGCTCACACTCATGTCTTTCCATTTCATTCTTCTTGCGGAAGAGATGTTTCTCCTCTGTGCTTTTCTCCCGGTATCTTAATTTGGGTTAGGTTAGGTAAGGTAAAATTGGCAGTCCTTTACAGACTTACTTAGATAACTTTGTAGGTCCATTGTGATACCACAGTACCGACAGACCAAGGCGGGAATCGAAAGCACGACCCTGCACCAGTAATCCAATCACGCTACCAACTCGGCTACCGGGGCGCCCAACTTGCATTTGCTTTGGAAATTCTTGTTGTGTTTTCTTGTAGCTGGCGGCCATTTGTGTGTTGCTCTAATGATTTTTGTCATTGGACATGCTAGCATTTTTGAACCGAAACTATACAAAATGTCATTTTCCGAGTTTAGCATCCACACTCGTCCGAGCTACTCAATATGCTGACTTTTCTTTGCTCAGTCAAAAAAAAAAAAGGAAAAAAATGTTGTATGTGAGAATGTGTCTATATCAGTAACGAGCACACGATTGAAATTATCTGCAAGACTATAAGTTTGCTTGGGATTATTTTCTTGTGCGCCATAGAGTGCGTATTTTTGCCAACCACTGGTCTGTCTAAACGCTCAAATAGTCACCCTTACTCTCTAGTCGGAGAGAATAATTATTGGCCCAGTACATGAATAATCGTTTGGGGATATCAAAACACTTTTGTAATTAAAGAGTATTTGGCTTTACAACCAAAGGAAGGCCTGTTTACATTAGACGAAGATGCTAGAGGGTTTACAATAAACAAAGTTAATTACGTTATACGTAATTAAAGCAAAACTTCTTGATAAAAGTATTTTGCTGGTCGTAACAATTTCCCTAACGTTTTATTTTTTTGCGTGTACTGACTGTAATATTCTTGGCTACTGACTGTAATATTGTCCTGTTTGCCTCATTCTTGGCTTAAGTAGCTTTTTGGTACTTCTGGTCATACCACGGGTTACTCGGGGGAGGTTTTTGGTAACCAAGTACGGATGTAGTGGCTGTTATCATGGAGTGGGCAATGATTAGCCATTGCGGAGCTTCAATATCGGGACAGGGAGTACTTTCTTCAAGCAACTGGGTCAGCCGAGTGGAATATGTCGTTGCCACCTTCACCCGTACTTTTCTCGCCACACTTCTTTCATATATAGCATAGCAAAAAGTAGCCACGATATTCATTATCCAAGGTAATACTATTTTTGCTTAAATAGCTGTAATGTCTGCCTTCCTATTTTCATTAGACAATGCTAGCAATCTCTTAAACTCTATTTAAGATAAAAAATACCTTAATATCAAGTAAAACATCTGTTACCATAGGAAATATTTTTGGCTCGAATTTTTAAATTGTGGAGAAAATTTTCTCTGCGAATGGATTAGCAGAAATCTGTACCAATTCTTAACGAAATAGCTTTATTTTTAAATTTTGAAGCGTAGTCGTAGTCGCAGAAAGCAGACAGACACAATAACATCACAAAATCCGTCTTAGATTCTTACGACGATTAAGAAGGGACACAAAGGCAGACAGACATACACACAAGAACATAACAAATTCGTCTTAGATTTTTAAGGCGATTAAAAAGTTGTATTTACTCGTACTTTATAGCGTTGAAGTTAAATGATGATGTTTTCCAAAGGAATGGCAAAACTAATATTCCCCCTTACCACAAAAACTAGGGCCACAATAGAAAATGTGTATTATATGGAGTAAATATAAAGATTCGGTTATATGTACCAAAAATTTGACAAAAACGTTTGCTTAAATTTTGCTGTGATTTACACTTACCCTCTGTTACACCAGTCTTCCCCACACAGGTATCATGGACTGGTTTAAGCTTTGCCAAAAACTCCGGAGGAGGATACTGGAAAATAAAGAACAAAAATAATTTAAAATTTAGTGTCTTCATCGTAAACTAAAGAAATTGCAACGTTTTAAGAACAAAATAAGCCTTGAGAAAACTTTAAAGAGTTTTTTTGGCACCATGTAGCATGCGACACCTTTCATCGCTAGCCAACGACAAACAAAATAAAAACGAACAAAAAGTCAGTATGTCATAGCAATTGTGAAGTAAACAGCCGAGATAGTGCAACTGCCAAAGAAATCCATAAATGATATGACATAGCCAACGATGAATGCGAAGACAAACGAACCATAAAGTAAAAGCATCGTAGAGTTTAAACAGCAAGCAGAAAAAAAAGCTATCATAAAAATGCATAATAGCAGCCAAAGATATGATGATGGTCGAAATGGACTGCACAAAAATATAAATATACATGCTTACATACTTCTAGATATGCGATTATATGTGCAGTGCATGTGCATGAAGCATTCAACTTCTATGCGTATATGAAGTACGTAACTGTACAGAAATATATGTGAACTCCCATTTGGGGCAGTTAATACTTTGGTATTCACATGGGAACCAAGTATGAGATTATTACTCATTTACATAAAATGAGTATATTATTCCCATTTCACCATATTATTACACCCTCTACCATAGGAAGGGTGTATACTAATTTCGACATTCCGTTTGTAACCCATTGAAATGTTGATTATGAATCCAACAAAGTCTTTTTGGGGTTGCCCAAAAAGTAATTGCGGATTTTTCATATAGTCGGCGTTGACAAATTTGTTCACAGCTTGTGACTCTGTAATTGCATTCTTTCTTCTGTCAGTTATCAGCTGTTACTTTTAGCTTGCTTTAGAAAAAAAATTTAAAAAAAGTATATTTGATTAAAGTTCATTCAAAGTTTTATTAAAAATGCATTTACTTTCTTTTAAAAAATCCGCAATTACTTTTTGGGCAACCCAATATTTTGATCGTTTGGACATTCTAAGTCGATATGTCCGTTAGTCTGTCTGTCAAAAACACTCAAACATTCTAAAGAATACAGCTAGGCGCTTGAAATTATGCACAAATATTTCTTGCAGGTCTGTTGGGATTGTAAATGGCCCATATCGGTCCATATTGGGATATAGCTCCCATGTAAACCGATCTCCCGATTTGACTTCTTGAGCCTCTAGAGGGCACAATTCTTATCCGAATTGGCTAAAATTTTACAAGTAGCTCTTTGTTATGACGTCCAGCATCTGTGCTTAGTATGGTTTAAATCGGTTCACAATCTGATAAGAATGCCTTATATATCGATCGCTGCATTTGACTTCTTGAGCCTGTAGAGGATACAATTCTTATCCCATTTGCATTAAGTTTGGCGAGTGGCGTTTTATTATGACTTCCAATAATTGTACCAAGTATGGTCTAAATCGGTCCATTGCGGTACACTCGAACCAAGACGATCAAAACTCAGATGGAGACACCAAGTGGTGAAAGTCATTACGAAACTTGGTGTAGAGATTTTAGAAGGAGCGCAGAAGATCGAGACGCTTGGAAAACTATTCTAAGTTCAGCTAATGGGACAAATGTTCTGTCACAATTAAAGTAAAACTAAAATAAGTCTCGTAGATCTCTCTACGAGATTCCAAGGGAAAGGGACTATGCAGGTATGCCCCTAGCTAATTCTTCGTGATAAGACAAAAACAAGTAAAAAGGTGTTAAGTTCGACCGGGCCGAACTTTGGAAACCTACTACCTCGGGTATATATATAAGTATATATATAACCCACCTTTCGTCAAAATCCGGTGAAAAATGCATATCTTATGCCCCATAGCAGCTATATCGAAATATGTTCCGATTGGACCAAATACTAATAAGTACAAGTCATTGTTCAATTATGTATAACAAAATATTGGTATTTTTAGCAACAATATCTAAAAAAATTAACCGATCTGAACCATATGCAACACGGATGTCAAAAAGCCTAACATAAATCACTGTGTCAAATTTCAGTGAAATCGGAATAAAAATGCGCCTGTTATGGGGCTAAGACTTTAAATCGAGATATCGGTCTATAAGGCAGCTATGTCCACCTCTGGACCGATCTGAACCAAATTTCAGAAAAATGTCGTAGAGCTTACAACAACTCTCGGTCACAAATTTCGGCGAAATCGGACAATAAATGCGTTTTTTATGGGCCCAAAACCTTAAATCGAGAGATCGGTCTATATGGATATCGGTCTATAAGGCAGCTATGTCCAACTCTGGACCGATCTGAACCAAATTGCAGAATAATGTCGTAGATCTTACAACAACTCATGGTCCCAAATTTCGGCGAAATCGGACAATAAATGCGTTTTTTATGGGCCCAAAACTTTAAATCGTGAGATCAGTCTATATGGCAGCTATATGCAAGTCTTTTTCGATCTAGCCTAAATTGCAGCAATATTTCGAAGGGCTTAACTTAACTCACTTACCCAAATTTCAGCGACATCGGACAAAAAATGGGCCTTTTATGGGCCCAAAACCTAAAATCGAGAGATCGGTCTATATGGCAAAAAAGAATCTGTGCAAAGTTTCAGCTCAATATCTGTATTTTTATCTGAAAAAGCTGTGAGTATGTGGAGGAAGAGGAAAACAATGTCTTGCATTGGAAAGCTGAAAATGTTCCACTTGAGGTTCTCATTTGTTTAAAGTTTTCTTTCTTTGGATTTTATTTATTTTATTTTATTTTAAGGTTGCAAACAAAACCGATTTCTGCAGAAGCTGTGAGAATCTGGAGGAAGAGGAAAACAATGACCTGCATTGGAAAGCGGAAGATGTTAAACTTTAGGTTCTCATTTTTTTGAGGTTTTCTTTTCTTTGGATTTTATTTCATTTATTTTATTTTATATTATTTTATTTTGTTTTATTTTATTTTATTTTATTTTATTTTATTTTATTTTATTTTATTTTATTTTATTTTATTTTATTTTATTTTATTTTATTTTATTTTTATTTATTTTATTTTATTTTATTTTATTTTATTTTATTTTATTTTATTTTATTTTATTTTATTTTATTTTATTTTATTTTATTTTATTTTATTTTATTTTATTTTATTTTATTTTATTTTATTTTATTTTATTTTATTTTATTTTATTTTGTTTTATTTTATTTTATTTTATTTTATTTTAATTTATTTTATTTTATTTTATTTTATTTTATTTTATTTTATTTTATTTTATTTTATTTTATTTTATTTTATTTTATTTTATTTTATTTTATTTTATTTTATTTTATTTTATTTTATTTTATTTTATTTTATTTTGTTTTATTTTATTTTATTTTATTTTATTTTATTTTATTTTATTTTATTTTATTTTATTTTATTTTAATTTATTTTATTTTATTTTATTTTATTTTATTTTATTTTATTTTATTTTATTTATTTATGATATTTTTTCATTATCAGTTTTATTTTTCTAAAATATGAATTAAGATTTTAATTTTTTTCTGTCTAACATTTTATGTATAAATCTGATCACACTGTCTGCAGCATCACCAAAACATATGTCCTGTTTTCATGCATGCATTCATACATTCATGTCACATATAATAACAACTTACAGTTTCATCTCGACGTGGAGCTTGTTGACTTTGTGCACCGGCCATAAAGATTATGGCCACGAGTAATGTGCCATAAAGCAATGCCATTGCTCTCATTATTGTTATGTCCTTGAATGCACAACTCAAATAATGGCTATAATAATATTGGTTGGTACAGATCCAACTGACTTGACTTCCCCGTTGGCTAGATATGGCCAACGAAAAATCCTTGGCACGTTTATTGCTTGGTCACCGAGACCAGATAGCCGGATATATGACGAGTAACAATGCTCAAATGCACATGGTAGCCAAGCAGTGTTGCCAAAAAAGGTTCCAAAAATATTTTCGTATGAAACTTCCTTCTTGGGTGTGTGCGTGTGAGTTTCTTATGATCCTGCCAAAGATTCTTTTATGACCAAGTTTATAGGACTTCCTTTGAGCATGCACTCAGTAATAGTAGTAGTCAGGTAGGTGACTGAATGTACTTTGGAGAGCAATATGAGCTAAGTTCTTTCGTCTACTTCTGCTTGTGTACTGCCTCCTCCCGGTTTACTTTCTCATGGAAATAACGAAAAATGCATTAAAATTATTGAAAAATTCCAAAAATTGTTTTCAAAGTTGCTTTTGATATTTTATTATACCTCAGATTTGTGGTTTTATTATATTTAATCGTACTACCGTGAATAGAGTGTGGATTTTATTTGCAATATATTTAAGTAATATGTGGTGTATATATACAGATATGTGTATATAAAAGCAGTTTGCTGTTGCAATTGTAAATTACAAATATGGATTTGCTATGTAGCATGAGTTTTCTATATTTGTTAGTTGAGTAATTTTCATAAGTAATCGGTTCAGTGACGCATAAATTTTTGAAATGCATTAAAACAAACCGTCTTTTTTGTATAGGCATAAAGAGGTTTTATTTAATTTTAAGTAAAGGGAATAGAATAAATAATGGATTCGAATAGAAAAGAGGCTTACTTGGGTTGCCTATAAAAATTAATATTTCTACAAAACTGGCTTATGGAGGTGTTGGTGGGCGCATTGTGTTCATCCGTTGTCTTTGCAGCTTAAGGATGTGACTGAGGCATCTCCGCCTGAATATCCCCACAAAACTACAAAAGCTTTGCAGTTCGGCCATAACTGATAGCATATTAGCAGTAAAGATTTTTATCGGAAAATTCAGTTTGGGGAATTTCCGCCCGCCCATTTTACAATCGCGCAATCACGACTCCGATCCCATGAGTTCCAGGGAAAAATTAACTTTTAAAATCAACTGATACAATCATTATTAAAGAAAAACAACTACAATAAAAGCGTGCTAAGTTCAGTCGGGCCGAATCTCATATACGCTCCAACATGGATCGCAATTGAACAATATTTGGCAAGTTGTTGGAAGTCGTAACAAAACACGTCATGCCAAATCGGATATGAATTGCGCCCCCTAGCGGCGCAAGAAGTCAAGATTCATGATCGGTTTATACGGCAGCTATATCAGTTTATGGACCGATTCAAACCATACTTTGCTAAATTGTTGGAAGTCATAACAGAACACTACATGCAAAATTTCAGCCAAATCCAATGGGAATTGCGACTTCTAGAGGCTGAAGAAGTCAAGATTCCAGATCGGTTTATATGACAGCTATATCAGGTTATATACCGATTTTAGCCATACTTAACACAGTTGTTGGAAGTCATAACAAAATAGCCCATGCAAAATATCAGCCAAATCGGATAAGAATTGCGCGCGCTAGTGGTTCAAGAAGTCAAGATCCAAGATCGGGTGATATGACAGCTATATCAAACATGGATCGATATGGCCCATTTACAATCCCAACCGACCTACACTAATAATAAGTATGTTCAAAATTTCAAGCATCTAGCTTTGCGCCTTCGAAAGTTAGCGTGCTTTCGTCAGACAGACGGACGGACGGATAGGGCTAGATCGTCTTAAAATGCCTTGAAGATATTGTGGAGGGTATAACAACAAATCTGCTTTTGACATTTTTGGCTTTTAACAATGTGGGAACCGACACACTGATCTTATTCTTAAACCAGTACCGGGTGGAGAACATGACATAAATATAAGGGAAAAAAGTAATTTTATCGCCACTACTATGGGTATGCCCATGAACATTCCATTAAGGAATAGGGGTAAACTTCTCACATATCAGTGAGTGCAGTCCGATTCAAGTTTAAGCTCAATGATAAGGGGCCTCCTTTTTATAGCCGAGTCCGAACGGCGTGCGACACCTCTTTGAAGAGAAGTTTTACATGGCATAGTACCTCATAAATGTTGCCAGCATTAGGAGCGGAAAACCACCGCTGAAAATTTTTTCTAACCCAGGCATTCAGCGTCATAGGCGGACATGCTAACCTCTGCGCTACGGTGGCCTCCTACTACTATGGGTGACCACCGTAAATTACATATTACGGATGCTGACTTAGGGCAGATTTGAACCTTTCTGCCAATGAAACGATGTTATAATACTTCTAAGGGGTAAGAATCCGAATCAGCTATGCAGAATGGCCGAAAGGGTCTTGCAGATGGCATACGACTGGCCAAGACATAAGGCTATCAATGTTAACCCAGAGAAGACAGAAGTCTGCTTGTTCACGAGGAAAACGAAATTGGGCCAATTTGACGCTTCATGTGTCCTCAATAAAATGTCTTCGATATCTGACAAGATCAAATAATAAGAGTGATCTTGTCACATTTTTTATGTACACAGACATTATTTGATCCTGGGCCAATTTGATGCTTCATGTGTCCTCATTAAAATGACTGCGATGTCTGACAAGATCAAATACTAACAGTGATCTTGTCACATTTTTTATGTACACAGGCATTATTTGATCCTGGGCCAATTTGACGCTTCATGTGTCCTCAATAAAATGACTGCGATGACTGACAAGATCAAATACTAAGAGTGATCTTGTCAAATTTTTTATGTACGCAGACATTATTTATTATCACTATTTCTTGAAGAATTTGAATTTCTTGAAGAATTTGAATAGCAATTACTAAAAAAATTCTATAATTTTAATTGAAGTACCGATTACTTTGGAAATTCAAGTTAATAATATCGGATTTTTAGCAATCCATTGGACATAATCCAATTTAAGTTTTTTGTCTTTGTTTCGTGTCATTAAACCAAGCACCAAGTCAGCTTAATTACATAGAGTGAGCCTATCATTAAATTGACATTTTCATTGAAGCTTTTGTTTTTAATTTTCGCCGCATCCACAACCATTTGTACATTGCACAACAATTTAAACTAACACCAAAGAGAAGCAACTCTAATTAACTTAAAATGATATTTGTCTAAGTGTCAAAGTCACAGACAAATAATATGTTTCATTACCAACTAGTCATGGTGGCATGTCAATCACAAAATGCACGAAAATTGGAAAACATAAAAATATATCTAACAATTCGGTATCGTTTGAAACTGAAGGGTGATAAAGGCAGATAACCAATTAAAACCGTCTGAAATGGTTTTCGCTGTAAAGACTTAATATTAATCTGTTTTCATTTGAAGTTAGAATGGTGGTAATTGCTATTAAAACAATTAGAAGAAAAGAAATGAAATTCGAGACTAAATCTGAGTATTCCTTCGGAGCGTTATCCTCCAAATCAAAACAGTTGCTTGCATGAATGGTGGAGACAATAAAATTGCAATAAGCAATTAGCCATTTTTTAAACCAAACCATTGAGCCAGTTTATGAGGGGATATAAAAGCATAACACAAAAAAAAACTGACGCTCCTAAGCCGAAAAACCAGCATTTAAAACCGTTTTTAATTAAAAACAAGTAAGATAGGTAAAAAAACCGGAGGTTCGGATGTTATTATATGGACGCTATATCTAATTCTGAACCGCTTTAATTAGAGTGACAAAGGATTTATGATGGGTTAAAAAAGATTTCGTAATAAATTTCTGCCAAAAGCTGGCAAAACCCTACATAATTCTATTAAATACGGATCTATTAATGTAAATCAGACAATGCATTCATATGGGAGCATCATCTTTTTCTGAACCGATTTTGAAAAAAATTGCTTCAGAATAACAAATGTCATGCTATATTCCAATTTTCATGAGGATCGACTGAAAAATTTAATTTATTGAAATTTAAACCGAACCGGAGTAACATACGTATGGGAACCAGGGACAAAGCCAGGAGAGAGAATTTTTTTAAAGGCAAAATTTCAATAAAATATTTTCTAAAGGCAAAATTTTAATAAAATATTCTCGAGCAACTGAATTTGGTTCAGGCCCGGGCCCCTCCAATATATTTTTCTAAGAACAAATTTAAAAAAAAATTTCCAAACGAATTTGTGAAATTTTTGACATTTTTTTAAAGACAATATTAAATTTGCTTTTTGAGGTTATTGGCAATTTTTTTAATGACAAACTTTTTTAAGGCATTGTTTTCTCTCAAATTTCAAAAAAAAGGTTTTCTTAAAACAGATTTAGAAAAAAACAAGATCCCAGATCGGTTTGTATGGCAGCTATATCAGGTTATGAACCGATTTGAACCTTATTTGACACAGTTGTTGAAAGTAAGAATAAAATACTGCATGCAAAATTTCATTCAAATCGGATAAGAATTGCGCCCTCTAGAGGCTCAAGAAGTCAAGACCCAAGATCGGTTTATATGGCAGCTTTATCAGGTTATGGACCGATTTGAACCATACTTGGCACAGTTGTTGGATGTCATAACAAAATATTTCGTGCAAAAATTCATTCAAATCGGATAAGAATTGCGCCCTCTAGAGGCTCAAGAAGTCAAGACCCAAGATGGGTTTATATGACAGCTTTATTAGGCTATAGACCGATTTGAACCATACTTTGTACAGTTGTTCGATATCATAATAAAGCCCGTCGTGCGAAATTTCAGTCAAATCGGATAGAATTGCGCCCTCTACAGGCTCAAGAAGTCAAGACCCAAGATCGGTTTATATGGCAGCTATATCAGGTTATAGACCGATTTGAATCATACGTGGCACAGTTGTTGGGTATCATAACAAAACACGTCTTGCAAAATTCCATTCCAATCGGATAAGAATTGCGCGCTCTAGAGGCTCAAGAAGTCAAGACCCAAGATCGGTTTACATGACAGCTATATCAGTTTATGGACCGATTTGAACCATACTTGGCACAGTTGTTGAATGTCATAACAAAACACGTCGTGCAAAATTTTATTCCAATCGGATAAGAATTGCGCCCTCTAGAGGTTGAAGAAGTCAAGACCCAAGATCGGTTTATATGGCAGCTATATCAAAACATGGACCGATTTAGCCCATTTACAATACCAACTGACCTACACTAATAAGAAATATTTCTGCAAAATTTCAAGCGGCTAGCTTTACTCCTTCGGAAGTTAGAGTGCTTTCGACAGACAGACGGACGGACATGGCTAAATCGACATGACAACTTTATGGGGTCTCAGACGAATATTTCGAGTAGTTACAAACAGAATGACCAAATTAGTACACCCCCCATCCTACGGTGAAGGGTATAAAAAGCATTCAGTACATCCGGGCCGAATTTTAGATATCCACCACCTTGGATATACATAATAAACTCTTAACGTCAAGTCCGGTAAAAATTACACGATTTTTGAAACCTTAGCAACTACTTCTTGAGCCTTTGGAAGCCGAAATGTTTGTTCGATATGGCTAAAATTTTGCACATAGTATTATGACTATTATGGCTTCCAACAACAGTGTACTCTACAACCCAAGTACTCTCCAAATCGGTCTATAACCTGATGTAGCTCCCACATAAACCGATCTCCCGATTTGATTTCTTGAGCCCCTGGGAGCCACAAATTTCGTTCTCTTATGACTTCCAACAACAATGATGTCAAGTGCGGTCTATAACCTAATATAGCTCCTATATAAACCGATCTCCCGATTTGACTTCTTGAGCCTCTGGAAGTCCAAATATTTTATCCGATTTGGCAAAAATTTTGCACATAGTGTTCTGTTATTACTTCCAACAACAGTGCCAAGTACGGTCCAAATCGGTCTATAACCTGATATAGCTCCCATATAAACCGACCTCCCGATTTGACTTCTTGAGCCCCTGTAAGTAATAAATTTCATCCAACTTGGCTGAAAAGGACGCAATTCTTATTCAAATTGGCTTTGAATTTTGTGCAACGGCTTCTACTGTGGTCTCCAATATAATTGAATTTATGGTCCGAATCGGACCATAACTTGATATATCTTCTATAGCATAGCAATTCTTTTCTTTTATCCTTTATTTGCCTAAAAAGCGAATCCAGGGAAAGAACTTGACAAATGCGTTGCAGGGTGGAGGGTATATAAGATTCCGCAAGGCCGAACTTAACGCACTTTTACTTTTTGAAATGTGACTTTCATAGATTTTAAGGCAGTTTTTGTTAAAAAATTTTCATAGAACATTTCATGGAAATTAGATTATATTTTCAAAACGGGTCAAACTGTAACTTTATTAATTGTGACCTTTTGTCATTTGAAACAATTCAATAATCGTATGCCACTTCTAATGCAGCGAACAAATCCCATTTCCCCTCCGGATATTGACATTTTGTAGTTTCATAATTTCAGGTTAGTTTTATTGCGTCTAATAAACACTGTCGTTTATTTAATTGACGGCTTTGGCAAAGGGCCTTATTAAATTTTAATCAGTGGGGCGGCACCATCCAAACACACGGTGACATTTATGACAACAAGGTTAATGTTGCGAAATAATAGAATTAAATGACTGCCTTTGGGGTACAGAATCTATAATTAAATAAGTGTTCATGATACGTATGCTCGCTTATGATTGGGGTGCGTGCGATTTACCTTTTGCATACCTCATCATACATCCCACCACCGACTGCCACCGCCACTGCTTCTGCCATCATTTAGGTAAGCGCATTGCAACCATCAAGTCCATTGGAGTTGGCCGCTTGGTCCCCAGATACCTTGTCAGTTGGCATGGATAGTGTTGCAGGCGGCAGTAGGGCCACTAAGCCCATGCGTTTTTCTCAACATGAACAAGTTTTGTGTGACAGGCAAGGTGGAATTAGTTAATAGATATTTATATATTAGGGTGTATTGAGAGTGTTACTTTGTTTGCTGCATAGTGCATGTCTTTATTGGTTAATTGGGTTTGTCATTTGTTTATTAAAAGGCATACATTTAATAAATATTTTTGGTGAAAATAATATTTCGACGAATTTTACAATGAACTTTTACGAGGAAGACGAAGGTGGGCCAATTTTTAGGCGCCACATTTCCTCAGCAGAACAATTTTGTCATCCGATAAGGTCAAATTGCCACATCCGGGAGTATTCTCAGAAGGGTTATAGATGTTGGGCACTATATTGACTGGCCATAGACTCGAAATGTAACCTGAACCCAAGGATAGATAGGGTATACAGGAGTCTGATAAGACCAATACTAACTTACGGCTCAGTAGTTTGGTGGACTGCGATGGAGAGAAAGTGCACCATAAGGACCTTACAACAAATTCAGATAACATGTCGTCATGTCATAGCTGGGGCAATGATGGCCCCGCCTAAAGCAACTGTGACTACTCTAGATATCAGGCCTGGTCCTACCATCGCGGTAAAATCTTATACCTGAGACCCTATACTTGAGATCGGGTGCGGCACACAGCGGCACAGTCTTGGATTAACAGAACTCTTGTACTGTCACCTCGAAGTTCATGCTACACAGATAGATCAAAGCTAGAAAACCCGGCGGTCTACATTGAGAACCCGGGGAATGCTAACTATTTCCGACTGTCTGAGCATAATACTGTCCTGCAGATGAAGATCCGTACGATGACGAAATGAATGAGGTATGGTGATTAAGCACAGTATGCTGGTGGGAGAATATGAGATTAACGACTTCTTTGAGAATAGTACTATCCACATAATTTGAGTTTCAGGACATAGTACAGTAAGGTGAAACGAAAGGGCAGGTGGAATGGCCGTACCAGACAAAGGACAGCCATCAATAAACTTCATGAATACGAAGCATTTCAGGGCGACGCAGTCTGGGTTAAGGGTTTGGCAACTAGCGGGTATATTCCACAAAAACGGACGGTATGACAACGAAAATCCTAAGAGAATTTAGCGAGAAGGTAAGTATGGTTTTCGCCATCATTACAGGTTACATAGGACTTCGGACGCATTCAGAATAGTGGGGCAAGTGACAACGTGGGAATGGCATGTGGGGAAGATGATTTGGGTCTTAGATCAATAGAAAAACCAGGCCCCCTAATGTTGGCGACACCCTCTAACGAATTAAGGACCATGATCAATACAGAGACTGTGCTGTATACGCAATGGCGTATGGAAGTACAGGGCCGATATTACCCCTTCCGTTTTAGAGAAAGTGCGATGTATTAGGAAAGGCGTCACGAAAACATCGAAGATCGACACACTATTTTATACCGGTCATGAGTTTGGCTGTGGATTTATGGTTATTCGGAGGTTAAAACACCTTGTCTCCATGAATAATGATATTTGTCTATTGATATTCGTCTTAATTTTCTAATTTTTAATGTTGGTGGGAAAAACATTCGCCGGAAGTCAATTCCACATACGAATGGATCGGGCGAACAATAAATTTTCTCGGTTGGGTCGACTGGCCAATCAACTACAAACGGGTGTGAGTTTCTGGCAAGACCTGTATTCCTGGTGAATATCCTTTCGACAGGGATAAGAAGACAAATATATCTGGAATACACGCTATGAAAGTAACGATAGAGCTGTATAACGCTTTCCACAATCCAACGATGTTCAAGAGTCCCCAATCAACACCATCCCTCTCCGTTGAACCGGCCAAGTAGCTCCAAGTATGCTTTTGGAGCTCCTGCCCGCTTCGAGACTTCGAATACTTATTTTTTACCAACGATGATGTCCAGAACATCAAGAGCATTTGAATGCTCAATATCTGTACCTTCGATAGATATTGACGATTGTAGTGGGTCAGTGAATCGCTTGTAGGGTATACACTATTCGTTCTACCCCACTCGATAATGGCCAACAAATTCTGGGAGAGCGTCTCATCCATAATGCGCTTCCTGTCCAAAAATTCTTGAGGACTGGGCCTTAGTGAATGAATATGAATGAGACAGACTACTGTCATCGGCAAATGAGTAGACTGGATTCGAAGTCTGACCCAATATATACAAAAAACTAATTTTCCGAGTAATTTTTATAGCCCAGTCCGAACGGTGTGCCGCAGTGCGACACCTCTTTGGGGAGCAGTTTTTTCATGGCTCCAATACCAAACGATACAGTACCTCACAAATGGCGCAAGCATTAGGATGGTAAAACAACCGCTGATGAAACTTTTTCTAATGTTCTTGCCAGGGTTCGAACCCAGACTTTCAGTGTCATAGACGGACATGCTTACTTATGGCGCGACGGTGGCCTCCAACAAATGTTGACCGAATATATCTTTAATGAAAATAAGAAAAAGGGAAGGGGAATGGGCAAAGGACAGAGCCTTGTGGCACACTTGCGGTCAATATATACTCTTCGGATATGCCATGAGTTCTCCCGTAGAGCGATTTCTGCGGAATCCATACTGTCTGTCGCTAAGAAGGCCATTTAACTCTATGTATCTCGCAAGATGATGGTTAGTCATACTCTCCATAGTCTTGGAGAGCGCGGAGCATATCGTAACTGAGCAGTAATTCGTAGTGTTGTTCACCCACTTTTTTGGGGATGGGCTGAACGTTCGCAACCTTTCAACGCGCCGGGAAAACTCTCGCATGGTAAGCAAGGTTAAAAAGGTTGCGTAGTGGACGAGCAAGTGTCGAAGAACATTTATAAAGCACAAGTGTTGATATACCGTCTAGACCCGGAGATTTATTAACGTCGAGATCCGCAACAAGAGCACTGAATTTTGGAACTAAGGTACACTACACTACGGCAACCTAAATTGGGTGACTTTAAAAGTTTTTGGAAATTTGTATATTTGGGTACTAAAAAAGTACCAAAAAGGTACGAAATGGGTGAACTTTGTACTGGGCGGATGGATAGAGGCAGAATTTTGAAATTTTACTTAAAGACTTTTGGTGCAAAAGGATGAGGGTGACAAGAAAAAATTAAAAATAGTACTGGTAACCGGAGAAAACGTACATTTAGACCACAATTGGTACCATTTGGTACTTTCTGCGTAGATGGTGCTAGAGGTCAGAAATTTGGCATGAAGGTACCACTAGGAAATATATGATGGATGGCAAAGTGATCCATTTCCCGTAGGGTTAAAACTTTAACGTGAAAATTCGCTTGCGATTATGTTTATATCGCTTAACTGGAAACTACTTACACTTATCCGAACTACATGAAACTAAGTGAAACCAAATCGATGTATTTTTAACGTTTCACTTATCCGGTTTTGACTGTATTCTTAAATGTTAATGAAATATTCATTGGAAAATTTGCTGAAATGCGAAAGACATTCCTTAGGATTCAATACCCTAATATAATATTTTACCCATTTCCCCTCAAAAATCAGTCAATATAGCCCTAGCAACTCTCATGTCATAAGAATAATGGAGAGTGTCAGTTACCATCAACCTCCCCGCTTGAAAATTCTATATTGGCTTTATTTGCTTAAGAACAATTTCATTAGAAAAATGAATGTATGTCAATGGTTAAAATTGAATGTCTGCTGCCCAATAAATGTTTTGGCTTAAAGTAGTTTCATATAATGTCTCAAAGGTATAACTCTACCCCGCTGTCATCTTGATACCAGTAGACAGAGTAAATAACACATATCTGTATCTGTTTCACTTGGAGTTAAACATTCCCATTCCCCTTGTCTGCCTGGATCTATCACAAGTCCTTTTCGTTCTGTTTGAATTCTGTTGACATTTGGGACTGTCATGGACGTGTCATGGCAAGGAACAAGAACTAGCCAAATTGAATGCAAAACGCAACATATAGAACACAAAGAATACAATTCACGTTTGGGAAAATGCCTGCGGCAAGTTATGGTGTAGGCCAAAATGATTGCCTAACCAAAAATACATTGTTTCAATTCTGGAAATATAAATTTAATCTTTCATTTGGGGGCATTTTGTATCCATTAGGAGGCAGAAGAACTTTGTTTTGTGTGCCTAAGAGGAATATTAGGAAAATATTTATTTGAGTTTATCGAACATCAACTTATTTCATTTTAATAACTTTTTCTTATTTAAGACTAGCTGGACAGGGCCCGCTCCGCTGCGCCTTCTTTCACTCTCTTATTTTTTCTTAGCCCTATACTTGCACGGCCAGGAAAAAAATCCTGTTTGGGGGTGCTGGTACGGCCATTTAGATTTTTCGCCAAAATGTGGTTATCATATTAGTCCTCTACTCCCAAATACCTTTAATTTGGGCCTTATATTGCAATGGTCAGTAAATATGTCCGGTATAATGGTATTTTTGGGGTTGAGATGGACACCCGCATATCAGATTCGTGTCCGTCCGTCCATCCGTCTGTCTGTCGAAAGCACTCTAACTTTCGAAGGAGTTATGCTAGCCGCTTGAAATTTTGCATAAGCGATACGGCTGGGATTGTAAATGGGCTAAATCGCAATTCTCATCCGATTTGGAAGAAATTTTGTACAACGGCTTCTCTCATGACCTTCAATATACGTGTCTTATATGGTCTGAATTGATCAATAGCTTGATACAGTTCCCATATAAACCGATCTCCCGATTTTGCTTCTTGAGCCCATACAAGGCGCAATTCTTATCCGAATGAACTGAAATATTACACAATAGCATATTCTTATTCAAAATTCTTTGTTTGCCTAAAAAGAGATACTGCGCATAGAACTCGACAGATGCGATCCATGGTGTAGGGTATATAAGATTCGGCCCGGCCGAACTTAGCACACTCTTACTTGTTTTTATACTGGTTATCTACATTCAAAATCATATTTCAAAGCTACCACAAATGTGGTATCCCCACATTTTTAATGATCAGCGGGTCCTCCTGTTTCTATCCCAATTTGAGGCTAAATAGTGTACTCTACTACCAAAGACTTTTGTGTGGGAGGAGAGTGTCGGAACCACTGACGCTAAGACCCAAAAGACAATTTATTTGAGTCGATTATAGTCGCGGTCGACATGCCCTGCTGAACGGCAGCATGACTCTACCGACATAGACCTTTCATGATGGTGTAATATGCCCACATGGAACGGTTTTGGGGGGCCCCCTTTGGAAATTACTCCCAATTTTTCAAATTCCATAATAATATTCGTACTCTACTCTGGAATACCTTTCATTAGAGTCCCATATGGTCCCGGCCGTCCACATTTGATTTTGGGCGGAACATTTGATGCAATTTTAGACTTGGGACGGCGCCTTATGTACTTGGATTATTGACATCATATTCGTATTCTACTCCCGAATGCAAATGCAAATACAAATGCAAATTTTGCCCTTGAATATTCCACTACGGAACAGGGACAAACTTCTCACATACAGCGGTCAAAAAAAGTATTCATCATTAGCAAAATTGATAATAAATTCACTTATTTTGGGTAATTGAAGAAAATTTAAAGTAAACAAATAATGCAGTTTTATGCAATAGTTTATTTTTCGTAATATGTTTTAAAATAAATTCAAAAAATAAATTTAATTAGCGCAAAAAATGCAATTTTATATAATAACACCAAAAACAGAGCAAAAAAAGTATTCATCATTGATGTGCTATCATCAAAGTCAAATTCAAATATTATTTGGGAATCCCCCTTTTCTGTTTTATTTAGTAAAGGAGGCTTTGCCCTTGACAGCAAATATTTAATTTCATTGAAAATATAGTTTTTGTCAAAATGGGTCGTAAGCAAAACGAGGTTTCTGATGAGGTAAAAGTTTTGATAATAAAACACCACAGGAATGGTTTAACTCAAAAAACTATCAGTGAAATATTAAATAGACCACGATCTACTATACAATCCATCATCAGAAAGTGGACAGAAACGAAAACTGTTGACAATAAACCAAGATCTGGTCGACCAAAAGCACTTTCAGTTGGAGATGTGCGTTGGCTAGTGCGGCAAGTTCAGAAAACTCCGAAGACAAATGCGACCATTCTTCGTAAAAACACTATGGAATATTTAGGGAAGGAAGTTACTACACAAACAATTCGAAATACACTCAAAAGGCATAGTTACAGAGGAAGAACTGCACGTAAGAAGCCCTTTATAAATAAAATAAACCGAGTGAAAAGGCTAAACTTCGCAAAAATGTATGTAAAACAGCCCGAATCATTTTGGAAAACAGTCATTTTTGCAGACGAGAGCAAGTTTAATCTTTTTGGGTGCGATGGAAAGGTCATAGTGTACAGAAAACCAAATACAGAGCTTGAAGAACGAAACACAGTTGCTACTGTAAAACATGGTGGAGGTGGTTTAATGGTTTGGGGGTGTATGGCGGCTTCAGGAGCGGGAAATCTTGAAATTATTAATGGAGTAATGGATCATAAGTATTACATTGACATTTTAAAGAGGAATTTAAAAGATAGTGCTGTAAAACTTGGGCTTGGTAATAACTTTCAATATTATCAAGATAATGACCCCAAACATTCTGCTTTAAATACCAAGATGTGGATGCTGTATAACTGCCCCAAAGTCATTAAAACTCCTCCTCAAAGTCCCGACTTGAACCCAATTGAACATCTTTGGGAACATCTCGAACGCAAATTGAGAACGCGCAATTTTTCGAGCAAGAGTCAAATGCAACAGGTGATAATGGAGGAATGGACTAATATAGACCAAAATATAACCGCTAAATTAGTCCAATCGATGTCAAACCGTTTAAAAGAAGTTATAAGACGCGGTGGTCGAATAACAAAGTATTAATTTTTTTAAATTATGTTATTTATTTTTTTGTTTTTTTGCAATGATGAATACTTTTTTTGTTTAATTTTTTGGCCCTTTTTGTTCCAATAAATACTATTTTTTTCTTTAAAAACAATGAAATTGTGTACATATATATCACACAAGCACTACTGCATCATTAGTTTAATATGTTTTTATTCCAATTGTCTTTTGTAGACTTATTAAAAAAAAACATTGAATGATGAATACTTTTTTTGACCGCTGTATCAATGAATGCAGTTCGATTCAAGTTTAAGCTCAATGATAAGGGCCTCCTTTTTTTAGCCGAGTCCGAACGGCGTGCCCGACAGCGCGACACCTCTTTGGAGAGAAGTTTTACATGGCATAGTATCTCACAAATGTTGCCAGCATAAGGAGGGGAAAACCACCGCTAAAATTTTTTTCTGATGGTCTTGCTAGGATTCGAACCCAGGCGTTCAGCGTCATAGGCGGACATTCAAACCTCTGCGCTACGGTGGCCTCCTACTTCCAAATACCCTTCATTAAGTCCCACATTGTCCCGATCGGTCCACTTTGATTTTGGGAGGTTTTGGGTTTGGGACAGCTTCCTAGATACTTGGATCCAATTTTTAGTATAATTTTGAGTCCCATATTGTCCCGATCGGTCCAATATGATTTTTGGCGGTACTTTTGGGGTGGTCTTGGGCTTGGGATGGCTCGCTAGGTGCTTCGACCCAATTTTAAATAGCATATTCATATTCTGCTCCCAAATACCTTTCATTTGAGTCACATATTGTCCCGATCGGTCCACTTTCGATTTTGGGCTCTACTTTTGGGGCGGTTTTGGGCCTAGCGCGGCCCCCTAGGTATTTGGGCCATATTTTTAACATTCGTACCTTACTCCCAAATACCTTTTATTTAAGTCCCATATTGTCCCAATCGGTACATATGTCCTGCTGGGGGTGTTTTGGAGGGTGGAGAGGCCCCTCAGACACCAAGGAATAAATTTTACGTCATATTTATACTCTAGTTTTAAATGCCTTTCATTTGATACCCATATTGCCCAAAGCGATAAAAGTCTCCTGTTGGGTGGTGTTTTTGGCGATGGGTGACCTCCCCACACTTAATATGACATTTTTATGCCAAGTTCGTACTCTACTCTTAAATACCTTTCATTTGATACCCATATTATCCCAATCTGTTGACATGTCCGTTCGGGTGGGTTTTGGGATGGGGCGTCCCCCTATGTTATTTGACCCCAAATTTTGTACCAATTTGGAGTTGGTACCCATATTGTCCCAATCGGTACATATGTCCTGCTGGGGGGTTTTGGAGGGTGGAGAGGCCCCTCAGACACCAAGGAATAGATTTTTACGTCATATTTATACTCTAGTTTTAAATACCTTTCATTTGTACCCATATTGCCCAAAGCGATAAAAGTCTCCTGTTGGGTGGTGTTTTTGGCGATGGGTGACCTCCCCACACTTAATATGACATTTTTATGCTAAGTTCGTACTCTACTCTTAAATACCTTTCATTTGATACCCATATTATCCCAATCGGTAGACATGTCCGTTCGGGTGGGTTTTGGGATGGGGCGTCCCCCTATGTTATTTGACCCCAAATTTTGTACCAATTTCGAGTTTTTGTTTTTGTGATATCATAAGGTGGCATAGAAAATTTCGCTTAAATTATTGCACCCATCTCCGTGATCTAGCGTTTTTGAAAATGGGGGTAAGGGGGAAGGTCCGCCCCCTTCGGATATCAAAACCATCCTCTAGCATCTGTGAATATTTCATGAAAATCGGTTCAGCTGTTTTTGAGTCTATATGGAACAGACAAACAAACAAACAAAGTGCAACAATTTAATTTTTATATAATAGATGTAGGGAATCTTACCGCCTTATATAGGGCCAAAGCATATGATAAAGAATGTCAGCCTGTAAATTTAAGCATTTGCTATGAGAATGACTGATTTTTTTCAAAAGACAATAACACTAGAGGATAATTGTCCATTTGTAATCAAGTGCCTTATGAAGGAAACGATTAATCTTTCCTCATCTTCTATATAATCATTTACAATTCTTCATTTTCTTTTGCCGCATCATCTTCTTAATTATTTGCTCTCACATGGCATTGAATGGCCCGTACATAATTATATGAAAACGATACTCTATCGTATGTTAGCTTCAAGTGGCCTCTATATATGCAAATGTATTGTAGTTAAACATACGAGTATTGGGGGGAATTAACAGGAATAATTATGACAGGTGGACATATACTGCAGGAGACACAGTTGGAGAAGGTCTTTCCATTAAAGAGAATTTAAAATATCTGTCATGCGTTCAGGCAAAGGTCCTTGGGTTTTGTAAAAGAGATTTGCAAGGTACCAATGAATGTGATTGTCATAATCACAAACAATAGCTCACGTTTGTCCTGCCACATAAATACTCACACACTAATACACCCACACACATAAACATGACATGTTCACCTAACTTGGAATGTGCATGGGGACAACGATGAGAACAAAGGAGTTTTGTATTAAATAGAGAAATGTGGTATGGTGGTCCGTATTTGAGTTGTCAGCTACAGCCAACATAATTGGACATAACTGCAAACTGGTCTGCATTAAGATTGACATTTGACAGGTGCAACAGCATCAAAGCAATGGTAGACTGTAGTTGTATGGTTTAGCTTGCTATTGGAAATATTTTGATTAGATTTCATTGGCATAGATATGTACGAATGAATGCCTTGGTATAGATTATTGTAATAAATTAGCCATCACGCGTTTGAAGTATAAAACATTTTAAATGGCAGAGGATCAAATTCGGCCGTTATAAATTAACCATGAAACAACAACTTGTGAACAAACTAAAATTTCCCTTATTCAACTCTCTGTTCTAAATTTCAACGAAATCAGACAATAAATGCGTCTCTAATGGGCGTAAGACCCTTAAGCGGCCTATCGGTAAATGTGACAGCTATATCTAAGTATGTTCAAATGTGGACTATATTCGTTTGGGATTTTGGAATTTCAAGGGAAACCCGCTGTTCCAAATTTCAGCGAAAGCAGGTAAAATTTCGCCTGCTGAGGCTTCAAGGCCCTAAAAAGGTAGATCGCTCTATAGTGCAACTATACCTAAGTATGGTCCGATATGAACTATATTCGGTTCGAATATCTGGGTGCCTTGCCCAACTTGCAAATTTTGCCCATGAACATTCCACTAAGGAACAGGGGCAAACTACTCACATATCAATGAGTGCAGTCCGATACAAGTTTAACTCAACGATAAGAGGCCTCCTTTTTATAGCCGAACCCGAACGGCGTGCTGCTGTGCGACACCTCTTTGAAGAGAAGTTTTACACGGCATAGTACCTTACAAATGTTGCCAGCATTAGGAGGGGAAAACCACCGATGATCTCGCCAGGATTCGAACAAAGGCGTTCAGCGTCATAGGCGGACATGCTAACCTTTGCGCTACGGTGGCCTTCTTGCCCACTTCACTGTTTTAAATTTCACCGAAATCGGACCATAACTTAAACTGTTACTCTCTAAATTAAATAAAATTTTCTCTCAACGCTTAATGGAAATCTATTGTTGCGCTATAAAAAATATTGGTGAGAACTGGCCAAGCGCAGCACTGGATTACGACAAGAAGGACGATTGTTCTTGTCGAACAATGACACTCGCTTGGATACCAAAGATTCTCCCAGATCCTGAATCATTTTGGTAGACTAAAGGTCTGTAATCCCAATCTTTCAACCACTAACTGTAAGGTTGGTAGATTGGTTGAGGCTGATAGCGAGTGCAGACATGCAGTTTTCGTACTTAACGCCGGCTGTCTCGCAGACCTCAACAAGTCTGAAGAAGTTGTATGCTACAAATTCAACAAGTTGAAAGTGAAGGTCTGTAGAAGCGGTGGGGTTGGACAATCAGGAGACGACTCAACAATTGTTGCTGAACACTTGCCTGAGGAACTATCGACAACATCTATAAAGTCTGGCGGATTGCAGGAGATTGAAAATCTCCGTCACGATGAAAACATGAGGCGAAGGTTTTGAAACTGGACCCAGCAAGCCCGATATGGGTGGTTCATCCGGTTGGATTGGGCTCAAGGTGTGCGCCATGGAAGAAGGACGGATCTCAAATAGTACTTTAACAGCAGCTGCTAGTCAAATATGTAAGGAAGAATCGTCCATACCGCAAATGCCCAGTATCTTGGTGATGAGTGGAGGCAGTTGAGAAAGCGTGGTTCCTGTTCCTGATGTGTAAGGAAGCTCGTTACAAGAAGATCGAACGAATCTTGCGAGGATGAATTCCTGGCGGACTCAGAACAAGAGGTTAACGCAATAGTGGTGGAAATTTTGAGTCTTGACTTTTGTCCGCTTTCTGCAGACAAATCTTCATCATGGTAAGGCCGCTTCGGTGGCTTTAAAGGTCCATTTGATGGCTGGAAGACTGGACTTGGTTCTTATCCAGGAACCATGGGTGTGTGGAGGAATGGTTTATGAACTAAGTATTCCTGGACTAAAACTACTCTAGGGTAGAGGACCTCTAGGTGGTGGACCACAGAACTGGTTGGTCTATGGATGGGATGCAGAAAACTCTTCAACAGAGCGAGCACCATAAGGCTGAGATAAGAAAATACAAGAGCGAGATGAGAAAGAATTCTGCAGCTCCGTGGAGAATACATCTAAGGCCTCTAAGCTTAGGAAGATTCTGTCCTCGAGACCTATTACGGTGGGGTATATTCAGAAGTGAGAGAATGTATGGACAATGTATAGTGAGGAAACACTGAAACTACTCGTTAATACACATTTCCCGGGAATTTCTGCAACGGACAACGTGGCGGCAGAAGAGGTTGTAGCTGGTATGCATTCATCGGAGGTTGTTAAGGAAATTATGTCTGAGACGAGAATCCTTTGGGCGATAAGAAATTTCTTCTCCTTCAAGTCGCCAGACCCTGATGATGCTCCTTGGTTTAAGGAGATATACTCTGTTTGTATTACATGTCATATATGCCTGTGGGATAGAGGGACACGAAGGTCATTTACACTCCGAAAGCAGGAAAACCTTACCACATAAGCAATGTATTATTGTCTCTGAAAGAAAAAGGTGTAAAAGTGGTCGCATATGCTGATGACGTGGCAATTCCGGTTAGGGGAAAGTTTCTCAGCACTCTAAGAGATATACTTCAGGAGATATACAACAGCGAAGTGGACTACCGAAATCGGTCTAGGTATTAATCAGTGCAAGACAGAAGTAATTTTTTTCAGCAGGAGATGCTAGGAACAGGCAGGAGGTACTAGAAATTACCTTTGTATCGGAACTGAGAAATATGCGACTGTGAAGAGTTGGATGTCCACAGCTTCTCTGATCATCGTTACAATAGTTTCAGCCTTGGAGAAAACACTGCAGTAGTGGTCCTTCAGCTGAACAGAAGAATGGCAGATTGGGATAAATTTCGGCACACAATCTGCGCTAATATCCCGACATAGTCAATAGTCAAGCGGATCATGAAGGCACTGAAAGACTCACTTGTGTCAGCATGTCCTAGAGACATACCAAGGGGCAAACAGCGACTGCCATGGTGGACCCCAGAACTTGTTGGTCTAAGGAAAGGCTGTAGAAATGTTTTCAACAGGGCGAGAGCTAAAAGAGCACCACGCGATTGGGACGTTTATAGGGCTGAGCTAAGAAAATATAAGGACGAGCTGAAAAGTGTCAATAGAATTCCTAGGTAGAATTCCACAGCTACTTGGAGGACACATCTGAGCCGTCTAGGATAAGGAAAATCCTATCCTCGAAACGTATTCCGTACAGTGGAATAGAATTGAAAAAAAAACTAATAAATAATATACCTATAAAGCAAGTAAAAGCGTGCCAAGTTCGGCCGGGCCGAATCTGAATGACTTTTTTAAATACATATGAGCTATATCAAGTTATTGACCGATATGGATCGAACTTGACATGTCTGTTACCACCACGTACAAAATTTCAAGCAAGTCGTGTAATAAATGCGCCTTCCAGAGGCTCAAAAAGTCAAACTGGGAGATCGATTTATATGGCAGCTATATCAGGTTATACACCGATTTAGACTACATTTGGAACAGTCGTTGGAAGCCATACCAAAACGACATATGGAAAACTTCCACCATATTGGATAAGAATTGTGGCCTCTTAAATCCCAAGTAGTCTGATCGGGAGATCGGTCTATATGGCGGCTATATCAGGTTACGGACTGATTTAGACCACACTTAGTACAGTTGTTGACCACAACATGCAAAATTTCGGCTAAATCGGATAAGAAATGCGCCCTCTAGAAGCTCTAGAAGTCAAGACCGAAGATCGGTTTCTATGACAGTTATATCAGGTTATCAACCGATTTGGACCATGCTTAGCAATTGTTGGAAGTGATACCAAATCGCTACGTACAAAGTTTCATCCAATCGGATTAGCTTTGCTCCCTCTAGAAGCTCAAGAAGTCAAGACCCAAGATCGGTTTATATGGCAGATATATTAAAACATGAACCGATATGGCCCATTTACAATCCCAACTGCTCTACACAAATAAGAAGCATTTGTTTGTAACAACTCGAAATATTCGTCTAAGACCCCATAAAGTATACATATTCTTGATCCTCTCGACATTCTGAATCGATCTAGCCATCTGTCGCTTGAAATTTTCTTGATCCTCTCGACATTCTGAGTCGATCTAGCCATCTGTCGCTTAAAATTTTGCACGGATACTTAATATCGATGTAGGACGTTGGGGATTGCAAATGGGCAATAACGGTTCAGATTTAGACATAGCTCCGATATAAACCAATCTCCCGATTTGACTTCTTGAGCCCCTGGAAGCCAAAAATTTTATCCGATTTGGCTGAAATTTTGCATGTAGTGTTCTATTATCACTTTCAACAACTGTGTTAAGTGCGGTCCAAATCGGTCTATATCCTGATATAGCTCCCATGTAAACCGCACTACCGATTTGACTTCTTGAGCCCCTGAAAGCCGAAACTTTTGTCCGATTTCGCTGAAATTTTGCATGTAGTGTTCTGTTGTGACTTCCAACAACTGCGTCGAGGTTTAAATCGGCAAAGAACCTGATATAGCTCCCATATAAATCGATCTCCCGATTTGACTTCTTGAACCGCTGAAAGCCACAAATTTCGTCCGATTTGGATTCAATTTTGCACATAGTGTTCTGTTATAACTTCCAACAACAGTACTAAGAACGGTCCAAATCGGTCTATAACCTGATATAGCTTCCATATAAATCGATCTCCCACTTTGACTCCCGATTTGATTTGGCTGAAATTTTGCAACATTGTGAACCGATCTCAGAATATAATTTGTATCATAGCTCGTACATGCCAAATCAACTTGTGAGGGGACAAACAACTCTACAATTTTTTCTGTTTTTTGCAGCACAGTTGTTCAGCGTCATAGACGGATCTGCTAACCTGTGCGTCACGGAATATTCATAGTCTGTGAATATTACAAAATGTAAAGAACATGCCATTCGAAGGAGTGGTTTCGATATCATAATTTTTAAATACTTATAAATTCATAACAAAAATCTAATGCCTCCCTTCTTTGCAAATCAATTATTCACATTGACGAACTTTTTTTTTTTGCTCTTACTGAAGGCATTTTTCCCTTTTTTTGGAACAGGCTAACCAACTAACAATCTACTATCCATAATGGCCGTTTAGTTCATAGTTCGCAATTTTTTTGTCATTTCCATTTTGTGTCGAAACCATTAAAAATTTGCATAATTGTTGTCTGTCTAAAGTTGTATTTACTGTGATGGGTCATGTTGTTCATGTTGAACAGACAGCGGAATAGATGGACGGACGGACGGACGGATTGATTTCGATGTGGCAGACCAATACAAATGCTCTGCAAAACAGTAACAAATTTTGGAATGTGTCTTTTATAGGTGACATTCATGCATCAAGGAAACACCATACCATTGGTATTTCTTTAAAGCCAATGTTACGATATGTCTAGATTCTCATCAATGTGCAGTATAGCTGGATGTTTCCTAGCAAACACTAAAGTCATATTTCACATATACGTATGTACTTGTATAGTATGTACATTGCTGAATGTATATATGATGACTGGACATGATATTGAGATGGCTGAAGGTGAGCTATTGATTTTGACATTTCCTCACTCTTATCTATAGGCGACAATAATAAGCTGCTTATTTCGAATTACGACAAATGATTTCCTTTTTGATGATTCCGAGTGCGAAAGGTGTTAAACTTGGTTAGTGCCGTGCTTACATCGTAGGCACGTTTTCGCGGTATATTCGATATAAACACAACCTACCTATGTATGGCCATTTAAGCCTCCACAACAAATATGGTTGAAATCTTCTAACCCAGGACGAAACGCGTCCCACAGGGGTTGGCGTATTGTGATCTCTGACTTCCCCTGTCCATTGCAAAAAATCTTCGATCATTAAGCTCGTTTCGAAAGAGAAATAAACGTGAGATTTTTTTTAGTTTTAATTCCATGACCTTTGGGCGTCTATCTCTATCTACATTGCTTCTAAGGGGCACTAGCGGCATACGAATGCTTTGATATTGCAAGGTTCTCTATACTGCATTCATGCTGATGAAAGACATAAACATTCCAGCAGGGTACACTGTCAACACTAAAAATTACACATGTAAATTTGGTCGTCTGTCTCCCTTGGCCACGACAAATGTTCAAGCCACTGTGACTAGGAGTGCAAGGATTGCACAGGATTGAAAGTTTAAGGACAACATCAGTTTTACAATTCACCACCAACTAACTGACTGACTCTGACTGACGTAACGTCCATTGTCATTACCAATGGAAATTCGTTTCGATACATCTTCTTTTCGACTTTGATTTGATTATATGTAACCAACCGACCAACTGGCTTAGCAACCAAGCTTCTACTATCCACATGGTCAAGAACTTTGCATGCTATTCCATAATGAAAGGCCACAGAGAATAGAAATGAATGTCAATGTAGTGCTAAATCAAAGGTTCATTTGACAGTTTAAACTGTTTAAAAGAAAATAGTACTTAAATTCTACATTACTCCATTAGCATTTGGGATTGACATTAGTTATGAAATTTTGCAGAAATTGCAATTTGATAGAAAATTTGAGGGTATTCGTATGTCTCTTTTTTTCTTACTTTATTTTGTTGGCGGTTTCGGTTCGTTCGAACCATTGAAAAGCTAAGAAGCTTAAAATTTATACAAAATAAATTTTGTTGAAGAGCATACATTTATTCTATATACCAAACTTCTGTTCTGTGTCGTCTTCGGTAAGGTTATATATAAAGGCCCCAAAAAGAAGTTCAACCAGAGAACTCCACATAAAACCTTTTGCGGCTTTGATATTACGCCGTTGTACATTCCACCCCCCAGATTAGTTTTTGTACAGTGTTATAGAATGACCGTCAGATTCGTAAACTTCGTGATACACTATTTCGTGAAGTATAGACAAATCTCGCCTGCGTCTGGCGTTTGTGACCCCTACATGGAATGTATGAGGAAGAAAATTAGTGCAGAGATAGTGACCAAGTTAATGACCAGGTTTACAGGATCGAAATCAGTGGCATACCGTCTGCCCATAATTGCCTGGCTCTAGTGCTGTGGTAACGACCACAGCACTAGAGCCAGGCCACAGGTAACGACCAGCGGGGCATAGCAGTGGCAAAGCAAATTGAAAGCTGTCGCCAGCTCGAGAGCCCGAACAGTGCCGTGTATTAGGATGTGCATCCTAGCCACCAACCAGCGTTTTGTGCCGTATAATAGGGTGTGCCTCCTTGCCACTGCGCCAGAAACCTCACTTTTATCAACGGAGTGTATTCTCTCGCCTCCTCGTGCCGGCAGGTAGTGAAACCGAAAAGTGCTTTGCACTAGGGTGTGCCTCATAGCCACTAACCCGCGTATTGTGCCGTATAATAGGGTGTGCCTCCATGCCACTCTCTTCCCATCGCGCTTGAAATCCCACTTTTATCAACGGAGTGTCCTTTCTCGCCTCCCCTGCCATTCCCCTGTGAACCCGAACAGTGTCTTGTATTAGGGTGTGCCCCCTGACACCAAATCCCTTATTGTACCGCATATTGGGGTGTGATTTCCTTCAATTACCGTGCCCGAATATATCGATTCGCATCGATGTGACCTTTCGCATCTTCGTGCCGTAAACGCCGGTTAACCTGAATAGTGACATGTATTAGGGTGTGCCTCCTAGCCAACCATCAGTGCCCAACCGAGTATTGGGGGTGTGCCACGTGGAATCTACCGCCTGTCGAACCTCAGCGCCCAACCGTGTCATAGGGTACGCCCGATCGTAAACCGACCCACCGAGCCCCTCAGCCACCGTGCTCCCGAAACATACACCTCACATTTTAGCTTTAAGACTCCATCCACCAAATTCAAAAGCGTTTCACTCTCTCAGTCCCTGATCAAATAAATTTCTGTGACGAATCTTGCCCTCGGTGAACTGAGCCCCAGCACCCAGAGGTAACTTGTCGTTATGTGGAGATGCAGCAGCTCGCTAGACAGCGGAACTCGCAGACAGGCGTGTTAAGATTCGATCAACTGACCCCACCAACCCCAATGACTAACCCGAAAATATGTGCCAGGTAGTTCAGCTAGGAGAGGAGCCAATAGAGCCAATGTTATCACGAAGTCAAGAAATTCATCCGTGTCGCCAAGTCATCTAAGGCGTTGCGCCCCAATCAAATCTCTACACTGATGCTGATGAATCTGGATCTAACTGGAGTCGAATACCTTACAACTTTACTCAACCTGTCTTTGAACACTCTTATAGCACCCGATGTCTGAAAGATGCGTAGATTTAACCAGCTACTGAAGCCTGGGAAGGAGAAAGAATAACAACAACTGCCTTGCATGCCATCATCGCACACATTTGCCGTGGCTTCAATCAGGTCATGTGATAGGATGGTCCTCGTGGCACTGGACCTATCGAAAGCATTCGACACGGTCAGCCATGCCAAACAATTTGAGAACATCGCCAACACGTCCCTCCAGGTAGGTCTGAAACGCTGAGTCGCGAATTATCGGTGTGGTCGCCAGTCATTTGTGGATTAGAAGTCGGAACTTCGTAGAGTGAAACAGGGAATTCACCAAAGGGGGGTAATACCTTCGACAATGTAATGTTTAATCTCTACCTATCTTCCATTCCATTCTTCCAAAAAATCTGCCCGATATTTTTTACAAAAATCCCCAAAACACCTTTTTTCGGCAAAAATGGTCTCAAAATCAGAATTTTTTGGTTAATTTGCTGTAGATTAGAAAAATTGCAAGAGGTTAGAGGTTGTGGAGTAGAAAAACATTAGCCCAATTGGGTAATCTTTGGAATTTGGAAGTATATATAGCAGCCGTTTAGGTAGACATATCTTGTAAAGTAAGCAAAAGTAAGGTTAATTCGTGATCACTTCCAAAAATTCGAAATTTTGATGATGAAAACTTGAAATGGCCATATCTCCTAAACTAAGCGAGTTAGAGCAAAAGTTAGGTAAATTCGTGACCACTTCCAAACATTCGAAATTTTGATGAAAACGGCAATTTTCAGTTCGAAAACTTGAAATAGCCATATCTCCTAAACTAAGCGAGTTAGAACAAAAGTAAGGTTAATTCGTGATCACTTCCAAAAATTCGAAATTTCGACGAAAATGGCAATTTTCAGTTCGAAAACTTGAAATGGCCATATCTCCTAAACTAAGCGAGTTAGAGCAAAAGTTAGGTTAATTCGTGATTTTGATGAAAATGGCAATTTTCAGTTCGAAAACTTGAAATGGCCATATCTCCTAAACTAAGCGAGTTAGAGCAAAAGTAAGGTTAATTCGTGATCACTTCCAAACATTCGAAATTTTGATGAAAATGGCAATTTTCAGTTCGAAAACTTGAAATGGCCATATCTCCTAAACTATGCGAGTTAGAGCAAAAGTAAGGTTAATTCGTGATCACTTCCAAAAATTCGAAATTTTAATGAAAATGGCAATTTTCAATTCGTAAACTTGAAATGGCCATATCTCCTAAACTAAGCGAGTTAGAGCAAAAGTAAGGTTAATTCGTGATCACTTCCAAAAATTCGAAATTTTGATGAAAATGTCAATTTTCAGTTCGAAAACTTGAAATGGCCATATCTCCTAAACTAAGCGAGTTGGAGTAAAAGTAGGGTTAATTCGTGATCACTTCCAAATATTCGAAATTTTGATGAAAATGGCAATTTTCAGTTCGTTAACTTGAAATGGCTATATCTCTTAGACTAAGCGAGTTAGGGCAAAATTAAGGTTAATTCGTGATCACTTTCAAAATTCGAAACTTTTGATGAAAATGGCAATTTTTAGTTCGAAAACTTGAAATAGCCATATCTCCTAAACTAAGCGAGTTAGAACAAAAGTAAGGTTAATTCTCGATCACTTCCAAAAATTCGAAATTTTGATACAAATGGCAATTTTCAGTTCGAAAACTTGAAATGGCCATATCTCCTAAACTAAGCAAGTTAGAGCAAAAGTAAGGTTAATTCGTGATCACTTCCAAAAATTCGAAATTTTGATGAAAATGGCAATTTTCAGTTCGAAAACTTGAAATGGCCATATCTCCTAAACTAAGCGAGTTAGAGCAAAAGTAAGGTTAATTCGTGATCACTTCCAAACATTCGAAATTTTGATGAAAATGGCAATTTTCAGTTCGAAAACTTGAAATGGCCATATCTCCTAAACTATGCGAGTTAGAGCAAAAGTAAGGTTAATTCGTGATCACTTCCAAAAATTCGAAATTTTAATGAAAATGGCAATTTTCAATTCGTAAACTTGAAATGGCCATATCTCCTAAACTAAGCGAGTTAGAGCAAAAGTAAGGTTAATTCGTGATCACTTCCAAACATTCGAAATTTTGATGAAAATGGCAATTTTCAGTTCGAAAACTTGAAATGGCCATATCTCCTAAACTATGCGAGTTAGAGCAAAAGTAAGGTTAATTCGTGATCACTTCCAAAAATTCGAAATTTTAATGAAAATGGCAATTTTCAATTCGTAAACTTGAAATGGCCATATCTCCTAAACTAAGCGAGTTAGAGCAAAAGTAAGGTTAATTCGTGATCACTTCCAAAAATTCGAAATTTTGATGAAAATGTCAATTTTCAGTTCGAAAACTTGAAATGGCCATATCTCCTAAACTAAGCGAGTTGGAGTAAAAGTAGGGTTAATTCGTGATCACTTCCAAATATTCGAAATTTTGATGAAAATGGCAATTTTCAGTTCGTTAACTTGAAATGGCTATATCTCTTAGACTAAGCGAGTTAGGGCAAAATTAAGGTTAATTCGTGATCACTTTCAAAATTCGAAACTTTTGATGAAAATGGCAATTTTTAGTTCGAAAACTTGAAATAGCCATATCTCCTAAACTAAGCGAGTTAGAACAAAAGTAAGGTTAATTCTCGATCACTTCCAAAAATTCGAAATTTTGATACAAATGGCAATTTTCAGTTCGAAAACTTGAAATGGCCATATCTCCTAAACTAAGCAAGTTAGAGCAAAAGTAAGGTTAATTCGTGATCACTTCCAAAAATTCGAAATTTTGATGAAAATGGCAATTTTCAGTTCGAAAACTTGAAATGGCCATATCTCCTAAACTAAGTAATATTAATTCGTGATCACTTCCAAAAATTCGAAATTTGGATGAAAATGGCAATTTTCAGTTCGAAAACTTGAAATGGCCATATCTTCTAAACTAAGCGAGTTAGAGCAAAAGTAAGGTTAATTCGTGATCACTTCCAAAAATTCGAAATTTCGACGAAAATGGCAATTTTCAGTTCGAAAACTTGAAATGGCCATATTTCCTAAACTAAGCGAGTTAGAGCAAAAGTAAGGTTAATTCGTGATCACTTTAAAAAACTCGAATATTTTGATGAAAATGACAATTTTCAGTTCGAAAACTTGAAATGGCCATATCTCCTAAACTAAGCGAGTTAGAGCAAAAGTAAGGTTAATTCGTGATCACATCCAAAAATTCGAAATTTTGATGAAAATGGCAATTTTCAGTTCGAAAACTTGAAATGGCCATATCTCCTAAACTAAGCGAGTTAGAGCAAAAGTAAGGTTAATTCGTGATCACTTCCAAAAATTCGAAATTTCGACGAAAATGACAATTTTCAGTTCGAAAACTTGAAATGGCCATATCTCCTAAACTAAGCGAGTTAGAGCAAAAGTAAGGTTAATTCGTGATCACTTTAAAAAACTCGAATATTTTGATGAAAATGACAATTTTCAGTTCGAAAACTTGAAATGGCCATATCTCCTAAACTAAGCGAGTTAGAGCAAAAGTAAGGTTAATTCGTGATCACATCCAAAAATTCGAAATTTTGATGAAAATGGCAATTTTCAGTTGGAAAACTTGAAATGGCCATATCTCCTAAACTAAGCAAGTTAGAGCAAAAGTAAGGTTAATTCGTGATCACTTCCAAAAAATCGAATATTTTGATGAAAATGGCAATTTCCATTTCGAAAACTTGAAATGGCCTTATCTCCTAAACTAAGCAAGTTAGAGCAAAAGTAAGGTTAATTCGTGATCACTTCCAAAAATTCGAAATTTTGATGAAAATGGCAATTTTCAGTTCGAAAACTTGAAATGGCCATATCTCCTAAACTAAGTAATATTAATTCGTGATCACTTCCAAAAATTCGAAATTTGGATGAAAATGGCAATTTTCAGTTCGAAAACTTGAAATGGCCATATCTCCTAAACTAAGCGAGTTAGAGCAAAAGTAAGGTTAATTCGTGATCACTTCCAAAAATTCGAAATTTCGACGAAAATGGCAATTTTCAGTTCGAAAACTTGAAATGGCCATATTTCCTAAACTAAGCGAGTTAGAGCAAAAGTAAGGTTAATTCGTGATCACTTTAAAAAACTCGAATATTTTGATGAAAATGACAATTTTCAGTTCGAAAACTTGAAATGGCCATATCTCCTAAACTAAGCGAGTTAGAGCAAAAGTAAGGTTAATTCGTGATCACATCCAAAAATTCGAAATTTTGATGAAAATGGTAATTTTCAGTTCGAAAACTTGAAATGGCCATATCTCCTAAACTAAGCGAGTTAGAGCAAAAGTAAGGTTAATTCGTGATCACTTCCAAAAATTCGAAATTTCGACGAAAATGACAATTTTCAGTTCGAAAACTTGAAATGGCCATATCTCCTAAACTAAGCGAGTTAGAGCAAAAGTAAGGTTAATTCGTGATCACTTTAAAAAACTCGAATATTTTGATGAAAATGACAATTTTCAGTTCGAAAACTTGAAATGGCCATATCTCCTAAACTAAGCGAGTTAGAGCAAAAGTAAGGTTAATTCGTGATCACATCCAAAAATTCGAAATTTTGATGAAAATGGCAATTTTCAGTTGGAAAACTTGAAATGGCCATATCTCCTAAACTAAGCGAGTTAGAGCAAAAGTAAGGTTAATTCGTGATCACTTCCAAAAAATCGAATATTTTGATGAAAATGGCAATTTCCATTTCGAAAACTTGAAATGGCCTTATCTCCTAAACTAAGCAAGTTAGAGCAAAAGTAAGGTTAATTCGTGATCACTTCCAAAAATTCGAAATTTTGATGAAAATGGCAATTTTCAGTTCGAAAACTTGAAATGGCCATATCTCCTAAACTAAGCGAGTTAGAGCAAAAGTAAAGTTAATTCGTGATCACTTTAAAAAACTCGAATATTTTGATGAAAATGGCAATTTTCAGTTCGAAAACTTGAAATGGCCATATCTCCTAAACTAAGCGAGTTAGAGCAAAAGTAAGGTTAATTCGTGATCACTTCCAAAAATTCGAAATTTTGATGAAAATGGCAATTTTCAGTTCGAAAACTTGAAATGGCCATATCTCCTAAACTAAGCGAGTTAGAGCAAAAGTAAGGTTAATTCGTGATCACTTCCAAAAATTCGAAATTTCGATGAAAATGGCAATTTTCAGTTCGAAAACTTGAAATGGCCATATCTCCTAAACTAAGCGAGTTAGAGCAAAAGTAAGGTTAATTCGTGATCACTTTAAAAAACTCGAATATTTAGATGAAAATGACAATTTTCAGTTCGAAAACTTGAAATGGCCATATCTCCTAAACTAAGCGAGTTAGAGCAAAAGTAAGGTTAATTCGTGATCACATCCAAAAATTCGAAATTTTGATGAAAATGGCAATTTTCAGTTCGAAAACTTGAAATGGCCATATCTCCTAAACTAAGCGAGTTAGAGCAAAAGTAAGGTTAATTCGTGATCACTTCCAAAAAATCGAATATTTTGATGAAAATGGCAATTTCCATTTCGAAAACTTGAAATGGCCATATCTCCTAAACTAAGCAAGTTAGAGCAAAAGTAAGGTTAATTCGTGATCACTTCCAAAAATTCGAAATTTTGATGAAAATGGCAATTTTCAGTTCGAAAACTTGAAATGGCCATATCTCCTAAACTAAGCGAATTAGAGCAAAAGTAAGGTTAATTCGTGATCACTTCCAAAAATTCGAAATTTTGATGAAAATGGCAATTTTCAGTTCGAAAACATGAAATGGCCATATCTCCTACATTAAGCGAGTTAGAGCAAAAGTAAGGTTAATTCGTGATCACTTCCAAAAATTCGAAATTTTGATGAAAATGGCAATTTCCATTTCGAAAACTTGAAATGGCCATATCTCCTAAACTAAGCAAGTTAGAGCAAAAGTAAGGTTAATTCGTGATCACTTCCAAAAATTCGAAATTTTGATGAAAATGGCAATTTTCAGTTCGAAAACTTGAAATGGCCATATCTCCTAAACTAAGCGAGTTAGAGCAAAAGTAAGGTTAATTCGTGATCACTTCCAAAAATTCGAAATTTTGATGAAAATGGCAATTTTCAGTTCGAAAACTTGAAATGGCCATATCTCCTAAACTAAGCGAGTTAGAGCAAAAGTAAGGTTAATTCGTGATCACTTTAAAAAACTCGAATATTTTGATGAAAATGACAATATTCAGTTAGAAAACTTGAAATGGCCATATCTCCTAAACTAAGGAGTTAGAGCAAAAGTAAGGTTAATTCGTGATCACATCCAAAAATTCGAAATTTTGATAAAAATGGCAATTTTCAGTTCGAAAACTTGAAATGGCCATATCTCCTAAACTAAGCGAGTTAGAGCAAAAGTAAGGTTAATTCGTGATCACTTTAAAAAACTCGAATATTTTGATGAAAATGACAATTTTCAGTTCGAAAACTTGAAATGGCCATATCTCCTAAACTAAGCGAATTAGAGCAAAAGTAAGGTTAATTCGTGATCACTTCCAAAAATTCGAAATTTCGACGAAAATGGCAATTTTCAGTTCGAAAACTTGAAATAGCCATATCTCCTAAACTAAGCGAGTTAGAGCAAAAGTAAGGTTAATTCGTGATCACTTCCAAAAATTCGAAATTTTGATGAAAATGGCAATTTTCAGTTCGAAAACTTGAAATGGCCATATCTCCTAAACTAAGCGAGTTAGAGCAAAAGTAAGGTTAATTCGTGATCACTTTAAAAAATTCGAAATTTCGACGAAAATGGCAATTTTCAGTTCGAAAACTTGAAATGGCCATATCTCCTAAACTAAGCGAGTTAGAGCAAAAGTAAGGTTAATTCGTGATCACTTTAAAAAACTCGAATATTTTGATGAAAATGACAATTTTCAGTTCGACAACTTGAAATGACCATATCTCCTAAACTAAGCGAGTTAGAGCAAAAGTAAGGTTAATTCGTGATCACATCCAAAAATTCGAAATTTTGATGAAAATGGCAATTTTCAGTTCGAAAACTTGAAATGGCCATATCTCCTAAACTAAGCGAGTTAGAGCAAAAGTAAGGTTAATTCGTGATCACTTTAAAAAACTCGAATATTTTGATGAAAATGGCAATTTTCAGTTCGAAAACTTGAAATGGCCATATCTCCTAAACTAAGCGAGTTAGAGCAAAAGTAAGGTTAATTCGTGATCACTTCCAAAAATTCGAAATTTCGACGAAAATGGCAATTTTCGGTTCGAAAACTTGAAATGGCCATATCTCCTAAACTAAGCGAGTTAGAGCAAAAGTAAGGTTAATTCGTGATCACATCCAAAAATTCGAAATTTTTATGAAAATGGCAATTTTCAGTTCGAAAACTTGAAATGACCATATCTCCTAAACTAAGCAAGTTAGAGCAAAAGTAAGGTTAATTCGTGATCACTTCCAAAAATTCGAAATTTCGACGAAAATGGCAATTTTCAGTTCGAAAACTTGTAATGGCCATATCTCCTAAACTAAGCGAGTTAGAGCAAAAGTAAGGTTAATTCGTGATCACTTTAAAAAACTCGAATATTTTGATGAAAATGACAATTTTCAGTTCGACAACTTGAAATGGCCATATCTCCTAAACTAAGCGAGTTAGAGCAAAAGTAAGGTTAATTCGTGATCACTTCCAAAAATTCGAAATTTTGATGAAAATGGCAATTTTCAGTTCGAAAACTTGAAATGGCCATATCTCCTAAACTAAGCGAGTTAGAGCAAAAGTAAGGTTAATTCGTGATCACATCCAAAAATTCGAAATTTTGATGAAAATGGCAATTTTCAGTTCGAAAACTTGAAATGGCCATATCTCCTAAACTAAGCGAGTTAGAGCAAAAGTAAGGTTAATTCGTGATCACATCCAAAAATTCGAAATTTCGACGAAAATGGCAATTTTCAGTTCGAAAACTTGAAATGGCCATATCTCCTAAACTAAGCGAGTTAGAGCAAAAGTAAGGTTAATTCGTGATCACTTTAAAAAACTCGAATATTTTGATGAAAATGGCAATTTTCAGTTCGAAAACTTGAAATGGCCATATCTCCTAAACTAAGCGAGTTAGAGCAAAAGTAAAGTTAATTCGTGATCACTTTAAAAAACTCGAATATTTTGATGAAAATGACAATTTTCAGTTCGACAACTTGAAATGGCCATATCTCCTAAACTAAGCGAGTTAGAGCAAAAGTAAGGTTAATTCGTGATCACTTCCAAAAATTCGAAATTTTGATGAAAATGGCAATTTTCAGTTCGAAAACTTGAAATGGCCATATCTCCTAAACTAAGCGAGTTAGAGCAAAAGTAAGGTTAATTCGTGATCACTTTAAAAAACTCGAATATTTTGATGAAAATGACAATTTTCAGTTCGAAAACTTGAATTGGCCATATCTCCTAAACTAAGCGAGTTAGAGCAAAAGTAAGGTTAATTCGTGATCACATCCAAAAATTCGAAATTTTGATGAAAATGGCAATTTTCAGTTCGAAAACTTGAAATGGCCATATCTCCTAAACTAAGCGAGTTAGAGCAAAAGTAAGGTTAATTCGTGATCACATCCAAAAATTCGAAATTTTGATGAAAATGGCAATTTTCAGTTGGAAAACTTGAAATGGCCATATCTCCTAAACTAAGCGAGTTAGAGCAAAAGTAAGGTTAATTCGTGATCACTTCCAAAAAATCGAATATTTTGATGAAAATGGCAATTTCCATTTCGAAAACTTGAAATGGCCATATCTCCTAAACTAAGCGAGTTAGAGCAAAAGTAAGGTTAATTCGTGATCACTTCCAAAAATTCGAAATTTCGACGAAAATGGCAATTTTCAGTTCGAAAACTTGAAATGGCCATATCTCCTAAACTAAGCGAGTTAGAGCAAAAGTAAGGTTTATTCGTGATCACTTTAAAAAACTCGAATATTTTGATGAAAATGACAATTTTCAGTTCGACAACTTGAAATGGCCATATCTCCTAAACTAAGCGAGTTAGAGCAAAAGTAAGGTTAATTCGTGATCACTTCCAAAAATTCGAAATTTCGACGAAAATGACAATTTTCAGTTCGAAAACTTGAAATGGCCATATCTCCTAAGCTAAGCGAGTTAGAGCAAAAGTAAGGTTAATTCGTGATCACTTTAAAAAACTCGAATATTTTGATGAAAATGACAATTTTCAGTACGAAAACTTGAAATGGCCATATCTCCTAAACTAAGCGAGTTAGAGCAAAAGTAAGGTTAATTCGTGATCACATCCAAAAATTCGAAATTTTGATGAAAATGGCAATTTTCAGTTCGAAAACTTGAAATGGCCATATCTCCTAAACTAAGCGAGTTAGAGCAAAAGTAAGGTTAATTCGTGATCACATCCAAAAATTCGAAATTTTGATGAAAATGGCAATTTTCAGTTGGAAAACTTGAAATGGCCATATCTCCTAAACTAAGCGAGTTAGAGCAAAAGTAAAGTTAATTCGTGATCACTTCCAAAAAATCGAATATTTTGATGAAAATGGCAATTTCCATTTCGAAAACTTGAAATGGCCATATCTCCTAAACTAAGCGAGTTAGAGCAAAAGTAAGGTTAATTCGTGATCACTTCCAAAAATTCGAAATTTCGACGAAAATGGCAATTTTCAGTTCGAAAACTTGAAATGGCCATATCTCCTAAACTAAGCGAGTTAGAGCAAAAGTAAGGTTAATTCGTGATCACATCCAAAAATTCGAAATTTTGATGAAAATGGCAATTTTCAGTTGGAAAACTTGAAATGGCCATATCTCCTAAACTAAGCGAGTTAGAGCAAAAGTAAGGTTAATTCGTGATCACTTCCAAAAAATCGAATATTTTGATGAAAATGGCAATTTCCATTTCGAAAACTTGAAATGGCCATATCTCCTAAACTAAGCGAGTTAGAGCAAAAGTAAGGTTAATTCGTGATCACTTCCAAAAATTCGAAATTTTGATGAAAATGGCAATTTTCAGTTCGAAAACTTGAAATGGCCATATCTCCTAAACTAAGCGAGTTAGGGCAAAAGTAAGGTGAATTCGTGATCACTTCCAAAAATTCGAAATTTCGACGAAAATGGCAATTTTCAGTTCGAAAACTTGAAATGGCCATATCTCCTAAACTAAGCGAGTTAGAGCAAAAGTAAGGTTAATTCGTGATCACTTTAAAAAACTCGAATATATTGATGAAAATGACAATTTTCAGTTCGAAAACTTGAAATGGCCATATCTCCTAAACTAAGCGAGTTAGAGCAAAAGTAAGGTTAATTCGTGATCACTTCCAAAAAATCGAATATTTTGATGAAAATGGCAATTTCCATTTCGAAAACTTGAAATGGCCATATCTCCTAAACTAAGCAAGTTAGAGCAAAAGAAAGGTTAATTCGTGATCACTTCCAAAAATTCGAAATTTTGATGAAAATGGCAATTTTCAGTTCGAAAACTTGAAATGGCCATATCTCCTAAACTAAGCGAGTTAGAGCAAAAGTAAGGTTAATTCGTGATCACTTCCAAAAAATCGAATATTTTGATGAAAATGGCAATTTCCATTTCGAAAACTTGAAATGGCCATATCTCCTAAACTAAGCGAGTTAGAGCAAAAGAAAGGTTAATTCGTGAACACTTCCAAAAATTCGAAATTTTGATGAAAATGGCAATTTTCAGTTCGAAAACTTGAAATGGCCATATCTCCTAAACTAAGCAAGTTAGAGGTTAATTCGTGATCACTTCCAAAAATTCGAAATTTTGATGAAAATGGCAATTTCCATTTCGAAAACTTGAAATGGCCATATCTCCTAAACTAAGCAAGTTAGAGCAAAGTAAGGTTAATTCGTGATCACTTCCAAAAATTCGAAATTTTGATGAAAATGGCAATTTTCAGTTCGAAAACTTGAAATGGCCATATCTCCTAAACTAAGCGAGTTAGAGCAAAAGTAAGGTTAATTCGTGATCACTTTAAAAAACTCGAATATTTTGATGAAAATGGCAATTTTCAGTTCGAAAACTTGAAATGGCCATATCTCCTAAACTAAGCGAGTTAGAGCAAAAGTAAGGTTAATTCGTGATCACTTCCAAAAATTCGAAATTTGATGAAAATGGCAATTTTCAGTTCGAAAACTTGAAATGGCCATATCTCCTAAACTAAGCGAGTTTAGAGCAAAAGTAAGGTTAATTCGTGATCACTTTAAAAAAACTCGAATATTTTGATGAAAATGAAAAAACTTGAAATGGCCATATCTCCTAAACTAAGCGAGTTAGAGCAAAAGTAAGGTTAATTCGTGATCACATCCAAAAATTCGAAATTTTGATGAAAATGGCAATTTTCAGTTCGAAAACTTGAAATGGCCATATCTCCTAAACTAAGCGAGTTAGAGCAAAAGTAAGGTTAATTCGTGATCACTTCCAAAAAATCGAATATTTGATGAAAATGGCAATTTCCATTTCGAAAACTTGAAATGGCCATATCTCCTAAACTAAGCGAGTTAGAGCAAAAGTAAGGTTAATTCGTGATCACTTCCAAAAATTCGAAATTTTGATGAAAATGGCAATTTTCAGTTCGAAAACTTGAAATGGCCATATCTCCTAAACTAAGCGAATTAGAGCAAAAGTAAGGTTAATTCGTGATCACTTCCAAAAATTCGAAATTTTGATGAAAATGGCAATTTTCAGTTCGAAAACTTGAAATGGCCATATCTCCTAAACTAAGCGAGTTAGAGCAAAAGTAAGGTTAATTCGTGATCACTTCCAAAAATTCGAAATTTTGATGAAAATGGCAATTTTCAGTTCGAAAACTTGAAATGAATATATCTCACAAACTAAGCAAGTTAGAGCAAAAGTAAGGTTAATTCGTGATCACTTCCAAAAATTCGAAATTTTGATGAAAATGGCAATTTTCAGTTCGAAAACTTGAAATGGCCATATTTCCTAAACTAAGCGAGTTAGAGCAAAAGTAAGGTTAATTCGTGATCACTTCCAAAAATTCGAAATTTTGATGAAAATGGCAATTTTCAGTTCGAAAACTTGAAATGGCCATATCTCCTAAACTAAGCGAGTTAGAGCAAAAGTAAGGTTAATTCGTGATCACTTTAAAAAACTCGAATATTTTGATGAAAATGACAATTTTCAGTTCGAAAACTTGAAATGGCCATATCTCCTAAACTAAGCGAGTTAGAGCAAAAGTAAGGTTAATTCGTGATCACATCCAAAAATTCGAAATTTTGATGAAAATGGCAATTTTCAGTTCGAAAACTTGAAATGGGCATATCTCCTAAACTAAGCGAGTTAGAGCAAAAGTAAGGTTAATTCGTGATCACTTCCAAAAATTCGAAATTTCGACGAAAATGGCAATTTTCAGTTCGAAAACTTGAAATGGCCATATCTCCTAAACTAAGCGAGTTAGAGCAAAAGTAAGGTTAATTCGTGATCACTTTAAAAAACTCGAATATTTTGATGAAAATGACAATTTTCAGTTCGACAACTTGAAATGGCCATATCTCCTAAACTAAGCGAGTTAGAGCAAAAGTAAGGTTAATTCGTGATCACATCCAAAAATTCGAAATTTTGATGAAAATGGCAATTTTCAGTTCGAAAACTTGAAATGGCCATATCTCCTAAACTAAGCGAGTTAGAGCAAAAGTAAGGTTAATTCGTGATCACTTCCAAAAATTCGAAATTTCGACGAAAATGGCAATTTTCGGTTCGAAAACTTGAAATGGCCATATCTCCTAAACTAAGCAAGTTAGAGCAAAAGTAAGGTTAATTCGTGATCACTTCCAAAAATTCGAAATTTTGATGAAAATGGCAATTTTCAGTTCGAAAACTTGAAATGGTCATATCTCCTAAACTAAGCGAGTTAGAGCAAAAGTAAGGTTAATTCGTGATCACTTTAAAAAACTCGAATATTTTGATGAAAATGGCAATTTTCAGTTCGAAAACTTGAAATGGCCATATCTCCTAAACTAAGCGAGTTAGAGCAAAAGTAAGGTTAATTCGTGATCACTTCCAAAAATTCAAAATTTTGATGAAAATGGCAATTTTCAGTTCGAAAACTTGAAATGGCCATATCTCCTAAACTAAGCGAGTTAGAGCAAAAGTAAGGTTAATTCGTGATCACTTCCAAAAATTCGAAATTTCGACGAAAATGGCAATTTTCAGTTCGAAAACTTGAAATGGCCATATCTCCTAAACTAAGCGAGTTAGAGCAAAAGTAAGGTTAATTCGTGATCACATCCAAAAATTCGAAATTTTGATGAAAATGGCAATTTTCAGTTGGAAAACTTGAAATGGCCATATCTCCTAAACTAAGCGAGTTAGAGCAAAAGTAAGGTTAATTCGTGATCACTTCCAAAAAATCGAATATTTTGATGAAAATGGCAATTTCCATTTCGAAAACTTGAAATGGCCATATCTCCTAAACTAAGCAAGTTAGAGCAAAAGTAAGGTTAATTCGTGATCACTTCCAAAAATTCGAAATTTTGATGAAAATGGCAATTTTCAGTTCGAAAACTTGAAATGGCCATATCTCCTAAACTAAGCGAGTTAGAGCAAAAGTAAGGTTAATTCGTGATCACTTTAAAAAACTCGAATATTTTGATGAAAATGGCAATTTTCAGTTCGAAAACTTGAAATGGCCATATCTCCTAAACTAAGCGAGTTAGAGCAAAAGTAAGGTTAATTCGTGATCACATCCAAAAATTCGAAATTTTGATGAAAATGACAATTTTCAGTTCGAAAACTTGAAATGGCCATATCTCCTAAACTAAGCGAGTTAGAGCAAAAGTAAGGTTAATTCGTGATCACTTCCAAAAAATCGAATATTTTGATGAAAATGGCAATTTCCATTTCGAAAACTTGAAATGGCCATATCTCCTAAACTAAGCGAGTTAGAGCAAAAGTAAGGTTAATTCGTGATCACTTTAAAAAACTCGAATATTTTGATGAAAATGGCAATTTTCAGTTCGAAAACTTGAAATGGCCATATCTCCTAAACTAAGCGAGTTAGAGCAAAAGTAAGGTTAATTCGTGATCACTTCCAAAAATTCGAAATTTTGATGAAAATGGCAATTTTCAGTTCGAAAACTTGAAATGGCCATATCTCCTAAACTAAGCGAGTTAGAGCAAAAGTAAGGTTAATTCGTGATCACTTCCAAAAATTCGAAATTTCGACGAAAATGGCAATTTTCAGTTCGAAAACTTGAAATGGCCATATTTCCTAAACTAAGCGAGTTAGAGCAAAAGTAAGGTTAATTCGTGATCACTTTAAAAAACTCGAATATTTTGATGAAAATGACAATTTCCATTTCGAAAACTTGAAATGGCCATATCTCCTAAACTAAGCAAGTTAGAGCAAAAGTAAGGTTAATTCGTGATCACTTCCAAAATTCGAAATTTTGATGAAAATGGCAATTTTCAGTTCGAAAACTTGAAATGGCCATATCTCCTAAACTAAGCGAGGTTAGAGCAAAAGTAAGGTTAATTCGTGATCACTTTAAAAAACTCGAATATTTTGATGAAAATGGCAATTTCCATTTCGAAAACTTGGAATGGCCATATCTCCTAAACTAAGCGAGTTAGAGCAAAAGTAAGGTTAATTCGTGATCACTTCCAAAAATTCGAAATTTTGATGAAAATGGCAATTTTCAGTTCGAAAACTTGAAATGGCCATATCTCCTAAACTAAGCGAGTTAGAGCAAAAGTAAGGTTTATTCGTGATCACTTCCAAAAATTCGAAATTTTGATGAAAATGGCAATTTCCAGTTCGAAAACTTGAAATGGCCATATCTCCTAAATTAAGCGAGTTAGAGCAAAAGTAAGGTTAATTCGTGATCACATCGAAAAATTCGAAATTTTGATGAAAATGGCAATTTTTAGTTCGAAATATATCTCCTAAAACTAAGCGAGTTAGAGCAAAAGTAAGGTTAATTCGTGATCACTTCCAAAAAATCGAAATTTTGATGAAAATGGCAATTTTCAGTTCGAAAACTTGAAAATGGCCATATCTCCTAAACTAAGCGAGTTAGAGCAAAAGTAAGGTTAATTCGTGATCACTTCCAAAAATTCGAAATTTTGATGAAAATGGCAATTTTCAGTTCGAAAACTTGAAATGGCCATATCTCCTAAACTAAGCGAGTTAGAGCAAAAGTAAGGTTAATTCGTGATCACTTTAAAAAAACTCGAATATTTTGATGAAAATGACAATTTTCAGTTCAAAAACTTTAAATGACCATATTTCCTAAACTAAGCGAGTTAGAACAAAAGTAAGGTTAATTCGTGATCACATCCAAAAATTCGAAATTTTGATGAAAATGGCAATTTTCAGTTCGAAAACTTGATCATATCTCCTAAACTAAGCGAGTTAGAGCAAAAGCAAGGTTAATTCGTGATTACATCCAAAAATTCGAATATTTTGATGAAAATGGCAATTTTTAGTTCGAAAACTTGAAATGGCCATATCTCCTAAACTAAGCGAGTTAGAGCAAAAGTAAGGTTAATTCGTGATCACTTCCAAAAAATCGGAAATTTTGATGACAATGGCCAATTTTTCAGTTCGAAAACTTGAAATGGCCATATCTCCTAAACTAAGCGAGTTAGAGCAAAAGTAAGGTTAATTCGTGATCACTTTAAAAAACTCGAATATTTTGATGAAAATGGCAATTTCCATTTCGAAAACTTGAAATGGCCATATCTCCTAAACTAAGCGAGTTAGAGCAAAAAGTAAGGTTAATTCGTGATCACTTTCCAAAAAATCGGAAATTTTGATGACAATGGCAATTTTCAGTTCGAAAACTTGAAATGGCCATATCTCCTAAACTAAGCGAGTTGAAGCAAAAGTAAGGTTAATTCGTGATCACTTCCAAAAATTCGTAATTTTGATGAAAACGGCAATTTTCAGTTCGAAAACTTGATCATATCTCCTAAACTAAGCGAGTTAGAGCAAAAGTAAGGTTAATTCGTGATCACATCCAAAAATTCGAAATTTTGATGAAAATGGCAATTTTTAGTTCGAAAACTTGAAATGGCCATATCTCCTAAACTAAGCGAGTTAGAGCAAAAGTAAGGTTAATTCGTGATCACTTCCAAAAAATCGGAAATTTTGATGACAATGGCAATTTTCAGTTCGAAAACTTGAAATGGCCATATCTCCTAAACTAAGCGAGTTAGAGGTTAATTCGTGATCACTTCCAAAAATTCGAAATTTTGATGAAAATGGCAATTTTCAGTTCGAAATCTTGAAATGGTCATATCTCCTAAACTAAGCGAGTTAGAGGTTAATTCTTGATCACTTCCAAAAATTCGAAATTTTGATGAAAATGGCAATTTTCAGTTCGAAAACTTGAAATGGCCATATCTCCTAAACTAAGCGAGTTAGAGCAAAAGTAAGGTTAATTCGTGATCACTTCCAAAAATTCGAAATTTTGATGAAAATGGCAATTTTCAGTTCGAAAACTTGAAATGGCCATATCTCCTAAACTAAGCGAGTTAGAGCAAAAGTAAGGTTAAATCGTGATCACTTCCAAAAAATCGAATATTTTGATGAAAATGGCAATTTCCATTTCGTAAACTTGAAATGGCCATATCTCCTAAACTAAGCGAGTTAGAGCAAAAGTAAGGTTAATTCGTGATCACTTTAAAAAATTCGAAATTTTGATGAAAATGGCAATTTTTAGTTCGAAAACTTGAAATTGCCATATCTCCTAAGCTAAGCGAGTTAGAGCAAAAGTAAGGTTAATTCGTGATCACTTCCAAAAATTCGAAATTTTGATGAAAATGGCAATTTTCAGTTCGAAAACTTGAAATGGCCATATCTCCTAAACTAAGCGAGTTAGAGCAAAAGTAAGGTTAATTCGTGATCACTTCCAAAAATTCGAAATTTTGATGAAAATGGCAATTTTCAGTTCGAAAACTTGAAATGGTCATATCTCCTAAACTAAGCGAGTTAGAGCAAAAGTAAGGTTAATTCGTGATCACTTACAAAAATTCGAAATTTTGATGAAAATGGCAATTTTCAGTTCGAAAACTTGAAATGGCCATATCTCCTAAACTAAGCGAGTTAGAGCAAAAGTAAGGTTAATTCGTGATCACTTCCAAAAAATCGAATATTTTGATGGAAATGGCAATTTCCATTTCGAAAACTTGAAATTGCCATATCTCCTAAACTAAGCAAGTAAGGCAAGGTTAATTCGTGATCACTTCCAAAAAATCGAAATTTTGATGAAAATGGCAATTTTCAGTTCGAAAACTTGAAATGGCCATATCTCCTAAACTAAGCGAGTTAGAGCAAAAGTAAGGCTAATTCGTGATCACTTCCAAAAATTCGAAATTTCCATTTCGAAAACTTGAAATGGCCATATCTCCTAAACTAAGCAAGTTAGAGCAAAAGTAAGGTTAATTCGTGATCACTTCCAAAAATTCGAAATTTTGATGAAAATGGCAATTTTCAGTTCGAAAACTTGAAATGGCCATATCTCCTAAACTAAGCGAGTTAGAGCAAAAGTAAGGTTAGTTCGTGATCACTTCCAAAAATTCGAAATTTTGATGAAAATGGCAATTTTTAGTTCGAAAACTTGAAATGGCCATATCTCCTAAACTAAGCGAGTTAGAGCAAAATAAGGTTAATTCGTGATCACTTCCAAAAATTCGAAAATTTTATGAAAATGGCAATTTTCAGTTCGAAAACTTGAAATGGCCATATCTCCTAAATTAAGCGAGTTAGAGCAAAATAAGGTTAATTCGTGATCACTTCCAAAAATTCGAAATTTTGATGAAAATGGCAATTTTCAGTTCGAAAACTTGAAATGGCCATATCTCCTAAACTAAGCGAGTTAGAGCAAAAGTAAGGTTAATTCGTGATCACATCCAAAAATTCGAAATTTTGATGAAAATGGCAATTTTCAGTTCGAAAACTTGAAATGGCCATATCTCCTAAACTAAGCGAGTTAGAGCAAAAGTAAGGTTAATTCGTGATCACATCCAAAAATTCGAAATTTTGATGAAAATGGCAATTTTCAGTTCGAAAACTTGAAATGGCCATATCTCCTAAACTAAGCGAGTTAGAGCAAAATAAGGTTAATTCGTGATCACTTCCAAAAATTCGAAAATTTTATGAAAATGGCAATTTTCAGTTCGAAAACTTGAAATGGCCATATCTCCTAAACTAAGCGAGTTAGAGCAAAAGTAAGGTTAATTCGTGATCACTTCCGAAAATTCGAAATTTTGATGAAAATGGCAATTTTTAGTTCGAAAACTTGAAATGGCCATATCTCCTAAACTAAGCGAGTTAGAGCAAAAGTAAGGTTAATTCGTGATCACTTCCAAAAAATCGAATAGTTTGATGAAAATGGCAATTTCCATTTCGAAAACTTGAAATGGCCATATCTCCTAAACTAAGCAAGTTAGAGCAAAAGTAAGGTTAATTCGTGATCACTTCCAAAAATTCGAAATATTGATGAAAATGGCAATTTTCAGTTCGAAAACTTGAAATGGCCATATCTCCTAAACTAAGCGAGTTAGAGCAAAAGTAAGGTTAATTCGTGATCACTTCCAAAATTTCGAAATTTTGATGAAAATGGCAATTTTCAGTTCGAAAACGTGAAATGACCATATCTCCTAAATTAAGCGAGTTAGAGCAAAAGTAAGGTTAATTCGTGATCACTTCCAAAAATTCGAAATTTTGATGAAAATGGCAATTTTCAGTTGGAAAACTTGAAATGGCCATATCTCCTAAACTAAGCGAGTTAGAGCAAAAGTAAGGTTAATTCGTGATCACTTCCAAAAAATCGAATATTTTGATGAAAATGGCAATTTCCATTTCGAAAACTTGAAATGGCCATATCTCCTAAACTAAGCGAGTTAGAGCAAAAGTAAGGTTAATTCGTGATCACTTCCAAAAATTCGAAATTTGGATGAAAATGGCAATTTTCAATTCGAAAACTTGAAATGGCCATATCTCCTAAACTAAGCGAGTTAGAGCAAAAGTAAGGTTAATTCGGGATCACTTCCAAAAATTCGAAATTTTGATGAAAATGGCAATTTTCAGTTCGAAAACTTGAAATGGCCATATCTCCTAAACTAAGCGAATTAGAGGTTAATTCGTGATCACTTCCAAAAATTCGAAATTTGGATGAAAATGGCAATTTTCAATTCGAAAACTTGAAATGGCCATATCTCCTAAACTAAGCGAGTTAGAGCAAAAGTAAGGTTAATTCGTGATCACTTTAAAAAATTCGAAATTTTGATGAAAATGGCAATTTTCAGTTCGAAAATTTGAAATGGCCATATCTCCTAAACTAAGCGAGTTAGAGCAAAAGTAGGGTTAATTCGTGATCACTTCCAAAAATTCGAAATTTTGATGAAAATGGCAATTTTCAGTTCGAAAACTTGAAATGGCCACATCTCCTAAACTAAGCGAGTTAGAGCAAAAGTAAGGTTAATTCGTGATCACTTCCAAAAATTCGAAATTTTGATGAAAATGGCAATTTTCAGTTCGCAAACTTGAAATGGCCATATCTCCTAAACTAGGCGAGTTAGAGCAAAAGTAAGGTTAATTCGTGATCACTTCCAAAAATTCGAAATTTTGATGAAAATGGCAATTTTCAGTTCGAAAACTTGAAATGGCCATATCTCCTAAACTAAGCGAGTTAGAGCAAAAGTAAGGTTAATTCGTGATCACTTCCAAAAATTCGAAATTTTGATGAAAATGGAAATTTTTAGTTCGAAAATTTGAAATGGCCATATCTCCTAAACTAAGCGAGTTAGAGCAAAAGTAAGGTTAATTCGTGATCACTTCCAAAAAATCGAATATTTTGATGAAAATGGCAATTTCCATTTCGAAAACTTGAAATGGCCATATCTCCTAAACTAAGCAAGTTAGAGCAAAAGTAAGGTTAATTCGTGATCACTTCCAAAAATTCGAAATTTTGATGAAAATGGCAATTTTCAGTTCGAAAACTTGAAATGACCATATCTTCTAAATTAAGCGAGTTAGAGCAAAAGTAAGGTTAATTCGTGATCACTTCCAAAAATTCGAAATTTTGATGAAAATGGCAATTTTCAGTTCGAAAACTTGAAATGGCCATATCTTCTAAACTAAGCGAGTTAGAGCAAAAGTAAGGTTAATTCGTGATCACTTCCAAAAATTCGAAATTTTGATGAAAATGGCAATTTTCAGTTCGAAAACTTGAAATGGTCATATCTCCTAAACTAAGCGAGTTAGAGCAAAAGTAAGGTTAATTCGTGATCACTTGCAAAAATTCGAAATATTGATGAAAATGGCAATTTTCAGTTCGAAAACTTGAAATGGCCATATCTCCTAAACTAAGCGAGTTAGAGCAAAAGTAAGGTTAATTCGTGATCACTTCCAAAAATTCGAAATTTTGATGAAAATGGCAATTTTCAGTTCGAAAACTTGAAATGACCATATCTTCTAAATTAAGCGAGTTAGAGCAAAAGTAAGGTTAATTCGTGATCACTTCCAAAAATTCGAAATTTTGATGAAAATGGCAATTTTCAGTTCGAAAACTTGAAATGGCCATATCTCCTAAACTAAGCGAGTTAGAGCAAAAGTAAGGTTAATTCGTGATCACTTCCAAAAAATCGAATATTTTGATGAAAATGACAATTTCCATTTCGAAAACTTGAAATGGCCATATCTCCTAAACTAAGGGAGTTAGAGCAAAAGTAAGGTTAATTCGTGATCACTTCCAAAAATTCGAAATTTTGATGAAAATGGCAATTTTCAGTTCGAAAACTTGAAATGGCCATATCTCCTAAACTAAGCGAATTAGAGGTTAATTCGTGATCACTTCCAAAAATTCGAAATTTTGATGAAAATGGCAATTTTCAGTTCGAAAACTTGAAATGGCCATATCTCCTAAACTAAGCGAGTTAGAGCAAAAGTAAAGTTAATTCGTGATCACTTCCAAAAAATCGAATATTTTGATGAAAATGACAATTTCCATTTCGAAAACTTGAAATGGCCATATCTCCTAAACTAAGCGAGTTAGAGCAAAAGTAAGGTTAATTCGTGATCACTTCCAAAAATTCGAAATTTTGATGAAACTGGCAATTTGCCGTTCGAAAACTTGAAATGGCCATATCTCCTAAACTAAGCGAGTTAGAGGTTAATTCGTGATCACTTCCAAAAATTCGAAATTTTGATGAAAATGACAATTTTCAGTTCGAAAACTTGAAATGGCCATATCTCCTAAACTAAGCGAGTTAGAGCAAAAGTAAGGTTAATTCGTGATCACTTTAAAAAACTCGAATATTTTGATGAAAATGACAATTTTCAGTTCGAAAACTTGAAATGGCCATATCTCCTAAACTAAGCGAGTTAGAGCAAAAGTAAGGTTAATTCGTGATCACTTCCAAAAATTCGAAATTTTGATGAAAATGGCAATTTTCAGTTCGAAAACTTGAAATGGCCATATCTCCTAAACTAAACGAGTTAGAGCAAAAGTAAGGTTAATTCGTGATCACTTCCAAAAATTCGAAATTTTGATAAAAATGGCAATTTTCAGTTCGAAAACTTGAAATGGCCATATCTCCTAAACTAAGCGAGTTAGAGCAAAAGTAAGGTTAATTCGTGATCACTTCCAAAAATTCGAAATTTTGATGAAAATGGCAATTTCCATTTCGAAAACTTGAAATGGCCATATCTCCTAAACTAAGCAAGTTAGAGCAAAAGTAAGGTTAATTCGTGATCACTTCCAAAAATTCGAAATTTTGATGAAAATGGCAATTTTCAGTTCGAAAACTTGAAATGGCCATATCTCCTAAACTAAGCGAGTTAGAGCAAAAGTAAGGTTAATTCGTGATCACTTCCAAAAATTCGAAATTTTGATGAAAATGGCAATTTTCAGTTCGAAAACTTGAAATGACCATATCTCCTAAATTAAGCGAGTTAGAGCAAAAGTAAGGTTAATTCGTGATCACTTCCAAAAATTCGAAATTTTGATGAAAATGGCAATTTTCAGTTCGAAAACTTGAAATGGCCATATCTCCTAAACTAAGCGAGTTAGAGCAAAAGTAAGGTTAATTCGTGATCACTTCCAAAAATCGAATATTTTGATGAAAATGACAATTTCCATTTCGAAAACTTGAAATGGCCATATCTCCTAAACTAAGCGAGTTAGAGCAAAAGTAAGGATAATTCGTGATCACTTCCAAAAATTCGAAATTTTGATGAAAATGGCAATTTTCAGTTCGAAAACTTGAAATGGCCATATCTCCTAAACTAAGCGAATTAGAGGTTAATTCGTGATCACTTCCAAAAATTCGAAATTTTGATGAAAATGGCAATTTTCAGTTCGAAAACTTGAAATGGCCATATCTCCTAAACTAAGCGAGTTAGAGCAAAAGTAAGGTTAATTCGTGATCACTTCCAAAAATCGAATATTTTGATGAAAATGACAATTTCCATTTCGAAAACTTGAAATGGCCATATCTCCTAAACTAAGCGAGTTAGAGCAAAAGTAAGGTTAATTCGTGATCACTTACAAAAATTCGAAATTTTGATGAAAATGGCAATTTTCAGTCGAAAACTTGAAATGGCCATATCTCCTAAACTAAGCGAGTTAGAGCAAAAGTAAGGTTAATTCGTGATCACTTCCAAAAACTCGAATATTTTGATGAAAATGACAATTTTCAGTTCGAAAACTTGAAATGGCCATATCTCCTAAACTAAGCGAGTTAGAGCAAAAGTAAGGTTAATTCGTGATCACTTCCAAAAATTCGAAATTTTGATGAAAATGGCAATTTTCAGTTCGAAAACTTGAAATGACCATATCTCCTAAATTAAGCGAGTTAGAGCAAAAGTAAGGTTAATTCGTGATCACTTCCAAAAATTCGAAATTTTGATGAAACTGGCAATTTGCAGTTCGAAAACTTGAAATGGCCATATCTCCTAAACTAAGCGAGTTAGAGGTTAATTCGTGATCACTTCCAAAAATTCGAAATTTTGATGAAAATGGCAATTTTCAGTTCGAAAACTTGAAATGGCCATATCTCCTAAACTAAGCGAGTTAGAGCAAAAGTAAGGTTAATTCGTGATCACTTTAAAAAACTCGAATATTTTGATGAAAATGACAATTTTCAGTTCGAAAACTTGAAATGGCCATATCTCCTAAACTAAGCGAGTTAGAGCAAAAGTAAGGTTAATTCGTGATCACTTCCAAAAATTCGAAATTTTGATGAAAATGGCAATTTTCAGTTCGAAAACTTGAAATGGCCATATCTCCTAAACTAAGCGAGTTAGAGCAAAAGTAAGGTTAATTCGTGATCACTTCCAAAAATTCGAAATTTTGATAAAAATGGCAATTTTCAGTTCGAAAACTTGAAATGGCCATATCTCCTAAACTAAGCGAGTTAGAGCAAAAGTAAGGTTAATTCGTGATCACTTCCAAAAATTCGAAATTTTGATGAAAATGGCAATTTCCATTTCGAAAACTTGAAATGGCCATATCTCCTAAACTAAGCGAGTTAGAGCAAAAGTAAGGTTAATTCGTGATCACTTCCAAAAATTCGAAATTTTGATGAAAATGGCAATTTTAAGTTCGAAAACTTGAAATGGCCATATCTCCTAAACTAAGCGAGTTAGAGCAAACGTAAGGTTAATTCGTGATCACTTCCAAAAATTCGAAATTTTGATGAAAATGGCAATTTTCAGTTCGAAAACTTGAAATGGCCATATCTCCTAAACTAAGCGAGTTAGAGCAAAAGTAAGGTTAATTCGTGATCACTTCCGAAAATTCGAAATTTTGATGAAAATGGCAAAATTTCGGTTCGAAAACTTGAAATGGCCATATCTCCTAAACTAAGCGAGTTAGAGCAAAAGTAAGGTTAATTCGTGATCACTTCCAAAAATTCGAAATTTTGATGAAAATGGCAATTTTCAGTCCGAAAACTTGAAATGGCCATATCTCCTAAACTAAGCGAGTTAGAGCAAAAGTAAGGTTAATTCGTGATCACTTTAAAAAACTCGAATATTTTGATGAAAATGACAATTTTCAGTTCGAAAACTTGAAATGGCCATATCTCCTAAACTAAGCGAGTTAGAGCAAAAGTAAGGTTAATTCGTGATCACTTCCAAAAATTCGAAATTTTGATGAAAATGGCAATTTTCAGTTCGAAAACTTGAAATGGCCATATCTCCTAAACTAAGCGAGTTAGAGCAAAAGTAAGGTTAATTCGTGATCACTTTAAAAAACTCGAATATTTTGATGAAAATGACAATTTTCAGTTCGAAAACTTGAAATGGCCATATCTCCTAAACTAAGCGAGTTAGAGCAAAAGTAAGGTTAATTCGTGATCACATCCCAAAATTCGAAATTTTGATGAAAATGGCAATTTTCAGTTCGAAAACTTGAAATGGCCATATCTCCTAAACTAAGCGAGTTAGAGCAAAAGTAAGGTTAATTCGTGATCACTTCAAAAATTCGAAATTTTGATGAAAATGGCAATTTTCAGTTCGAAAACTTGAAATGGCCATATCTCCTAAACTAAGCGAGTTAGAGCAAAAGTAAGGTTAATTCGTGATCACTTCAAAAAATCGAATATTTTGATGAAAATGGCAATTTCCATTTCGAAAACTTGAAATGGCCATATCTCCTAAACTAAGCAAGTTAGAGCAAAAGTAAGGTTAATTCGTGATCACTTCCACAAAATTCGAAATTTTGATGAAAATGGCAATTTTCAGTTCGAAAACTTGAAATGGCCATATCTCCTAAACTAAGCGAGTTAGAGCAAAAGTAAGGTTAATTCGTGATCACTTCCAAAAATTCGAAATTTTGATAAAAATGGCAATTTTCAGTTCGAAAACTTGAAATGACCATATCTCCTAAACTAAGCGAGTTAGAGCAAAAGTAAGGTTAATTCGTGATCACTTCCAAAAATTCGAAATTTTGATGAAAATGGCAATTTTCAGTTCGAAAACTTGAAATGGCCATATCTCCTAAACTAAGCAAGTTAGAGCAAAAGTAAGGTTAATTCGTGATCACTTCCAAAAATTCGAAATTTTGATGAAAATGGCAATTTTCAGTTCGAAAACTTGAAATGGCCATATCTCCTAAACTAAGCGAGTTAGAGCAAAAGTAAGGTTAATTCGTGATCACTTCCAAAAATTCGAAATTTTGATGAAAATGGCAATTTTCAGTTCGAAAACTTGAAATGGCCATATCTTCTAAATTAAGCGAGTTAGAGCAAAAGTAAGGTTAATTCGTGATCACTTCCAAAAAATCGAATATTTTGATGAAAATGGCAATTTCCATTTCGAAAACTTGAAATGGCCATATCTCCTAAACTAAGCGAGTTAAAGCAAAAATAAGGTTAATTCGTGATCACTTCCAAAAATTCGAAATTTTGATGAAAATGGCAATTTTCAGTTCGAAAACTTGAAAAATTCGAAATTTTGATGAAAATGGCAATTTTCAGTTCGAAGACTTGAAATGGCCATATCTCCTAAACTAAGCGAGTTAGAGCAAAAGTAAGGTTAATTCGTGATCACTTCCAAAAATTCGAAATTTTGATGAAAATGGCAATTTTCAGTTCGAAAACTTGAAATGGCCATATCTCCTAAACTAAGCGAGTTAGAGCAAAAGTAAGGTTAATTCGTGATCACTTCCAAAAATTCGAAATTTTGATGAAAATGGCAATTTTCAGTTCGAAAACTTGAAATGGCCATATCTCCTGAACTAAGCGAGTTAGAGCAAAAGTAAGGTTAATTCGTGATCACTTCCAAAAAATCGAATATTTTGATGAAAATGGCAATTTCCATTTCGAAAACTTGAAATGGCCATATCTCCTAAATTAAGCAAGTTAGAGCAAAAGTAAGGTTAATTCGTGATCACTTCCAAAAATTCGAAATTTTGATGAAAATGGCAATTTTCAGTTCGAAAACTTGAAATGGCCATATCTCCTAAACTAAGCGAGTTAGAGCAAAAGTAAGGTTAATTCGTGATCACTTCCAAAAATTCGAAATTTTGATGAAAATGGCAATTTTCAGTTCGAAAACTTGAAATGGCCATATCTCCTAAACTAAGCGAGTTAGATGTTAATTCGTGATCACATCCAAAAATACGAAATTTTGATGAAAATGGCAATTTTCAGTTCGAAAACTTGAAATGGCCATATCTCCTAAACTAAGCGAGTTAGAGCAAAAGTAAGGTTAATTCGTGATCACTTCCAAAAATTCTAAATTTTGATGAAAATGGCAATTTTCAGTTCGAAAACTTGAAATGGCCATATCTCCTAAACTAAGCGAGTTAGAGCAAAAGTAAGGTTAATTCGTGATCACTTTAAAAAACTCGAATATTTTGATGAAAATGACAATTTTCAGTTCGAAAACTTGAAATGGCCATATCTCCTAAACTAAGCGAGTTAGAGCAAAAGTAAGGTTAATTCGTGATCACTTCCAAAAAATTCGAAAACTTGAAATGGCCATATCTCCTAAACTAAGCGAGTTAGAGCAAAAGTAAGGTTAATTCGTGATCACTTCCAAAAAGTCGAATATTTTGATGAAAATGGCAATTTCCATTTCGAAAACTTGAAATGGCCATATCTCCTAAATTAAGCAAGTTAGAGCAAAAGTAAGGTTAATTCGTGATCACTTCCAAAAATTCGAAATTTTGATGAAAATGGCAATTTTCAGTTCAAAAACTAGAAATGGCCATATCTCCTAAACTAAGCGAGTTAGAGCAAAAGTAAGGTTAATTCGTGATCACTTCCAAAAATTCGAAATTTTGATGAAAATGGCAATTTTCAGTTCGAAAACTTGAAATGGCCATATCTCCTAAACTAAGCGAGTTAGAGCAAAAGTAAGGTTAACTCGTGATCACTTCCAAAAATTCGAAATTTTGATGAAAATGGCAATTTCAATTTCGAAAACTTGAAATGGCCATATCTCCTAAACTAAGCAAGTTAGAGCAAAAGTAAGGTTAATTCGTGATCACGTCCAAAAATTCGAAATTTTGATGAAAATGGCAATTTTCAGTTCGAAAACTTGAAATGGCCATATCTCCTAAACTAAGCGAGTTAGAGGTTAATTCGTGATCACTTCCAAAAATTCGAAATTTTGATGAAAATGGCAATTTTCAGTTCGAAAACTTGAAATGGCCATATCTCCTAAACTAAGCAAGTTAGAGCAAAAGTAAGGTTAATTCGTGATCACTTCCAAAAATTCGAAATTTTGATGAAAATGGCAATTTTCAGTTCGAAAACTTGAAATGGCAATATCTCCTAAACTATGCGAGTTAGAGCAAAAGTAAGGTTAATTCGTGATCACTTCCAAAAAATCGAATATTTTGATGAAAATGGCAATTTCCATTTCGAAAACTTGAAATGGCCATATCTCCTAAACTAAGCGAGTTAGAGCAAAAGTAAGGTTAATTCGTGATCACTTCCAAAAATTCGAAATTTTGATGAAAATGGCAATTTTCAGTTCGAAAACTTGAAATGGCCATATCTTCTAAACTAAGCGAGTTAGAGCAAAAGTAAGGTTAATTCGTGATCACTTCAAAAATTCGAAATTTTGATGAAAATGGCAATTTTCAGTTCGAAAACTTGAAATGGCCATATCTCCTAAACTAAGCGAGTTAGAGCAAAAGTAAGGTTAATTCGTGATCACTTCAAAAAATCGAATATTTTGATGAAAATGGCAATTTCCATTTCGAAAACTTGAAATGGCCATATCTCCTAAACTAAGCAAGTTAGAGCAAAAGTAAGGTTAATTCGTGATCACTTCCACAAAATTCGAAATTTTGATGAAAATGGCAATTTTCAGTTCGAAAACTTGAAATGGCCATATCTCCTAAACTAAGCGAGTTAGAGCAAAAGTAAGGTTAATTCGTGATCACTTCCAAAAATTCGAAATTTTGATAAAAATGGCAATTTTCAGTTCGAAAACTTGAAATGACCATATCTCCTAAACTAAGCGAGTTAGAGCAAAAGTAAGGTTAATTCGTGATCACTTCCAAAAATTCGAAATTTTGATGAAAATGGCAATTTTCAGTTCGAAAACTTGAAATGGCCATATCTCCTAAACTAAGCGAGTTAGAGCAAAAGTAAGGTTAATTCGTGATCACTTCCAAAAAATCGAATATTTTGATGAAAATGGCAATTTCCATTTCGAAAACTTGAAATGGCCATATCTCCTAAACTAAGCAAGTTAGAGCAAAAGTAAGGTTAATTCGTGATCACTTCCAAAAATTCGAAATTTTGATGAAAATGGCAATTTTCAGTTCGAAAACTTGAAATGGCCATATCTCCTAAACTAAGCGAGTTAGAGCAAAAGTAAGGTTAATTCGTGATCACTTCCAAAAATTCGAAATTTTGATGAAAATGGCAATTTTCAGTTCGAAAACTTCAAATGGCCATATCTCCTAAACTAAGCGAGTTAGAGCAAAAGTAAGGTTAATTCATGATCACTTCCAAAAAATCGAATATTTTGATGAAAATTGCAATTTCCATTTCGAAAACTTGAAATGGCCATATCTCCTAAACTAAGCGAGTTAGAGCAAAAGTAAGGTTAATTCGTGATCACTTCCAAAAATTCGAAATTTTGATGAAAATGGCAATTTTCAGTTCGAAAACTTGAAATGGCCATATCTTCTAAACTAAGCGAGTTAGAGCAAAAGTAAGGTTAATTCGTGATCACTTCAAAAATTCGAAATTTTGATGAAAATGGCAATTTTCAGTTCGAAAACTTGAAATGGCCATATCTCCTAAACTAAGCGAGTTAGAGCAAAAGTAAGGTTAATTCGTGATCACTTCAAAAAATCGAATATTTTGATGAAAATGGCAATTTCCATTTCGAAAACTTGAAATGGCCATATCTCCTAAACTAAGCAAGTTAGAGCAAAAGTAAGGTTAATTCGTGATCACTTCCAAAAATTCGAAATTTTGATGAAAATGGCAATTTTCAGTTCGAAAACTTGAAATGGCCATATCTCCTAAACTAAGCGAGTTAGAGCAAAAGTAAGGTTAATTCGTGATCACTTCCAAAAATTCGAAATTTTGATGAAAATGGCAATTTTCAGTTCGAAAACTTGAAATGGCCATATCTTCTAAATTAAGCGAGTTAGAGCAAAAGTAAGGTTAATTCGTGATCACTTCCAAAAAATCTAATATTTTGATGAAAATGGCAATTTCCATTTCGAAAACTTGAAATGGCCATATCTCCTAAACTAAGCGAGTTAGAGCAAACGTAAGGTTAATTCGTGATCACTTCCAAAAATTCGAAATTTTGATGAAAATGGCAATTTTCAGTTCGAAAACTTGAAAAATTCGAAATTTTGATGAAAATGGCAATTTTCAGTTCGAAGACTTGAAATGGCCATATCTCCTAAACTAAGCGAGTTAGAGCAAAAGTAAGGTTAATTCGTGATCACTTCCAAAAATTCGAAATTTTGATGAAAATGGCAATTTTCAGTTCGAAAACTTGAAATGGCCATATCTCCTAAACTAAGCGAGTTAGAGCAAAAGTAAGGTTAATTCGTGATCACTTCCAAAAATTCGAAATTTTGATGAAAATGGCAATTTTCAGTTCGAAAACTTGAAATGGCCATATCTCCTGAACTAAGCGAGTTAGAGCAAAAGTAAGGTTAATTCGTGATCACTTCCAAAAATTCGAAATTTTGATGAAAATGGCAATTTTCAGTTCGAAAACTTCAAATGGCCATATCTCCTAAACTAAGCGAGTTAGAGCAAAAGTAAGGTTAATTCATGATCACTTCCAAAAAATCGAATATTTTGATGAAAATTGCAATTTCCATTTCGAAAACTTGAAATGGCCATATCTCCTAAACTAAGCGAGTTAGAGCAAAAGTAAGGTTAATTCGTGATCACTTCCAAAAATTCGAAATTTTGATGAAAATGGCAATTTTCAGTTCGAAAACTTGAAATGGCCATATCTTCTAAACTAAGCGAGTTAGAGCAAAAGTAAGGTTAATTCGTGATCACTTCAAAAATTCGAAATTTTGATGAAAATGGCAATTTTCAGTTCGAAAACTTGAAATGGCCATATCTCCTAAACTAAGCGAGTTAGAGCAAAAGTAAGGTTAATTCGTGATCACTTCAAAAAATCGAATATTTTGATGAAAATGGCAATTTCCATTTCGAAAACTTGAAATGGCCATATCTCCTAAACTAAGCAAGTTAGAGCAAAAGTAAGGTTAATTCGTGATCACTTCCACAAAATTCGAAATTTTGATGAAAATGGCAATTTTCAGTTCGAAAACTTGAAATGGCCATATCTCCTAAACTAAGCGAGTTAGAGCAAAAGTAAGGTTAATTCGTGATCACTTCCAAAAATTCGAAATTTTGATAAAAATGGCAATTTTCAGTTCGAAAACTTGAAATGACCATATCTCCTAAACTAAGCGAGTTAGAGCAAAAGTAAGGTTAATTCGTGATCACTTCCAAAAATTCGAAATTTTGATGAAAATGGCAATTTTCAGTTCGAAAACTTGAAATGGCCATATCTCCTAAACTAAGCAAGTTAGAGCAAAAGTAAGGTTAATTCGTGATCACTTCCAAAAATTCGAAATTTTGATGAAAATGGCAATTTTCAGTTCGAAAACTTGAAATGGCCATATCTCCTAAACTAAGCGAGTTAGAGGTTAATTCGTGATCACTTCCAAAAATTCGAAATTTTGATGAAAATGCCAATTTTCAGTTCGAAAACTTGAAATGGCCATATCTTCTAAATTAAGCGAGTTAGAGCAAAAGTAAGGTTAATTCGTGATCACTTCCAAAAAATCGAATATTTTGATGAAAATGGCAATTTCCATTTCGAAAACTTGAAATGGCAATATCTCCTAAACTAAGCGAGTTAGAGCAAAAGTAAGGTTAATTCGTGATCACTTCCAAAAATTCGAAATTTTGATGAAAATGGCAATTTTCAGTTCGAAAACTTGAAAAATTCGAAATTTTGATGAAAATGGCAATTTTCAGTTCGAAGACTTGAAATGGCCATATCTCCTAAACTAAGCGAGTTAGAGCAAAAGTAAGGTTAATTCGTGATCACTTCCAAAAATTCGAAATTTTGATGAAAATGGCAATTTTCAGTTCGAAAACTTGAAATGGCCATATCTCCTAAACTAAGCGAGTTAGAGCAAAAGTAAGGTTAATTCGTGATCACTTCCAAAAATTCGAAATTTTGATGAAAATGGCAATTTTCAGTTCGAAAACTTGAAATGGCCATATCTCCTGAACTAAGCGAGTTAGAGCAAAAGTAAGGTTAATTCGTGATCACTTCCAAAAAATCGAATATTTTGATGAAAATGGCAATTTCCATTTCGAAAACTTGAAATGGCCATATCTCCTAAATTAAGCAAGTTAGAGCAAAAGTAAGGTTAATTCGTGATCACTTCCAAAAATTCGAAATTTTGATGAAAATGGCAATTTTCAGTTCGAAAACTTGAAATGGCCATATCTCCTAAACTAAGCGAGTTAGAGCAAAAGTAAGGTTAATTTGTGATCACTTCCAAAAATTCGAAATTTTGATGAAAATGGCAATTTTCAGTTCGAAAACTTGAAATGGCCATATCTCCTAAACTAAGCGAGTTAGATGTTAATTCGTGATCACATCCAAAAATACGAAATTTTGATGAAAATGGCAATTTTCAGTTCGAAAACTTGAAATGGCCATATCTCCTAAACTAAGCGAGTTAGAGCAAAAGTAAGGTTAATTCGTGATCACTTCCAAAAATTCTAAATTTTGATGAAAATGGCAATTTTCAGTTCGAAAACTTGAAATGGCCATATCTCCTAAACTAAGCGAGTTAGAGCAAAAGTAAGGTTAATTCGTGATCACTTTAAAAAACTCGAATATTTTGATGAAAATGACAATTTTCAGTTCGAAAACTTGAAATGGCCATATCTCCTAAACTAAGCGAGTTAGAGCAAAAGTAAGGTTAATTCGTGATCACTTCCAAAAAATTCGAAAACTTGAAATGGCCATATCTCCTAAACTAAGCGAGTTAGAGCAAAAGTAAGGTTAATTCGTGATCACTTCCAAAAAGTCGAATATTTTGATGAAAATGGCAATTTCCATTTCGAAAACTTGAAATGGCCATATCTCCTAAATTAAGCAAGTTAGAGCAAAAGTAAGGTTAATTCGTGATCACTTCCAAAAATTCGAAATTTTGATGAAAATGGCAATTTTCAGTTCAAAAACTTGAAATGGCCATATCTCCTAAACTAAGCGAGTTAGAGCAAAAGTAAGGTTAATTCGTGATCACTTCCAAAAATTCGAAATTTTGATGAAAATGGCAATTTTCAGTTCGAAAACTTGAAATGGCCATATCTCCTAAACTAAGCGAGTTAGAGCAAAAGTAAGGTTAACTCGTGATCACTTCCAAAAATTCGAAATTTTGATGAAAATGGCAATTTTCAGTTCGAAAACTTGAAATGGCAATATCTCCTAAACTATGCGAGTTAGAGCATAAGTAAGGTTAATTCGTGATCACTTCCAAAAAATCGAATATTTTGATGAAAATGGCAATTTCCATTTCGAAAACTTGAAATGGCCATATCTCCTAAACTAAGCAAGTTAGAGCAAAAGTAAGGTTAATTCGTGATCACTTCCAAAAATTCGAAATTTTGATGAAAATGGCAATTTTCAGTTCGAAAACTTGAAATGGCCATATCTCCTAAACTAAGCGAGTTAGAGGTTAATTCGTGATCACTTCCAAAAATTCGAAATTTTGATGAAAATGGCAATTTTCAGTTCGAAAACTTGAAATGGCCATATCTCCTAAACTAAGCAAGTTAGAGCAAAAGTAAGGTTAATTCGTGATCATTTCCAAAAATTCGAAATTTTGATGAAAATGGCAATTTTCAGTTCGAAAACTTGAAATGGCAATATCTCCTAAACTATGCGAGTTAGAGCAAAAGTAAGGTTAATTCGTGATCACTTCCAAAAAATCGAATATTTTGATGAAAATGGCAATTTTCAGTTCGAAAACTTGAAATGGCCATATCTCCTAAACTAAGCGAGTTAGAGGTTAATTCGTGATCACTTCCAAAAATTCGAAATTTTGATGAAAATGGCAATTTTCAGTTCGAAAACTTGAAATGGCCATATCTCCTAAACTAAGCAAGTTAGAGCAAAAGTAAGGTTAATTCGTGATCACTTCCATAAATTCGAAATTTTGATGAAAATGGCAATTTTCAGTTCGAAAACTTGAAATGGCCATATCTCCTAAACTAAGCAAGTTAGAGCAAAAGTAAGGTTAATTCGTGATCACTTCCAAAAATTCGAAATTTTGATGAAAATGGCAATTTTCACTTCGAAAACTTGAAATGGCCATATCTCCTAAACTAAGCGAGTTAGAGCAAAAGTAAGGTTAATTCGTGATCACTTCCAAAAATTCGAAATTTTGATGAAAATGGCAATTTTCAATTCGAAAACTTGAAATGACCATATCTCCTAAATTAAGCGAGTTAGAGCAAAAGTAAGGTTAATTCGTGATCACTTCCAAAAATTCGAAATTTTGATGAAAATGGCAATTTTCAGTTCGAAAACTTGAAATGACCATATCTCCTAAACTAAGCGAGTTAGAGCAAAAGTAAGGTTAATTCGTGATCACTTCCAAAAAATCGAATATTTTGATGAAAACGGCAATTTCCATTTCGAAAACTTGAAATGGCCATATCTCCTAAATTAAGCAAGTTAGAGCAAAAGTAAGGTTAATTCGTGATCACTTCCAAAAATTCGAAATTTTGATGAAAATGGCAATTTTCAGTTCGAAAACTTGAAATGGCCATATCTCCTGAACTAAGCGAGTTAGAGCAAAAGTAAGGTTAATTCGTGATCACTTCCAAAAATCGAATATTTTGATGAAAATGGCAATTTCCATTTCGAAAACTTGAAATGGCCATATCTCCTAAACTAAGCGAGTTAGAGCAAAAGTAAGGTTAATTCGTGATCACTTCCAAAAATTCGAAATTTTGATGAAAATGGCAATTTTCAGTTCGAAAACTTGAAATGGCCATATCTCCTAAACTAAGCGAGTTAGAGGTTAATTCGTGATCACTTCCAAAAATTCGAAATTTTGATGAAAATGGCAATTTTCAGTTCGAAAACTTGAAATGGCCATATCTCCTAAACTAAGCGAGTTAGAGCAAAAGTAAGGTTAATTCGTGATCACTTCCAAAAATTCGAAATTTTGATGAAAATGGCAATTTTCAGTTCGAAAACTTGAAATGGCCATATCTCCTAAACTAAGCGAGTTAGAGCAAAAGTAAGGTTAATTCGTGATCACTTCCAAAAATTCGAAATTTTGATGAAAATGGCAATTTCCATTTCGAAAACTTGAAATGGCCATATCTACTAAACTAAGCAAGTTAGAGCAAAAGTAAGGTTAATTCGTGATCACTTCCAAAAATTCGAAATTTTGATGAAAATGGCAATTTTCAGTTCGAAAACTTGAAATGGCCATATCTCCTAAACTAAGCGAGTTAGAGCAAAAGTAAGGTTAATTCGTGATCACTTCCAAAAAATCGAATATTTTGATGAAAATGGCAATTTCCATTTCGAAAACTTGAAATGGCCATATCTCCTAAACTAAGCGAGTTAGAGCAAAAGTAAGGTTAATTCGTGATCACTTCCAAAAATTTGAAATTTTGATGAAAATGGCAATTTTCACTTCGAAAACTTGAAATGGCCATATCTCCTAAACTAAGCGAGTTAGAGCAAAAGTAAGGTTAATTCGTGATCACTTCCAAAAAATCGAATATTTTGATGAAAATGGCAATTTCCATTTCGAAAACTTGAAATGGCCATATCTCCTAAATTAAGCAAGTTAGAGCAAAAGTAAGGTTAATTCGTGATCACTTCCAAAAATTCGAAATTTTGATGAAAATGGCAATTTTCAGTTCGAAAACTTGAAATGGCCATATCTCCTAAACTAAGCGAGTTAGAGCAAAAGTAAGGTTAATTCGTGATCACTTCCAAAAATTCGAAATTTTGATGAAAATGGCAATTTTCAGTTCGAAAACTTGAAATGGCCATATCTCCTAAACTAAGCAAGTTAGAGCAAAAGTAAGGTTAATTCGTGATCACTTCCAAAAATTCGAAATTTTGATGAAAATGGCAATTTTTAGTTCGAAAACTTGAAATGGCCATATCTCCTAAACTAAGCGAGTTAGAGCAAAAGTAAGGTTAATTCGTGATCACTTCTAAAAATTCGAAATTTCGACGAAAATGACAATTTTCAGTTCGAAAACTTGAAATGGCCATATCTCCTAAACTAAGCGAGTTAGAGCAAAAGTAAGGTTAATTCGTGATCACTTCCAAAAATTCGAAATTTTGATGAAAATGGCAATTTTCAGTTCGAAAACTGAACATATCTCCTAAATTAAGCGAGTTGGAGCAAAAGTAAGGTTAATTCGTGATCACTTCCAAAAATTCGAAATTTTGATGAAAATGGAAATTTTCAGTTCGAAAACTTGAAATGGCCATATCTCCTAAACTAAGCGAGTTAGAGCAAAAGTAAGGTTAATTCGTAATCACTTCCAAAAAATCGAATATTTTGATGAAAATGACAATTTCCATTTCGAAAACTTTAAATTGCCATATCTCCTAAACTAAGCGAGTTAGAGCAAAAGTAAGGTTAATTCGTGATCACTTCCAAAAATTCGAAATTTTGATGAAAATGGCAATTTTCAGTTCGAAAACTTGAAATGGCCATATCTCCTAAACTAAGCGAGTTAGAGCAAAAGTAAGGTTAATTCGTGATCACTTCCAAAAATTCGAAATTTTGATGAAAATGGCAATTTTCAGTTCGAAAACTTGAAATGACCATATCTCCTAAATTAAGCGAGTTAGAGCAAAAGTAAGGTTAATTCGTGATCACTTCCAAAAATTCGAAATTTTGATGAAAATGGCAATTTTCAGTTCGAAAATTTGAAATGGCCATATCTCCTAAACTAAGCGAGTTAGAGCAAAAGTAAGGTTAATTCGTGATCACTTCCAAAAAATCGAATATTTTGATGAAAATGGCAATTTCCATTTCGAAAACTTGAAATGGCCATATCTCCTAAACTAAGCAAGTTAGAGCAAAAGTAAGGTTAATTCTAGATCACTTCCAAAAATTCGAAATTTTGATGAAAATGGCAATTTTCAGTTCGAAAACTTGAAATGGCCATATCTCCTAAACTAAGCGAGTTAGAGCAAAAGTAAGGTTAATTCGTGATCACTTCCAAAAATCGAATATTTTGATGAAAATGGCAATTTCCATTTCGAAAACTTGAAATGGCCATATCTCCTAAATTAAGCAAGTTAGAGCAAAAGTAAGGTTAATTCGTGATCACTTCCAAAAATTCGAAATTTTGATGAAAATGGCAATTTTCAGTTCGAAAACTTGAAATGGCCATATCTCCTAAACTAAGCGAGTTAGAGCAAAAGTAAGGTTAATTCGTAATCATTCAAAAATTCGAAATTTTGATGAAAATGGCAATTTTCAGTTCGAAAACTTGAAATGGCCATATCTCCTAAACTAAGCGAGTTAGAGCAAAAGTAAGGTTAATTCGTGATCACTTCCAAAAATTCGAAATTTTGATGAAAATGGCATTTTTCAGTTCGAAAACTTGAAATGGCCATATCTCCTAAACTAAGCGAGTTAGAGCAAAAGTAAGGTTAATTCGTGATCACTTCCAAAAATTCGAAATTTTGATGAAAATGGCAATTTCCATTTCGAAAACTTGAAATGGCCATATCTCCTAAACTAAGCAAGTTAAAGCAAAAGTAAGGTTAATTCGTGATCACTTCCAAAAATTCGAAATTTTGATGAAAATGGCAATTTTCAGTTCGAAAACTTGAAATGGCCATATCTCCTAAACTAAGCGAGTTAGATCAAAAGTAAGGTTAATTCGTGATCACTTCCAAAAATTCGAAATTTTGATGAAAATGGCAATTTTCAATTCGAAAACTAGAAATGACCATATCTCCTAAATTAAGCGAGTTAGAGCAAAAGTAAGGTTAATTCGTGATCACTTCCAAAAATTCGAAATTTTGATGAAAATGGCAATTTTCAGTTCGAAAACTTGAAATGGCCATATCTCCTAAACTAAGCGAGTTAGAGCAAAAGTAAGGTTAATTCGTGATCACTTCCAAAAAATCGAATATTTTGATGAAAATGGCAATTTCCATTTCGAAAACTTGAAATGGCCATATCTCCTAAACTAAGCAAGTTAAAGCAAAAGTAAGGTTAATTCGTGATCACTTCCAAAAATTCGAAATTTTGATGAAAATGGCAATTTTCAGTTCGAAAACTTGAAATGGCCATATCTCCTAAACTAAGCGAGTTAGAGCAAAAGTAAGGTTAATTCGTGATCACTTCCAAAAATACGAAATTTTGATGAAAATGGCAATTTTTAGTTCGAAAACTTGAAATGGCCATATCTCCTAAACTAAGCGAGTTAGAGCAAAAGTAAGGTTAATTCGTGATCACTTCCAAAAAATCGAATATTTTGATGAAAATGGCAATTTCCATTTCGAAAACTTGAAATGGCCATATCTCCTAAACTAAGCGAGTTAGAGCAAAAGTAAGGTTAATTCGTGATCACTTCCAAAAAATCGAATATTTTGATGAAAATGGCAATTTTCAGTTCGAAAACTTGAAATGGCCATATCTCCTAAACTAAGCGAGTTAGAGCAAAAGTAAGGTTAATTCGTGATCACTTCCAAAAAATCGAATATTTTGATGAAAATGGCAATTTCCATTTCGAAAACTTGAAATGGCCATATCTCCTAAACTAAGCAAGTTAGAGCAAAAGTAAGGTTAATTCGTGATCACTTCCAAAAATTCGAAATTTTGATGAAAATAGCAATTTTCAGTTCGAAAACTTGAAATGGCCATATCTCCTAAACTAAGCGAGTTAGAGCAAAAGTAAGGTTAATTCGTGATCACTTCCAAAAATTCGAAATTTTGATGAAAATGGCAATTTTCAGTTCGAAAACTTGAAATGACCATATCTCCTAAATTAAGCGAGTTAGAGCAAAAGTAAGGTTAATTCGTGATCACTTCCAAAAATTCGAAATTTTGATGAAAATGGAAATTTTCAGTTCGAAAACTTGAAATGGCCATATCTCCTAAACTAAGCGAGTTAGAGCAAAAGTAAGGTTAATTCGTGATCACTTCCAAAAAATCGAATATTTTGATGAAAATGACAATTTCCATTTCGAAAACTTGAAATTGCCATGTCTCCTAAACTAAGCAAGTTAGAGCAAAAGTAAGGTTAATTCGTGATCACTTCCAAAAATTCGAAATTTTGATGAAAATGACAATTTTCAGTTCGAAAACTTGAAATGGCCATATCTCCTAAACTAAGCGAGTTAGAGCAAAAGTAAGGTTAATTCGTGATCACTTCCAAAAATTCGAAATTTTGATGAAAATGGCAATTTTCAGTTCGAAAACTTGAAATGGCCATATCTCCTAAACTAAGCGAGTTAGAGCAAAAGTAAGGTTAAATCGGGATCACTTCCAAAAATTCGAAATTTTGATGAAAATGGAAATTTTCAGTTCGAAAACTTGAAATGGCCATATCTCCTAAACTAAGCGAGTTAGAGCAAAAGTAAGGTTAATTCGTGATCACTTCCAAAAATTCGAAATTTTGATGAAAATGGCAATTTTCAGTTCGAAAACTTGAAATGGCCATATCTCCTAAACTAAGCAAGTTAGAGCAAAAGTAAGGTTAATTCGTGATCACTTCCAAAAATTCGAAATTTTGATGAAAATGCCAATTTTCAGTTCGAAAACTTGAAATGGCCATATCTCCTAAACTAAGCGAGTTAGAGCAAAAGTAAGGTTAATTCGTGATCACTTCCAAAAAATCGAATATTTTGATGAAAATGGCAATTTCCATTTCGAAAACTTGAAATGGCCATATCTCCTAAACTAAGCGAGTTAGAGCAAAAGTAAGGTTAATTCGTGATCACTTCCAAAAATTCGAAATTTTGATGAAAATGGCAAATTTTCAGTTCGAAGACTTGAAATGGCCATATCTCCTGAACTAAGCGAGTTAGAGCAAAAGTAAGGTTAATTCGTGATCACTTCCAAAAAATCGAATATTTTGATGAAAATGACAATTTCCATTTCGAAAACTTGAAATTGCCATGTCTCCTAAACTAAGCAAGTTAGAGCAAAAGTAAGGTTAATTCGTGATCACTTCCAAAAATTCGAAATTTTGATGAAAATGACAATTTTCAGTTCGAAAACTTGAAATGGCCATATCTCCTAAACTAAGCGAGTTAGAGCAAAAGTAAGGTTAATTCGTGATCACTTCCAAAATTCGAAATTTTGATGAAAATGGCAATTTTCAGTTCGAAAACTTGAAATGGCCATATCTCCTAAACTAAGCGAGTTAGAGCAAAAGTAAGGTTAAATCGGGATCACTTCCAAAAATTCGAAATTTTGATGAAAATGGAAATTTTCAGTTCGAAAACTTGAAATGGCCATATCTCCTAAACTAAGCGAGTTAGAGCAAAAGTAAGGTTAATTCGTGATCACTTCCAAAAATTCGAAATTTTGATGAAAATGGCAATTTTCAGTTCGAAAACTTGAAATGGCCATATCTCCTAAACTAAGCAAGTTAGAGCAAAAGTAAGGTTAATTCGTGATCACTTCCAAAAATTCGAAATTTTGATGAAAATGCCAATTTTCAGTTCGAAAACTTGAAATGGCCATATCTCCTAAACTAAGCGAGTTAGAGCAAAAGTAAGGTTAATTCGTGATCACTTCCAAAAAATCGAATATTTTGATGAAAATGGCAATTTCCATTTCGAAAACTTGAAATGGCCATATCTCCTAAACTAAGCGAGTTAGAGCAAAAGTAAGGTTAATTCGTGATCACTTCCAAAAATTCGAAATTTTGATGAAAATGGCAAATTTTCAGTTCGAAGACTTGAAATGGCCATATCTCCTGAACTAAGCGAGTTAGAGCAAAAGTAAGGTTAATTCGTGATCACTTCCAAAAAATCGAATATTTTGATGAAAATGGCAATTTTCAGTTCGAAAACTTGAAATGGCCATATCTCCTAAACTAAGCGAGTTAGAGCAAAAGTAAGGTTAATTCGTGATCACTTCTAAAAAATCGAATATTTTGATGAAAATGGCAATTTCCATTTCGAAAACTTGAAATGGCCATATCTCCTAAACTAAGCAAGTTAGAGCAAAAGTAAGGTTAATTCGTGATCACTTCCAAAAATTCGAAATTTTGATGAAAATGGCAATTTTCAGTTCGAAAACTTGAAATGGCCATATCTCCTAAACTAAGCGAGTTAGAGCAAAAGTAAGGTTAATTCGTGATCACTTCCAAAAATTCGAAATTTTGATGAAAATGGCAATTTTCAGTTCGAAAACTTGAAATGGCCATATCTCCTAAACTAAGCGAGTTAGAGGTTAATTCGTGATCACTTCCAAAAATTCGAAATTTTGATGAAAATGGCAATTTTCAGTTCGAAAACTTGAAATGGCCATATCTCCTAAACTAAGCGAGTTAGAGCAAAAGTAAGGTTAATTCGTGATCACTTCCAAAAATTCGAAATTTTGATGAAAATGGCAATTTTCAGTTCGAAAACTTGAAATGGCCATATCTCCTAAACTTAGCGAGTTAGAGCAAAAGTAAGGTTAATTCGTGATCACTTCCAAAAAATCGAATATTTTGATGAAAATGGCAATTTCTATTTCGAAAACTTGAAATGGCCATATCTCCTAAACTAAGCAAGTTAGAGCAAAAGTAAGGTTAATTCGTGATCACTTCCAAAAATTCGAAATTTTGATGAAAATGGCAAATTTTCCGTTTGAAGACTTGAAATGGCCATATCTCCTGAACTAAGCGAGTTAGAGCAAAAGTAAGGTTAATTCGTGATCACTTCCAAAAATTCGAAATTTTGATGAAAATGGCAATTTTCAGTTCGAAAACTTGAAATGGCCATATCTCCTAAACTAAGCGAGTTAGAGCAAAAGTAAGGTTAATTCGTGATCACTTCTAAAAAATCGAATATTTTGATGAAAATGGCAATTTCCATTTCGAAAACTTGAAATGGCCATATCTCCTAAACTAAGCAAGTTAGAGCAAAAGTAAGGTTAATTCGTGATCACTTCCAAAAATTCGAAATTTTGATGAAAATGGCAATTTTCAGTTCGAAAACTTGAAATGGCCATATCTCCTAAACTAAGCGAGTTAGAGCAAAAGTAAGGTTAATTCGTGATCACTTCCAAAAATTCGAAATTTTGATGAAAATGGCAATTTTCAGTTCGAAAACTTGAAATGGCCATATCTCCTAAACTAAGCGAGTTAGAGCAAACGTAAGGTTAATTCGTGATCACTTAAAAAAATTCGAAATTTTGATGAAAATGGCAATTTTCAGTTCGAAAACTTGAAATGGCCATATCTCCTAAACTAAGCGAGTTAGAGCAAAAGTAAGGTTAATTCGTGATCACTTCCAAAAATTCGAAATTTTGATGAAAATGGCAATTTTCAGTTCGAAAACTTGAAATGGCCATATCTCCTAAACTAAGCGAGTTAGAGCAAAAGTAAGGTTAATTCGTGATCACTTCCAAAAATTCGAAATTTTGATGAAAATGGCAATTTTCAGTTCGAAAACTTGAAATGGCCATATCTCCTAAACTAAGCAAGTTAGAGCAAAAGTAAGGTTAATTCGTGATCACTTCCAAAAATTCGAAATTTTGATGAAAATGGCAATTTTCAGTTCGAAAACTTGAAATGGCCATTTCTCCTAAACTAAGCGAGTTAGAGCAAAAGTAAGGTTAAATCGGGATCACTTCCAAAAATTCGAAATTTTGATGAAAATGGAAATTTTCAGTTCGAAAACTTGAAATGGCCATATCTCCTAAACTAAGCGAGTTAGAGCAAAAGTAAGGTTAATTCGTGATCACTTCCAAAAATTCGAAATTTTGATGAAAATGGCAATTTTCAGTTCGAAAACTTGAAATGGCTATATCTCCTAAACTTAGCGAGTTAGAGCAAAAGTAAGGTTAATTCGTGATCACTTCCAAAAAATCGAATATTTTGATGAAAATGGCAATTTCCATTTCGAAAACTTGAAATGGCCATATCTCCTAAACTAAGCGAGTTAGAGCAAAAGTAAGGTTAATTCGTGATCACTTCCAAAAATTCGAAATTTTGATGAAAATGGCAAATTTTCAGTTCGAAGACTTGAAATGGCCATATCTCCTGAACTAAGCGAGTTAGAGCAAAAGTAAGGTTAATTCGTGATCACTTCCAAAAAATCGAATATTTTGATGAAAATGGCAATTTTCAGTTCGAAAACTTGAAATGGCCATATCTCCTAAACTAAGCGAGTTAGAGCAAAAGTAAGGTTAATTCGTGATCACTTCTAAAAAATCGAATATTTTGATGAAAATGGCAATTTCCATTTCGAAAACTTGAAATGGCCATATCTCCTAAACTAAGCAAGTTAGAGCAAAAGTAAGGTTAATTCGTGATCACTTCCAAAAATTCGAAATTTTGATGAAAATGGCAATTTTCAGTTCGAAAACTTGAAATGGCCATATCTCCTAAACTAAGCGAGTTAGAGCAAAAGTAAGGTTAATTCGTGATCACTTCCAAAAATTCGAAATTTTGATGAAAATGGCAATTTTCAGTTCGAAAACTTGAAATGGCCATATCTCCTAAACTAAGCGAGTTAGAGGTTAATTCGTGATCACTTCCAAAAATTCGAAATTTTGATGAAAATGGCAATTTTCAGTTCGAAAACTTGAAATGGCCATATCTCCTAAACTAAGCGAGTTAGAGCAAAAGTAAGGTTAATTCGTGATCACTTCCAAAAATTCGAAATTTTGATGAAAATGGCAATTTTCAGTTCGAAAACTTGAAATGGCCATATCTCCTAAACTTAGCGAGTTAGAGCAAAAGTAAGGTTAATTCGTGATCACTTCCAAAAAATCGAATATTTTGATGAAAATGGCAATTTCTATTTCGAAAACTTGAAATGGCCATATCTCCTAAACTAAGCAAGTTAGAGCAAAAGTAAGGTTAATTCGTGATCACTTCCAAAAATTCGAAATTTTGATGAAAATGGCAATTTTCAGTTCGAAAACTTGAAATGGCCATATCTCCTAAACTAAGCAAGTTAGAGCAAAAGTAAAGTTAATTCGTGATCACTTCCAAAAATTCGAAATTTTGATGAAAATGGCAATTTTCAGTTCGAAAACTTGAAATGGCCATATCTCCTAAACTAAGCGAGTTAGAGCAAAAGTAAGGTTAATTCGTGATCACTTCCAAAAAATCGAATATTTTGATGAAAATGGCAATTTTCAGTTCGAAAACTTGAAATGGCCATATCTCCTAAACTAAGCGAGTTAGAGCAAAAGTAAGGTTAATTCGTGATCACTTCCAAAAATTCGAAATTTTGATGAAAATGGAAATTTTCAGTTCGAAAACTTGAAATGGCCATATCTCCTAAACTAAGCGAGTTAGAGCAAAAGTAAGGTTAATTCGTGATCACTTCCAAAAAATCGAATATTTTGATGAAAATGGCAATTTTCAGTTCGAAAACTTGAAATGGCCATATCTCCTAAACTAAGCGAGTTAGAGCAAAAGTAAAGTTAATTCGTGATCACTTCCAAAAATTCGAAATTTTGATGAAAATGGAAATTTTCAGTTCGAAAACTTGAAATGGCCACATCTCCTAAACTAAGCGAGTTAGAGCAAAAGTAAGGTTAATTCGTGATCACTTCCAAAAATTCGAAATTTTGATGAAAATGGCAATTTTCAGTTCGAAAACTTGAAATGGCCATATCTCCTAAACTAAGCGAGTTAGAGCAAAAGTAAGGTTAATTCGTGATCACTTCCAAAAATTCGAAATTTTGATGAAAATGGCAATTTCCATTTCGAAAACTTGAAATGGCCATATCTCCTAAACTAAGCGAGTTAGAGCAAAAGTAAGGTTAATTCGTGATCACTTCCAAAAATTCGAAATTTTGATGAAAATGGCAATTTTCAGTTCGAAAACTTGAAATGGCCATATCTCCTAAACTAAGCAAGTTAGAGCAAAAGTAAGGTTAATTCGTGATCACTTCCAAAAATTCGAAATTTTGATGAAAATGGCAATTTTCAGTTCGAAAACTTGAAATGACCATATCTCCTAAACTAAGCGAGTTAGAGCAAAAGTAAGGTTAATTCGTGATCACATCCAAAAATTCGAAATTTTGATGAAAATGGCAATTTTCAGTTCGAAAACTTGAAATGGCCATTTCTCCTAAACTAAGCGAGTTAGAGCAAAAGTAAGGTTAATTCGTGATCACTTCCAAAAATTCGAAATTTTGATGAAAATGGCAATTTTCAGTTCGAAAACTTGAAATGGCCATATCTCCTAAACTAAGCGAGTTAGAGCAAAAGTAAGGTTAATTCGTGATCACTTCCAAAAAATCGAATATTTTGATGAAAATGGCAATTTCCATTTCGAAAACTTGAAATTGCCATATCTCCTAAACTAAGCGAGTTAGAGCAAAAGTAAGGTTAATTCGTGATCACTTCCAAAAATTCGAAATTTTGATGAAAATGGCAATTTTCAGTTCGAAAACTTGAAATGGCCATATCTCCTAAACTAAGCGAGTTAGAGCAAAAGTAAGGTTAATTCGTGATCACTTCCAAAAATTCGAAATTTTGATGAAAATGGCAATTTTCAGTTCGAAAACTTGAAATGGCCATATCTCCTAAACTAAGCGAGTTAGAGCAAAAGTAAGGTTAATTCGTGATCACTTCCAAAAATTCGAAATTTTGATGAAAATGGCAATTTTCAGTTCGAAAACTTGAAATGGCCATATCTCCTAAACTAAGCGAGTTAGAGCAAAAGTAAGGTTAATTCGTGATCACTTCCAAAAATTCGAAATTTTGATGAAAATGGCAATTTTCACTTCGAATACTTGAAATGGCCATATCTCCTAAACTAAGCGAGTTAGAGCAAAAGTAAGGTTAATTCGTGATCACTTCCAAAAAATCGAATATTTTGATGAAAATGGCAATTTCCATTTCGAAAACTTGAAATTTCCATATCTCCTAAACTAAGCAAGTTAGAGCAAAAGTAAGGTTAATTCGTGATCACTTCCAAAAATTAGAAATTTTGATGAAAATGGCAATTTTCAGTTCGAAAACTTGAAATGGCCATATCTCCTAAACTAAGCGAGTTAGAGCAAAAGTAAGGTTAATTCGTGATCACTTCCAAAAAATCGAATATTTTGATGAAAATGGCAATTTTCAGTTCGAAAACTTGAAATGGCCATATCTCCTAAACTAAGCGAGTTAGAGCAAAAGTAAGGTTAATTCGTGATCACTTCCAAAAATTCGAAATTTTGATGAAAATGGCAATTTTCAGTTCGAAAACTTGAAATGGCCATATCTCCTAAACTAAGCGAGTTAGAGCAAAAGTAAGGTTAATTCGTGATCACTTCCAAAAATTCGAAATTTTGATGAAAATGGAAATTTTCAGTTCGAAAACTTGAAATGGCCATATCTCCTAAACTAAGCGAGTTAGAGCAAAAGTAAGGTTAATTCGTGATCACTTCCAAAAATTCGAAATTTTGATGAAAATGGCAATTTTCAGTTCGAAAACTTGAAATGGCCATATCTCCTAAACAAAGCGAGTTAGAGCAAAAGTAAGGTTAATTCGTGATCACTTCCAAAATTTCAAAATTTTGATGAAAATGGCAATTTTTAGTTCGAAAACTTGAAATGGCCATATCTCCTAAACTAAGCGAGTTAGAGCAAAAGTAAGGTTAATTCGTGATCACTTCCAAAAATTCGAAATTTTGATGAAAATGGAAATTTTCAGTTCGAAAACTTGAAATGGCCATATCTCCTAAACTAAGCGAGTTAGAGCAAAAGTAAGGTTAATTCGTGATCACTTCCAAAAATTCGAAATTTTGATGAAAATGGAAATTTTCAGTTCGAAAACTTGAAATGGCCATATCTCCTAAACTAAGCGAGTTAGAGCAAAAGTAAGGTTAATTCGTGATCACTTCCAAAAATTCGAAATTTTGATGAAAATGGCAATTTTCAGTTCGAAAACTTGAAATGGCCATATCTCCTAAACTAAGCGAGTTAGAGCAAAAGTAAGGTTAATTCGTGATCACTTCCAAAAATTCGAAATTTTGATGAAAATGGCAATTTTCAGTTCGAAAACTTGAAATGGCCATATCTCCTAAACTAAGCGAGTTAGAGCAAAAGTAAGGTTAATTCGTGATCACTTCCAAAAATTCGAAATTTTGATGAAAATGGCAATTTTCAGTTCGAAAAATTGAAATGGCCATATCTCCTAAACTAAGCGAGTTAGAGCAAAAGTAAGGTTAATTCGTGATCACTTCCAAAAATTCGAAATTTTGATGAAAATGGCAATTTTCAGTTCGAAAACTTGAAATAGCCATATCTCCTAAACTAAGCGAGTTAGAGCAAAAGTAAGGTTAATTCGTGATCACTTCCAAAAATTCGAAATTTTGATGAAAATGGCAATTTTCAGTTCGAAAACTTGAAATGGCCATATCTCCTAAACTAAGCGAGTTAGAGCAAAAGTAAGGTTAATTCGTGATCACTTCCAAAAAATCGAATATTTTGATGAAAATGGCAATTTCCATTTCGAAAACTTGAAATGGCCATATCTCCTAAACTAAGCAAGTTAGAGCAAAAGTAAGGTTAATTCGTGATCACTTCCAAAAATTCGAAATTTTGATGAAAATGGCAATTTTCAGTTCGAAAACTTGAAATGGCCATATCTCCTAAACTAAGCGAGTTAGAGCAAAAGTAAGGTTAATTCGTGATCACTTCCAAAAATTCGAAATTTTGATGAAAATGGCAATTTTCAGTTCGAAAAATTGAAATGGCCATATCTCCTAAACTAAGCGAGTTAGAGCAAAAGTAAGGTTAATTCGTGATCACTTCCAAAATTTCAAAATTTTGATGAAAATGGCAATTTTTAGTTCGAAAACTTGAAATGGCCATATCTCCTAAACTAAGCAAGTTAGAGCAAAAGTAAAGTTAATTCGTGATCACTTCCAAAAATTCGAAATTTTGATGAAAATGACAATTTTCAGTTCGAAAACTTGAAATGGCCATATCTCCTAAACTAAGCGAGTTAGAGCAAAAGTAAGGTTAATTCGTGATCACTTCCAAAAATTCGAAATTTTGATGAAAATGGCAATTTTCAGTTCGAAAACTTGAAATGGCCATATCTCCTAAACTAAGCGAGCAAAAGTAAGGTTAATTCGTGATCACATCCAAAAATTCGAAATTTTGATGAAAATGGCAATTTTCAGTTCGAAAACTTGAAATGGCCATATCTCCTAAACTAAGCGAGTTAGAGCAAAGGTAAGGTAAATTCGTGATCACTTCCAAAAATTCGAAATTTTGATGAAAATGGCAATTTTCAGTTCGAAAACTTGAAATGGCCATATCTCCTAAACTAAGCGAGTTAGAGCAAAAGTAAGGTTAATTCGTGATCACTTCCAAAAATTCGAAATTTTGATGAAAATGGCAATTTTCAGTTCGAAAACTTGAAATGGCCATATCTCCTAAACTAAGCGAGTTAGAGCAAAAGTAAGGTTAATTCGTGATCACTTCCAAAAATTCGAAATTTTGATGAAAATGGCAATTTTCAGTTCGAAAACTTGAAATAGCCATATCTCCTAAACTAAGCGAGTTAGAGCAAAAGTAAGGTTAATTCGTGATCACTTCCAAAAATTCGAAATTTTGATGAAAATGGCAATTTTCAGTTCGAAAACTTGAAATGGCCATATCTCCTAAACTAAGCGAGTTAGAGCAAAAGTAAGGTTAATTCGTGATCACTTCCAAAAAATCGAATATTTTGATGAAAATGGCAATTTCCATTTCGAAAACTTGAAATTTCCATATCTCCTAAACTAAGCAAGTTAGAGCAAAAGTAAGGTTAATTCGTGATCACTTCCAAAAATTAGAAATTTTGATGAAAATGGCAATTTTCAGTTCGCAAACTTGAAATGGCCATATCTCCTAAACTAGGCGAGTTAGAGCAAAAGTAAGGTTAATTCGTGATCACTTCCAAAAATTCGAAATTTTGATGAAAATGGCAATTTTCAGTTCGAAAACTTGAAATGGCCATATCTCCTAAACTAAGCGAGTTAGAGCAAAAGTAAGGTTAATTCGTGATCACTTCCAAAAATTCGAAATTTTGATGAAAATGGCAATTTTCAGTTCGAAAACTTGAAATGGCCATATCTCCTAAACTAAGCGAGTTAGAGCAAAAGTAAGGTTAATTCGTGATCACATCCAAAAAATCGAATATTTTGATGAAAATGGCAATTTCCATTTCGAAAACTTGAAATGGCCATATCTCCTAAACTAAGCAAGTTAGAGCAAAAGTAAGGTTAATTCGTGATCACAATTGCAATTTTCAGTTCGAAAACTTGAAATAGCCATATCTCCTAAACTAAGCGAGTTAGAGCAAAAGTAAGGTTAATTCGTGATCACTTCCAAAAATTCGAAATTTTGATGAAAATGGCAATTTTTAGTTCGAAAACTTGAAATGGCCATATCTCCTAAACTAAGCGAGTTAGAGCAAAAGTAAGGTTAATTCGTGATCACTTCCAAAAATTCAAAAATTCGAAATTTTGATGAAAATGGCAATTTTCAGTTCGAAAACTTGAAATGACCATATCTCCTAAATTAAGCGAGTTAGAGCAAAAGTAAGGTTAATTCGTGATCACTTCCAAAAATTCGAAATTTTGATGAAAATGGCAATTTTCAGTTCGAAAACTTGAAATAGCCATATCTCCTAAACTAAGCGAGTTAGAGCAAAAGTAAGGTTAATTCGTGATCACTTCCAAAAATTCGAAATTTTGATGAAAATGGCAATTTTCAGTTCGAAAAACTTGAAAATGGCCATATCTCCTAAACTAAGCGAGTTAGAGCAAAAGTAAGGTTAATTCGTGATCACATCCAAAAAATTCGAAATTTTGATGAAAATGGCAATTTTCAGTTCGAAAACTTGAAATGGCCATATCTCCTAAACTAAGCGAGTTAGAGCAAAGGTAAGGTAAATTCGTGATCACTTCCAAAAATTCGAAATTTTGATGAAAATGGCAATTTTTAGTTCGAAAACTTGTAATGGCCATATCTCCTAAACTAAGCGAGTTAGAGCAAAAGTAAGGTTAATTCGTGATCACTTCCAAAAATTCGAAATTTTTGATGAAAATGGCAATTTTCAGTTCGAAAACTTGAAATGGGCCATATCTCCTAAACTAAGCGAGTTAGAGCAAAAGTAAGGTTAATTCGTGATCACTTCCAAAAAATTCGAAATTTTGATGAAAATGGCAATTTTCAGTTCGAATACTTGAAATGGGCCATATCTCCTAAACTAAGCAAGTTAGAGCAAAAGTAAGGTTAATTCGTGATCACTTCCAAAAATTCTAAATTTTGAAGAAAATGGCAATTTTCAGTTCGAATACTTGAAAATGGCCATATCTCTTAAACTAAGGCGAGTTAGAGCAAAAGTAAAGTTTAATTCGTGATCACTTCCAAAAATTCGAAATTTTGATGAAAATGGCAAATTTTAGTTCGAAAACTTGAAATGGCCATATCTCCTAAACTAAGCGAGTTAGAGCAAAAGTAAGGTTAATTCGTGATCACTTCCAAAAATTCGAAATTTTGATGAAAATGGCAATTTTCAGTTCGAAAACTTGAAATAGCCATATCTCCTAAACTAAGCGAGTTAGAGCAAATGTAAGGTTAATTCGTGATCACATCCAAAAAATCGAATATTTTGATGAAAATGGCAATTTCCATTTCGAAAAACTTGAAATGGGCCATAATCTCCTAAACTAAGCAAGTTAGAGCAAAAGTAAGGTTAATTCGTGATCACAATTGCAATTTTCAGTTCGAAAACTTGAAATAGCCATATCTCCTAAACTAAGCGAGTTAGAGCAAAAGTAAGGTTAATTCGTGATCACTTCCAAAAATTCGAAATTTTGATGAAAATGGCAATTTTCAGTTCGAAAACTTGAAATGACCATATCTCCTAAATTAAGCGAGTTAGAGCAAAAAGTAAGGTTAATTCGTGATCACTTCCAAAAAATTCGAAATTTTGATGAAAATGGCAATTTTCAGTTCGAAAACTTGAAATAGCCATATCTCCTAAACTAAGCGAGTTAGAGCAAAAGTAAGGTTAATTCGTGATCACTTCCAAAAAATTCGAAATTTTGATGAAAATGGCAATTTTCAGTTCGAAAACTTGAAATGGCCATATTTCCTAAACTAAGCAAGTTAGAGCAAAAGTAAGGTTAATTCGTGATCACTTCCAAAAATTCGAAATTTTGATGAAAATGGCAATTTTCAGTTCGAATACTTGAAATGGCCATATCTCCTAAACTAAGCAAGTTAGAGCAAAAGTAAGGTTAATTCGTGATCACTTCCAAAAAATTCTAAATTTTGATGAAAATGGCAATATTCAGTTCGAATACTTGAAATGGCCATATCTCTTAAACTAAGCGAGTTAGAGCAAAAGTAAGTTTAATTCGTGATCACTTCCAAAAATTCGAAATTTTGATGAAAATGGCAAATTTTAGTTCGAAAACTTGAAATGGCCATATCTCCTAAACTAAGCGAGTTAGAGCAAAAGTAAGGTTAATTCGTGATCACTTCCAAAAATTCGAAATTTTGATGAAAATGGCAATTTTCAGTTCGAAAACTTGAAATAGCCATATCTCCTAAACTAAGCGAGTTAGAGCAAAAGTAAGGTTAATTCGTGATCACATCCAAAAAATCGAATTTTTTGATGAAAATGGCAATTTCCATTTCGAAAACTTGAAATGGCCATATCTCCTAAACTAAGCAAGTTAGAGCAAAAGTAAGGTTAATTCGTGATCACAATTGCAATTTTCAGTTCGAAAACTTGAAATAGCCATATCTCCTAAACTAAGCGAGTTAGAGCAAAAGTAAGGTTAATTCGTGATCACTTCCAAAAATTCGAAATTTTGATGAAAATGGCAATTTTTAGTTCGAAAACTTGAAATGGCCATATCTCCTAAACTAAGCGAGTTAGAGCAAAAGTAAGGTTAATTCGTGATCACTTCCAAAAATTCGAAATTTTGATGAAAATGGCAATTTTCAGTTCGAAAACTTGAAATGACCATATCTCCTAAATTAAGCGAGTTAGAGCAAAAGTAAGGTTAATTCGTGATCACTTCCAAAAATTCGAAATTTTGATGAAAATGGCAATTTTCAGTTCGAAAACTTGAAATAGCCATATCTCCTAAACTAAGCGAGTTAGAGCAAAAGTAAGGTTAATTCGTGATCACTTCCAAAAATTCGAAATTTTGATGAAAATGGCAATTTTCAGTTCGAAAACTTGAAATAGCCATATCTCCTAAACTAAGCGAGTTAGAGCAAAAGTAAGGTTAATTCGTGATCACTTCCAAAAATTCGAAATTTTGATGAAAATGGCAATTTTCAGTTCGAAAACTTGAAATGGCCATATCTCCTAAACTAAGCGAGTTAGAGCAAAAGTAAGGTTAATTCGTGATCACATCCAAAAATTCGAAATTTTGATGAAAATGGCAATTTTCAGTTCGAAAACTTGAAATGGCCATATCTCCTAAACTAAGCGAGTTAGAGCAAAGTAAAGTAAATTCGTGATCACTTCCAAAAATTCGAAATTTTGATGAAAATGGCAATTTTTAGTTCGAAAACTTGAAATGGCCATATCTCCTAAACTAAGCGAGTTAGAGCAAAAGTAAGGTTAATTCGTGATCACTTCCAAAAATTCGAAATTTTGATGAAAATGGCAATTTTCAGTTCGAAAACTTGAAATGGCCATATCTCCTAAACTAAGCGAGTTAGAGCAAAAGTAAGGTTAATTCGTGATCAGTTCCAAAAATTCGAAATTTTGATGAAAATGGCAATTTTCAGTTCGAAAACTTGAAATAGCCATATCTCCTAAACTAAGCGAGTTAGAGCAAAAGTAAGGTTAATTCGTGATCACTTCCAAAAATTCGAAATTTTGATGAAAATGGCAATTTTCAGTTCGAAAACTTGAAATGACCATATCTCCTAAATTAAGCGAGTTAGAGCAAAAGTAAGGTTAATTCGTGATCACTTCCAAAAATTCGAAATTTTGATGAAAATGGCAATTTTCAGTTCGAAAACTTGAAATAGCCATATCTCCTAAACTAAGCGAGTTAGAGCAAAAGTAAGGTTAATTCGTGATCACATCCAAAAAATCGAATATTTTGATGAAAATGGCAATTTCCATTTCGAAAACTTGAAATGGCCATATCTCCTAAACTAAGCAAGTTAGAGCAAAAGTAAGGTTAATTCGTGATCACTTCCAAAAATTCGAAATATTGATGAAAATGGCAATTTTCAGTTCGAATACTTGAAATGGCCATATCTCCTAAACTAAGCGAGTTAGAGCAAAAGTAAGGTTAATTCGTGATCACTTCCAAAAATTCGAAATTTTGATGAAAATGGCAATTTTCAGTTCGAAAACTTGAAATGGCCATATCTCCTAAACTAAGCGAGTTAGAGCAAAAGTAAGGTTAATTCGTGATCACTTCCAAAAATTCGAAATTTTGATGAAAATGGCAATTTTTAGTTCGAAAACTTGAAATGGCCATATCTCCTAAACTAAGCGAGTTAGAGCAAAAGTAAGGTAAATTCGTGATCACTTCCAAAAATTCGAAATTTTGATGAAAATGGCAATTTTCAGTTCGAAAACTTGAAATGGCCATATCTCCTAAACTAAGCGAGTTACAGCAAAAGTAAGGTTAATTCGTGATCACTTCCAAAAATTCGAAATTTTGATGAAAATGGCAATTTTCAGTTCGAAAACTTGAAATGGCCATATCTCCTAAACTAAGCGAGTTAGAGCAAAAGTAAGGTTAATTCGTGATCACTTCCAAAAAATCGAATATTTTGATGAAAATGGCAATTTCCATTTCGAAAACTTGAAATGGCCATATCTCCTAAACTAAGCGAGTTAGAGCAAAAGTAAGGTTAATTCGTGATCACTTCCAAAAATTCGAAATTTTGATGAAAATGGCAATTTTCAGTTCGAAAACTTGAAATGGCCATATCTCCTAAACTAAGCGAGTTAGAGCAAAAGTAAGGTTAATTCCTGATCACTTCCAAAAATTCGAAATTTTGATGAAAATGGCAATTTTTAGTTCGAAAACTTGAAATGGCCATATCTCCTAAACTAAGCGATTTAGAGCAAAAGTAAGGTTAATTCGTGATCACTTCCAAAAATTCGAAATTTTGATGAAAATGGCAATTTTCAGTTCGAAAACTTGAAATAGCCATATCTCCTAAACTAAGCGAGTTAGAGCAAAAGTAAGGTTAATTCGTGATCACATCCAAAAAATCGAATATTTTGATGAAAATAGCAATTTCCATTTCGAAAACTTGAAATGGCCATATCTCCTAAACTAAGCAAGTTAGAGCAAAAGTAAGTTTAATTCGTGATCACTTCCAAAAATTCGAAATATTGATGAAAATGGCAATTTTCAGTTCGAATACTTGAAATGGCCATATCTCCTAAACTAAGCGAGTTAGAGCAAAAGTAAGGTTAATTCGTGATCACTTCCAAAAATTCGAAATTTTGATGAAAATGGCAATTTTCAGTTCGAAAACTTGAAATGGCCATATCTCCTAAACTAAGCGAGTTAGAGCAAAAGTAAGGTTAATTCGTGATCACTTCCAAAAATTCGAAATTTTGATGAAAATGGCAGTTTTCAGTTCGAAAACTTGAAATGGCCATATCTCTTAAACTAAGCGAGTTAGAGGTTAATTCGTGATCACTTCCAACAATTCGAAATTTTGATGAAAATGGCAATTTTCAGTTCGAAAACTTGAAATGACCATATCTCCTAAATTAAGCGAGTTAGAGCAAAAGTAAGGTTAATTCGTGATCACTTCCAAAAATTCGAAATTTTGATGAAAATGGCAATTTTCAGTTCGAAAACTTGAAATAGCCATATCTCCTGAACTAGGCGAGTTAGAGCAAAAGTAAGGTTAATTCGTGATCACATCCAAAAATCGAATATTTTGATGAAAATGGCAATTTCCATTTCGAAAACTTGAAATGGCCATATCTCCTAAACTAAGCAAGTTAGAGCAAAAGTAAGGTTAATTAATAAACTAAGCGAGTTAGAGCAAAAGTAAGGTTAATTCGTGATCAATTCCAAAAATTCAAAATTTTGATGAAAATGGCAATTTTCAGTTCGAAAACTTGAAATGGCCATATCTCCTAAATTAAGCGAGTTAGAGCAAATGTAAGGTTAATTCGTGATCACTTCCAAAAATTCGAAATTTTGATGAAAATGGCAATTTTCAGTTCGAAAACTTGAAATGGCCATATCTCCTAAACTAAGCTTGTTAGAGTAAAAGTAAGGTTAATTCATGATCACTTCCAAAAATTCGAAATTTTGATGAAAATGGCAATTTTCAGTTCGAAAACTTGAAATGGCCATATCTCCTAAACTAAGCAAGTTAGAGCAAAAGTAAGGTTAATTCGTGATCACATCCAAAAATTCGAAATTTTGATGAAAATGGCAATTTTCAGTTCGAAAACTTGAAATGGCCATATCTCCTAAACTAAGCGAGTTAGAGCAAAAGTAAGGTTAATTCGTGATCACATCCAAAAATTCGAAATTTTGATGAAAATGGCAATTTTCAGTTCGAAAACTTGAAATGGCCATATCTCCTAAACTAAGCGAGTTAGAGCAAAAGTAAGGTTAATTCGTGATCGCTTCCAAAAATTCGGCAATTTTCAGTTCGAAAACTTGAAATGGGCATATCTCCTAAACTAAGCGAGTTAGAGCAAAAGTAAGGTTAATTCGTGATCACTTCCAAAAAATCGAATATTTTGATGAAAATGGCAATTTCCATTTCGAAAACTTGAAATTTCCATATCTCCTAAACTAAGCAAGTTAGAGCAAAAGTAAGGTTAATTCGTGATCACTTCCAAAAATTCGAAATTTTGATGAAAATGGCAATTTTCAGTTCGCAAACTTGAAATGGCCATATCTCCTAAACTAGGCGAGTTAGAGCAAAAGTAAGGTTAATTCGTGATCACTTCCAAAAATTCGAAATTTTGATGAAAATGGCAATTTTCAGTTCGAAAACTTGAAATGACCATATCTCCTAAATTAAGCGAGTTAGAGCAAAAGTAAGGTTAATTCGTGATCACTTCCAAAAATTCGAAATTTTGATGAAAATGGCAATTTTCAGTTCGAAAACTTGAAATGGCCATATCTCCTAAACTAAGCGAGTTAGAGCAAAAGTAAGGTTAATTCGTGATCACATCCAAAAATTCGAAATTTTGATGAAAATGGCAATTTTTAGTTCGAAAACTTGAAATGGCCATATCTCCTAAACTAAGCAAGTTAGAGCAAAAGTAAGGTTAATTCGTGATCACTTCCAAAAATTCGAAATTTTGATGAAAATGGCAATTTTCAGTTCGAAAACTTGAAATGGCCATATCTCCTAAACTAAGCGAGTTAGAGCAAAAGTAAGGTTAATTCGTGATCACTTCCAAAAATTCGAAATTTTGATGAAAATGGCAATTTTCAGTTCGAAAAATTGAAATGGCCATATCTCCTAAACTAAGCGAGTTAGAGCAAAAGTAAGGTTAATTCGTGATCACTTCCAAAAATTCGAAATTTTGATGAAAATGGCAATTTTCAGTTCGAAAACTTGAAATGGCCACATCTCCTAAACTAAGCGAGTTAGAGCAAAAGTAAGGTTAATTCGTGATCACTTCCAAAAATTCGAAATTTTGATGAAAATGGAAATTTTCAGTTCGAAAACTTGAAATGGCCATATCTCCTAAACTAAGCGAGTTAGAGCAAAAGTAAGGTTAATTCGTGATCACTTCCAAAAATTCGAAATTTTGATGAAAATGGCAATTTCCATTTCGAAAACTTGAAATGGCCATATCTCCTAAACTAAGCGAGTTAGAGCAAAAGTAAGGTTAATTCGTGATCACTTCCAAAAATTCGAAATTTTGATGAAAATGGCAATTTTCAGTTCGAAAACTTGAAATGGCCATATCTCCTAAACTAAGCAAGTTAGAGCAAAAGTAAGGTTAATTCGTGATCACTTCCAAAAATTCGAAATTTTGATGAAAATGGCAATTTTCAGTTCGAAAACTTGAAATGACCATATCTCCTAAACTAAGCGAGTTAGAGCAAAAGTAAGGTTAATTCGTGATCACATCCAAAAATTCGAAATTTTGATGAAAATGGCAATTTTCAGTTCGAAAACTTGAAATGGCCATTTCTCCTAAACTAAGCGAGTTAGAGCAAAAGTAAGGTTAATTCGTGATCACTTCCAAAAATTCGAAATTTTGATGAAAATGGCAATTTTCAGTTCGAAAACTTGAAATGGCCATATCTCCTAAACTAAGCGAGTTAGAGCAAAAGTAAGGTTAATTCGTGATCACTTCCAAAAAATCGAATATTTTGATGAAAATGGCAATTTCCATTTCGAAAACTTGAAATTGCCATATCTCCTAAACTAAGCGAGTTAGAGCAAAAGTAAGGTTAATTCGTGATCACTTCCAAAAATTCGAAATTTTGATGAAAATGGCAATTTTCAGTTCGAAAACTTGAAATGGCCATATCTCCTAAACAAAGCGAGTTAGAGCAAAAGAAAGGTTAATTCGTGATCACTTCCAAAATTTCAAAATTTTGATGAAAATGGCAATTTTTAGTTCGAAAACTTGAAATGGCCATATCTCCTAAACTAAGCAAGTTAGAGCAAAAGTAAAGTTAATTCGTGATCACTTCCAAAAATTCGAAATTTTGATGAAAATGGCAATTTTCAGTTCGAAAACTTGAAATGGCCATATCTCCTAAACTAAGCGAGTTAGAGCAAAAGTAAGGTTAATTCGTGATCACTTCCAAAAATTCGAAATTTTGATGAAAATGGCAATTTTCAGTTCGAAAACTTGAAATGGCCATATCTCCTAAACTAAGCGAGTTAGAGCAAAAGTAAGGTTAATTCGTGATCACATCCAAAAATTCGAAATTTTGATGAAAATGGCAATTTTCAGTTCGAAAACTTGAAATGGCCATATCTCCTAAACTAAGCGAGTTAGAGCAAAGGTAAGGTAAATTCGTGATCACTTCCAAAAATTCGAAATTTTGATGAAAATGGCAATTTTTAGTTCGAAAACTTGAAATGGCCATATCTCCTAAACTAAGCGAGTTAGAGCAAAAGTAAGGTTAAATCGTGATCACTTCCAAAAATTCGAAATTTTGATGAAAATGGCAATTTTCAGTTCGAAAACTTGAAATGGCCATATTTCCTAAACTAAGCAAGTTAGAGCAAAAGTAAGGTTAATTCGTGATCACTTCCAAAAATTCGAAATTTTGATGAAAATGGCAATTTTCAGTTCGAATACTTGAAATGGCCATATCTCCTAAACTAAGCAAGTTAGAGCAAAAGTAAGGTTAATTCGTGATCACTTCCAAAAATTCGAAATTTTGATGAAAATGGAAATTTTCAGTTCGAAAACTTGAAATGGCCATATCTCCTAAACAAAGCGAGTTAGAGCAAAAGTAAGGTTAATTCGTGATCACTTCCAAAATTTCGAAATTTTGATGAAAATGGCAATTTTCAGTTCGAAAACTTGAAATGGCCATATCTCCTAAACTAAGCGAGTTAGAGCAAAAGTAAGGTTAATTCGTGATCGCTTCCAAAAATTCGAAATTTTGATGAAAATGGCAATTTTCAGTTCGAATACTTGAAATGGCCATATCTCCTAAACTAAGCGAGTTAGAGCAAAAGTAAGGTTAATTCGTGATCGCTTCCAAAAATTCGGCAATTTTCAGTTCGAAAACTTGAAATGGCCATATCTCCTAAACTAAGCGAGTTAGAGCAAACGTAAGGTTAATTCGTGATCACTTCCAAAAATTCGAAATTTTGATGAAAATGGCAATTTTCAGTTCGAAAACTTGAAATGGCCATATCTCCTAAACTAAGCGAGTTAGAGCAAAAGTAAGGTTAATTCGTGATCACTTCCAAAAATTCGAAATTTTCAGGAAAATGGCAATTTTCAGTTCGAAAACTTGAAATGGCCATATCTCCTAAACTAGGCGAGTTAGAGCAAAAGTAAGGTTAATTCGTGATCACTTCCAAAATTCGAAATTTTGATGAAAATGGCAATTTTCAGTTCGAAAACTTGAAATGGCCATATCTCCTAAATTAAGCGAGTTAGAGCAAATGTAAGGTTAATTCGTGATCACTTCCAAAAATTCGAAATTTTGATGAAAATGGCAATTTTCAGTTCGAAAACTTGAAATGACCATATCTCCTAAATTAAGCGAGTTAAAGCAAAAGTAAGGTTAATTCGTGATCACTTCCAAAAAATCGAATATTTTGATGAAAATGGCAATTTTCAGTTCGAAAACTTGAAATGGCCATATCTCCTAAACTAAGCGAGCTAAAGCAAAAGTAAGGTTAATTCGTGATCACATCCAAAAATTCGAAATTTTGATGAAAATGGCAATTTCCATTTCGAAATCTTGAAATGGCCATATCTCCTAAACTAAGCAAGTTAGAGCAAAAGTAAGGTTAATTCGTGATCACTTCCAAAAATTCGAAATTTTGATGAAAATGGCAATTTTCTATTCGAATACTTGAAATGGCCATATCTCCTAAACTAAGCGAGTTAGAGCAAAAGTAAGGTTAATTCGTGATCGCTTCCAAAAATTCGAAATTTTGATGAAAATGGCAATTTTCAGTTCGAATACTTGAAATGGCCATATCTCCTAAACTAAGCGAGTTAGAGCAAAAGTAAGGTTAATTCGTGATCGCTTCCAAAAATTCGGCAATTTTCAGTTCGAAAACTTGAAATGGCCATATCTCCTAAACTAAGCGAGTTAGAGCAAACGTAAGGTTAATTCGTGATCACTTCCAAAAATTCGAAATTTTGATGAAAATGGCAATTTTCAGTTCGAAAACTTGAAATGGTCATATCTCCTAAACTAAGCGAGTTAGAGCAAAAGTAAGGTTAATTCGTGATCACTTCCAAAAATTCGAAATTTTGATGAAAATGGCAATTTTCAGTTCGAAAACTTGAAATGGTCATATCTCCTAAACTAAGCGAGTTAGAGCAAAAGTAAGGTTAATTCGTGATCACTTCCAAAAAATCGAATATTTTGATGAAAATGGCAATTTCCATTTCGAAAACTTGAAATGGCCATATCTCCTAAACTAAGCGAGTTAGAGCAAAAGTAAGGTTAATTCGTGATCACTTCCAAAAATTCGAAATTTTGATGAAAATGGCAATTTTCAGTTCGAAAACTTGAAATGGCCATATCTCCTAAACTAAGCGAGTTAGAGCAAAAGTAAGGTTAATTCGTGATCACTTCCAAAAATTCGAAATTTTGATGAAAATGGCAATTTTCAGTTCGAAAACTTGAAATGGCCATATCTCTTAAACTAAGCGAGTTAGAGGTTAATTCGTGATCACTTCCAAAAATTCGAAATTTTGATGAAAATGGCAATTTTCAGTTCGAAAACTTGAAATGGCCATATCTCCTAAACTAAGCGAGTTAGAGCAAAAGTACGGTTAATTCGTGATCACTTCCAAAAATTCGAAATTTTGATGAAAATGGCAATTTTCAGTTCGAAAACTTGAAATAGCCATATCTCCTAAACTAAGCGAGTTAGAGCAAAAGTAAGGTTAATTCGTGATCACATCCAAAAAATCGAAATTTTGATGAAAATGGCAATTTTTATTTCGAAAACTTGAAATGTTCATATCTCCTAAACTAAGCGAGTTAGAGCAAAAGTAAGGTAAATTCGTGATCACTTCCAAAAATTCGAAATTTTGATGAAAATGGCAATTTTCAGTTCGAAAACTTGAAATGGCCATATCTCCTAAACTAAGCGAGTTAGAGCAAAAGTAAGGTTAATTCGTGATCACTTCCAAAAATTCGAAATTTTGATGAAAATGGCAATTTTCAGTTCGAAAACTTGAAATAGCCATATCTCCTAAACTAAGCGAGTTAGAGCAAAAGTAAGGTTAATTCGTGATCACATCCAAAAAATCGAATATTTTGATGAAAATGGCAATTTCCATTTCGAAATCTTGAAATGGCCATATCTCCTAAACTAAGCAAGTTAGAGCAAAAGTAAGGTTAATTCGTGATCACTTCCAAAAATTCGAAATTTTGATGAAAATGGCAATTTTCAGTTCGAAAACTTGAAATGGCCATATCTCCTAAACTAAGCAAGTTAGAGCAAAAGTAAGGTTAATTCGTGATCACTTCCAAAAATTCGAAATTTTGATGAAAATGGCAATTTTCAGTTCGAAAACTTGAAATGGTCATATCTCCTAAACTAAGCGAGTTAGAGCAAAAGTAAGGTTAATTCGTGATCACTTCCAAAAAATCGAATATTTTGATGAAAATGGCAATTTCCATTTCGAAAACTTGAAATGGCCATATCTCCTAAACTAAGCGAGTTAGAGCAAAAGTAAGGTTAATTCGTGATCACATCCAAAAAATCGAATATTTTGATGAAAATGGCAATTTTCAGTTCGAATACTTGAAATGGCCATATCTCCTAAACTAAGCGAGTTAGAGCAAAAGTAAGGTTAATTCGTGATCACTTCCAAAAATTCGAAATTTTGATGAAAATGGCAATTTTCAGTTCGAAAACTTGAAATGGCCATATCTCCTAAACTAAGCGAGTTAGAGCAAAAGTAAGGTTAATTCGTGATCACTTCCAAAAATTCGAAATTTTGATGAAAATGGCAATTTTTATTTCGAAAACTTGAAATGGCCATATCTCCTAAACTAAGCGAGTTAGAGCAAAAGTAAGGTAAATTCGTGATCACTTCCAAAAATTCGAAATTTTGATGAAAATGGCAATTTTCAGTTCGAAAACTTGAAATAGCCATATCTCCTAAACTAAGCGAGTTAGAGCAAAAGTAAGGTTAATTCGTGATCACATCCAAAAAATCGAATATTTTGATGAAAATGGCAATTTGCATTTCGAAATCTTGAAATGGCCATATCTCCTAAACTAAGCAAGTTAGAGCAAAAGTAATTTTAATTCGTGATCACTTCCAAAAATTCGAAATTTTGATGAAAATGGCAATTTCCATTTCGAAAACTTGAAATGGCCATATCTCCTAAACTAAGCGAGTTAGAGCAAAAGTAAGGTTAATTCGTGATCACTTCCAAAAATTCGAAATTTTGATGAAAATGGCAATTTTCAGTTCGAAAACTTGAAATGGCCATATCTCCTAAACTAAGCAAGTTAGAGCAAAAGTAAGGTTAATTCGTGATCACTTCCAAAAATTCGAAATTTTGATGAAAATGGCAATTTTCAGTTCGAAAACTTGAAATAGCCATATCTCCTAAACTAAGCGAGTTAGAGCAAAAGTAAGGTTAATTCGTGATCACATCCAAAAATTCGAAATTTTGATGAAAATGGCAATTTTTATTTCGAAAACTTGAAATGGCCATATCTCCTAAACTAAGCGAGTTAGAGCAAAAGTAAGGTAAATTCGTGATCACTTCCAAAAATTCGAAATTTTGATGAAAATGGCAATTTTCAGTTCGAAAACTTGAAATAGCCATATCTCCTAAACTAAGCGAGTTAGAGCAAAAGTAAGGTTAATTCGTGATCACATCCAAAAAATCGAATATTTTGATGAAAATGGCAATTTCCATTTCGAAATCTTGAAATGGCCATATCTCCTAAACTAAGCAAGTTAGAGCAAAAGTAATTTTAATTCGTGATCACTTCCAAAAATTCGAAATTTTGATGAAAATGGCAATTTCCATTTCGAAAACTTGAAATGGCCATATCTCCTAAACTAAGCGAGTTAGAGCAAAAGTAAGGTTAATTCGTGATCACTTCCAAAAATTCGAAATTTTGATGAAAATGGCAATTTTCAGTTCGAAAACTTGAAATAGCCATATCTCCTAAACTAAGCGAGTTTGAGCAAAAGTAAGGTTAATTCGTGATCACTTCCAAAAAATCGAATATTTTGATGAAAATGGCAATTTCCATTTCGAAAACTTGAAATGGCCATATCTCCTAAACTAAGCGAGTTAGAGCAAAAGTAAGGTTAATTCGTGATCACTTCCAAAAATTCGAAATTTTGATGAAAATGGCAATTTCCAGTTCGAAAACTTGAAATGGCCATATCTCCTAAACTAAGCGAGTTAGAGCAAAAGTAAGGTTAATTCGTGATCACTTCCAAAAATTCGAAATTTTGATGAAAATGGCAATTTTCAGTTCGAAAACTTGAAATGGCCATATCTCCTAAACTAAGCAAGTTAGAGCAAAAGTAAGGTTAATTCGTGATCACTTCCAAAAATTCGAAATTTTGATGAAAATGGCAATTTTCAGTTCGAAAACTTGAAATGGCCATATCTCCTAAACTAAGCGAGTTAGAGCAAAAGTAAGGTTAATTCGTGATCACTTCCAAAAAATCGAATATTTTGATGAAAATGGCAATTTCCATTTCGAAAACTTGAAATGGCCATATCTCCTAAACTAAGCGAGTTAGAGCAAAAGTAAGGTTAATTCGTGATCACTTCCAAAAATTCGAAATTTTGATGAAAATGGCAATTTTCAGTTCGAAAACTTGAAATAGCCATATCTCCTAAACTAAGCGAGTTAGAGCAAAAGTAAGGTTAATTCGTGATCACATCCAAAAAATCGAATATTTTGATGAAAATGGCAATTTCCATTTCGAAATCTTGAAATGGCCATATCTCCTAAACTAAGCGAGTTAGAGCAAAAGTAAGGTTAATTCGTGATCGCTTCCAAAAATTCGAAATTTTGATGAAAATGGCAATTTTCAGTTCGAATACTTGAAATGGCCATATCTCCTAAACTAAGCGAGTTAGAGCAAAAGTAAGGTTAATTCGTGATCGCTTCCAAAAATTCGAAATTTTGATGAAAATGGCAATTTTCAGTTCGAAAACCATATCTCCTAAACTAAGCAAGTTAGAGCAAAAGTAAGGTTAATTCGTGATCACTTCCAAAAATTCGAAATTTTGATGAAAATGGCAATTTTCAGTTCGAAAACTTGAAATGGCCATATCTCCTAAACTAAGCGAGTTAGAGCAAAAGTAAGGTTAATTCGTGATCACTTCCAAAAATTCGAAATTTTGATGAAAATGGCAATTTTCAGTTCGAAAACCATATCTCCTAAACTAAGCAAGTTAGAGCAAAAGTAAGGTTAATTCGTGATCACTTCCAAAAATTCGAAATTTTGATGAAAATGGCAATTTTTAGTTCGAAAACTTGAAATGGCCATATCTCCTAAACTAAGCGAGTTAGAGCAAAAGTAAGGTTAATTCGTGATCACTTCCAAAAATTCGAAATTTTGATGAAAATCGCAATTTTCAGTTCGAAAACTTGAAATGGTCATATCTCCTAAACTAAGCGAGTTAGAGCAAAAGTAAGGTTAATTCGTGATCACTTCCAAAAAATCGAATATTTTGATGAAAATGGCAATTTCCATTTCGAAAATTTGAAATGGCCATATCTCCTAAACTAAGCGAGTTAGAGCAAAAGTAAGGTTAATTCGTGATCACTTCCAAAAATTCGAAATTTTGATGAAAATGGCAATTTTCAGTTCGAAAACTTGAAATGGCCATATCTCCTAAACTAAGCGAGTTAGAGCAAAAGTAAGGTTAATTCGTGATCACTTCCAAAAATTCGAAATTTTGATGAAAATGGCAATTTTCAGTTCGAAAACTTGAAATGGCCAAATCTCCTAAACTAAGCGAGTTAGAGCAAACGTAAGGTTAATTCGTGATCACTTCCAAAAATTCGAAATTTTGATGAAAATGGCAATTTTCAGTTCGAAAACTTGAAATGGCCATATCTCCTAAACTAAGCGAGTTAGAGCAAAAGTAAGGTTAATTCGTGATCACATCCGAAAATTCGAAATTTTGATGAAAATGGCAATTTTCAGTTCGAAAACTTGAAATGGCCATATCTCCTAAACTAAGCGAGTTAGAGCAAAAGTAAGGTTAATTCGTGATCACTTCCAAAAAATCGAATATTTTGATGAAAATGGCAATTTCCATTTCGAAAACTTGAAATTTCCATATCTCCTAAACTAAGCAAGTTAGAGCAAAAGTAAGGTTAATTGGTGATCACTTCCAAAAATTCGAAATTTTGAGGAAAATGGCAATTTTCAGTTCGCAAACTTGAAATGGCCATATCTCCTAAACTAGGCGAGTTAGAGCAAAAGTAAGGTTAATTCGTGATCACTTCCAAAAATTCGAAATTTTGATGAAAATGGCAATTTTCAGTTCGAAAACTTGAAATGGCCATATCTCCTAAACTAAGCGAGTTAGAGCCAAAGTAAGGTTAATTCGTGATCACTTCCAAAAAATCGAATATTTTGATGAAAATGGCAATTTCCATTTCGAAAACTTGAAATGGCCATATCTCCTAAACTAAGCAAGTTAGAGCAAAAGTAAGGTTAATTCGTGATCAATTCCAAAAATTCAAAATTTTGATGAAAATGGCAATTTTCAGTTCGAAAACTTGAAATGGCCATATCTCCTAAACTAAGCAAGTTAGAGCAAAAGTAAGGTTAATTCATGATCACTTCCAAAAATTCGAAATTTTGATGAAAATGGCAATTTTCAGTTCGAAAACTTGAAATGGCCATATCTCCTAAACTAAGCAAGTTAGAGCAAAAGTAAGGTTAATTCGTGATCACATCCAAAAATTCGAAATTTTGATGAAAATGGCAATTTTCAGTTCGAAAACTTGAAATGGCCATATCTCCTAAACTAAGCGAGTTAGAGCAAAAGTAAGGTTAATTCGTGATCACATCCAAAAATTCGAAATTTTGATGAAAATGGCAATTTTCAGTTCGAAAACTTGAAATGGCCATATCTCCTAAACTAAGCGAGCTAAAGCAAAAGTAAGGTTAATTCGTGATCACATCCAAAAATTCGAAATTTTGATGAAAATGACAATTTTCAGTTCGAAAACTTGAAATGGCCATATCTCCTAAACAAAGCGAGTTAGAGCAAAAGTAAGGTTAATTCGTGATCACTTCCAAAAATTCGAAATTTTGATGAAAATGGCAATTTTCAGTTCGAAAACTTGAAATGGCCATATCTCCTAAACTAAGCAAGTTAGAGCAAAAGTAAGGTTAATTCGTGATCACATCCAAAAATTCGAAATTTTGATGAAAATGGCAATTTTCAGTTCGAAAACTTGAAATGGCCATATCTCCTAAACTAAGCGAGTTAGAGCAAAAGTAAGGTTAATTCGTGATCACATCCAAAAATTCGAAATTTTCAGGAAAATGGCAATTTTCAGTTCGAAAACTTGAAATGGCCATATCTCCTAAACTAGGCGAGTTAGAGCAAAAGTAAGGTTAATTCGTGATCACTTCCAAAATTCGAAATTTTGATGAAAATGGCAATTTTCAGTTCGAAAACTTGAAATGGCCATATCTCCTAAACTAAGCGAGCTAAAGCAAAAGTAAGGTTAATTCGTGATCACATCCAAAAATTCGAAATTTTGATGAAAATGGCAATTTTCAGTTCGAAAACTTGAAATGGCCATATCTCCTAAACAAAGCGAGTTAGAGCAAAAGTAAGGTTAATTCGTGATCACTTCCAAAAATTCGAAATTTTGATGAAAATCGCAATTTTCAGTTCGAAAACTTGAAATGGTCATATCTCCTAAACTAAGCGAGTTTGAGCAAAAGTAAGGTTAATTCGTGATCACTTCCAAAAAATCGAATATTTTGATGAAAATGGCAATTTCCATTTCGAAAACTTGAAATGGCCATATCTCCTAAACTAAGCGAGTTAGAGCAAAAGTAAGGTTAATTCGTGATCACTTCCAAAAATTCGAAATTTTGATGAAAATGGCAATTTCCAGTTCGAAAACTTGAAATGGCCATATCTCCTAAACTAAGCGAGTTAGAGCAAAAGTAAGGTTAATTCGTGATCACTTCCAAAAATTCGAAATTTTGATGAAAATGGCAATTTTCAGTTCGAAAACTTGAAATGGCCATATCTCCTAAACTAAGCAAGTTAGAGCAAAAGTAAGGTTAATTCGTGATCACTTCCAAAAATTCGAAATTTTGATGAAAATGGCAATTTTCAGTTCGAAAACTTGAAATGGCCATATCTCCTAAACTAAGCGAGTTAGAGCAAAAGTAAGGTTAATTCGTGATCACTTCCAAAAAATCGAATATTTTGATGAAAATGGCAATTTCCATTTCGAAAACTTGAAATGGCCATATCTCCTAAACTAAGCGAGTTAGAGCAAAAGTAAGGTTAATTCGTGATCACTTCCAAAAATTCGAAATTTTGATGAAAATGGCAATTTTCAGTTCGAAAACTTGAAATAGCCATATCTCCTAAACTAAGCGAGTTAGAGCAAAAGTAAGGTTAATTCGTGATCACATCCAAAAAATCGAATATTTTGATGAAAATGGCAATTTCCATTTCGAAATCTTGAAATGGCCATATCTCCTAAACTAAGCGAGTTAGAGCAAAAGTAAGGTTAATTCGTGATCGCTTCCAAAAATTCGAAATTTTGATGAAAATGGCAATTTTCAGTTCGAATACTTGAAATGGCCATATCTCCTAAACTAAGCGAGTTAGAGCAAAAGTAAGGTTAATTCGTGATCGCTTCCAAAAATTCGAAATTTTGATGAAAATGGCAATTTTCAGTTCGAAAACTTGAAATGGCCATATCTCCTAAACTAAGCGAGTTAGAGCAAACGTAAGGTTAATTCGTGATCACTTCCAAAAATTCGAAATTTTGATGAAAATGGCAATTTTCAGTTCGAAAACTTGAAATGGCCATATCTCCTAAACTAAGCGAGTTAGAGCAAAAGTAAGGTTAATTCGTGATCACTTCCAAAAATTCGAATATTTTGATGAAAATGGCAATTTCCATTTCGAAAACTTGAAATGGCCATATCTCCTAAACTAAGCGAGTTAGAGCAAAAGTAAGGTTAATTCGTGATCACTTCCAAAAATTCGAAATTTTGATGAAAATGGCAATTTTCAGTTCGAAAACCATATCTCCTAAACTAAGCAAGTTAGAGCAAAAGTAAGGTTAATTCGTGATCACTTCCAAAAATTCGAAATTTTGATGAAAATGGCAATTTTCAGTTCGAAAACTTGAAATGGCCATATCTCCTAAACTAAGCGAGTTAGAGCAAAAGTAAGGTTAATTCGTGATCACTTCCAAAAATTCGAAATTTTGATGAAAATCGCAATTTTCAGTTCGAAAACTTGAAATGGTCATATCTCCTAAACTAAGCGAGTTAGAGCAAAAGTAAGGTTAATTCGTGATCACTTCCAAAAAATCGAATATTTTGATGAAAATGGCAATTTCCATTTCGAAAATTTGAAATGGCCATATCTCCTAAACTAAGCGAGTTAGAGCAAAAGTAAGGTTAATTCGTGATCACTTCCAAAAATTCGAAATTTTGATGAAAATGGCAATTTTCAGTTCGAAACTTGAAATGGCCATATCTCCTAAACTAAGCGAGTTAGAGCAAAAGTAAGGTTAATTCGTGATCACTTCCAAAAATTCGAATTTTGATGAAAATGGCAATTTTCAGTTCGAAAACTTGAAATGGCCAAATCTCCTAAACTAAGCGAGTTAGAGCAAACGTAAGGTTAATTCGTGATCACTTCCAAAAATTCGAAATTTTGATGAAAATGGCAATTTTCAGTTCGAAAACTTGAAATGGCCATATCTCCTAAACTAAGCGAGTTAGAGCAAAAGTAAGGTTAATTCGTGATCACATCCGAAAATTCGAAATTTTGATGAAAATGGCAATTTTCAGTTCGAAAACTTGAAATGGCCATATCTCCTAAACTAAGCGAGTTAGAGCAAAAGTAAGGTTAATTCGTGATCACTTCCAAAAAATCGAATATTTTGATGAAAATGGCAATTTCCATTTCGAAAACTTGAAATTTCCATATCTCCTAAACTAAGCAAGTTAGAGCAAAAGTAAGGTTAATTGGTGATCACTTCCAAAAATTCGAAATTTTGAGGAAAATGGCAATTTTCAGTTCGCAAACTTGAAATGGCCATATCTCCTAAACTAGGCGAGTTAGAGCAAAAGTAAGGTTAATTCGTGATCACTTCCAAAAATTCGAAATTTTGATGAAAATGGCAATTTTCAGTTCGAAAACTTGAAATGGCCATATCTCCTAAACTAAGCGAGTTAGAGCCAAAGTAAGGTTAATTCGTGATCACTTCCAAAAAATCGAATATTTTGATGAAAATGGCAATTTCCATTTCGAAAACTTGAAATGGCCATATCTCCTAAACTAAGCAAGTTAGAGCAAAAGTAAGGTTAATTCGTGATCAATTCCAAAAATTCAAAATTTTGATGAAAATGGCAATTTTCAGTTCGAAAACTTGAAATGGCCATATCTCCTAAACTAAGCAAGTTAGAGCAAAAGTAAGGTTAATTCATGATCACTTCCAAAAATTCGAAATTTTGATGAAAATGGCAATTTTCAGTTCGAAAACTTGAAATGGCCATATCTCCTAAACTAAGCAAGTTAGAGCAAAAGTAAGGTTAATTCGTGATCACATCCAAAAATTCGAAATTTTGATGAAAATGGCAATTTTCAGTTCGAAAACTTGAAATGGCCATATCTCCTAAACTAAGCGAGTTAGAGCAAAAGTAAGGTTAATTCGTGATCACATCCAAAAATTCGAAATTTTGATGAAAATGGCAATTTTCAGTTCGAAAACTTGAAATGGCCATATCTCCTAAACTAAGCGAGCTAAAGCAAAAGTAAGGTTAATTCGTGATCACATCCAAAAATTCGAAATTTTGATGAAAATGGCAATTTTCAGTTCGAAAACTTGAAATGGCCATATCTCCTAAACAAAGCGAGTTAGAGCAAAAGTAAGGTTAATTCGTGATCACTTCCAAAAATTCGAAATTTTGATGAAAATGGCAATTTTCAGTTCGAAAACTTGAAATGGCCATATCTCCTAAACTAAGCAAGTTAGAGCAAAAGTAAGGTTAATTCGTGATCACATCCAAAAATTCGAAATTTTGATGAAAATGGCAATTTTCAGTTCGAAAACTTGAAATGGCCATATCTCCTAAACTAAGCGAGTTAGAGCAAAAGTAAGGTTAATTCGTGATCACATCCAAAAATTCGAAATTTTCAGGAAAATGGCAATTTTCAGTTCGAAACTTGAAATGGCCATATCTCCTAAACTAGGCGAGTTAGAGCAAAAGTAAGGTTAATTCGTGATCACTTCCAAAATTCGAAATTTTGATGAAAATGGCAATTTTCAGTTCGAAAACTTGAAATGGCCATATCTCCTAAACTAAGCGAGCTAAAGCAAAAGTAAGGTTAATTCGTGATCACATCCAAAAATTCGAAATTTTGATGAAAATGGCAATTTTCAGTTCGAAAACTTGAAATGGCCATATCTCCTAAACAAAGCGAGTTAGAGCAAAAGTAAGGTTAATTCGTGATCACTTCCAAAAATTCGAAATTTTGATGAAAATCGCAATTTTCAGTTCGAAAACTTGAAATGGTCATATCTCCTAAACTAAGCGAGTTAGAGCAAAAGTAAGGTTAATTCGTGATCACTTCCAAAAAATCGAATATTTTGATGAAAATGGCAATTTCCATTTCGAAAATTTGAAATGGCCATATCTCCTAAACTAAGCGAGTTAGAGCAAAAGTAAGGTTAATTCGTGATCACTTCCAAAAATTCGAAATTTTGATGAAAATGGCAATTTTCAGTTCGAAAACTTGAAATGGCTATATCTCCTAAACTAAGCGAGTTAGAGCAAAAGTAAGGTTAATTCGTGATCACTTCCAAAAATTCGAAATTTTGATGAAAATGGCAATTTTCAGTTCGAAAACTTGAAATGGCCAAATCTCCTAAACTAAGCGAGTTAGAGCAAACGTAAGGTTAATTCGTGATCACTTCCAAAAATTCGAAATTTTGATGAAAATGGCAATTTTCAGTTCGAAAACTTGAAATGGCCATATCTCCTAAACTAAGCGAGTTAGAGCAAAAGTAAGGTTAATTCGTGATCACATCCGAAAATTCGAAATTTTGATGAAAATGGCAATTTTCAGTTCGAAAACTTGAAATGGCCATATCTCCTAAACTAAGCAAGTTAGAGCAAAAGTAAGGTTAATTCGTGATCACATCCAAAAATTCGAAATTTTGATGAAAATGGCAATTTTCAGTTCGAAAACTTGAAATGGCCACATCTCCTAAACTAAGCGAGTTAGAGCAAAAGTAAGGTTAATTCGTGATCAATTCCAAAAATTCGAAATTTTGATGAAAATGGCAATTTTCAGTTCGAAAACTTGAAATGGCCATATCTCCTAAACTAAGCAAGTTAGAGCAAAAGTAAGGTTAATTCGTGATCACTTCCAAAAATTCGAAATTTTGATGAAAATGGCAATTTTCAGTTCGAAAACTTGAAATGGCCAATTCTCCTAAACTAAGCGAGTAAGAGCAAAAGTATCGTTAATTCGTGATCACTTCCAAAAATTCGAAATTTTGATGAAAATGGCAATTTTCAGTTCGAAAACTTGAAATGACCATATCTCCTAAATTAAGCGAGTTAAAGCAAAAGTAAGGTTAATTCGTGATCACTTCCAAAAATTCGAAATTTTGATGAAAATGGCAATTTTCAGTTCGAAAACTTGAAATGGCCATATCTCCTAAACTAAGCGAGCTAAAGCAAAAGTAAGGTTAATTCGTGATCACATCCAAAAATTCGAAATTTTGATGAAAATGGAAATTTTCAGTTCGAAAACTTGAAATGGCCATATCTCCTAAACTAAGCGAGTTAGAGCAAAAGTAAGGTTAAGTCGTGATCACTTCCAAAAATTCAAAATTTTGATGAAAATGGCAATTTTCAGTTCGAAAACTTGAAATGGCCATATCTCCTAAACTAAGCGAGTTAGAGCAAAAGTAAGGTTAATTCGTGATCACTTCCAAAAATTCGAAATTTTGATGAAAATGGCAATTTTCAGTTCGAAAACTTGAAATGGCCATATCTCCTAAACTAAGCGAGTTAGAGCAAAAGTAAGGTTAATTCGTGATCACTTTAAAAAACTCGAATATTTTGATGAAAATGACAATTTTCAGTTCGAAAACTTGAAATGGCCATATCTCCTAAACTAAGCGAGTTAGAGCAAAAGTAAGGTTAATTCGTGATCACATCCGAAAATTCGAAATTTTGATGAAAATGGCAATTTTCAGTTCGAAAACTTGAAATGGCCATATCTCCTAAACTAAGCGAGTTAGAGCAAAAGTAAGGTTAATTCGTGATCACTTCCAAAAATTCGAAATTTTGATGAAAATGGCAATTTTCAGTTCGAAAACTTGAAATGGCCATATCTCCTAAACTAAGCGAGTTAGAGCAAAAGTAAGGTTAATTCGTGATCACTTCCAAAAAATCGAATATTTTGGTGAAAATGGCAATTTCCATTTCGAAAACTTGAAATTGCCATATCTCCTAAACTAAGCGAGTTAGAGCAAAAGTAAGGTTAATTCGTGATCACTTCCAAAAATTCGAAATTTTGATGAAAATGGCAATTTTCAGTTCGAAAACTTGAAATGGCCATATCTCCTAAACAAAGCGAGTTAGAGCAAAAGTAAGGTTAATTCGTGATCACTTCCAAAAATTCAAAATTTTGATGAAAATGGCAATTTTCAGTTCGAAAACTTGAAATGGCCATATCTCCTAAACTAAGCAAGTTAGAGCAAAAGTAAGGTTAATTCGTGATCACTTCCAAAAATTCGAAATTTCGATGAAAATGGCAATTTTCAGTTCGAAAACTTGAAATGGCCATATCTCCTAAACTAACCGAGTTAGAGGTTAATTCGTGATCACTTCCAAAAATTCGAAATTTTGATGAAAATGGCAATTTTTAGTTCGAAAACTTGAAATGGCCATATCTCCTAAACTAAGCGATTTAGAGCAAAAGTAAGGTTAATTCGTGATCACTTCCAAAAATTCGAAATTTTGATGAAAATGGCAATTTTCAGTTCGAAAACTTGAAATAGCCATATCTCCTAAACTAAGCGAGTTAGAGCAAAAGTAAGGTTAATTCGTGATCACATCCAAAAAATCGAATATTTTGATGAAAATGGCAATTTCCATTTCGAAAACTTGAAATGGCCATATCTCCTAAACTAAGCAAGTTAGAGCAAAAGTTAGTTTAATTCGTGATCACTTCCAAAAATTCGAAATATTGATGAAAATGGCAATTTTCAGTTCGAAAACTTGAAATGGCCATATCTCCTAAACTAAGCGAGTTAGAGCAAAAGTAAGGTTAATTCGTGATCACATCCAAAAATTCGAAATTTTGATGAAAATGGCAATTTTCAGTTCGAAAACTTGAAATGGCCATATCTCCTAAACTAAGCGAGTTAGAGCAAAAGTAAGGTTAATTCGTGATCAATTCCAAAAATTCGAAATTTTCAGGAAAATGTCAATTTTCAGTTCGAAAACTTGAAATGGCCATATCTCCTAAACTAGGCGAGTTAGAGCAAAAGTAAGGTTAATTCGTGATCACTTCCAAAATTCGAAATTTTGATGAAAATGGCAATTTTCAGTTCGAAAACTTGAAATGGCCATATCTCCTAAACTAAGCGAGCTAAAGCAAAAGTAAGGTTAATTCGTGATCACTTCCAAAAATTCGAAATTTTGATGAAAATGGAAATTTTCAGTTCGAAAACTTGAAATGGCCATATCTCCTAAACAAAGCGAGTTAGAGCAAAAGTAAGGTTAATTCGTGATCACTTCCAAAATTTCGAAATTTTGATGAAAATGGCAATTTTCAGTTCGAAAACTTGAAATGGCCATATCTCCTAAACTAAGCGAGTTAGAGCAAAAGTAAGGTTAATTCGTGATCGCTTCCAAAAATTCGAAATTTTGATGAAAATGGCAATTTTCAGTTCGAATACTTGAAATGGCCATATCTCCTAAACTAAGCGAGTTAGAGCAAAAGTAAGGTTAATTCGTGATCGCTTCCAAAAATTCGGCAATTTTCAGTTCGAAAACTTGAAATGGCCATATCTCCTAAACTAAGCGAGTTAGAGCAAACGTAAGGTTAATTCGTGATCACTTCCAAAAATTCGAAATTTTGATGAAAATGGCAATTTTCAGTTCGAAAACTTGAAATAGCCATATCTCCTAAACTAAGCGAGTTAGAGCAAAAGTAAGGTTAATTCGTGATCACTTCCAAAAATTCGAAATTTTGATGAAAATGGCAATTTTCAGTTCGAAAACTTGAAATGGCCATATCTCCTAAACTAAGCGAGTTAGAGCAAAAGTAAGGTTAATTCGTGATCGCTTCCAAAAATTCGGCAATTTTCAGTTCGAAAACTTGAAATGGCCATATCTCCTAAACTAAGCGAGTTAGAGCAAACGTAAGGTTAATTCGTGATCACTTCCAAAAATTCGAAATTTTGATGAAAATGGCAATTTTCAGTTCGAAAACTTGAAATGGCCATATCTCCTAAACTAAGCGAGTTAGAGCAAAAGTAAGGTTAATTCGTGATCACTTCCAAAAATTCGAAATTTTCAGGAAAATGGCAATTTTCAGTTCGAAAACTTGAAATGGCCATATCTCCTAAACTAGGCGAGTTAGAGCAAAAGTAAGGTTAATTCGTGATCACTTCCAAAATTCGAAATTTTGATGAAAATGGCAATTTTCAGTTCGAAAACTTGAAATGGCCATATCTCCTAAATTAAGCGAGTTAGAGCAAATGTAAGGTTAATTCGTGATCACTTCCAAAAATTCGAAATTTTGATGAAAATGGCAATTTTCAGTTCGAAAACTTGAAATGACCATATCTCCTAAATTAAGCGAGTTAAAGCAAAAGTAAGGTTAATTCGTGATCACTTCCAAAAAATCGAATATTTTGATGAAAATGGCAATTTTCAGTTCGAAAACTTGAAATGGCCATATCTCCTAAACTAAGCGAGCTAAAGCAAAAGTAAGGTTAATTCGTGATCACATCCAAAAATTCGAAATTTTGATGAAAATGGCAATTTCCATTTCGAAATCTTGAAATGGCCATATCTCCTAAACTAAGCAAGTTAGAGCAAAAGTAAGGTTAATTCGTGATCACTTCCAAAAATTCGAAATTTTGATGAAAATGGCAATTTTCTATTCGAATACTTGAAATGGCCATATCTCCTAAACTAAGCGAGTTAGAGCAAAAGTAAGGTTAATTCGTGATCGCTTCCAAAAATTCGAAATTTTGATGAAAATGGCAATTTTCAGTTCGAATACTTGAAATGGCCATATCTCCTAAACTAAGCGAGTTAGAGCAAAAGTAAGGTTAATTCGTGATCGCTTCCAAAAATTCGGCAATTTTCAGTTCGAAAACTTGAAATGGCCATATCTCCTAAACTAAGCGAGTTAGAGCAAACGTAAGGTTAATTCGTGATCACTTCCAAAAATTCGAAATTTTGATGAAAATGGCAATTTTCAGTTCGAAAACTTGAAATGGCCATATCTCCTAAACTAAGCGAGTTAGAGCAAAAGTAAGGTTAATTCGTGATCACTTCCAAAAATTCGAAATTTTGATGAAAATGGCAATTTTCAGTTCGAAAACTTGAAATGGTCATATCTCCTAAACTAAGCGAGTTAGAGCAAAAGTAAGGTTAATTCGTGATCACTTCCAAAAAATCGAATATTTTGATGAAAATGGCAATTTCCATTTCGAAAACTTGAAATGGCCATATCTCCTAAACTAAGCGAGTTAGAGCAAAAGTAAGGTTAATTCGTGATCACTTCCAAAAATTCGAAATTTTGATGAAAATGGCAATTTTCAGTTCGAAAACTTGAAATGGCCATATCTCCTAAACTAAGCGAGTTAGAGCAAAAGTAAGGTTAATTCGTGATCACTTCCAAAAATTCGAAATTTTGATGAAAATGGCAATTTTCAGTTCGAAAACTTGAAATGGCCATATCTCTTAAACTAAGCGAGTTAGAGCAAAAGTAAGGTTAATTCGTGATCACTTCCAAAAAATCGAATATTTTGATGAAAATGGCAATTTCCATTTCGAAAACTTGAAATGGCCATATCTCCTAAACTAAGCGAGTTAGAGCAAAAGTAAGGTTAATTCGTGATCACATCCAAAAAATCGAATATTTTGATGAAAATGGCAATTTTCAGTTCGAATACTTGAAATGGCCATATCTCCTAAACTAAGCGAGTTAGAGCAAAAGTAAGGTTAATTCGTGATCACTTCCAAAAATTCGAAATTTTGATGAAAATGGCAATTTTCAGTTCGAAAACTTGAAATGGCCATATCTCCTAAACTAAGCGAGTTAGAGCAAAAGTAAGGTTAATTCGTGATCACTTCCAAAAATTCGAAATTTTGATGAAAATGGCAATTTTTATTTCGAAAACTTGAAATGGCCATATCTCCTAAACTAAGCGAGTTAGAGCAAAAGTAAGGTAAATTCGTGATCACTTCCAAAAATTCGAAATTTTGATGAAAATGGCAATTTTCAGTTCGAAAACTTGAAATAGCCATATCTCCTAAACTAAGCGAGTTAGAGCAAAAGTAAGGTTAATTCGTGATCACATCCAAAAAATCGAATATTTTGATGAAAATGGCAATTTCCATTTCGAAATCTTGAAATGGCCATATCTCCTAAACTAAGCAAGTTAGAGCAAAAGTAATTTTAATTCGTGATCACTTCCAAAAATTCGAAATTTTGATGAAAATGGCAATTTCCATTTCGAAAACTTGAAATGGCCATATCTCCTAAACTAAGCGAGTTAGAGCAAAAGTAAGGTTAATTCGTGATCACTTCCAAAAATGCGAAATTTTGATGAAAATGGCAATTTTCAGTTCGAAAACTTGAAATGGCCATATCTCCTAAACTAAGCAAGTTAGAGCAAAAGTAAGGTTAATTCGTGATCACTTCCAAAAATTCGAAATTTTGATGAAAATGGCAATTTTCAGTTCGAAAACTTGAAATAGCCATATCTCCTAAACTAAGCGAGTTAGAGCAAAAGTAAGGTTAATTCGTGATCACATCCAAAAATTCGAAATTTTGATGAAAATGGCAATTTTTATTTCGAAAACTTGAAATGGCCATATCTCCTAAACTAAGCGAGTTAGAGCAAAAGTAAGGTTAATTCGTGATCACTTCCAAAAATTCGAAATTTTGATGAAAATGGCAATTTTCAGTTCGAAAACTTGAAATGGCCATATCTCCTAAACTAAGCGAGTTAGAGCAAAAGTAAGGTTAATTCGTGATCACTTCCAAAAATTCGAAATTTTGATGAAAATGGCAATTTTCAGTTCGAAAACTTGAAATAGCCATATCTCCTAAACTAAGCGAGTTTGAGCAAAAGTAAGGTTAATTCGTGATCACTTCCAAAAAATCGAATATTTTGATGAAAATGGCAATTTCCATTTCGAAAACTTGAAATGGCCATATCTCCTAAACTAAGCGAGTTAGAGCAAAAGTAAGGTTAATTCGTGATCACTTCCAAAAATTCGAAATTTTGATGAAAATGGCAATTTCCAGTTCGAAAACTTGAAATGGCCATATCTCCTAAACTAAGCGAGTTAGAGCAAAAGTAAGGTTAATTCGTGATCACTTCCAAAAATTCGAAATTTTGATGAAAATGGCAATTTTCAGTTCGAAAACTTGAAATGGCCATATCTCCTAAACTAAGCAAGTTAGAGCAAAAGTAAGGTTAATTCGTGATCACTTCCAAAAATTCGAAATTTTGATGAAAATGGCAATTTTCAGTTCGAAAACTTGAAATGGCCATATCTCCTAAACTAAGCGAGTTAGAGCAAAAGTAAGGTTAATTCGTGATCACTTCCAAAAAATCGAATATTTTGATGAAAATGGCAATTTCCATTTCGAAAACTTGAAATGGCCATATCTCCTAAACTAAACGAGTTAGAGCAAAAGTAAGGTTAATTCGTGATCACTTCCAAAAATTCGAAATTTTGATGAAAATGGCAATTTTCAGTTCGAAAACTTGAAATAGCCATATCTCCTAAACTAAGCGAGTTAGAGCAAAAGTAAGGTTAATTCGTGATCACATCCAAAAAATCGAATATTTTGATGAAAATGGCAATTTCCATTTCGAAATCTTGAAATGGCCATATCTCCTAAACTAAGCGAGTTAGAGCAAAAGTAAGGTTAATTCGTGATCGCTTCCAAAAATTCGAAATTTTGATGAAAATGGCAATTTTCAGTTCGAATACTTGAAATGGCCATATCTCCTAAACTAAGCGAGTTAGAGCAAAAGTAAGGTTAATTCGTGATCGCTTCCAAAAATTCGAAATTTTGATGAAAATGGCAATTTTCAGTTCGAAAACTTGAAATGGCCATATCTCCTAAACTAAGCGAGTTAGAGCAAACGTAAGGTTAATTCGTGATCACTTCCAAAAATTCGAAATTTTGATGAAAATGGCAATTTTCAGTTCGAAAACTTGAAATGGCCATATCTCCTAAACTAAGCGAGTTAGAGCAAAAGTAAGGTTAATTCGTGATCACTTCCAAAAATTCGAATATTTTGATGAAAATGGCAATTTCCATTTCGAAAACTTGAAATTTCCATATCTCCTAAACTAAGCGAGTTAGAGCAAAAGTAAGGTTAATTCGTGATCACTTCCAAAAATTCGAAATTTTGATGAAAATGGCAATTTTCAGTTCGAAAACCATATCTCCTAAACTAAGCAAGTTAGAGCAAAAGTAAGGTTAATTCGTGATCACTTCCAAAAATTCGAAATTTTGATGAAAATGGCAATTTTCAGTTCGAAAACTTGAAATGGCCATATCTCCTAAACTAAGCGAGTTAGAGCAAAAGTAAGGTTAATTCGTGATCACTTCCAAAAATTCGAAATTTTGATGAAAATCGCAATTTTCAGTTCGAAAACTTGAAATGGTCATATCTCCTAAACTAAGCGAGTTAGAGCAAAAGTAAGGTTAATTCGTGATCACTTCCAAAAAATCGAATATTTTGATGAAAATGGCAATTTCCATTTCGAAAATTTGAAATGGCCATATCTCCTAAACTAAGCGAGTTAGAGCAAAAGTAAGGTTAATTCGTGATCACTTCCAAAAATTCGAAATTTTGATGAAAATGGCAATTTTCAGTTCGAAAACTTGAAATGGCCATATCTCCTAAACTAAGCGAGTTAGAGCAAAAGTAAGGTTAATTCGTGATCACTTCCAAAAATTCGAAATTTTGATGAAAATGGCAATTTTCAGTTCGAAAACTTGAAATGGCCAAATCTCCTAAACTAAGCGAGTTAGAGCAAACGTAAGGTTAATTCGTGATCACTTCCAAAAATTCGAAATTTTGATGAAAATGGCAATTTTCAGTTCGAAAACTTGAAATGGCCATATCTCCTAAACTAAGCGAGTTAGAGCAAAAGTAAGGTTAATTCGTGATCACATCCGAAAATTCGAAATTTTGATGAAAATGGCAATTTTCAGTTCGAAAACTTGAAATGGCCATATCTCCTAAACTAAGCGAGTTAGAGCAAAAGTAAGGTTAATTCGTGATCACTTCCAAAAAATCGAATATTTTGATGAAAATGGCAATTTCCATTTCGAAAACTTGAAATTTCCATATCTCCTAAACTAAGCAAGTTAGAGCAAAAGTAAGGTTAATTGGTGATCACTTCCAAAAATTCGAAATTTTGAGGAAAATGGCAATTTTCAGTTCGCAAACTTGAAATGGCCATATCTCCTAAACTAGGCGAGTTAGAGCAAAAGTAAGGTTAATTCGTGATCACTTCCAAAAATTCGAAATTTTGATGAAAATGGCAATTTTCAGTTCGAAAACTTGAAATGGCCATATCTCCTAAACTAAGCGAGTTAGAGCCAAAGTAAGGTTAATTCGTGATCACTTCCAAAAAATCGAATATTTTGATGAAAATGGCAATTTCCATTTCGAAAACTTGAAATGGCCATATCTCCTAAACTAAGCAAGTTAGAGCAAAAGTAAGGTTAATTCGTGATCAATTCCAAAAATTCAAAATTTTGATGAAAATGGCAATTTTCAGTTCGAAAACTTGAAATGGCCATATCTCCTAAACTAAGCAAGTTAGAGCAAAAGTAAGGTTAATTCATGATCACTTCCAAAAATTCGAAATTTTGATGAAAATGGCAATTTTCAGTTCGAAAACTTGAAATGGCCATATCTCCTAAACTAAGCAAGTTAGAGCAAAAGTAAGGTTAATTCGTGATCACATCCAAAAATTCGAAATTTTGATGAAAATGGCAATTTTCAGTTCGAAAACTTGAAATGGCCATATCTCCTAAACTAAGCGAGTTAGAGCAAAAGTAAGGTTAATTCGTGATCACATCCAAAAATTCGAAATTTTGATGAAAATGGCAATTTTCAGTTCGAAAACTTGAAATGGCCATATCTCCTAAACTAAGCGAGCTAAAGCAAAAGTAAGGTTAATTCGTGATCACATCCAAAAATTCGAAATTTTGATGAAAATGGCAATTTTCAGTTCGAAAACTTGAAATGGCCATATCTCCTAAACAAAGCGAGTTAGAGCAAAAGTAAGGTTAATTCGTGATCACTTCCAAAAATTCGAAATTTTGATGAAAATGGCAATTTTCAGTTCGAAAACTTGAAATGGCCATATCTCCTAAACTAAGCAAGTTAGAGCAAAAGTAAGGTTAATTCGTGATCACATCCAAAAATTCGAAATTTTGATGAAAATGGCAATTTTCAGTTCGAAAACTTGAAATGGCCATATCTCCTAAACTAAGCGAGTTAGAGCAAAAGTAAGGTTAATTCGTGATCACATCCAAAAATTCGAAATTTTCAGGAAAATGCCAATTTTCAGTTCGAAAACTTGAAATGGCCATATCTCCTAAACTAGGCGAGTTAGAGCAAAAGTAAGGTTAATTCGTGATCACTTCCAAAATTCGAAATTTTGATGAAAATGGCAATTTTCAGTTCGAAAACTTGAAATGGCCATATCTCCTAAACTAAGCGAGCTAAAGCAAAAGTAAGGTTAATTCGTGATCACATCCAAAAATTCGAAATTTTGATGAAAATGGCAATTTTCAGTTCGAAAACTTGAAATGGCCATATCTCCTAAACAAAGCGAGTTAGAGCAAAAGTAAGGTTAATTCGTGATCACTTCCAAAAATTCGAAATTTTGATGAAAATCGCAATTTTCAGTTCGAAAACTTGAAATGGTCATATCTCCTAAACTAAGCGAGTTAGAGCAAAAGTAAGGTTAATTCGTGATCACTTCCAAAAAATCGAATATTTTGATGAAAATGGCAATTTCCATTTCGAAAATTTGAAATGGCCATATCTCCTAAACTAAGCGAGTTAGAGCAAAAGTAAGGTTAATTCGTGATCACTTCCAAAAATTCGAAATTTTGATGAAAATGGCAATTTTCAGTTCGAAAACTTGAAATGGCTATATCTCCTAAACTAAGCGAGTTAGAGCAAAAGTAAGGTTAATTCGTGATCACTTCCAAAAATTCGAAATTTTGATGAAAATGGCAATTTTCAGTTCGAAAACTTGAAATGGCCAAATCTCCTAAACTAAGCGAGTTAGAGCAAACGTAAGGTTAATTCGTGATCACTTCCAAAAATTCGAAATTTTGATGAAAATGGCAATTTTCAGTTCGAAAACTTGAAATGGCCATATCTCCTAAACTAAGCGAGTTAGAGCAAAAGTAAGGTTAATTCGTGATCACATCCGAAAATTCGAAATTTTGATGAAAATGGCAATTTTCAGTTCGAAAACTTGAAATGGCCATATCTCCTAAACTAAGCAAGTTAGAGCAAAAGTAAGGTTAATTCGTGATCACTTCCAAAAATTCGAAATTTTGATGAAAATGGCAATTTTCAGTTCGAAAACTTGAAATGGCCATATCTCCTAAACTAAGCGAGTTAGAGCAAAAGTAAGGTTAATTCGTGATCACATCCAAAAATTCGAAATTTTGATGAAAATGGCAATTTTCAGTTCGAAAACTTGAAATGGCCACATCTCCTAAACTAAGCGAGTTAGAGCAAAAGTAAGGTTAATTCGTGATCAATTCCAAAAATTCGAAATTTTGATGAAAATGGCAATTTTCAGTTCGAAAACTTGAAACGGCCATATCTCCTAAACTAAGCAAGTTAGAGCAAAAGTAAGGTTAATTCGTGATCACTTCCAAAAATTCGAAATTTTGATGAAAATGGCAATTTTCAGTTCGAAAACTTGAAATGGCCAATTCTCCTAAACTAAGCGAGTAAGAGCAAAAGTATCGTTAATTCGTGATCACTTCCAAAAATTCGAAATTTTGATGAAAATGGCAATTTTCAGTTCGAAAACTTGAAATGACCATATCTCCTAAATTAAGCGAGTTAAAGCAAAAGTAAGGTTAATTCGTGATCACTTCCAAAAATTCGAAATTTTGATGAAAATGGCAATTTTCAGTTCGAAAACTTGAAATGGCCATATCTCCTAAACTAAGCGAGCTAAAGCAAAAGTAAGGTTAATTCGTGATCACATCCAAAAATTCGAAATTTTGATGAAAATGGAAATTTTCAGTTCGAAAACTTGAAATGGCCATATCTCCTAAACTAAGCGAGTTAGAGCAAAAGTAAGGTTAAGTCGTGATCACTTCCAAAAATTCAAAATTTTGATGAAAATGGCAATTTTCAGTTCGAAAACTTGAAATGGCCATATCTCCTAAACTAAGCGAGTTAGAGCAAAAGTAAGGTTAATTCGTGATCACTTCCAAAAATTCGAAATTTTGATGAAAATGGCAATTTTCAGTTCGAAAACTTGAAATGGCCATATCTCCTAAACTAAGCGAGTTAGAGCAAAAGTAAGGTTAATTCGTGATCACTTTAAAAAACTCGAATATTTTGATGAAAATGACAATTTTCAGTTCGAAAACTTGAAATGGCCATATCTCCTAAACTAAGCGAGTTAGAGCAAAAGTAAGGTTAATTCGTGATCACATCCGAAAATTCGAAATTTTGATGAAAATGGCAATTTTCAGTTCGAAAACTTGAAATGGCCATATCTCCTAAACTAAGCGAGTTAGAGCAAAAGTAAGGTTAATTCGTGATCACTTCCAAAAATTCGAAATTTTGATGAAAATGGCAATTTTCAGTTCGAAAACTTGAAATGGCCATATCTCCTAAACTAAGCGAGTTAGAGCAAAAGTAAGGTTAATTCGTGATCACTTCCAAAAAATCGAATATTTTGGTGAAAATGGCAATTTCCATTTCGAAAACTTGAAATTGCCATATCTCCTAAACTAAGCGAGTTAGAGCAAAAGTAAGGTTAATTCGTGATCACTTCCAAAAATTCGAAATTTTGATGAAAATGGCAATTTTCAGTTCGAAAACTTGAAATGGCCATATCTCCTAAACAAAGCGAGTTAGAGCAAAAGTAAGGTTAATTCGTGATCACTTCCAAAAATTCAAAATTTTGATGAAAATGGCAATTTTCAGTTCGAAAACTTGAAATGGCCATATCTCCTAAACTAAGCAAGTTAGAGCAAAAGTAAGGTTAATTCGTGATCACTTCCAAAAATTCGAAATTTCGATGAAAATGGCAATTTTCAGTTCGAAAACTTGAAATGGCCATATCTCCTAAACTAACCGAGTTAGAGGTTAATTCGTGATCACTTCCAAAAATTCGAAATTTTGATGAAAATGGCAATTTTCAGTTCGAAAACTTGAAATGGCCATATCTCCTAAACTAAGCGAGTTAGAGCAAAAGTAAGGTTAATTCGTGATCACTTCCAAAAATTCGAAATTTTGATGAAAATGGCAATTTTCAGTTCGAAAACTTGAAATGGCCATATCTCCTTAACTAAGCGAGTTAGAGCAAAAGAAAGGTTAATTCGTGATCACTTCCAAAAATTCGAAATTTTGATGAAAATGGCAATTTTCAGTTCCAAAACTTGAAATGGCCATATCTCCTAAACTAAGCAAGTTAGAGCAAAAGTAAGGTTAATTCGTGATAACTTCCAAAAATTCGAAATTTTGATGAAAATGGCAATTTTCAGTTCGAAAACTTGAAATGGCCATATCTCCTAAACTAAGCGAGTTAGAGCAAAAGTAAGGTTAATTCGTGATCACTTCCAAAAAATCGAATATTTTGATGAAAATGGCAATTTCCATTTCGAAAACTTGAAATGGCCATATCTCCTAAACTAAGCGAGTTAGAGCAAAAGTAAGGTTAATTCGTGATCACGTCCAAAAATTCGAAATTTTGATGAAAATGGCAATTTTCAGTTCGAAAACTTGAAATGGCCATATCTCCTAAACTAAGCGAGTTAGAGCAAAAGTAAGGTTAATTCGTGATCACTTCCAAAAATTCGAAATTTTGATGAAAATGGCAATTTTCAGTTCGAAAACTTGAAATGGTCATATCTCCTAAACTAAGCGAGTTAGAGCAAAGGTAAGGTTAATTCGTGATCACTTCCAAAAATTCGAAATTTTGATGAAAATGGCAATTTTCAGTTCGAAAACTTGAAATGGCCATATCTCCTAAACTAAGCGAGTTAGAGCAAAAGTAATGTTAATTCGTGATCACTTTAAAAAACTCGAATATTTTGATGAAAATGACAATTTTCAGTTCGAAAACTTGAAATGGCCATATCTCCTAAACTAAGCGAGTTAGAGCAAAAGTAAGGTTAATTCGTGATCACATCCGAAAATTCGAAATTTTGATGAAAATGGCAATTTTCAGTTCGAAAACTTGAAATGGCCATATCTCCTAAACTAAGCGATTTAGAGCAAAAGTAAGGTTAATTCGTGATCACTTCCAAAAAATCGAATATTTTGATGAAAATGGCAATTTCCATTTCGAAAACTTGAAATTTCCATATCTCCTAAACTAAGCAAGTTAGAGCAAAAGTAAGGTTAATTCGTGATCACTTCCAAAAATTCGAAATTTTGATGAAAATGGCAATTTTCAGTTCGAAAACTTGAAATGGCCATATCTCCTAAACTAGGCGAGTTAGAGCAAAAGTAAGGTTAATTCGTGATCACTTCCAAAAATTCGAAATTTTGATGAAAATGGCAATTTTCAGTTCGAAAACTTGAAATGACCATATCTCCTAAATTAAGCGAGTTAGAGCAAAAGTAAGGTTAATTCGTGATCACTTCCCAAAAATCGAATATTTTGATGAAAATGGCAATTTCCTTTTCGAAAACTTGAAATTTCCATATCTCCTAAACTAAGCAAGTTGGAGCAAAAGTAAGGTTAATTCGTGATCACTTCCAAAAATTCGAAATTTTGATGAAAATGGCAATTTTCAGTTCGCAAACTTGAAATGACCATATCTCCTAAACTAGGCGAGTTAGAGCAAAAGTAAGGTTAATTCGTGATCACTTCCAAAAATTCGAAATTTTGATGAAAATGGCAATTTTCAGTTCGAAAACTTGAAATGACCATATCTCCTAAACTAAGCGAGTTAGAGCAAAAGTAAGGTTAATTCGTGATCACTTCCAAAAATTCGAAATTTTGATGAAAATGGCAATTTTCAGTTCGAAAACTTGAAATGGCCATATCTCCTAAACTAAGCGAGTTAGAGCAAAAGTAAGGTTAATTCGTGATCACTTCCAAAAAATCGAATATTTTGATGAAAATGGCAATTTCCATTTCGAAAACTTGAAATGGCCATATCTCCTAAACTAAGCAAGTTAGAGCAAAAGTAAGGTTAATTCGTGATCACTTCCAAAAATTCGAAATTTTGATGAAAATGGCAATTTTCAGTTCGAAAACTTGAAATGGCCATATCTCCTAAACTAAGCGAGTTAGAGCAAAAGTAAGGTTAATTCGTGATCACTTCCAAAAATTCGAAATTTTAATGAAAATGGCAATTTTCAGTTCGAAAACTTGAAATGGCCATATCTCCTAAACTAAGCGAGTTAGAGCAAAAGTAAGGTTAATTCGTGATCACTTCCAAAAATTCGAAATTTTGATGAAAATGGCAATTTTCAGTTCGAAAACTTGAAATGGCCATATCTCCTAAACTAAGCAAGTTAGAGCAAAAGTAAGGTTAATTCGTGATCACTTCCAAAAATTCGAAATTTTGATGAAAATGGCAATTTTCAGTTCGAAAACTTGAAATGGCCATATCTCCTAAACTAAGCGAGTTAGAGCAAAAGTAAGGTTAATTCGTGATCACTTCCAAAAATTCAAAATTTTGATGAAAATGGCAATTTTCAGTTCGAAAACTTGAAATGGCCATATCTCCTAAACTAAGCAAGTTAGAGCAAAAGTAAGGTTAATTCGTGATCACTTCCAAAAATTCGAAATTTCGATGAAAATGGCAATTTTCAGTTCGAAAACTTGAAATGGCCATATCTCCTAAACTAACCGAGTTAGAGGTTAATTCGTGATCACTTCCAAAAATTCGAAATTTTGATGAAAATGGCAATTTTCAGTTCGAAAACTTGAAATGGCCATATCTCCTAAACTAAGCGAGTTAGAGCAAAAGTAAGGTTAATTCGTGATCACTTCCAAAAATTCGAAATTTTGATGAAAATGGCAATTTTCAGTTCGAAAACTTGAAATGGCCATATCTCCTTAACTAAGCGAGTTAGAGCAAAAGAAAGGTTAATTCGTGATCACTTCCAAAAATTCGAAATTTTGATGAAAATGGCAATTTTCAGTTCCAAAACTTGAAATGGCCATATCTCCTAAACTAAGCAAGTTAGAGCAAAAGTAAGGTTAATTCGTGATAACTTCCAAAAATTCGAAATTTTGATGAAAATGGCAATTTTCAGTTCGAAAACTTGAAATGGCCATATCTCCTAAACTAAGCGAGTTAGAGCAAAAGTAAGGTTAATTCGTGATCACTTCCAAAAAATCGAATATTTTGATGAAAATGGCAATTTCCATTTCGAAAACTTGAAATGGCCATATCTCCTAAACTAAGCGAGTTAGAGCAAAAGTAAGGTTAATTCGTGATCACGTCCAAAAATTCGAAATTTTGATGAAAATGGCAATTTTCAGTTCGAAAACTTGAAATGGCCATATCTCCTAAACTAAGCGAGTTAGAGCAAAAGTAAGGTTAATTCGTGATCACTTCCAAAAATTCGAAATTTTGATGAAAATGGCAATTTTCAGTTCGAAAACTTGAAATGGTCATATCTCCTAAACTAAGCGAGTTAGAGCAAAGGTAAGGTTAATTCGTGATCACTTCCAAAAATTCGAAATTTTGATGAAAATGGCAATTTTCAGTTCGAAAACTTGAAATGGCCATATCTCCTAAACTAAGCGAGTTAGAGCAAAAGTAATGTTAATTCGTGATCACTTTAAAAAACTCGAATATTTTGATGAAAATGACAATTTTCAGTTCGAAAACTTGAAATGGCCATATCTCCTAAACTAAGCGAGTTAGAGCAAAAGTAAGGTTAATTCGTGATCACATCCGAAAATTCGAAATTTTGATGAAAATGGCAATTTTCAGTTCGAAAACTTGAAATGGCCATATCTCCTAAACTAAGCGATTTAGAGCAAAAGTAAGGTTAATTCGTGATCACTTCCAAAAAATCGAATATTTTGATGAAAATGGCAATTTCCATTTCGAAAACTTGAAATTTCCATATCTCCTAAACTAAGCAAGTTAGAGCAAAAGTAAGGTTAATTCGTGATCACTTCCAAAAATTCGAAATTTTGATGAAAATGGCAATTTTCAGTTCGAAAACTTGAAATGGCCATATCTCCTAAACTAGGCGAGTTAGAGCAAAAGTAAGGTTAATTCGTGATCACTTCCAAAAATTCGAAATTTTGATGAAAATGGCAATTTTCAGTTCGAAAACTTGAAATGACCATATCTCCTAAATTAAGCGAGTTAGAGCAAAAGTAAGGTTAATTCGTGATCACTTCCCAAAAATCGAATATTTTGATGAAAATGGCAATTTCCTTTTCGAAAACTTGAAATTTCCATATCTCCTAAACTAAGCAAGTTGGAGCAAAAGTAAGGTTAATTCGTGATCACTTCCAAAAATTCGAAATTTTGATGAAAATGGCAATTTTCAGTTCGCAAACTTGAAATGACCATATCTCCTAAACTAGGCGAGTTAGAGCAAAAGTAAGGTTAATTCGTGATCACTTCCAAAAATTCGAAATTTTGATGAAAATGGCAATTTTCAGTTCGAAAACTTGAAATGACCATATCTCCTAAACTAAGCGAGTTAGAGCAAAAGTAAGGTTAATTCGTGATCACTTCCAAAAATTCGAAATTTTGATGAAAATGGCAATTTTCAGTTCGAAAACTTGAAATGGCCATATCTCCTAAACTAAGCGAGTTAGAGCAAAAGTAAGGTTAATTCGTGATCACTTCCAAAAAATCGAATATTTTGATGAAAATGGCAATTTCCATTTCGAAAACTTGAAATGGCCATATCTCCTAAACTAAGCAAGTTAGAGCAAAAGTAAGGTTAATTCGTGATCACTTCCAAAAATTCGAAATTTTGATGAAAATGGCAATTTTCAGTTCGAAAACTTGAAATGGCCATATTATTTTTTTTTTTTTTATTTATATATTTTTTATTTTACTTATTTACACCCGCACTATAACAATACAAAATTCTTATAATTAAAGTATGGGTAATTTCTCCAACAAATATTATATAAAAATTTAAACTGGTTATAAGAATACCTTATTGACTATGTGACAATAACTAAAAGTTGTCTGTCACACCAGTTAACAATTGCGTTTCGTCTGCTAAATATTTTATAGTAAAGAGATAATATGCATTTGCTTAATATTTATAAAATTAATATAATTTCAAAACATTTCATGAATTATACATTTTCTGTAATTTAATGCAGTACGAACATAATTATACAAATTTTCCCAGTTATTATTTCCTTCACCATTTAATAAGCTAATTAGCTCTCCTTCCTCTAATTGACTCTTTCCTAAATATCTAATCCTTAGTTCTCTCATAATTGGGCATTTTGCAATGAAATGTTGTATAGTTTCATTTTGCTCTGTGTTACATAAGGTACATTGCGGACTAACCGCTCGGTTAAAAGAGTTGGCATTTAATGGCAGTATATCGGCTCTGGTCCTCATTAAGATAGAGATTTTATCCAGCTTATAGAAATCTTTCATATAATTTATGCCTACAGTGTAATTTAGAAATCTGTAGTAACGGGTTTCGCTTGTTAGAGCACGATCAATTTTTTCCGAATAACTTTGTGACTTGAGTTCTTGCATCAACGCATGAGTTTTTAAATTCCATTCTTGAGCATTTCTCGTCAAATTATCAGTCGAGATATTTGCCTCGCTCATCCTGCTCATTAACGCCTCTGCCCAAAAAATTCTTCTATTCCATACCTTCAATACTAGTTTATGTGGCAGTCTTTCGTTTCCATATTGATACAACGCCTTAGAAATATAATTCATATGCATTTGTAGCGTGTAGAAGTGATTGTCAACAGTATCGGTCTCCATCGACAGAATATAGTTCGGTATAAAATCAGGGATTTTAAGAGCCCTTTTAAGAAAATACCTTTGAAGCTTGTCCACCTCTTCAAACCAGGAGTAGCCCCATATCTGGGCAGCATACGCCTGAGTGGATCTGCATACACTCTTAAAAATTCTCCACTTTGATAAAAGGTTAACCTGTGGTCTGTTTATCAGTGATTTCCACGTTGAATTAATGCAAGTTTTGGATAACTTATTCCTTTTTTCAACATGTTTTGTAAATGACATCGTCGGTGTTAGTATGACTCCCAAGTAAGAATATTCATTTACAATTTCGATGTCTTGATTGCGGTATGACCATTTATTGTTTGCAGGTAATCGACCTCCGTTTCTAAACACCATTATTTTCGATTTCTCCAGATTTATCAAAAGATTCCATTGTATACAATACTCCTCGAGCTTAAGTATCATATTTTGCAAAACAACTCTCTCTTCCGCTAGTATTACTATATCGTCTGCATATAATAACACTCTAATATTGAGGTCCTCCAACATTAGACCCCCTTCCAGCCAGTCATGGAGATCATTCAAATAAAGAGTGAAAAGTTGAGGTGATAAAAGACATCCTTGCCTCACTCCTGAATACGTAATGAAGTATTCTGATAGATCGTTTCCAGTCCACACAACAGATTTTGTATTCTGGTATAAAATTTGTATCATATTCACCATTTTGGTGGACATTCCTGCAGTATGCAATTTATATATCAAAAGGTTTCTTGATACCCTATCAAAAGCCGCGGAAAAATCAACAAAAAAGGCATACACCTTTTTCTTCTCTGCCAATTTCAGCTGGACTATAGACGACAGATTGAATATATTGTCCACTGTTGAATAGCCTGCTCTGAATCCAGCTTGATACTCGTTCAGTACATTGTTTTTTATAGACCATTTCGAAATTCTTGCATTTAAGACTCCCATCAGTACCTTTGCCATAGTGTTCATAAACGATATTCCCCTGTAGTTGCCTGGTGTCTCAGTATTTCCCTTCTTGTGTATTGGGAATATGACCGTTTCGTTTAGAATATCATCTACTTGCCCAGTGTTAAACACTTTATTATATATTCTTGCCATTTCTTCTAAAAACTCGTTTGATGCATTCTTGTAGAATTCGTACGGCACTCTATCTATACCTGGGGCTTTGTTATATTTCGTGTTTTTTAAGATGCTGCGTATTTCCGCTACATCAATATCTCGGTCCAAATCTTGATCGGTCTGATGAAATATAGCGTACTGAATATCATTTGCAGTAAGTGGTTGGTTTAAAAGAGCGCTAAAATATGTTTTGAAATCGTCTGATGATATGCTTGTACTTATTTTAAAGTTTTGACCTCTTATTTGTCTAGCAATCTTCCACCATTCCTTGGGATCAGATGCTCGGCTTAGTTTTTGTTCCAGATCTTTGATAAATTCAATTTTACTCCGATTGCAGATGTCTTTATATGATTTTACAGCATTCAAATATATTCTCCTATCCTCCAGTGTATCTGTTCTTCTAAAGTTTTTGAGACATTCAAAGGATCTACTTCTTGCCTTCTCACACTCATAATTAAACCACTTGCTTTTGTATTTTAAAATGTACTGTTTTTTTGGAGCTGGGACTGAATTTTTTACTATATTTACAAGATCGGTTAAATTGTTTATACTTCTTCCAGCATCCAACAAACATCTATTCAAATTTCCTTGATATCGGTCTTTTTCGTGGTCCTTCCATTTCAACTTTGGCAAAAGGCTCAATGGTTTTATTGTTTTTTGGTTTTGTTTAACATTCATTTCAATATACAGTGGTAAGTGATCAGACCATATTTTTTCCTCAATGCCGAATTTGTGTATGTTCTTAAGTATATCCAGTGATACCGAAGCAATGTCATTAACAGAAGATCCAATTGTACTGATATAAGTAAAATTTCCATCCTCATCCCCAAGTGTTCTTCCATTCAGTACAATGAGTCCATTATCGTCACAAAATTCTAGAAATCTTTTGCCTTTTGAATTCAAAATTGGATCCTTAGATCTCCTTGTCTCCAAACCCGCCGAAAATTCTGTCGCCAAAGCGTCTTGAAGCTGTTGTTGCTGCATACCAATTCTAGCATTTGTGTCCCCTGCTATAATTATACTTGTCTCTTCGATTCCTAGAAAAGTATCTTTCAATAATCCAAACTCAGTATTCCAGTTCTCTCCTCTAATATATATTGGTATATATGTAAACTTCATGTGCAGTGATTCAATTTTCACTACGATGAAACCATTTTCCGTCATGTATTCATGTTTGACTCCTCTCTTTAATAAATTTTTCTTTATACCACAAAGAATTCCACCACTTGCTCTACCATAATGATTTACCCGTTTTGCTGCCTGCCAGAATAGATCGAAATCATTAAAATATTTTGACCATCTTTCTGTCTGATTTTCCATGATATGTGTTTCAAGTAAAGCAAACATTTCAAAACTCCCAATATATGAGAAAAATTCGGGATATAAACATTTATTATTGAGACCGTTTATATTGTATGAAAGGATTCTGAATATGCCAGATATAAGATCATTTTCCTCTTCTACTACACCCCTCATTAAATTATTAGATTTTACTGTTTTTTCTAGTTTTTTGACTCCCAATTCTTTTTTAATATATTATATTTAATGTTTAAATTAAAATTATCTCCAAATAATTCCTTCATAACAGTGATTGCATCAATAGTACCACATACCAATTTCCGATCTTTGTTCCACTTGAACCATTTACTTCCAACTCTTAGCTTGTCATCTCGAATTTTAATTTGATGTGCCTTGCTAAACTCCATTAACTGTTTTCTTAGCTGCAGCATAATTATTTTGTCTCTTCTTCTTTCTGCGTTCAAATCACGTTCTACATATATATTTGTGCCCCTCAGATTCCTGGTTTTGCTTATAACATCCTCAACATCGTTTTCCGATTCAAATTCCACCAAGACTGCGGTCATTCTCTCCTTTTGGTATAGAGTTTTCACCGATTTAACGGTCTTTTCTACCTGTAACACAGTAGAACATAGTTTTTGGATTTAAATTTTGTTCGCTTGCCCAGCTGCAATTCCTCTAAACACCAAATTTTTGCCTTTAATTTGGGATTCCAAGTCGTTTAATCGCCTTTTCAATAGATTGTTTTCCTCCTTCAAAAGTTCCATCTCATGGACTAACGCTTCGTTTTGCGATTTTAGCTCTTTGACATCTTCTGAGAGTTTCGCAATACTTCCCAATACTTCTTCATTGCACTCCTTTATAATTTCTTTGAGATTTGCAACGCTCAACTCCGATACTGGCCATATCTCCTAAACTAAGCGAGTTAGAGCAAAAGTAAGGTTAATTCGTGATCACTTCCAAAAATTCGAAATTTTGATGAAAATGGCAATTTTCAGTTCGAAAACTTGAAATGGCCATATCTCCTAAACTAAGCGAGTTAGAGCAAAAGTAAGGTTAATTCGTGATCACTTCCAAAAATTCGAAATTTTGATGAAAATGGCAATTTTCAGTTCGAAAACTTGAAATGGCCATATCTCCTAAACTAAGCAAGTTAGAGCAAAAGTAAGGTTAATTCGTGATCACTTCCAAAAATTCGAAATTTTGATGAAAATGGCAATTTTCAGTTCGAAAACTTGAAATGGCCATATCTCCTAAACTAAGCGAGTTAGAGCAAAAGTAAGGTTAATTCGTGATCACTTCCAAAAATTCGAAATTTTGATGAAAATGGCAATTTTCAGTTCGAAAACTTGAAATGGCCATATCTCCTAAACTAAGCGAGTTAGAGCAAAAGTAAGGTTAATTCGTGATCACTTCCAAAAATTCGAAATTTTGATGAAAATGGCAATTTTCAGTTCGAAAACTTGAAATGACCATATCTCCTAAATTAAGCGAGTTAAAGCAAAAGTAAGGTTAATTCGTGATCACTTCCAAAAATTCGAAATTTTGATGAAAATGGCAATTTTCAGTTCGAAAACTTGAAATGGCCATATCTCCTAAACTAAGCGAGCTAAAGCAAAAGTAAGGTTAAGTCGTGATCACTTCAAAAAATCGAAAATTTTGATGAAAATGGCAATTTTCAGTTCGAAAACTTGAAATGGCCATATCTCCTAAACTAAGCGAGTTAGAGCAAAAGTAAGGTTAATTCGTGATCACTTCCAAAAATTAGAAATTTTGATGAAAATGGCAATTTTCAGTTCGAAAACTTGAAATGGTCATATCTCCTAAACTAAGCGAGTTAGAGGTTAATTCGTGATCACTTCCAAAAATTCGAAATTTTGATGAAAATGGCAATTTTCAGTTCGAAAACTTGAAATGGCCATATCTCCTAAACTAAGCGAGTTAGAGCAAAAGTAAGGTTAATTCGTGATCACTTCCAAAAATTAGAAATTTTGATGAAAATGGCAATTTTCAGTTCGAAAACTTGAAATGGCCATATCTCCTAAACTAAGCAAGTTAGAGCAAAAGTAAGGTTAATTCGTGATCACTTCCAAAAATTCGAAATTTTGATGAAAATGGCAATTTTCAGTTCGAAAACTTGAAATGGCCATATCTCCTAAACTAAGCGAGTTAGAGCAAAAGTAAGGTTAATTCGTGATCATTTAGAGCAAAAGTAAGGTTAATTCGTGATCACTTCCAAAAATTCGAAATTTTGATGAAAATGGCAATTTTCAGTTCGAAAACTTGAAATGGCCATATCTCCTAAACTAAGCGAGTTTGAGCAAAAGTAAGGTTAATTCGTGATCATTTAGAGCAAAAGTAAGGTTAATTCGTGATCACTTCCAAAAATTCAAAATTTTGATGAAAATGGCAATTTTCAGTTCGAAAACTTGAAATGGCCATATCTCCTAAACTAAGCGAGTTTGAGCAAAAGTAAGGTTAATTCGTGATCACTTCCAAAAAATCGAATATTTTGATGAAAATGGCAATTTCCATTTCGAAAACTTGAAATGGCCATATCTCCTAAACTAAGCGAGTTAGAGCAAAAGTAGGGTTAATTCGTGATCACTTCCAAAAATTCGAAATTTTGATGAAAATGGCAATTTCCAGTTCGAAAACTTGAAATGGCCATATCTCCTAAACTAAGCGAGTTAGAGCAAAAGTAAGGTTAATTCGTAATCACTTCCAAAAATTCGAAATTTTGATGAAAATGGCAATTTCCAGTTCGAAAACTTGAAATGGCCATATCTCCTAAACTAAGCGAGTTTGAGCAAAAGTAAGGTTAATTCGTGATCACTTCCAAAAAATCGAATATTTTGATGAAAATGGCAATTTCCATTTCGAAAACTTGAAATGGCCATATCTCCTAAACTAAGCGAGTTAGAGCAAAAGTAAGGTTAATTCGTGATCACTTCCAAAAATTCGAAATTTTGATGAAAATGGCAATTTTCAGTTCGAAAACTTGAAATGGCCATATCTCCTAAACTAAGCAAGTTAGAGCAAAAGTAAGGTTAATTCGTGATCACTTCCAAAAATTCGAAATTTTGATGAAAATGGCAATTTTCAGTTCGAAAACTTGAAATGGCCATATCTCCTAAACTAAGCGAGTTTGAGCAAAAGTAAGGTTAATTCGTGATCACTTCCAAAAAATCGAATATTTTGATGAAAATGGCAATTTCCATTTCGAAAACTTGAAATGGCCATATCTCCTAAACTAAGCGAGTTAGAGCAAAAGTAAGGTTAATTCGTGATCACTTCCAAAAATTCGAAATTTTGATGAAAATGGCAATTTCCAGTTCGAAAACTTGAAATGGCCATATCTCCTAAACTAAGCGAGTTAGAGCAAAAGTAAGGTTAATTCGTGATCACTTCCAAAAATTCGAAATTTTGATGAAAATGGCAATTTTCAGTTCGAAAACTTGAAATGGCCATATCTCCTAAACTAAGCAAGTTAGAGCAAAAGTAAGGTTAATTCGTGATCACTTCCAAAAATTCGAAATTTTGATGAAAATGGCAATTTTCAGTTCGAAAACTTGAAATGGCCATATCTCCTAAACTAAGCGAGTTAGAGCAAAAGTAAGGTTAATTCGTGATCACTTCCAAAAATTCGAAATTTTGATGAAAATGGCAATTTTCAGTTCGAAAACTTGAAATGGCCATATCTCCTAAACTAAGCGAGTTAGAGCAAAAGTAAGGTTAATTCGTGATCACTTCCAAAAATCAAATATTTTGATGAAAATGGCAATTTCCATTTCGAAAACTTGAAATGGCCATATCTCCTAAACTAAGCGAGTTAGAGCAAAAGTAAGGTTAATTCGTGATCACTTCCAAAAATTCGAAATTTTGATGAAAATGGCAATTTTCAGTTCGAAAACTTGAAATGGCCATATCTCCTAAACTAAGCGAGTAAGAGCAAAAGTAAGGTTAATTCGTGATCACTTCCAAAAATTCGAAATTTTGATGAAAATGGCAATTTTCAGTTCGAAAACTTGAAATGGCCATATCTCCTAAACTAAGCAAGTTAGAGCAAAAGTAAGGTTAATTCGTGATCACATCCAAAAATTCGAAATTTTGATTAAAATGGCAATTTTCAGTTCGAAAACTTGAAATGGCCATATCTCCTTAACTAAGCGAGTTAGAGCAAAAGTAAGGTTAATTCGTGATCACATCCAAAAATTCGAAATTTTGATGAAAATGGCAATTTTCAGTTCGAAAACCTGAAATGGCCATATCTCCTAAACTAAGCGAGTTAGAGCAAAAGTAAGGTTAATTCGTGATCACTTCCAAAAATTCGAAATTTTGATGAAAATGGCAATTTTCAGTTCGAAAACTTGAAATGGCCATATCTCCTAAACTAAGCGAGTTTGAGCAAAAGTAAGGTTAATTCGTGATCACTTCCAAAAAATCGAATATTTTGATGAAAATGGCAATTTCCATTTCGAAAACTTGAAATGGCCATATCTCCTAAACTAAGCGAGTTAGAGCAAAAGTAAGGTTAATTCGTGATCACTTCCAAAAATTCGAAATTTTGATGAAAATGGCAATTTTCAGTTCGAAAACTTGAAATGGCCATATCTCCTAAACCAAGTGAGTTAGAGCAAAAGTAAGGTTAATTCGTGATCACTTCCAAAAATTCGAAATTTTGATGAAAATGGCAATTTTCAGTTCGAAAACTTGAAATGGCCATATCTCCTAAACTAAGCGAGTTGGAGCAAAAGTAAGGTTAATTCGTGATCACTTTAAGAAACTCGAATATTTTGATGAAAATGACAATTTCCATTTCGAAAACTTGAAATGGCCATATCTCCTAAACTAAGCGAGTTAGAGCAAAAGTAAGGTTAATTCGTGATCACTTCCATAAAATCAAATATTTTGATGAAAATGGCAATTTCCATTTCGAAAACTTGAAATGGCCATATCTCCTAAACTAAGCGAGTTAGAGCAAAAGTAAGGTTAATTCATGATCACTTCCAAAAAATCGAATATTTTGATGAAAATTGCAATTTCCATTTCGAAAACTTGAAATGGCTATATCTCCTAAACTAAGCGAGTTAGAGCAAAAGTAAGGTTAATTCGTGATCACTTCCAAAAATTCGAAATTTTGATGAAAATGGCAATTTTCAGTTCGAAAACTTGAAATGGCCATATCTTCTAAACTAAGCGAGTTAGAGCAAAAGTAAGGTTAATTCCTGATCACTTCCAAAAATTCGAAATTTTGATGAAAATCGCAATTTTCAGTTCGAAAACTTGAAATGGCCATATCTCCTAAACTAAGCGAGTTAGAGCAAAAGTAAGGTTAATTCGTGATCACTTCCAAAAATTCGAAATTTTGATGAAAATGGCAATTTTCAGTTCGAAAACTTGAAATGGCCATATCTCCTAAACTAAGCAAGTTAGAGCAAAAGTAAGGTTAATTCGTGATCACTTCCAAAAATTCGAAATGTTGATGAAAATGGCAATTTTCAGTTCGAAAACTTGAAATGGCCATATCTCCTAAACTAAGCGAGTAAGAGCAAAAGTATCGTTAATTCGTGATCACTTCTAAAAATTCGAAATTTTAATGAAAATGGCAATTTTCAGTTCGAAAACTTGAAATGGCCATATCTCCTAAACTAAGCGAGTTAGAGCAAAAGTAAGGTTAATTCGTGATCACTTCCAAAAATTCGAAATTTTGATGAAAATGGCAATTTTCAGTTCGAAAACTTGAAATGGCCATATCTCCTAAACTAAGCGAGTTAGAGCAAAAGTAAGGTTAATTCGTGATCACTTCCAAAAATTCGATATTTTGATGAAAATGGCAATTTTCAGTTCGAAAACTTGAAATGGCCATATCTCCTAAACTAAGCGAGTTGGAGCAAAAGTAAGGTTAATTCGTGATCACTTTAAAAAACTCGAATATTTTGATGAAAATGACAATTTCCATTTCGAAAACTTGAAATGGCCATATCTCCTAAACTAAGCGAGTTAGAGCAAAAGTAAGGTTAATTCCTGATCACTTCCAAAAATTCGAAATTTTGATGAAAATCGCAATTTTCAGTTCGAAAACTTGAAATGGCCATATCTCCTAAACTAAGCGAGTTAGAGCAAAAGTAAGGTTAATTCGTGATCACTTCCAAAAATTCGAAATTTTGATGAAAATCGCAATTTTCAGTTCGAAAACTTGAAATGGCCATATCTCCTAAACTAAGCGAGTTAGAGCAAAAGTAAGGTTAATTCGTGATCACTTCCAAAAAATCGAATATTTTGATGAAAATGGCAATTTCCATTTCGAAAACTTGAAATGGCCATATCTCCTAAACTAAGCGAGTTAGAGCAAAAGTAAGGTTAATTCGTGATCACTTCCAAAAATTCGAAATTTTGATGAAAATGGCAATTTTCAGTTCGAAAACTTGAAATGGCCATATCTCCTAAACTAAGCGAGTTAGAGCAAAAGTAAGGTTAATTCCTGATCACTTCCAAAAATTCGAAATTTTGATGAAACTGGCAATTTTCAGTTCGAAAACTTGAAATGACCATATCTCCTAAACTAAGCGAGTTAGAGCAAAAGTAAGGTTAATTCGTGATCACTTCCAAAAATTCGAAATTTTGATGAAAATGGCAATTTTCAGTTCGAAAACTTGAAATGGCCATATCTCCTAAACTAAGCAAGTTAGAGCAAAAGTAAGGTTAATTCGTGATCACATCCAAAAATTCGAAATTTTGATGAAAATGGCAATTTTCAGTTCGAAAACTTGAAATGGCCATATCTCCTAAACTAAGCGAGTTAGAGCAAAAGTAAGGTTAATTCGTGATCACTTCCAAAAATCAAATATTTTGATATAAATGGCAATTTCCATTTCGAAAACTTGAAATGGCCGTATCTCCTAAACTAAGCGAGTTAGAGCAAAAGTAAGGTTAATTCGTGATCACTTCCAAAAATTCGAAATTTTGATGAAAATGGCAATTTTCAGTTCGAAAACTTGAAATGGCCATATCTCCTAAACTAAGCGAGTAAGAGCAAAAGTAAGGTTAATTCGTGATCACTTCCAAAAATTCGAAATTTTGATGAAAATGGCAATTTTCAGTTCGAAAACTTGAAATGGCCATATCTCCTAAACTAAGCAAGTTAGAGCAAAAGTAAGGTTAATTCGTGATCACATCCAAAAATTCGAAATTTTGATGAAAATGGCAATTTTCAGTTCGAAAACTTGAAATGGCCATATCTCCTAAACTAAGCGAGTTAGAGCAAAAGTAAGGTTAATTCGTGATCACATCCAAAAATTCGAAATTTTGATGAAAATGGCAATTTTCAGTTCGAAAACCTGAAATGGCCATATCTCCTAAACTAAGCGAGTTAGAGCAAAAGTAAGGTTAATTCGTGATCACTTCCAAAAATTCGAAATTTTGATGAAAATGGCAATTTTCAGTTCGAAAACTTGAAATGGCCATATCTCCTAAACTAAGCGAGTTAAAGCAAAAGTAAGGTTAATTCCTGATCACTTTCAAAAATTCGAAATTTTGATGAAAATGGCAATTTTCAGTTCGAAAACTTGAAATGGCCATATCTCCTAAACTAAGCGAGTTAGAGCAAAAGTAAGGTTAATTCGTGATCACTTCCAAAAATTCGAAATTTTGATGAAAATGGAAATTTTCAGTTCGAAAACTTGAAATGGCCATATCTCCTAAACTAAGCAAGTTAGAGCAAAAGTAAGGTTAATTCGTGATCACTTCCAAAAATTCGAAATTTGGATGAAAATGGTAATTTTCAGTTCGAAAACTTGAAATGGCCATATCTCCTAAACTAAGCGAGTTAGAGCAAAATAAGGTTAATTCGTGATCACATCCAAAAATTCGAAATTTTGATGAAAATGGCAATTTTCAGTTCGAAAACTTGAAATGGCCATATCTCCTAAACTAAGCGAGTTAGAGCAAAAGTAAGGTTAATTCGTGATCACTTCCAAAAATTCGAAATTTTGATGAAAATGGCAACTTTCAGTTCGAAAACTTGAAATGGCCATATCTCCTAAACTAAGCGAGTTTGAGCAAAAGTAAGGTTAATTCGTGATCACTTCCAAAAAATCGAATATTTTGATGAAAATGGCAATTTCCATTTCGAAAACTTGAAATGGCCATATCTCCTAAACTAAGCGAGTTAGAGCAAAAGTAAGGTTAATTCGTGATCACTTCCAAAAATTCGAAATTTTGATGAAAATGGCAATTTTCAGTTCGAAAACTTGAAATGGCCATATCTCCTAAACTAAGCGAGTTAGAGCAAAAGTAAGGTTAATTCGTGATCACTTTCAAAAATTCGAAATTTTGATGAAAATGGCAATTTTCAGTTCGAAAACTTGAAATGGCCATATCTCCTAAACTAAGCAAGTCAGAGCAAAAGTAAGGTTAATTCGTGATCACTTCCAAAAATTCGAAATTTTGATGAAAATGGCAATTTTTAGTTCGAAAACTTGAAATGGCCATATCTCCTAAACTAAGCGAGTTAGAGCAAAAGTAAGGTTAATTCGTGATCACTTCCAAAAATTCGAAATTTTGATGAAAATTGCAATTTTCAGTTCGAAAACTTGAAATGGCCATATCTCCTAAACTAAGCGAGTTAGAGCAAAAGTAAGGTTAATTCATGATCACTTCCAAAAAATCGAATATTTTGATGAAAATTGCAATTTCCATTTCGAAAACTTGAAATGGCCATATCTCCTAAACTAAGCGAGTTAGAGCAAAAGTAAGGTTAATTCGTGATCACTTCCAAAAATTCGAAATTTTGATGAAAATGGCAATTTTCAGTTCGAAAACTTGAAATGGCCATATCTCCTAAACTAAGCGAGTTAGAGCAAAAGTAAGGTTAATTCCTGATCACTTTCAAAAATTCGAAATTTTGATGAAAATGGCAATTTTCAGTTCGAAAACTTGAAATGGCCATATCTCCTAAACTAAGCGAGTTAGAGCAAAAGTAAGGTTAATTCGTGATCACTTCCAACAATTCGAAATTTTGATGAAAATGGCAATTTTCAGTTCGAAAACTTGAAATGGCCATATCTCCTAAACTAAGCGAGTTGGAGCAAAAGTAAGGTTAATTCGTGATCACTTTAAAAAACTCGAATATTTTGATGAAAATGACAATTTCCATTTCGAAAACTTGAAATGGCCATATTTCCTAAACTAAGCGAGTTAGAGCAAAAGTAAGGTTAATTCCTGATCACTTCCAAAAATTCGAAATTTTGATGAAAATCGCAATTTTCAGTTCGAAAACTTGAAATGGCCATATCTCCTAAACTAAGCGAGTTAGAGCAAAAGTAAGGTTAATTCGTGATCACTTCCAAAAATTCGAAATTTTGATGAAAATGGCAATTTTCAGTTCGAAAACTTGAAATGGCCATATCTCCTAAACTAAGCAAGTTAGAGCAAAAGTAAGGTTAATTCGTGATCATTTCCAAAAATTCGAAATTTTGACGAAAATGGCAATTTTCAGTTCGTAAACTTGAAATGGCCATATCTCCTAAACTAAGCGAGTTAGAGCAAAAGTAAGGTTAATTCGTGATCACTTCCGAAAATTCGAAATTTTGATGAAAATGGCAATTTTCAGTTCGTAAACTTGAAATGGTCATATCTCCTAAACTAAGCGAGTTAGAGCAAAAGTAAGGTTAATTCGCGATCACTTCCAAAAACTCGAAATTTTGATGAAAATGGCAATTTTCAGTGGCCATATCCCCTAAACTAAGCGAGTTAGGGCAAAAGTAAGGTTAATTCGTGATCACTTCCAAAAATTCGAAATTTTGATGAAAATGGCAATTTTCAGTTCAAAAACTTGAAATGACCATATCTCCTAAACTAAGCGAGTTAGAGCAAAAGTAAGGTTAATTCGTGATCACTTCCAAACAGTCGAAATTTTGGTGAAAATGGCAATTTTCAGTTCGAAAATTTGAAATGACCATATCTCCTAATCTAAGCGAATTAGGGCAAAAGTAAGGTTAATTCGTGATCACTTTTAAAAATTGGAAATTTTGATGAAAATGGCAATTTTCAGTTCAAAAACTTGAAATGGCCATATCTCCTAAACTAAGCGAGTTGGAGCAAAAGTAAAGTATATTTTAGCAGAATCCATGGTGGTGGGTTCCCAAAATGTGGCCAACCGAACTTAGCACGCTTTTACAGCCCCATTGACCATTTTTTTTTATTTTTTAACTTAAAAAGAAAGCAAAATCATATTTTTCTCTAAATGGAAAATTATAAGCACGTGCAATCAAATTTTTTCATGTTTTTTTTTGTGTATTTAATGGAAAATAACGAGTTTCGAATTTATTTATTAATTTTTTTTTTCTTTTTTTCATTTTGACATTTTCCATTGCATTTTGATTTGTGCATAATCATTATTTCGTGTTATATATCAAAGAAAAGCATTTTGTAATGAGTATTGTGTCATTGCAATGACTAGCGTTAATTAGTTACACATGTAATTAGACATCTTAAGCCTTTCATTAATCTAGGTATAAATTAATAAGTAATTAATAACCCTTGGTGTGGTTTCAGTGCAGCTTGGTCGAATTTCATGTTCTTTACGCCAAGATGATCTGATGATATTCGAATTTCCTATTAATTTCATACCAAAAGGTTGTTGTACCTTCTCAGTCATGTTACAAAACTTTGTCCTAAATCTAAATGTTGCAATTTTCCTTGTGTAGGGGGTCGTTGACACGCATCACAAAACAGCAAAACAGAAACAAATAAAGCAATCAAACGTTTAAATAAAGCCCATACAAATTGTAAAACATTTTGCAAATTGTCAACACAGACAACTCAGCTGTGAATGTCGTACATACCAGTAAGTGACAGCGAATTTGTAATCAATTGTTTTTACCAACGAATCTGTGAATTAAAATAATTACAAAAAACCCTCTGAAGACTGGATAATATCATCCATTTGAAATAAGTTCGAAAAACAAAGCAACAAAATTAAATTTGTGTTAACTGTCAGAAATGTTAAATTAATTTCTTCTTCAAAAGAGGAGTCAGTGAAACGTTGAAGTGAACATTTTTGTTGTTTTAAATTAATTGATGCGGATTGTTTGAAAATCCGCTTGTGTGAGCACATTACTTAAAATCGAATTGCATTAGATTAAGTGTTTTTGCGGACACCGTTGAATGGTTCAAATGTTATGCAATAAATAAAATATATGTACATACATACTGGGAAGTTAACGAAAACAAGTAAAGGCCTAATTATGCTCTCGTAAATGTATCGTAAATGTAAAGAGGGAATAAAGGCCTGGTTATGCCTGGTTATTATAAAAAGTATTATTTGACATTTTAAACAAAATAATTTTATTAACAAAAAGATATTTGAAGGTAAGGGAGGGATAACTTGAAGATACCTCAAGCGCATGTCGAAGGAGATGGCCATCCACAAAATGGTGCTAGGTCGAGACGTCCCTGCAACTGAAGTAGTACGCAATAGCTTCCTTCCTGGATATTGAGAGGGCATTTAACAATGAGATGATGGGTCGACAGTCACCGCCCTGAACCGCACGGGCGTGCAACTGAGTTTCTCCCTGTAGACGAACTGTATGCTATGTGACAGGGCTATTAACGCGGACATCAGAGATAGTGTGGTCAGAAGGTAGATGATAAGGGAAACGCCGCAATGAGGGGTGTTCTCGGGATTCGCTTTCCCAGGAGGGAAGAATAGGAAGTGAATCCTGCGTTTGAAGATAAAGTATGTAATTTGTATATATAAACCACCTTCCATCATAATCCAGTGAAAAATGCATTATTTATGCCCCCATAGCAGCTATATCGAAATATCATCCGATTTGGACCATATTCGACGCAGACATTAAGTGGTCTAATAAGTACAAGTCATTGTTCAATTTTGTAGAAAAAAAGATTGGTCTTTTTTGGTAGCCATATCTAAGTATAGACCGATCAGAACCATATGCGACACGAATGTCGAAAAGCCTAACATAAGTCACCGTGTCAAATTTCACCGAAATCGGATTATAAATGTGTCTTTTATGGGGCCAAGACTTAAAATCGAGATATCGGTCTATATGGTAGCTATATCCAAATCTGAACCTATCTAGGCCAAATTCAAGAAGGATGTCGAAGGGCCTACCATAACTCACCGTGCGAAGTTTCGGCGAAATCGGACAGTAAATGGGCCTTTTATGGGCCCAAAACCTTAAATCGGGATATCGGTCTATATGGCAGCTATATCCAAATCTAGACCTATCTGACCCAAATTGCAGTCAGATGTCAAAGGGCCTAAGGCATTTTATTGTCCTAAATTTTGGCGAAATTTGACAACAAATGGGCCTTTTATGGGCCCAAGAACTTACATCGGGAGATCGGTCTATATGACTGCTATATCCAAATCTATACCGATCTGGACCAAATCAAGGAAGGATGTCGATGTAACACAACTCACTGTTGCAAATTTCAGCGAAATCGGACAATAAATGCACCTTTTATGGTCTAAAATCGCGAGATTGATCTATATGACAGCTATATCCAAATCTGGACCGATCCGGGCCATATTGCAGAAAGATGTCGAGGGGTCTAACTTAACTCACTGTCTCAAATTTCAGCGACATCCGACAATAATTGCGGCTTTTTTTGGTCCAAAACCTTGAATCAAGAGATCGGTCTATAAGGCAGCTATATCTAAATATGGACAGATCTGGGCCAAATTGAGAAATGATATCGAAAGGCCTAACACAACTCAATCTCCCAAATTTCAGCAAAATCGGATAATAAATTTGGCTTTTATGGGCCTTAGACTCTAAATCGGCGGATCGGTCTATATGGCAGCTATATCCAAACCTGGACCAATCTGGGCCAAATCAAAAAGGGATGTCGAGTGATCTAATACAACTCACTGTTGCAAATTTCAGCGAAATCGGATAATAAATTCACCTTTTATGGCCCCAAGACCTAAAATCGAGAAATCGGTGTATATGAGGGTTATATCCAAATCTGGACCGATCCGGGCCATAGTGCAGAAAGATTTCGAGGAGTGTAACTTAACTCACTGTCCAAAATTTTAGCGACATCGGATAATAATTGCGCCTTTTTTGGGTCCAAACCTTGAATCAAGAGATCGGTCTATAAGGCAGCTATATCCAAATCTGGACCAATCTGAGCCAAATTGATGAAGGATGTCGTAGGGCTTAACACAACTTACTGTCCCGATTTTCAGCAAAATAGGATAATAAATATGGCTTTTATGGGCCTAAGACCTAAAATCGAGAAATCGGTGTATATGAGAGTTATATCCAAATCTGGACCGATCCGGGCCATATTGCAGAAAGATGTCGAGGGGTCTAACTTAACTCACTGTCCCAAATTTCAGCGACATCGGACAATAATTGCGGCTTTTTTGGGTCCAGAACGTTGAATCAAGAGATCGGTCTGTATGGCAGCTATATCCAAACTTGGACCAATCTGGGTCAAATCAAAGAAGGATGTCGAGTGATCTAACACAGCTCACTGTCGCAAATTTCAGCAAAATCGGATAATAAATACGGCTTTTATGAGCCTAAGACCTAAAATTGAGAAATCGGTGTATATGAGAGTTGTATCCAAATCTGGACCGATCCGGGCCATAGTGCAGAAAGATGTCGAGGGGTCTAACTTAACTCACTGTCCCAAATTTCAGCAACATCTGACAATAATTGCGCCTTTTGTGGGTCCAATGCCTTGAATTGAGAGATCGGTCTATAAGGCAGCTATATCCAAATATGGACAGATCAGGGCCAAATTGATGAAGGATGTCGAAGGGCTTAACACAACTCACTGTCCCGAATTTTAGCAAAATCGGAAAATAAATGTGGCTTTTATGGGTCTAAGACCCTAAATCGGCGGATCGGTCTATATGGCAGCTATATCCAAATCTGGACCGATCTGAGCCAAATTGACGAAGGATATCGAAGGGCCTAACACAACTCACTGTCGCAAATTTCAGCGAAATCGGATAATAAATTCACCTTTTATGGCCCCAAGATCTAAAATCGCGAGATCGATCTATATGACAGCTATATCCAAATTTGGACCGATCCGGGCCATATTGCAGAAAGATGTCGAGGGGTCTAACTTAACTCACTGTCCCAAATTTCAGCAACATAGGACAATAATTGCGCCTTTTGTGGGTCCAAGGCCTTGAATCGAGAGATCGGTCTATAAGGCAGCTATATCCAAATCTGGACCAATCTGAGCCAAATTGATGAAGGATGTCGAAGGGCTTAACACAACTCACTGTCCCGAATTTCAGCAAAATCGGATAATAAATGTGGCTTTTATGGGTCTAAGACCCTAAATCGGCGGATCGGTCTATATGGGGGCTATATCAAGATGAAGTCCAATTTAGCCCATCTTCGAACTTAACCTGTTAAGGACAAAAAAAGAATCTGTGCAAAGTTTGAACTCAATATCTCTATTTGTAAAGACTGTAGCGTGATTTCAACAGACAGACGGACGGACATGCCTAGATCGTCTTAGATTTTTACACAGATCAAGAATATATATACTTTATAGGGTCGGAAATGGATATTTCGATGTGTTGCAAACGGAAGGACACAATTAATATACCCCGATCCTTCGGTGGTGGGTATAAAAAGTCATAACTTGGTGCGGCTTATGGGCTGGTGGCGTCATTGGACCGTACTACTTCTAAGATAAAGGGAATCGTTACGTAATTGCGAATGGTGAACGCTTCCGTGAATTAATATTCAACTTTTTTTCCCCAAAATGCAAGAGCTTCACTTGCATGACATGTGGTTTCAACAAGACGGTGCCACATTCCACACTGCACGCGAAACAATGGATTTATAGAGAGGCGAGTTCGGTGAACTTTTTATTCCAAGTTTGAGACTGGTCAATTGGCCACCTAGATCGCGCGATTTAACTTCTTTAGGCTCTTCGTTGTGGGGCTACGTTAAAGCTCATGGCTATAAAGACAAACCCGTTTCAATTGAAGTATTGAAAGACAACATTGAAGCATTTATTCATGAGACACCGGCAGAAATTTGAGGCGCAGCTTTTTGGGGTTCTGGTCTGGGGGCCCCATACCCCACCCTGATATGTTGATATGAATACTGTCTCCACACTGTCGAAATAAAGACCTAACAACTTTAGCTCCTCACTTTCACTTTTAGTTGCGGAGCGTATTTGAAATATAAATGCAAAACATTTGAAAACGATAGTGATCACAATTTATTGCATATTAAACGAAACTCATTTTCACAGCATTTTAAATTCAACCACAAACGTGCATGCACACACATACACCCCCTACAATCATGGTCTTATCACAACAACGTTCTCTTTGGTTTAATTTCATAGGAATTACAACGGCGTAACATTAACATCATCACTCCATCACTTGCGCGAGAGAGGGGAAGGAAGCGAAATTAAAAAAGAGCCAGGAAGGAGGACAACGAGTGCGACGACTAAAAACTCCACAATTCACCAACGGGCGTCCGTGTCGTGTTTGGAAATCGAAATGTCTTTCAATGGCATGTGCCGTGGCCGTACACAATTGTTGTACACCATTTTAATTGTCCTATCGCTGATGTCCTGTCGCTGCCGTGCTCAACAGCCGAGGCGTGATGCAGAGGTATTGCAAATCAATTGTTACATCTTTTATAATGCTCAATCTTTCTCTCTCTCTCTTTCTCTCTATGTTTTTCTCCCACTCTATTTTTCTCTGTTGCTGCGTTTTTTTTTTTTTTTGGTGAATGTGATGACGACGATAACAACCGAATAAAAAATTGAATGTTCTTTCTATACTGTTCTTTGTTTAGTATCCCCCACCGGCAATTTTGAAAATGGCAAAACCATTTCATGACATATGTGTAGGAAAAACTGGCGTAACTGAAGGTATGTATGTATATATGAATGTATTCTATATTGCATTAACAATGTATCTGTGAGCGGCCTATCTGAAAAAGTGTTGCCATTGTTTTGAAGTTTCCAACTAATTTTTAAGTTTTCTTTGAAATGTGAAAGGTAAAAACAAATATTCCAAAATTTTCATTTTTTTACATTGCAACATTTTTAAAAATCAAAAATCACCACATATATGCAGCTGGGGAAAACTTCTCACATGTCAGTCAGATCTGTCCAATTCAAGTTTAAGGTTAAGGATAAGGGATCTCCTTCTTTTTCATGCCTAGTCCGAACAGCGCACAGTGGGAGAAAATAAAAAAAAAAATAAAAAAAATTGTAAGAAGTATGCCGTAGTGAAGACATCGATTTGAAAATTGAAATGATTAGAGCTGAGAGATCGTGTGAAAATTTTCAGGGTCTTAGTTTGTTCGGCTGCCTTTTGGCAGCCCCCTAAAGTTGGTCACCTCGAGGTATTGATTATTGTTTGAGGTATACAATATATTCACTGGTTTCGAGGATATACAAGTTTTAATTTTTATTTGTTGAAATTTTGGCCGAGATTGCCCTATATTTTGCAATTTGCCAAGGCATTTGTGAATCGATTTTCATATTTATGCGTGACTTGAATTTGGACAAAATTTGCAACGACCTTGCTGCAACAACTGTCAACATCTGATTATTCAATTAAAAGCTATACAGTTTGGAAATCAAAAAAATTGAAAAAAGTTTTTTTTTCGAATTTATTGGTCAAAAAATGTATCTTCATTGATTAGTCTTTATTGAAAAACTTGCTCAAATGCCTTTTTTTTTTTTTTTGTTTATTAAGATTGTTTTTAATTTAAATTTTAATAAGATGTATCAAATTAAACGGGTGGTATATGTACTTCAAAATAGTTAATTTTTTATTAAAAAGTTAGAAAAACCCTGGAGTCAAAAAAATTCAAATCCCACAACCACCAATGCGACACATGTTTTTTTTTTTCTCCGACATTCCCTCAACAAATATGCCGCTCTCACAAGGCATATTTTTTACAAGTTCTTTCGGTTCTACCCCACTGTGCAATCTCTTACTTTTCGCTGTTGTTATTACTTCCCTTCCAATCCATCAAAATTTCTATAAGGCGGAATGTCGCATGTACTTATCTACGATAGTACATCCCTTAATCCTCTTCTCTGACAGACATCTAGGTACAGAATCATGGTGCTTAAATCATTTGCGCTGGCCGTCGTCATTCTTCTTTTTGAGCCCCTATAAGCGCCAACTTTCATCTGATTTAGCTTAAATTTGGGGGAGGGGTCCCTCTCCCATACCCCCATTTTCAAAAACGCCAGATCTCGGACACGGGTGCACTGATTTAAGCAAAATTTTGCATGCTTCCTAGTGATACCTTCAAAAAAAAACACGAAACTGGTACAAAATGTTGGGGTCATATAACATGGGGGGACGCCCCATCCCAAAACCCACCCGAACGGACATATTTACCGATTGGGACAATATGGATATCAAATGAAAGGTATTGAAGAGTAGAGTGCGAACTTTAAATTAAAATGTCACCATAGGGGGGTGTCCCCCATTCCCATAACCACCACCCAACAGGACACTTTTACCGCTTTGGACAAAATGGGTATCAAATGAAAGGTATTTAACAGTAGAGTCCAAATCTGACATAAAAATTTACTCCTTGGTGGTGTCAAAATCCCCCAGCAGGAAATATTTACCAATTGGAACAATATGGATATCAAATGATAGGTATTTAAAATTAGAGTAAAAAGCTGATATAAAAATGTATTCCTTGGTGTCTGAGGTGACACCCCCACCTCTTAAACCCCTCAACAGGACATATTTACCGACTGGGACAATATGGGTATCAAATGATAGGTGTTTAGAAGTTGAGTACACGTCTGTAATAAGAATTTGGTCCAGGGCGTTTGAGGGAACTCCCCAAAACCCCAAAAACGGACATGAATGTCTAACCTTACAAAATGGGTACAAAATAAAAGGTCTTTGGGAGTTAACTACGAATCTGGTAAACACATTTGGGATAAAGTCTGGGACCGGCCCACCTACTAAATACCCTTCAATAGGACGTGTAGTTCGAGCGGAATAGTATGTGAATTAAAAGAAAGGTCTATGTCAGTAGAACTCGAATCGAATGTTGATATAAGGATTCAAGAATCTACGTCACGTCCAGCAGGACATGTATATTGCGACAATAAAGGACTCAAATGAATTGTATTTTGGGTCTTAGCATCGGCGGAACCGACCTTCCCAATAAAAACAACATCAAACTGTCATGTAGGACGACCGAGAATATATTATACTCAAATGAAAGAATGTGTAAGAGGGCGATGCCCCTCCCCCTATCATACTCAAATAAAAGGAATTAAAATAATATATGAAGGCCGACCAGCAATAAAAGATCTTTGGTATCAGAATACACTTCTTACCCTCAAATTGGGATAGACACAGGACTAAACAAGTAAGAGCGTGCTAAGTTCGGCCGGGCCGAATCTTATATACCCTCCACCATGGATCGCCTTAACGAGTTCTTTGCGCGGTATCTCTTTTAAGGCAAACAAAGAATAATGAATAAGAACCGTTATGCTATTGGAGCTATGTCAAGCTGTTGTCCGATTCGAACCATAAATGAATTGAATGCTGAAGATTGTAGAAGTCATTGTGCAATATTTCAGTCCATTCGGATAAGAATTGCACCTTGTAGAGGCTCAAGAAGCAAAATCGGGAGATCGGTTTATATGGGACCGTATCAAAGTATAGGTCGATTCAAACCACATTGGACACATATATTGAAGGCCATGGGAAAAGCAGTGGTACAAAAAGTCTGCCGAGCCGGATGAGAATTGCGCCTTAACGAGGCTTAAGCTGTCAAGATCCCAGATCGGTTTATATGGCAGCTATATCAGATTATGAACCGATTTAAACCACACTTAGCACAGTAGATGGAAGTGATACCAAAACACCACGGCAAAATTTCTGTCAAATCGGATTAGAATTGCTCCCTCTAATAGCTCAAGAAGTCAAGACCCAAAATCGGTTTATACGGCAGCTACACCATATTGTAGACTGATTTCGACCATACTTCGCACAGTTATCGGAAGTGATACCAAAATACCTCGCGCAAAATTTCAATCAAATTGGACGATAATTGCGCCCTCTAGAGGCTTAAGAAGTCAAGACCCAAGATCAGATTATATGGCAGCTATATCACATTGAAGACCGATTTCGACCATCCTTCGCACAGTTGTTGGAAAAGATACCAAAATACCTCACGCAAAATTCGGACGATAATTGCGCCCTCTAGAGGCTCAAGAAATCAAGACCCAAGATCAGATTATATGGCAGCTATATCACATTGAAGAACGATTTCGACCATACTTCGCACAGTTGTTGGAAGTGATGCCGAAATACCTCGCGCAAAATTTCAGTCAAATCGGACGATAATTGCGCCCCCTAGAGGCTTAAGAAGTCAAGACCCAAGATCGGTTTATATGGCAGCTATATCAGGTTATGAACCGATTTAAACAACACTTAGCACAGTAGTTGGAAGTGATACCAAAACACCACGGCAAAATTTCAGTCAAATCGGATATGAATTGCTCCCTCTAAAAGCTCAAGAAGTCAAGATTCAAGCTAAATCAGGTTACGAACCGATTTGAACCATACTTAACACAGTTGTTGGAAGTGATACCGAAACACCAAAGGCTTAAGAAGTCAAGACCCAAGATTTACAATCCCAACCGACCTGCACTAATAAAAAGTATTTGTGTAAAATTTCAAGCGCCTAGCTTTACTCCTTCGTGAGTTAGCGTGCCTTCGACAGACAGACAGACGGACGGACGGACACGGCTAGTTTGACTTAAAATGTCATGACGATCAAGAATATATGTTCTTTAAGGGGTCTTAGACACATATTTCGAAGTGTTACAAACAAAATGACGAAATTAGTATACCCCCATCCTATGGTGGAGGGTATAAGAATTACTTAGTATGGATTTGAACTAGACCCTTTGCCCTGAATATCTTGATAGCCACCTTCAAAATGTTTGACATTATATTGCTCAAACAGAACCGTGCTCTAGCACGATGCTGTTATTATTTCAGGGTCCGTCCCCTAAACTCCCTTCAAACCGGACATCTTCGCCTACTATGGCAATAAATTATGGGCATTTGATAGTAGAAAACGAATTTGATATCGAATTTTAAGGCCAAGTGCTTGGGGGCGGTCACACTCCATAAACTCACCCTTAACCAATGGCAATTGGGGCTCAAATAAAAGAAATTTGAGAGTAGAGCACGATGCTGATATTTTTACAGGGCTAAGTGCGTAAGGGCATGGCCGCTCCACCCTACCTACCCATCAAACTGGACACATTTGTGGACTATGACAAAAAGGGACTCGAATCTGGAATTATTTTATGGCGAAGGGACGCCTCACCACATTAATTCCCTTAAACCAAACATATACCTACAATAGCAATATGTAGCTCAAATGTCGTTTTTGGGAGTAGAGTATAATTCGTATATCCACTTTCGGGACAAAGAGTTTGGCTCCTCCAATCCATCACCAAAACGAAGAGAATGAAGTAGATTTAATATCAAAATTTTAATGGGCGGACCCTCCCCTTACCCTATTTTTAGAACCCCCAAATCTCGGAGTTGGGTGGGGCGATTTAAGCGAAATGTAGTTTGTTTATAATAACTCAAAAACAGAAATTTGATATCCTTATTTAGGGTGGGATATCTAGGGGGCCGCGCCACCTCCAAAGCTCACCCAATGGAAATATAAATATAATTAATCACAATATGGTGCTCAAATGAAAGGTATTTGAGACTAGAGCACGATTCTGATATATGGGGGACAACCTCACCCGCAAAAGTATCCCCATACCGGATATATTTACCGACCTTAGCAATATAAAGCTGAAATGCAATGCATTTGGGAGTAGAGCACCAATATAATACCCACATAGGAAGAAAAATCTGAAAGGCCGTACCAGCACCCCCAAACAGGAGTTATTTTCTGATTGTGCCAGTATAGGGCTCAAATAAAATAAGCGATGAAAGAAGGAGCAGCGGGTGCGGGCCCTGTCCAGCAAGTAGAATTTATAAAACTGTAGATTCCCAAACAAAAATGTTATATTTTTGATAGTTTTTGTCAAGGCATTTTGTAATTGGCAACACTGACCCTGAGGCAGCAGGAAACTTGTTTTCGTTTTTTTTTTTTTGTTTTGTTCCTGAAACTTTTGATGTGAAGCCATCTAAATCGTTCATGTTTCATGTCCCGGTTTTTATTATTCATACACACATACATTGTATATGTGTGTATGTGTGTGTCTGCATGTACTTTCGCTTTGTTTGATTGTCGTTTAATTTTTAGCGGCCATCAAGGAATTCAGCGATGGCGAAGTCCATGAAGATGAAGCTCTCAAGTGCTACATGAATTGCTTGTTCCATGAATTCGAAGTGGTCGATGACAATGGCGATGTTCATATGGAGAAATTGTTGGCGGCCATACCGGACTCACTGCGTGACTTACTTGTGAATGCATCCAAGAACTGTATACATCCGGAGGGTGATACCCTATGTCATAAGGCATGGTGGTTCCATCAGTGCTGGAAGAAAGCAGATCCGGTGGTAATTACCTTAAAATACCAACCAAAGGTTTCTTCAATGCATTATCGTTTGTTTTCTCTCTTTTGTTTTGTTGTTTCTTTGTTGTGTTTTTGAAGCATTACTTTTTAGTATGATTGGCCATTGGCGAACGAAGGAACGGCAGCTGTTAACGGAAACACTCTTTCAGTATTAGCGAAGCGTTAAATTTTAACTTTTTTAATTTCTTTTTATTTTATTACAGCATGACAAAAAATCAAAAAAAAAAAAAACAAAGAAATTTATGTACAAATAAAAAACAATTAACAAAAAAAAATGTTCCTGTCTTCTTCAAGCACTAAAACTGCGAAATCTTATATATAAAAATCAATTTGTGTTTGTTTGTAGGTTTGTTTGTTTGATTGTTTGTTTGTATGTTTGTGTGTTCCTTATAGACTCAGAAACGACTGAACCGATTTTTTTGAAATTTTCACATAATGACCCCGTGGTGAAAATAGGGTACTAAATTTTTTGATATTTGAAGGGGCGGCGGACCCTCCCCCTTACTCTTATTTTCAGAAACGCCAGATCTCGGAGATGGGTGGTGCGATTTAAGCGAAATTTTGTGTGCTTTCATAATAGTACGCTAAAAAAAAAATTTGGTATCCAAATTTAGGATGGGGTACCTAGGGGGGCCGTCCCGCCCTAAAACCTACCAAACACATATTTAGACCAATCACGACAATATGGGACTCAAATGAAAGTATATAGGATAAGAAAACGTATCTGATATCCAATTGTCGGACCAAGTGCTAGGGGGACCACTCCAAGCCCCAAAACACCCCTAAATCGGACATATTTACCGACTATGGCAATATGGGACTCAAATCAAAGGTATTTGCGAGTAGAATATGAATCTAATATCCAAATGTCGGACCACGTTTCTGGGGGTCCACCCCTTTCCCAAAACACCCCCCAAACAGGACTTATTTACGTTAACCGTGGGAATATGGGGCTTAAATAAAAGGTATTTAAATGTAGAATACGAATCTGATATCCAAATATGGGATCAAGTGTTTGGGGGGCCGCCTCTCACCAAAACCATCCCCCAAAGGGGACAAATTTACGGCCAAAGCAATATGGGGTTCAAATGAAAGGTCTTTGGGAGTAAAGCACGAATTTGATATCAATATTCGGGAAAAGTGTCGACCCCACCCCCACAACACCACCCAAATAGGAAGTATTTTCTAACTTTTGCAATATAAGGCTCAAATAAGAGGGTTTTTAAAGTGGAACACGAATCCGATATATATTTTCAAGGCCAAATCACTGAGTGGCCGCCCATCCCCCGAAACACGCCCACGCCGGTCATGTTTGCCGGCTATAGAAATATGGGGCTCAAATTAAAGGTATTTGGGAGTAGACCACGTATCTGATATCAACATTAGGAGCGGACGTCTAGCGGACGTCCCACCACCATAACAACCCCCAAATAGGACGTATTTGCTCACCAAGACAATTTGGGTCTTAAAGAGAGTGGAACAAAATATTCATAGTTTTTAGGGCCAATACCGCAAACCGGACATATTTGTTGACTTTTGCAATAAGGAGTTTAAATGAGATTAGAAAACGAATTTGATATCCAATTTTGAGGGCAATGGGAATATAGAGTTGAAATAAATGATATATAGATATATGAGAATAGAGCACGTTGCTGATATATTTTCAGGGCTTAGAATTTTGGGGGAACACCCCAATCCCCAAAACACCCCTAAATCGGGCATATTTACCGACCATGACAATGTGGGGGTCTACCCCTTTCCCAAAATACCCCATAAACAGCAACTTTTTAGGGACCATCACAATATGGGGCTCAAATAAAGGTATTTGGGAGTAGAATACGAATTTGATATCCAAATTTAGGACCATGTATTTAGGGCATCATCCCTTCCCCAAAACTCCTTGAAAGGGAAAAAATTTTTCGACCATGCCAATATGTGGCTCAAATGAAAGGTATTTGAGATTAGAAAACGAATTTGATAACCTATTTTGGGGCCATGTGTTTAGGGGACGCCTCATCCTGTAAACTCTTCTTAAGCCAATGGCAATATGAAGTTTAAATAAACGGTATTTGAGAGAAGAGCACGATGCTGATATTTTTTCAGCGCCAAGTATATGGGGGACCACCTCTCCCCCGAAAACACCACTAAATCAGACATCATGAGAATATCGAATATCACTACTGTGGTACATGGTACTATAATATAATGAATTTGTTTGTTACACCCAGAAGGAAAAGAGATAGACCCATTAATAAGCATACCGATCGACTCACCATCTGTCTTTCCGTCTGTCCATGTAAATTTGTGTACAAAGAACAGGTCGCAATTTTCATCCGATCGTCTTCAAATTTGGTACAAGCATTTTCTAGTGCCTAAAGACAAAGCCTATTGAAATTGGAAAAAATTGGTTCAGATTTGGATATAGCTCCCATATATATGTTCGTTCGATTTGGACTAAAATTGCAATTATATTGTGTTTTGTAAACCGAATCTCATGAAATTTTGCACGAGGGGTTTTCCTATAAATCTCAACGTTATTGGAAAATTGAAAATTTCAAAGAAATTGCCTCAGATTTTGATATAGCTCCCATATGTTCGTCCGACTTGGACTAAAATTGCAACTATATCGTTATTTGCAAACCGATTCTCACGAAATTTTGCACAAGTGATTCCCATAAAAGTTTCGACATTACTGGTGAATTTCATAGAAATCGGTTTAGATTTATATATAGCTCCCTTATATATGTTCGTCGTAAGGATCTTTCATATGGCTGGGCTAGACCCAGAGGTCTTAATGTCAACCCAGAGAATACTGGAATATGCCTGTTCACTAGGAAGACGAAGGTGGGGCAAATACTTAGTTGTGATCTTGGACAGGAAACTGAATAGGAAGTGTCACATTCTGGAGCATAATGAGAAGGCCCACAGATGTTGGGCACTATGTAAACGGGGCGTAAGTTCTAAATGGGGCGTGAATCCGAGAATAGTCCACTGGCTCTACAGGAGCGTGATTAGACCAATGCTTACTTACGCCGCATTAGTTTGGTGGACTGCTATGGAGCAAAAATGCAACATAAGGACCATACAACAGGTTCAGAGAACACGTTGTCTTGACATAGGCAGAACGATAAGGACCACGCCCACTAAGGCACTGGTGCATAAAATAGAAGAATTCTTCGATGCCAAAACGTACACACTGGCGGTATGCATTGACATCGAGGGGGCTTTTAACAATGTGCGGACCGACACAATGATCCAATCCTTAGAACAGTACCGGGTGAACCCGGTCCTTAGAGACTGGATATATCCTATGCTAAGGAACAGGTGGATAAATTGTGTGTCGAATGGCATAAACATAAGGGAGAAAGTGGCACAGAGCACGCCACAGCGGGACATTTTATCGCCACTTCTATGGGTGACCACCATAAATGACCTACAATATTACGGACGCTGACTTAGGAGGGATTTGAACCCGTCTGCTACGCAGACGATGTTGTAATACATCTAAGGGGTAAGGATCCGAACGAGCTATCCAGAAGGGCCGAAGGGGTCTAGCATATGGCATATGTCTGGGCTAGACCCAGAGGTGTCAACCCAGAGAGACTGTTCACGAGGAAGACGAAGGTGGCCGAATTTAACGCACCACGTTTCGTCAATAAGGCGATTTCGATATCTGACAAGATCAAATACTTAGGTGTGATCTTGGACAGGAAACTGAATTGGAAGTGTCACATTCAGCAGCGTAATGAGAAGGCTCGCAGATGTTGGGAACTATGTAGACGGTTCGTAGGCTCGAAATGGAGCATGAATCCCAGGATAGCCCATTGACTCTTCCGACTAAGGCACTGAAGACTATTCCAGATCCGACCCATTGACTTAAAGATTAAGTGTGAGGCAGCGACTACGGATATGAGACTTAAGATGATGGGAGAATGCATTAGGGATGGGAGCAGCTCATACCATCGCGGTATAATCGAGGCGACAATAGGAAACCTGGAAGGAAGAAAAGAGGTTTCCGATCGGATACCAGAGATGAACCTTAAGGTCGAGTGCGAGGCACTGCTGCCAGCGGCACAGTCTTGGATTGACGGAACCCTAGTATTGACATCAGGAAGATCATGTTACACTGATAGATCAAAGCTACAGGACAGAGTGGGCCTGGGGGTCTACATTGAGAACCCAGGGACTGAGATCTGTTTTAGATTGTCTGACCATAATACGGTCCTGCAGGCGGAGATCCGGGCTATCAGGGAAGGCGTTAAGTGGTGTGGTGCTAACGCGAGGACGTTGAATGTGAAAATCTTTACCGACAGTAAAATTGCCAAAAGGGCAAAAACAACCAGGACGGTAAGATGACAAACAGTCTTGCAGTGTATAAAGGAGATTAACGCCTTCTCTGAGGATGGCAAAATCCGCATCGTTTGTGTGCCGGGCCATAACGGAGAAAGAGGGAATGAAAGTGCAGAGGATTTGGCGGTGAAGGCCAGAGGACTGCCGTCAATAAACTTGGTTAAGCCGAAGCCTTCGGGTCGACGCAGTTCGTGTTAAGGGCGTGGGCGACGAATGCGCATGCAACCCTGTTGAACAGCGAAACGGTCGTTAGGACGGCGAAAATCCTATGGGGGGATCCAGATCGTGAGAATACGAAGCTATTACTGAAAAGAAGTAAGAAGGAAGTCAGAATAGCTATTGATATCATAACGGGACACATAGGACTATGAGCTCAGTTATGTAAAGTTATGTTATACCAGGCATTAACCAACTTAGGGGAGTGGCATGGAAATCAAGGAATAATTTTGTAAGTAGCACGGAATTCTTAACTTAGATTATATTTTTGAGTTTTGTTTTTATTTTGTATTTTTGGGGCGCACAACAAGCCCATTACTGGCTTAGGTATATGTTCATATTGGCATGGGGTGGATTAATATCTGCACCCTCTTTTCAACCTAACCTAACAGCCAACCCTTTTATTCATTTATATATATACCCGATTAGGTGGGTTTCCAAAGTTCAGCCCGGCCGTACTTTATGGACTTTTACTTGTTTACTCTAATGCCATATTGTCATGATTCATTTATATATCAATTTGGTGGTTTTGGGGGGTGCGAACCCTTGGCACCCCACCGAATCAATGAATACCAAATTTTAAATTTAAGTAAAATAAGAGTGCAAAAAAATTTTTGGTTTGCTTTGACCACCCATCTTCGAGATCTACCGTTTGGTAGTGTTATAGGACCCCAACAACTTGGCTACAAAATTGGATACCTGATTGACACGATGGGTCAATAATATTCGTTACCTACTCCCAACTATCTTTCATTTGAGCCCGATATAGCCATTATCGACTAATATGACCATTTGGAGGGATTTTCGGAGATGGGGGCATACAAATCAAGCCCAAGTAATGGATTTAATGATTATTTCGTATTCTTAATCTACTGCGCCCAATAGCTTTCATTTGAACCCCATATTCGCTCTGTTCTGTTTGAAGGAGTTTTGGGTTTGGAGCGGCCCCATGGGTATTGGAACCCAAGTTTTAATATCATATTCGTATTCTACTCTTCAAAACATTTCATTTGATATCTAAATTGTCCCGATAGATCATCTTTTAATTTTGGATGGTATTTTTGGGGTTTTGGGTTTTTTTACTTTCTTTCTTAAACGCTCTATTTCGAGTTATTTTTGGTTTTTTCCCCTAAGAAGAACACGTTTGTACTTATTACAGCCATAACTAAAACATGTAAGAGCGTGCTAATTGGGCCTTGTAGGGGCTCAAGAAGCAAAATCGGGTGATTGGTTTATATGAGAGCTGTATCAAGCTATAGATCGATTCAGACCATATTGGACAACTGCTCTAGAGGCTCATAAAGTCCAGAATCCTGTTCGGTTCATATGGCAACTATTGGGTTGCCCAAAAAGTAATTGCGGATTTTTTTTAAGGAAAGTAAATTCATTTTTAATAAAACTTAGAATGAACTTTAATCAAATATACTTTTTTTGCACTTTTTTTCTAAAGCAAGCTAAAAGTTACAGCTGATAATTGACAGAAGAAAGAATGCAATTACAGAGTCACAAGCTGTAAAAAAAATTTGTCAACGCCGACTATATGAAAAATCCGCAATTACTTTTTGGGCAACCCAATATATCAGGTTCTGTACCGATTTGCGCCATACTTAGCACAGTTGTTGGAAGTCATAACAAACACATCATACAAAATTTCAGCCAAATTTGATAAGAATTGCGCCCTCTAGAAGCTGAAGAAGTCAAGACCGATGATCGATTTGCACGGCAGCTATGTCAGGTTATGGACCGATGTGAACCATACTTAGCACAGATGTTGGAAGTGATACCAAAACGCCGCGTGCAAAATTTGAGTTAAATCAGACGAGAATTGCACCCTGTAGAGGCTCAAGAAATCAAGACCCCAGATTGGTTCACATGGCAGCTATATCAAAACATGGACCGAATTGACTCATTTACAATCCCAACCGACCTACCCTAATAAAAAGCATTTGAGCAAAATTTCAAGCGCCTAGCTTTACTCCTTCGAAAGTTAGCGTGCTTTCGACAGACAGACGGACGGACAGACGAATTGGACCTTTTTTACTCAACAAAGTGGAAAATTTTGCGGAACGATTCATGAGTGAAGCCTTTCAAAATATAGCTGGTGCAAGAACTGAAACCAAACGGCCTACCGCAACGCAGAATTTTTGGTGAATGGTTACATCAGACGAGAATTGCGCCCTGTAGAAGCTCAAGAAATCAAGACCCAAGATCGCTTTAGATGGCAGCTATATTAAAACATGAACCGATTTGACTCATTAACAATCCCAACCGACCTACACTAATAAAAAGCATTTGTGCAAAATTTTAAGCGCCTAGCTTTGCTGCTTCGAAAGTTAGCGTGCTTTCGACAGACAGACGGACGGACAGACGGACGGAAATAGGTAGATCGACTTAAATATCATGACGATCAAGAATATATATACTTTATGGGGTCTTAGACGCTTATTTCGATGTGTTACAAACATTATGACGAAATTAGTATACCCCCATCCTTTAGTGGAGGGTCGAATCGAATTGAATCTAAAACCATTTCAACTTTTTTCGTGCTTTCGACTTTTTTCTACTTTCCGACATTTCGACTTTTTTGACTTTTAAGTCGATTATTTGACTTTTTTTTTTAACAGTAAAAGTCGACTTCGACTTTTTTAAACAAAAGGTCGATTAATTGATTAGTCGACTTTAAGATCCCTATAAGATTCGGTCCATCCTATCATTACCCCACTATACTTGGTTTTCGTTAACATGCAAATGTTTGTTTACCATTTCGCTATTATAAGCATGGAAATTCGCATTTAAACAATATCACTTGTTTTTTCAATCGACTCATCATAATAAATAAATGACTATGAAAATTCGTTTTTTTCCTCAATTTCCACTTTACAACACTCTTTTGTCGATATACTCAATCAATAGAGAGACACCCAACAACATGCGTATGCATTGTGTAATATTATAAATTTAATATAAATGCAAATTTCCCACCAAAACTCCATCAAACGGAGGCACTCAAGCCAAGCCAATGGCATCCTATCCCATCACCATTCAACATATTATAATGAAAGTGTAAAGTAAAACTAAATATTTTGATATGAAATATGATCCGCTCACAGCATTCAAAGTTATCCAATGCTTACTTTATCATCAGAGCGGAGTAGCATGAAAAAAACTCTATAGGGGCGAAAAACCCCATAGACTATATACGGAAAACGAAGTCTCGGCGATTTCTTTTCACCAAGGCTTATTTAAATTGGCAAAATTGATTGGAATCATAAATGTCTCGTTGATGCAACATCGGCTTAAACTTCAAGGCCGGAAATGAAAACGTAAGCAATAGCAGTCATTACTGCTAATACAAGCCGCAAGAATGGAAAGAGAAATTCACGCGCTTAAAATGTATCACATCAGACCACAAACAAGGAAGAAAAATAAAAAACGACTTGTAAAAAAGTACCATACACAGACAGCAACAACAACAACAACAATGAGAATAAGTATAAGAGGATGGGAAAACTTTTCACATAAATTCAAGTATAAATGTTATTTAAACTTAATTTATTGGTAAAAAAACGAATTGTTGGCTGGATGATGTACGAAGAGAGCAACAAGTAGAGCCTGTACTTTCGTATCCCCTTAAAGGAACTCTAAGAATGAACTAAACGAGGGTGGGTAGAAAGTGTGAATTTTGATAGAATTTAAAACAAAATTAAAATTTTAGCAAAGACTTGTAAATATATTTTTTTGGATTCAAACTGTGAAAACTGTGTGAAAGTAATCCAGATTTCAGAATCCATTTAATTTTGCTAAATAGGACCACCTTTTGCCGTGATCAGCGTTTGAATTGCTGATTTAAAAATAGAGGCAGCAAAGCAAAAATTACTTTGCTTTTCATTGAAAAATGTCCAAGCAATTCAAAACCTGACTGTGACTATTGCTCTGAGTCAGTAAAAAAACCAGTAGCAAGCTTTGCGAATGTAATCTGCCGTTATTATGGCCCATTTCCGAACTATGTCTTTCTTCAGACTATACATAATGTCATATAAAGGATGATTTTTTTAAGCTATTATCTTTTTGGTTTAAACAGCTCACGCACATTTCGTGTTTTGTTTCACTGTCAAACATCTTCAGTTTGGTCAATAATTTCACCATGAATCATCTTACAAACGAAAAACGCTAGCAAATTATTAAATTTTGTTACCAAAATGCGTTGCGTCTGTTAAGAAAGTTCATCGCGCTCTTCTTTCATTTTATGATCAATTGAATCGACCTACTGAAGCGGTTATTGTGACTAAATTTCGCAACAAGTTTACATTGTTGGACATTAAACCACAAACACGTTTACGGAGAAAGCGAACTGAAGAAAATATCGCAGCTGCAGTGTTAATGATGACCATCAATTATATGTTCGTCACCGTTTGCAGCAACTGGGCCTTTGTTACTCAACAACGTGGAAAATTTTGCGGAATGATTGAGGTGTGAAGCTTTTTAAAATACAGCTGGTGCAAGAATTGAAGCCAAACGGCCTACCGCAACGCAGAATTTTTTGTGAATGGGCTTTTGGAAAGTTCGCCTAAGATCCACTTTTTATCGAAAAATTGTTTTCAGCGACGAGGCTCATTTTTGGCTCAATGGGTACGTAAATAAGCAGAATTGTCTAGTTTGGAGTGGTTTGGTGGAATCATTGGTCCGTACTTCTTCAAAGATGAAATAAATGTGAATGGTGAGCCACAGTGAGATTATATCCAATTTTTTTCCAAAATGCAAAGCAGTCAGACTCAGATTAAATGGACTGCATGAAATCGATTCATATAACGATTCAAATAAAGATTTATTGCACTTTTCTGAATTTTATGAGGTTTTATTTTGTAAAATCTTTTTAATAGTTCTATAAAGATCACCCTTTATATAGCCGTCATATTTACCGATTTAAGTTCTTGAGACAATAAAAGCACGTTTTTGACTCGGTTTCGCTGAAGTTTGACTCAGTGGGATGCGTGAAGCTCCTCGACATTCGTGTTCTATATGGTTCAGATCGATCTATATTTGGATATACCTGTCACGTAGATATACAGATCTCCCGATTTAAGTTTTTATGCCCTTAAAAGTTGCATTTTTTAACCGATGAATGTGGTGCAATGAGTTGTGCTATACCCTTACATAGCCTTCTTGAACATGGTGGAAATCAGACTATAGTCCACCTACTGCTCAATTCTTAACCGGATCCTAAGGATGGCTTTTTTGTGCATCACAACTGCTCTGAGGACGACACCATCTAATTCACGACCACTGCCGTGAGTTCAAGGAAGCTCTCTCTTTGGTCATGTGGCGACTACGGACACTGTGTTATCCTTGATACAATATCCGATGTTTCAGGCGATGTGGATTACACCCAACCTGAGCCGCTTTTTGATAAAAATTACTGTACCACTATTCCTGATAGAACCGATTGGAACTATGATATCCCTGGTAACGGAAGTTACATAGACTTCTATGCGGATGGTTACAAACTAAACGACCAGGTAGGCTTTGGGGTGTACTCTTAAGATCGTGAACTGGTCATATCGAAGAGGTTACCCGACCACTGCAGTGTGTATCAAGCAGAGATCCTTGCAATTAAGGAAGTGGTGGAATGGCTAAGATATAATGTCATTACGACGATTAGCATACATTTGAACACATAGCAGCTATATCTAGCACTATTGGTTTTAGTAAAAATCGGTTCAGATTTAGATATATTTCCCACATATACGTCTCGCCCGATTTGCACTTAAATGGCCATAATAACTACAATTTTCAGCCGATCTGCACAAAATTTTGCATGAATTGTTTTGTTAGTAATTTTATAATACTTGTTTATTTACGTTTTTATGAAAATTGGTTCAAATTGAGATATGGGTTACATATATATCATTCATCCCATATGGCCTATTAAAGCTGTAGTCGCCACAATTTTGGTTCGAACTTTATAAAATTTAGCATGAGGTGTTTAACGTTCTAGCACATGTGCCAAATTTCATTAAAGTTGGTCTAGATTTAGATATATAAACTATATATCTTTCATCCGATATGGCGCTTAAAGTCTGTATCGACCATTTGAGTCCTACCGCAACAAAAAAAAAAAATTATTACAAGGTTCTATTAAATTTTTCAATAGGATTCATATATTGAAAGTAGTATGTATGTTGACTCGGTGGTGTAGGATATTATATAGTCGGCTCCGCCCAACTTTTGGCTTTCCTTACTGATTTGTTTTTGTTTTGCGAATATTTTTTTTTTGGTTTGAAATAGATTAAGCTACAACTAAACCACAACAAAACATTTAAAATTTTTTTTTTTTGCCTTTTTTTGAAAGTTGCAATAATTCTTCATATTTTAAAATTTGTTTTAAACCCACCATCGTACTAAGCTAGTTATTCCATTTGCAACACCTTCCAATATTAACCTGTGACCCAATAAAGTGTATATACTCTTATTCGTAATCTTGATATTCTAATTCGTTCTGGCAATGTAATGTCTGTCCGACTCTCCACCGATATTACGATAGAGGTCGAACAAATATTTTTTTTTTTTTTGATGTGCATGATTTGAGATTCAGATTTAATTTGAATTCTTGAGACCTTTAAGACCTTTAATTGCGTTTTTATTCGATTCGGCTATATTTTACTATGCGACCTCCAACATACATGCCAATTATGGTGTGAATCGTATACCTTCCATATAAACCGATCTCCCGATTGCACTTATTGAACCCCTAGAGGGCGCAATTCATATCCGATTGAGCTGATATTTTGAACAACGATTTCTCGTATGACGTACAACAATAGCACAAACGTTTCTCAACTCAAGCTCCTCAAAGGTCTACAAATTAGAGCTGACAAACTATCGATAATCGCAACAGTCAATATTTTCGATCTTTCTAACAATAAATATCGATAGTATCGATACTATCGTTAATTTCCCAGTAACAAATTTAATAATGCTTAGTTCGGCCGGGCCGAATATTGGGTACCCACCATGTACCCCTATAAACTGAGTTGGTATTTGTATTATTTTGGTCTCAAGAAGTCATATCGGGATATCGGTACTTAGGGGGACGTATATCACCAAGTTTTAATCTCAATGATGAGGGGCCTCCTTTTTTTAGCCGAGTCCGAACGGCGTGTCGCAATGCGACACATCTTTGGGAAGAAGCTTTTAGATGGGTGCAGCGACATTGGCAGCTGGCAATGTGAAAGACTGAGCTACTACTGCACACATCTCAACAGAGATAGATAGGCAGATCGAGGGCGTTGCCTTACTCACCAGATGGCACGCACCTGGGGATACGATTCGACGCCGAACTGGCGTTTACACCTCAGAAGCAGTACGTGGCAACAAAAACGGCAAAGATATCGGCTGAATTAAGGCGATTAATAGAAGCCTCCAATATGGAAGCGAAATTTGGGTTATGTCCCTTAAGACTAGATGCAGGGCTAAGGCGCTGCTTTCAGTACAAAGGAGGGCCGCTCTAAAAGTTATGTCATTTTACCGAGCATACTTTGAACTCATAGTTCTCGTCATTGACGGTATGATGCCAATAGACTAACAGGACTTGGAGTGGACGGAAATATATGACGCCAAATTCAACCCCCAACAGGAGTCCAAATTGGAAGATATTCGACAAGACTATGGTAAGCATTTGGGAGTACATATGGAACATTGATAAGCGAGGCAGATGGACCTTTAAGCTTATATGCGACATACAACAATAGATCGGTAGAAATAAAGGCGATATAAACTTTTCAGAAACGCAGGCAATATCTGGACACGGATACTTCCGGAAGTACCTATACAAAATGGGAAAATACAGCTTATAATTCTGCATCTTTGAAAAAGAAAAGGCGGTGGATGAAGCAGAGCACACAAACATCCGCTGTAGCCGAACGCAACTAGAAGAGTATCGGTGAAATAAGGGCGGAAAACCTAACAACGAAGATGTGAAGCAGAAAGGATAACCTGGAGAGAAGTGACAGATACTCAGGTCAAAGCAAAGCAACCTTGACGCGACATTGATGATATAGCGACTGCTATGTAGAAAGTGGATCGGACGCAGCAACACTGGGACATGTGGCGCAAACTCCACAAGGGCATCCACCTCGAAGTAATGCGGGGACGGTGCCGAGGTGGTTTATGTATCCTGAGATATAATGTGGGTTTTTAGCAAATAGAGACCGAGTCCGGTATACGGCGAGAGGCGACGGCCATCGTTAGATTTCGCACCTTTTGCCCAAAAAAATTATGGACCTTCAATAGAGTTACCATTAAAAGTTTTGTTGTAAGTAAACGTGGTCTACATTAGTCCATGTTTTGATAAAGCCTCCATAAAAAAACTATTTCTTAAAACTGTGTAATAACAGCCTTATTCACAAAACTTTATGAAGCCTTAAAATATGCTTAAAATATGCGGTTCTATAAAGGAAATATGTCAAATAAACCTATTCCAAATCTACATTTTTTGTGAATAAGGCCGTTAGTCTTTACAACACTTCTCAATTGATATGTAAATTCTACCACTTTTCTTCTATGTGGCTCAGGATACTCATCTCCTTTCTTTCAAAAAGGATATGAAGAGAATCGTTCATGGCCTCGTATAATCCTTGTAAGCCATAAAAATAGGATAAAAAAAACATTTCACGATGTGGTAAATTAACTTCGCGGAAACGATTTGGAGGATTAAATACCAATCCTCCCTCGTAACAGTAGCAACTTCAACACACAACACAAGGGCAATTCATTGCTTGTTCGTATCATACACACTCGCATACTTACACATTAGCCTTCCTTCAACCATTCTCCTTGCTTGAGGCGGGAAAATATAAATAAACCACCAAGAAGCGAAAATTTAATGTGTCGTCATATGGCGATGGCAAAACATTCACCAACATGGCCAACAGTTGCAAAAATGGCAAAAACAAAACCGAATCTAGCCAAACAAGCAACCATAAAAAAAAATTGCCATATTGAAAATGTTTACAAAGTCTCTTACTCTGTATCGCGAAACAAAGCGCGATTGCTTGGAAGGGGAGGGGGATGAAGAACAACGTAGGACGACAAAGAAAAATTGAAATAATTTCTTTATTAGAATTAATGGTAGGCTAAGGGAAATATGAGTGCAACAGTTTTTCTTGCCATATTTTGGTTCCCTAACGTCATGGGAAGTGGAGTCTGGGCCTGATATGCTATGAGATGTTTGTTTATTTTTGTGGGGATGGTGGTTTGTCTATTGGTTGATAGTCTGGCCTGTTTGTGGCATTTGGTAACAAATGTCGAAATTTTCCTTACTTTCACGGTGTTTACTTTATGCGTTGAAATGACATCGCGACAGTTTTTGCGAAGGCTGAACATTTTTAAAATTTATTCCAATCATACCATGATAGAAATCTGAAAGAATGAATGATTACGTTTTGGGGGGGGGGGGGTTTACTTAGGTTATTTCACCTTAATAATGGGAGAAGAGGCAAGACCTATGATTACCTACCATTAACATTGATGTGAGATTATAGTTAATAGAAAATTGCAAACGATGAGCTAAAGCTGTCAATATGTCAGGCATATTTCTCATCAAAAGACAGCAAAATTCTTCTCAACATCATTAACTTTAAAATCTCCGGATTTCCGGGATGGGTAAGCTCATTGAAGTTAATTTTTGTTTGCACCCACGTATCTGATATAAAAGATTGGGGTCTAGTCACTGGGGGGAGCTCTTCAAAAAATCCCAAACTAACGACAAATGTATATGGGAATAAAGTACGAATCTAGTATTGGGTTGCCCAAAAAGTAATTGCGGATTTTTTAAAAGAAAGTAAAAGCATTTTTAATAAAACTTAGAATGAACTTTTATCAAATATACTTTTTTTACACTTTTTTTCTAAAGCAAGCTAAAAGTAACAGCTGATAACTGACAGAAGAAAGAATGCAATTACAGAGTCACAAGCTGTGAAAAAATTTGTCAATGCCGACTATATGAAAAATCCGCAATTACTTTTTGGGCAACCTAGAATACGCATTTCATATCCAATCCCAAACCCCCCTTAACTGGCATGTAGAGTGACTGGAACAATATGGGACTTATATGAAAAGTCTGTGAAAAAACAGTACAAATCTATTCTTAAGTCCATATTTGCTATACCCCTCTTAACTAGCATGGAGAGTGACTGGGACAATATAGGACTTAAATGAAAAGTCTGTGAAAAAAAAGTACAAATCTCAAGTCCATATGAACGAGATAATATGAAATTTTAACATTTTGTTAAAATCTGACAAAAAATGTATGCACTCATTACAGCTATATCGAAATATACTCTGATTTGGATCACACTCACAGTTCACAAAGAAAAACACGAAAAAAATCGTAAAATACATGGGCCTTATATGGGTTCAAGACCGTAGACTTGAGTTCGGTATACGTGGCAGCAACATCCAATGATGATCCGATCTACACCATATTTCACAGGAATCTGAGAAGCTAGATGCCTTCTAGTAACGTTGAACTATACAAATAGTTTTGAAAAATCCAACAACTTGCAAATCTCCACCTAAACTGTCAATTGAGAGCCTTAAGTGGAACTCATTCTGACTTCTGCAGAAGCTGTGAGGACATCGAAGCTTCTGCAGAAGTCGTTACTGGCAACTTTCAGTTTGTCTCCAATCAGATAGTTACATGTCATGTCATGCGTTGCTCTTCGGGCCTAATCCTGAAGAGTTAGTTAAAATGTCGCAAAAGGCATACTCACAGATTTTAGTTCCAGCTTGGAATGTGTAAGGTAGTTCTTAGTCTCACAAGCTTGTCAGCTCTACAATTCTCTGGGATATCTCTGAACAGATGAATTTTGAACTTTTCAGCCACCTAGTTAAGAGATCTTCCACTGCACAAGGCGGTTTTTGAAATCTGAAAAATCTTCCCCAGAGATTTTCTCGGATACGCTGTGGCCTTGGAATATCTCCATGACCCTTGGATATCCCTGTGGCCCGACACTCAGAACAGGTGATTTTTAAACTATTCAGTCATCTTGTTAGGAGATCTCAGAGATTTAATGCTTGGCTTTGCTGCCTGAGATGATATTTATGCCAACCCACGCGACGTTCTTAAAATAGATCTTAGCCATTTCAACTCTTTTTTAATTGAAAGTATCTCCGCTTCAAACACACTACAGTCGTCGGTAAGTTATTCCATATGATCAGTCCGACTTCTTCAGAGTATATCCCAAAGGACATTTTATCAAGAATAACAAAGTGTCCGCAGCCGCCGCTTGACTAAGGAGAAAGCTCCATTAGCCTTACAGCAGTGGTAGTACCAATTTGTCTAGCCACGATGTCCAGAGATATAAGATGGAGCATTAAATTCAGTGCACCAGATGGCGTAGTCCCAAGTGCGGCTGTTATGCACAAACAAGTCATCCCTTGGATCCGGTTTACTATTTAATAGTAGGTGGACTTTTGAAGAGTCGTCCACCAGACCATAATACCATATAGAAAGTTCTGACAACTGCAGCATAAACCCAGTGCCCGACACGCGGTTTAAACCCCCAACTTTTGCCAATGGCTTTCTTGCAGGTGAATAGGGCAAGATTTTCCTTTCCTGCCCTTACCAAAATGTTGAATTTGAAGACCAATTTTCTGTACATCAAAATACCCAGATATTTTGTGCTTTCATTAAATGGAACATTCTATCCTCTTAATAAGGCCACTGTGGGTAATTTGTATCTCATGCTAAAAAAAACAGCTTTCGTCGTGGACGGATTTACGCCTAGAACACTTTCTGTAGCTAATTTCGCTGTCGTAAAACGATTTTTCTGAAGTATATCTCTGACACTGCCGGGAAAATGTCCTCTAACCGCAATAGCCACGCGATCAATATACGAAACCACTTTTACAACTTTTTCCCTCAGAGGCAATTTTTATTGTTATGGCATATATTCCAAAGTAGAGGAGAAAGTACACCTCGTTTAGTACAGAAAGTAGAGAAAGTACACCTCGTTGAGTACACCTCCTCTGTTGATCCATATTTTTAGATCTACAGATCCCAAGCCTGCCGTAATGGATCTTTTAGTAAGTCAGTTATTAATAAACCTCCTTACGGCAGTGTTAATGTCAAGAAATGGTCCTTTTGTGTATTCCTCAACAGCGAGAGAAGCCTCTAAATAGGCGACTAGGTCATGAAGAGCTGTTTCAATGGACTTGCCGTTACTATATGCATTCTGTTGCCGCGGCAGGCGAACTCCAGGGATCTTTGTCTTAAAACATGTGTCCCTCAACATCTCTAGAGCCTTCAGCATAGAGGATAACGGACTAATAGAACGAAAATCTTTTTCCTTCCTGTGGTAAGGTATCCATGCTTTCGAAATTAAATTGGCGTTTGTGTTTTTCTGTTCCACAGGTATATACGACATGCTGATGCAAGCAGAGTGTATCTCCCTAGGCCAATGGGACACAGCCTGAAGTTCAACCAGTGATACATCATCAGAGTCTGGCTTCTTAAAGTAGTCAAAACTTTTTATCGTTCAAAGGATTTTCGACTCAGAAACAACTCCCCAACATCCGCTGACTAATGCATATCAGTGACAACCTTTTCTGGTGCCACGCTGACCGTTGCAGTTTTCCGGGATGCGTGTATCAACGATTAGTGCGAGTGTTTCCTTACTAGACATTGTCAATACATTCTCTGGCTTCTGAATGTATCCTACGGTAATAGGCTTCAAGGATAGTATCTCTCCGCAGTCTAGAGGCCTTAGATGTATCCTCCACGGAGCTGCAGAATTCCCCCATTTTTCAGCTCGCCCTTTCATTTTCTTAGCTCAGTCTTAAAGTCGTGCAAGTCGTGTGAAACCCTTTCGCCCTCTTGAAGAGTTTTCTGCAACCTTTCCTTAGACTAACCAGTTCTGCGGTCCAACGCAGTGGTTTCTGTTTCCCCCTTGATTTGGCTTTACGACATGCATTTAACTTCGCTTTTTTTTACTTTTCTAACACGTCCAAGCACCCTAAACTGAATTACTTCTCTAAACGAACACAATCCGTTTTTATCAGGAAGAACAATATCCACACCCTTGGAAGTATGAAGAGGAATCCCTCAGGGATCTATAATAGGACTTTCCCAGTCAATTAGTTCATAGCGAAGTGCATATCTATGCAGATTATGTGCAGGTCTTCCTAAGCACCGATTTAAAGAAGAAGACAGGAATATGCCTGTTCAGAAGGAAGACAACGGTGGGTCAAATTGTAGCAAAAAGTTTCCGCAATAGAACGATTTTGATATCTGACTTAAGAGTCATCCTGGATAGGAAACTGAATTGGAAGTGTCACATTCAGGAACCTACTGAGAAGGCTCACAGATGTTGGGCATTATGTAGATGGGCCGTACGCTCGAAATGGGACCAGAATCTGAGTATTCCACTGGTTCTACAGGAGCGTGATTAGATCAATTCTTACTGAGGCGTAACCTCAGTAGTTTGGTGGACTGCTATGGAGAAAAAGAACCATACAACAGGTTCAGACAACATTTTGTCATGGCATAGGCGAAGCGATGAGGACCCTCCCACTTGGGCACTGGAGACTATTCTAGATATCCCACCCATTGACATACAGATTCAATGTAAGGCAGTCACTGCCATTATGATACTTAAGGCAATGGGAGAATGGATTAATGGATTGGGGATGGTAGCATCTCATACCATCGCGGTATAATCGAGGCGACGATAGGAAACCCGGATGGATAAGAAGAGGTTTGGATCGGATACCAAAAATGACAGTTGAGTTCGAGTGCGAGGTACTGCTGCCAGCGGCACAGTCTTGTCAATCCAAGACTCTGGTCTTAACATCTGGAAGTTAATGCTACACAGATGGATCAAAGCTGAAAGACAGAGTGTAGAGGGAGTCTACATTGAGAAGCATCCCAGGGACTGACATCTGTTTAAGACTGCCTGACTATAAAACAGTCCAGCTGGCGCAGATCCAGGCGATGACGAAATGCGTGAGGTGTTCTGGCGTTAACACCAGGACGTCGAATGTGTACGGAAAAGAAAGTGATCGCCTGGGCAATAATAACTAGGACGGTAAGGTCACGAGAAGACGAGGCTATTACTGCAAGGAAATAAGAAGTATGTCAGTATAGCTATTGGTATCATAACACACTTATGTAAAATCGGTGCGGCAAGTGATAGCATGTGTAGGGCATGCGGGGAAGATGATGAGACGTTGGAGCATTTCCTTTGTCATTGCCCGGCTTTCGCGTCTAACAGATACCAGCATTTAATTTGGGACACTATACCAGACATGAAACATCTTATCGAAGTGGTATGGAAAACAATTAAGGATTTTGTAAGTAGCACGGAATTACTTAGATTGCCTTTTTCGAGGTTATTTTTTGTATTTAGAGCGCACAACTTGCCGATAACTGGTTAAGGTGTATGTCCATAGTGGCATGGGGCCGATAAATACCTCCATCCTCTTTTCGACCTAACTTGGTATAAGAAGAAGATAAACATCTTCCTTGAGGATGGCACGAACTGTATCGTTTGGGTGCCGGAGAAAGGGGAAAAGAAAGGGCAGACGATTTGGCGGTGAAGGCCAGAGGACTGCCGTCAATAAACTTGGTTGACCCGAAGTCTTTCGAATAACCGCAGTCCGAGTTAAGGGCGTGGGTGGCAAAAGCGCATGTAACAGTACGAAACAGTGAAACGGTCGGTAGGACAACGAAAATCCTATGGCGAGATTCCGGATCGTGCGAAGATGAGGCTATTACCGAAAGGAAGTAAGAAGGAGGTCAGTACAACGGAATACATAGAACTACGAGCTCACTTATGAAAAAAAACGTGCGGCACTGGATAACATGTGTAAGGCATGAATAGAAGAAGGTACGGTGTTGGATCGTTTCCTTTGACATTGCCGGCCATTTTGGTGGGGACACAATCTCAGGAATTAACCAACTTAGACGCGTGTTATGGAAAACAATTACGGGTTTTGTAAATAGCACAGAATACCTGACTTTGATTTTCTTTTTCGGGGTTACTTTTTTGTATTAAAAGTGCACAACAAGCCAATTACTGGCTTAGGTGTGTGGTAAATGCCACTATGGGCATAAGTCGGATAAATATCCCCATCTCTCTTTCGAACCGAGCAGGTAAAGAAAATGTAGAATGGGGGAACCACAATTTTGAGATAGTCAGAAAGATTATCTTTATTGGCGTCGTATGAACCTCGAACTGTAGGAGCCGGATGGCGAATTTAGCATAGTTAAATGTATCAAAATATAACGGCTGCGTTGGCTAAGTTATGTTGTCAGAATAAATGAAGAAGCTTCAGCGTAGAAGTATTTTGAAGGCGATGACGATGGTACACGCAAACCGGGAGGGCCAAAATCCGATGGAAATATCAAATGGTGACACCTCGGTCAGAGATTATAGAAAGAGCGCAGTAGATCGAGGCGCTTGGAACGCTATTCTACGTTCGGCTAAATATTCTGTCATAGCCAATTAAATTAAAATAATTTTCCCTACAATAATGCTTATATGGCGTCGCACAGTGGGATAGAGTAAAAAAAAAAACTAGTACAAAATAAGCCTTTTAAGAACGAATAGAGATAACTCTTTGAAAATTGATATGGTTAGAACTGAGGTGTTTTGGTGATCATGTGCAAAATTCCTAGCCCCTGGTGGTCTGGGCATCTCTTGGCAAGGCCCTAGAGTTGGTCATCTCGGCATTTCGAAAGATTTGGCTGGCCCAGTGATTCGATTCGAGTTGGTTTTGCAAATCCTTCAGCGACATGTTAGTCCGGTATCCATTAACGGAAATTAAAGTCTTGTTCGCCAGCATAATTTTGCTAACTCTTTGTGAGTGACTTTTAAAATAGGAAGTTTTAAATAAACAGGCAAAATCAAAGCAAGTAAAAGCGTGCTAATTTTAGCCGGGCAGAATCTTGGAAAGCCACCACCATGGATTCTTCTAAAAATGTATACAAAATAAATTTAGTTGAAGGGCACAATTCTCAAAATTAAAGTTTCTAGAAACCGAACAAGGATGCTCGGGAGACCGGTACATATGGTTTGAGCTGCTTCCAAGGAACCAAACAATTAATTCGGATGTTTACTGTCAACAATTGGACAAATTGAATACAGCCATCAAGGAGAAGCGACTAGAATTGGTCAATCGTAAAGGTGTCATATTCCACCAGGACAACGCTAGACCGCACACATTTTGGTCACTCGCCAAAAACTGAGTGAGCTTGGCTGGGAACTTTTGATGCATCCACCATATAGCCCTGACCTTGCACCATCAGACTACCATTTGTTTCGATCTTTGCAGAACTCCTTAAATGGTAAAATTTTCGGCAATGATGAGGCTATAAAATCGCAATTGGTTCAGTTTTTTGCAGATAAAGGCCAGAAGTTCTATGAGCTTGGAATACTAAATTTGCCAGGAAGATGGCAAAAGATTATCGAACAAAATGGCAATTATATATTTGATTAAAGTTCATTCTAAGTTCTAATAAAAATGCATTTACTTTCTTTTAAAAAATCCGCAATTACTTTTTGGGCAACCCAATATACCAGGTTATCGACCGATTTGGACCATACTGGGCACAGTGGTTGAAAGGTATAACAGAATACGGACACGGTAATGACAATATGGGACACCAATGAAAGACATTCGGGAATAGAATAAGAATTTGCTCAGGTATGAGGAATAGGCTATAAAATTAATTGATATTGGAAGGGGGCGGACCCTCCCACGTTACCCCAAAAACACCACCTTAAATCAAAGGTGGACCGATAGGATCAATATGGGTATTAAATGAAAGCTATTGTAGAGTAGAATACGAATACGCTATTAAAAATTGAATTCAAGTATCCAAGGGGTCGCTGAACCTCAAAAACTTCCCCAAACAGACATATTAGATGTACATATCAATATAGGACTCAAATGAAAGATACTCGGCCATCAAGGAGAGTACGAGTATGACATAAAACATGAGGTCCGAGTAATTGGGGGTCGCCCCACCTCCAAATGGAAATATTACACTATCATAGCAAGATGAGACTCAAAAAATTAAAGGTATTTGGGAGCAGATTACAAGTATGACATTAAATTTTGAGTCCAAAAACCTATGTGGTGCTTTATTTACTAAAATCGCCTCATTGATCAATTAGGGGATATTTTTGAGTGCATCATTCAAATTTGTGCTCAAGTGGCAGATGGTGTGTGGCGCACAATCCTCCTATAGGCGTCTTCCACCAAACGGCTGTCACATCAATCATGACAATTTGAGGGTAAATTAATGGTATGTGGTTGTGAACTGTGAATCTGATATCTTTATTCTGCTCATATATATCTAGCGGACCACTTCACCGCAAAGCAATCGATCAATCATAATGACCTAACAGGACACTGTGTTATTTAATAAGAGAGTACTACATGCAAAATTTCAACCAAATCTGAAAAAAATTGCGGCTTGTAAGGGCTCAAGAAGTCAAATCGGGAGATCGGTTTATATAGGAGCTAAATCAGGTTATAGAACGATTTGGACTGTACTTGGCACAGTTGTTGGAAGTCATAACGGAACACTACATGAAAAATTTCAGCCAAATGGGATGAAAATTGCGGCTTGTAAGGGCTCAAGAAGTTAAATCGGGAGATCGGTTTATATGGGAGCTATACCAGGTAATAAGCCGATTTGGACGGACGTATATGGCTAGATCGACTCAGATTGCAACCAATGATTTCTCTGCGTGTAGAGTACGAATATGATCCCCAAGAAATCCTCCCAATACGGGCATGTGGGTTGATCGAGATAATATGGGATTTTAATACCTGGTCTTTGGAAGCAGAGTTCAAATTAGATTTTAATTTTACGATGCAAGTGTGTGGAGTGCCGACAAAGAATGAAAGGACTTTGAGAGATGGTTATGAATCTGATATTCGGACAACGGACGGACGGACATGGATTTGGATCCATCCACTTTCCACTTTCTATTAAAATATAACAAAATTTTCTGCTAGATCAAGCTGCAGTAAAGTGAATGCTGGCCAATCTATCTCCATTATCAATACAACGATTTTACCGATACATCTACAACAGTATCTTTAATTTTTGCACAGCATTACCCAGCTCTCTTACAAGCAATTACTAAGCTTCATCGCCCTTGACATTTGTGAAATATGATCGATAGTTTATGAATGCTTTACATTCCTACACATGTCATTAGGAATATGCATTATCTACAAATTCGTATACGATATCAAGTTTGTGCTGAAAGACAGTCATATATTATGGAATGTTTTTCTCTAATGGCCCGTGAAAGAAGATTTTCTGACTCATTCAAATGTGTGAAACGAAACGTTATGATTTTGTTTTTTTTTTACAAAAATTTGGAATGCTTTATTTCAATATTTTCTGAATGATTTATTTTAAATATTCCTATGCGCTCGAATGTATTTACACACGCACTCATGTGAGTACTACACGTATGCATAGAAATACATTTACACCAGGGACCTCATAAACCCATATAAAATTTTCATATCCTATGGTGGATAAACGCACTGGTACGTATGTAAATTTTTATTTAAAAAATATTAAATTTTGCGTTTTTATGTTCTGGCATTTATCCAGACGTAACAAATAGTCGACGTCGTCGCCATGGTGTTCGCTCTTTGGAAATAAGCGATTTATATATATATATATATATATATATATATATATATATATATATTCATTCATGTTAGTCGGTGAATTAGAGATGCCAATAGAGAGTTAAAGGAATAATGTGAAAATCTTCTATCTTCTTCATTTATAAATATAAGAAGTAAAAGTGTGATAAGTTCGGCCGGACCGAATCTTGGGAACCCACCACCACGGATTCTGCTAAAAATTTATACAAACTAAATTTAGTTGAAGGGAATAATTTTATTCTACATACCAAACTTCTGGCAAAAATTTTGGCTTTTAGCAACCGAACAAGGATGATCATGAGACCGGTTTATATAGGACCTTTATCATTATTTATATACAGGGTGGCTGATGAATATTGCTACAATGATGAATATTGCTACATTTTTTTTTCGGTGTATGGAATACATTTTTCTTTTATTCATGTTAAATTAAATTATTAAACTAATTATTAAATTATTATTAATTAAATTAATTAATTAATTAATTAAATTAATTATTAAATTATTATTATTAAATAGAAAAAAAGTTATTACATTTTTTTTTGGTAGCGGCTTTCATCAGCCACCCTGTAGGACCTTTATCAATGATTTAGACCCTACATAGCACAGATCTTAGGAGTCATAACAAAACACCACATGCACAATTTCAGCCAAATCGGACAAAAATTGCGGCTTGTAAGGGCTCAAGAAGTCAAATCGGGAGATCGGTTTATATGGGAGCTATATCAGGTTAAATGCCGATTTAGACCATACTAAATACAGTTGTTGGAAGTCATAACAAAACATTAAATCTAAACCGATATTCCCCATTTGCAATCCCCAACGACCTACACCGATATAAAGTATCTGTGCAAAATTTCAAGCGGCTATGTTTACGCGTTCGACCTCTATCGTGATTTCGACAAACGGACGAACTAGATCGACTCAGAACATCGAGAGGATCAAGAATATATACTTATGGGGTCTTAGACGAATATTTCGAGGTGTTACCAACGGAAGGACTAGATTAGTATACCCACATCCTATGGTGGTGGGTATAAAAATGAATTTGTGTTTGTTTGTATGTTTGTTTACTTGTTCCTTATGAGCTCAAAAACTGTTGAACCGATTTTCTTGAAATTTCCACAGATGGGGGGGAGTGGTCTGAAAGGAAATGTTATAAAATTTTTTGATACCGGAAGGGGGTGGACCCTTAAAAGTACGAGCCAAAAATAAAAGTGGATCGATCGGGACAGTAATTAAAGGTATTTAGGAGTAGAGTACGAATGTTATACTAAAAATTGGGTACAAGCAATTGGGGGGCCGCCCGGATTTCAAAACCCTCTAAAATAGGTTTAAGTGATAATGACAATATGGGACACCAATGAATGACTTTTGTAGATGCTGTGAGGACATCGAAGAAGAAGAAGAGACAATAGAAAACCTTCTGAGTGTGTGTCTCGTACTAGCAGTCAGAAGGAGTTCCACTTTGGGTTCTCATTTCTTTGAGAACCTGTCTATTTTAGCGGATGTGAACATTCGCAATTTATTGGGCCTTTTTAAGCGATCTGGATGGTTCAGCGATAGGAACTAGAAGGCATCTTTCTTCTTCTGTTCCTGTGGTATCACAATGGATGAAAAAAATTATAGACCGATTTGGACCGTACTTAGCACAACTGTTGGAAGTCATAACAGAACACTATGTGCAAAATTTCATCCAAATCGTACAAAAATTGCGGCTTTCAGGACTCAAGAAGTCTAATCGGTAGATCGGTTTATATGGGAGGTATATTTAAATCTGAACCGATATGGCCCATTTGCAATCCCCAATGACCTACATCAATATTAAGTATCTGTGCAATATTTCAAATAGCAATTTTCAAAAACGCCAGACCTTGGAGATGGGTGCATCGATTTAAGTGAATTTTTGTACGCCATCTTATGGTAAACCAAAAACACAAAATCTGTATAAAACTCTGAGGTCATATAACCGTGTGGCCGCCCTGCACCAATACCCACCCAAATGGATATGTCTTCCGATTGGGATAATATGGGTATTAAATAAAAGTTATGTAAGAGTAAAGTACGAACTTGATATTACAATTCGACCTCACGTGTCGGGAGGCCCGCCCCAAAAGCTGCCTACAAATTACATGTTTACCGGTTAGGGCAATATGGGTATTAAATGGAAGGTAATTGGATGTAGAATACGAAACTTACACAAATTTGGTGTCAAGTCCGAGGGAGGCCGCCACACCCCAAAAATCATTCTCAAACTGACAAGTAAGCCGGGACAATATGGGATTCATACATAAGGTACTCAAGAGTAGAATAAGAAGCTTAAATAAAAGTTTGGGATCTATTCCCAGACAGGTCGCCCCACCCCAAAATTATATACTAAATGGACATGTACACCGAACGGGACAGGATCGAACTCAATCAATAGGTTTTTGAGAGCAGAGAACGAAAATTATGTAAACATTTGGGTCAATTCCCGGGGAGTCGCCGCACCCCAAACTTATACCCCAAATGGACACGTATACCAAACGGGACAATATGGGATTCTAATGAAATTATTTGAGAGTTAGATACGAATTAAAATAATTTTCAAATTTGGGCCATATCAACCATTAGTGTTTGCCACAACCCTTTGATATGGCCCAAATTTGAAAATAATTTATATTCGTATCTAACTCTCAAATAATTTCATTAGAATCCCATATTGTCCCGTTTTTCTATAAAAATAAAATTTTGAAATTTTTGAACTGTTTGAAGAGATTCAAAGAAAGAGGCAGGCTCAAAAATGTTTTTTCATGTTCTTATCACAAAAAAAAAAATGTTTTAACTATGAATTTACGGGACATGGACTCTGCAAGCCAGTGGCCTCCCTATATTATAATGAGATATAGTCTTCTTGGTTATCCATATCACTTCTTTTCCAAAGCTACATCCCTAGACCTTGTATTTATATGTCTGTGTGATTTCAAATATTTTGCCTTCGCGCTTATCTCCAGCGAACAATAATGCCCTGCCATAACGTCAAATGCAGGCACACACACACAAACGTTGCCATACATCCCCGTACACACATACTCGTACATATATAAAGCCAACCAAATTTGTTGCCATCTCTTCTAAAATATATTTCTTTTTCTTGCTGTGGTGTTACTGTTATGTCGAGAAATTTGTTGGCCATTCGTACTTTTTGGCTGATTATTGCGGATGGGTTTTTTTTTATCCTCGATGATAGTTAGAATGGGCGTTTATTTGGCCAATGTTGCCATGGGTTTTTGTGTTGGTGTTGATGGGAAGGACATGGTATACTTGCCGACATCAACATTTTCTCGCAATTCGTGTGATTGTATGTTGGTGTATGCATGCGATTACACTTTCATGTATTTATTCAGTATCCTCGGGAATGATTTATGTATTTTAAAGACGCGATAATAATACGTTTACCCACAATTTCATATGGAGATATGGTTTTTTTTTTTTGGTGTTTTCTTACTTCTAGGTCATATTATTCACTTGGTATCATTTTGGCACGGAAACACCTTAGCTATGACAATTTTAGTGACCATTGTGTGTAGATGTGAAAGAAAGTGGGTGTATTTGTAGAATCTTTTGAAAAGTAATTTTTTTTTTGCAAATATTTACATTTAAAAAAGCAACGAAAGAAGAAAACCCACAGAGTTATATTTTTGTCTAAGAAAATGACCCAATTTCAGCAAAAAGACTTTGAAGATTTAAGCTTCTTAGCGATAATATTGGGTTGCCCAAAAAGTAATTGCGGATTTTTTAAAATAAAGTAAATGCATTTTTAATAAAACTTAGAATGAACTTTAATCCAATATACTTTTTTTACACTTTTTTTCTAAAGCAAGCTAAAAGTCACAGCTGATAACTGACAGAAGAAGGAATGCAATTACAGAGTCACAAGTTGTGAAAAAATTTGTCAACGCCGACTATATGAAAAATCCGCAATTACTTTTTGGGCAACCCAATATATTGACTGCTACTAAAAACTATGCAGAAACCTTCGAATCCGACCATCAAGAGAAGATATTTACAAGCTTGGGCCGTAGGCCTCTTCGGCTTAGAATACTCACCCAACTGGAATGAGCAATAACTTCATGCTCGTCGCACTTATTATAGGAATTGAGATACAGTAGCCGCTCTGGCAAAAATCGTTATTTGAATCGATAATACGGTCCATATTATTAAATGATTATTTCATCCATTTGTTGATCGTGACTGGACCTCAAATGGTTCATCCGCTTAGTCCAATTTTGGCATACTCTTTCCAACATTTCAGCTGGTATCTAACGAATAAATGATTTAATGTTGTCTTGTCCAATGCGTCAATTGAAGAGGGCTTGTCTGTAAAGACATGAGATTTAACAGTCTAAAGGCGATAAATCGCACGATCTAGGCAGCAAATTGACCGGTCCCGAACATGAAATAAAATGTTCACCAATATCGCCTTTCAATAAGTCAATTTTCATGCATCATGTGTGGCACAGTTACGTCAGTATTGGCATCATCTTTAAAGAAGTGCGGTCCAATGATGCCACCAGCCCATAAACCGCACCAAACTATAACTTTTTCTGGATGCATTGGTAGCTCTTGAAATGCTTCTTGCTGATCTTCATTCCAAAACCGGCAATTCTGCTTATTTACCTAACCATTGAGCCTTTACGTAACCATTGAAGTACGGTCCAACGATGCCACCAGCCCATAGACCGCACCAAACTGTAACTTTTTCTAGATGCATTGGTAGCTCTGTCTGATCCTCACTCCAAATCGACATTACGTAACCATTGAGCCATTACGTAACCACTGAAGTACGGTCCAACGATGCCACCAGCCTATAGACCGCACCAAACTGTAACTTTTTCTGGATGCATTAGTAGCTCTGTCTGATCCTCACTCAAAAACGACATTTTTGCTAATTTACGTACCCATGAGGCAAAAAAGAGCTTCGTCGATAGAATGGAAGAAGCGCGCGATGAACTTTCTTAACAGAGCCGCATTTTGATAATAAAATTCAATAAATTGCAAGCTTTGTTGTTTGTAAATTATAGACCAAACTAAAGATGGTTGACAGTGAGCTGTTTAAACCAGTGTTTCCAAAAAGATAATAGCTAAAAAAATCACCCTTTACATAAAAGAGTTGTGTGACTCATTGAATGACCGATCATCGCCCAGCCCAAACGGCTAAAGCTAGAATCATGAAATTTTGCACAAATGTTGGTCTTGGGTCATAGGCACAGGATAAGACGGGATTTGGTGATATTCCTACATTTAGGAACTAAGAACTACCAAAAAGTACGAAATTGTAAATGTTTGCGCAGCGCGAACGGAGAGGACTACGGAAATGTTTTTGGGCTCAAATTAAAGAGCGTCCCAAAAAATAAGGGTTTGGGCGCAAAAATTTCCCAAAATAGTATGGAAAGTGGGAGAAATAGTACGTTTAGTACCGCAATTGGTACTTTTTAGTACCTTTTTGTTAATTGAGCTAGAGCTTTGAATATTGGTTCTATGGCGACCTTAATTGGTAGGCCAAGTGGGTGTTTAGACTTTTGGACATTTAGATACTAAAACGTACCAAAAAGGTACGAAATAGGAACAATTGGCATAGGGCGAATGGGTAGAGCAAGAACATCGAAATTTGACTTAAATGATTGTTGTTGCGAAATGAAGGGGGTGACAGAAACTAGTAAAAGCGTGCTAAGATCGGCCGGGTCGAATCTTGGATAACCACCACCATGGATTCCGCTAAAATTTGCCATTATGAACTCAGTTTGATAAGATAACGAACAATCTTGGAATGTAAGAAAGAGATTAACGCCTTCTCTGATAATGACACAATCCGCATTGTTTGGGTGCCGGGCCATAATCGAGAAAGGGGGAATGAAAGGTCAGACTATTTAGTGGTGAAGGCCAGAGGACTGCCGTTAAATTTAACACTGTGGAACAGCGAACACTGTGGATGGCGAAAATCTTATGGGATGATCCGGATCGTGAGAGGACGAGGCAGTTACTGGAACGAAGTAAGAAAGATGTCAGTATAGGTATTGGTATTATAACGGGATATATAGGACTACGAGCTCACTTATACAAAATCGGTGCAGCATGTGATAGCCTGTGTAGGGCATGTGGGGAGGATGATGAAATGTTGGAGCATTTTCTATGTCATTGCCTGGCTTTCGCGGCTAAAGGACACCGGCACTTAGGTGGGGACACAAAAGCAGACATGAACCAACTTAGGAGAGCAGTACTGAAAACAATTAAGGATTAAAATTTTTTTTTAGAGGTTACTTTATAGTTTTTAGAGCGCACAACGGGCCGATTACTGGCTTAATTGTATGTCCATAGTGGCATGGGGCGGATTTATATCCGCACCCTCTATTCAACCTAACCCAACCCAAACTAACTGAGTTTATATTTGAATTATTTTGGTCTCAAAAAGTCATATCGGAATATCGGTACTTATGGTGGCATCGGAATATCGGTACTTAGGGGGGCATTATTAACCGATCCGGATAAAACTTGGCACTGATGTTTTAAGTCATAAGATAGGTTTTTGGGCCAAATTTTTGTCAAATCAGGTGAAAATTTAGGCTTCTAAGGGCTGAAGAAGATAAGACCGTGGATCGGTTTATATGGGGGCTATATCTGTTTGCAGACCGATACGGATCATAATAAGCATGTATGTTGAAAGTCATAACACAAGTCTTTATTCCACATTTCAGCCAAAGATCTTGGACGATTCAGACCGTACCTGGCACAGTTGTTGGAAGACAAAATAGAACACTATGTACAGAATTTCAGCCAAATCGGACAAAAAACGTGGCTTGTAAGGGCTATATAAGTTTATATACCGATTTGAACCGTACTTGACACAGTTGTTGGAAGTCATTACAGAAAATGAGGCTTTCAGGCGCTCAAGTCAAATCCGGGGATCGGTTTATATGCGAACTATATTAGGCTACTTGCCGATTTGAACCTTACTTGGCACAGTTGGTGGATGTCATGTTAGAACACTATCTGCACAATTTCAGACAAATCGGACAAAATTGCGGCTTCTAGGGGATCAAGAAGTCAACTCGGGATATCGGTTTATATTGGGGCTATATCCAAATATGAACTGATATGGCCCATTTGCAATCCCCAATGACCTATATCAATAAGAAGTATATGTGTAAAATTTCAAGCTGCTAACTTTACGTGTTCGACCGCTATTGTGATGTCGACAGACAGACAGACGGACGGACATGGCTAGGTCGATTTAGAATATAGAGACGATCCAGTATACATATATTACTTATATACTTTATGGGGTCGCAGATCAATATTTCGAGATATTACAAACGGAATGACTAGATTAGTATACCCCCATCCTATGATGTTGGGAATAAAAATATGAATAATAGTACTGGAAACAGAAGAATCGTATGTTTAGTACGGTTTTGTTACCATTTCGTACTTTTATTTACCGATTGAACAACAGCTCTGAAGTTTAACACCTAGGTTCAACTAGGAAATTTATGTTGGCTGACTAAGCGATTTTTTCACAAATCGTACCTTTTGGTACCAAAAAGTATTAAATAATACGATATAGCTTATTTACTTTTACAGTGAACGGAGACGGGTAAAATTAAATAGTTTGGTAAAAATGATCGAAGTCTTGGCAAAAATACTATAAGTTGTACCAAATACGAAATGCTGAAATCGTACCAGTAGTGGAAGAAAACGTACTTAAGTGCTGTAATTGGTGCTATTTGGTGCTTTCTTTATAGAATGAACTACAGCTCTGAAATTTGAGAAACAACTAAATCCTGGCAGTGTTTACCGGGCGACTAGAAGATTTTGTTGATATTCGTAATTTTGGTACCAAAATGGTACATTCCTTATGGAGTAAGCTACAGCTCAGGAATTTGCTGTCCAGATGTACTTGTATGGCAGCACGTACCGGTCGACTAAAAGATATTTTGATGTGATATTTTGGTACTAAAACGTACGAAATGGTACTTTCTTTTCGGACAAAGCTATAGCTCTCAAATTTGGGATACAGATACATCTTGGCAGTATGTACCGGAAGACTAAAAGTTTTTTTTGGATATACGAACATTTTGGTACTGAACCGTAACAAATGGTATTTTCTTTAAAGACTAAGCTACATCTCTGAAATTTGGGATACAGGCAAATCTTGACAGCATGCGAAAAAAAACATAAGCGTCTATAGAGTGTTTTAGGTGTCAGTTGAGAGCCAAATATTGGGTTGTATGCAGTTCTCTGGAGGGTATCCAACGTTTGGCCCGGCCGAACTTAAAACCTTTTTACTTGTTTGTTTAAATTTTTGCCTATAAAGTTCGATACGATAAAAGAATCAGGAATCAGTCACGTAATGATTCATACCAATTCACTTAACTTAAAATTTCCATTTTCCCTTTTTGAACGCAATTTAAGCCTATAGGCACCAAACACCATCAAACCAACCCCTCATTATATCTGCCCTTTTTGTTTAGTTTATGGGTTTAACACTTACAAGCCTACCCTCTACCATAAACTTGGCGTACATTAATGCAGTAATATTCATACCACAAATTTCAATTTTCGTGGGGCAACCTTTCATAAGCAAATACATATTTGGGGCATAAATTAAATTCTTACTAATATATTTCAGGAATATTAAAACTAAAATGTTTTTATTTCATTTTTGTGACAATTTTCTCCGTAGGAAAATCAACGAACCGCATTGCGACCCCTGCCAATAGAAGTAAAATCGACAAGTTTGCCATACGGCTTTAAGGTGGTGTCACCTAAATAGTGGTGTATAGCACATTCACGCACCCAGACACTCCATTAAATCATGCTTAATTAAATGTTCTTCTGTTTAATTTGGCTCAGTTAATGTTGCATTCATTAAAATTTACATTATAGTGTCTCGGGCAATGATTAAAAGTAGGGGAGCAAATTGTAAGGGTGGAATATAAAGTTATGGCGATTAAAACATGTCGCGTAGCAAGAACGTCTCGGAAAGCGTCAAGTTTTTTGAGGACGACCTTTTTTAATGAAAATCAAATTACGTTGTATTTTTTGTGAACATCAAATTACAATGAAATGTTTTATAAAGATAAACCCTTCAAAAAAATGGAGACCACCATGATTTTGTAGAGTCGATTCCAAACTAGGGTTGCCCAAAAAGTAATTCCAGATTTTCATATAGTCGGCGTTGACAAATTTTTTCACAGCTTGTGACTCTGTAATTGCATTCTTTCTTCTGTCAGTTATCAGCTGTTACTTTTAGCTTGCTTTAGAAAAAAAGTGTAAAAAAGTATATTTGATTAAAGTTCACTCTAAGTTTTATTAAAAATGCATTTACTTTCTTTTAAAAAATCCGCAATTACTTTTTGGGCAACCCAATAGAACATCATTTGTCAGCAGTGGTAGTACTCCCAGTAATGGACGGAGACCTTCTGCTTTGTAAAACTTCTCTATGAAAAGACTTGATTTTATAGATTTAAACAACTGAGCAATTGAGCGATTGAGCAAAATTTTGATATGTGAAGTATTTGTATGCCTTCCAAAACCAAATACCGTCCCGATAGTTGCATAAATAGATATAACCCCCCATATGAACCTATCCCCGGATTTAACTGCTTGTGTCTATATTGGAGTCAGTTTTTATCGGCTTTTGTTGAAATTTGGTTGTGATGACCACGCAATTTTAGGTCATCCAGATGAACCTTAGCGAGACGGCTACACACTCTTTGATGGCGGAAATCAGCAAGGGCAAGATTCATATTACCTCAATTCAAGAGTCATGGGTGACCCTCACAAAGTTTTTAGACTGAACCATATCAACTACCAATAATTCTATGCTAACACTGGAACACGACCGAGGACCTGCGTTAGGTTAGGTTATTTATCTTAAAAATTTAGATTATATCTTTTCCCCAGAGATGTCAACGTCGGATGCAATAGTCCTGAGATAGGGAGACAGTGGAGCATAACTGGCATCACTTTATTTGCCCTTCGAATCTCGGACATTAGTGAGGAATGCCCGGCTGGTGAGGAAGGCAAAATAAGGTACTAATAGGCTGCGATGCATATTCTCACCACATATCGTGGGCAATTACTACTACTAAATTTCTAATGAACATTCCACTAACGAAACAGGGGATACTTCTCTCATTAGGTTTAGGTTAGGTAGCAGTCTGCTCACTTAGACGTTTTCGTCCATTGTTATACTACAGGAACAGAAGAAGGAAGATGCCTTCTAGATCCTATCGTTGAACCATTCAGATCGCTTTAAAAAGCCCAATAACTTGCGAATGTTCACATCCGCTAAATCAAACAGGTTCTCAAAGAAATGAAAACCTGAAGTAGAACTCCTTCTGACTGCTAGTGCGGGACACACACACAGAAGGTGTTCTAAAGTCTCTTCTTCTTCGATGTGCTCACAGCTTCCCCAAAGGTCGATGCTGGCAATCTTCAGTCTGTCAGCATGTTTTCCGATTAGTCAGTGACCTGTAACAATGACTGAGACGTGTGTTCTAGCCAATGACAGCAAAGCGGTAGACCTCTTCAAGTCTAGATTACACCACATAGTTTTGGAATGCTCACAGCCCCCTCTTTGTGACCATCTATCATTCGATGTCCTTTGGGCCTGGTCCCGAAAACTTAGCTTACATGTCGCTAGAGGCATACCCACAGATTCCAGAAGCCCTGAAATGTGCTGAATAATTCCTAGTTTCGCAAGCTCGTTCGCTTTACAATTCCCTGGGAGATTACTGTGGCCCAGCACCCAGAACAGGTGAATTTTGACCTGTTCAGCCACCTCGTTGAGAGATCTGCGGGCGATTTTTGTGTTCAGAAATACGTTCTCCAGGTATTAAATGGCTGTCTGGCTGTCTGAGAAGATATGTATGCCAATCGTCGTCCTTAATTGCAAGGATCTCCGCTTGATACACACTGCAGTGGTCGGATAACCTTTTCGATATGACTAGTTATAGATCTTAAGAGTACACCCCAAAGCCCACCTGGTCGTCTAGTTTAGAGCCATCCGTATAGAAATCTATCCGTATCTGAGTCTAGGGATATCCGTATCTAAGTCTAACAGGAATAATGGTACAGTACTTTTATCAAAAATTCGTGGCAACATGTTCTGAAAATCTAATCGAAGAGGTTCAGAATTGGAGCGTCTCCATGAAGCACTCCTTTTCGGGCCAACGCTACATTAAGTTTAAAATAGCACGGCCTGCGCCCAATCTGATAAGCTTCCGCAATATGGTTAAAACCATCTGGATAAAATTCGGAAGACTACTTAAAACTTGGGCAAGAAACTTTTGGTTGTCGAAGCATAGAAGACATTAACGACAATGTCAACAGGATTACGACTTCCATAGTGGGGTCTTTCGTAGACAATTGTGATCTTCGATAAAGGAAATCAGCCCAAGAAAAACCTAAGATGACGGGACAGATTTGCTACATTGGGAAGATGTCCATAGACTTTATAACGGAGCACATCGTAAAGAAGCGGCAGTGTTTATTGGAATGTGTATTACACACGCCTTCAATAAGAAGATCAAAGTGTCACAACATGCCTAAAAGCTTTTCTGCGAACAGGTCGATAGCGTCAATGAAGCCGCGAAAAAGGAAAATGTTTCTTTCAAAAACCCATGTCCAAACTGAAATGTTAGTAGACGACATGGTAGGGATAGCAGAGAAAACGGAAGACACTTTCAGGCTTTTGATGAAAACGTAATTCCCACAGCATACGACGGGACACACAGAGACATCGGAAAGTTGGAGCAATGAGGTTGATCGATGCCTTATCATTACAGAAATTTTGGTAATGAAGGTATTGAGGAGGTTCAACTATCTAAATCACGCAGAGCCCATGGAATAATTCCGTAGTTACTACAGAAGAAGGCCACCGTAGCGCAGAGGTTAGCATGTCCACCTATGACGTCGAGCGGCTGGGTTCGAATACAGCGGTGGTTATCCCGTGAGGTACTTTGCCATGTAAAAACTTATCACCAAATTTGCAATTTGCACTACAGAAGGTGACTGACTATATGGCGCTCCATCTAGCCGCTGTTTTCACAGCGTGCCTAGGACTTGCACATACTCCGAAAGCCTGGTAGGAGACAAGGGTGGTATTTATACCCAAGCCCGGCAACACATAAGGCCTACAGACCTATAAGCTTTATGTCTTTGCTATTCAAAGCCATAGAACATATTGAGGATAGGACTAAAGAGTAGCACATCCAGCAAACTGCTCCAATACTAACAACATGCATATCGCGAGCGAAGGTCGGTGAAGATTGTCCTGTAGGAGGTTGTGAATTAATTAGTCGAATCCTTCGATGTCAAGACGTAAAACATTTCCGGTAAGCATTGAAATAGAGGGGGCTTTTAACAATGTGCGGACCGACACACTAATTCAATACTTAGACAAGTACCGGGTGGACCGGATGCTTAGAGACTGGATAAATCATATGGTAAGAAACAGGTGGATAAATTGTGGGTTCCATGACATAAAGAAAAGGGAGAAAGTGGCACAGGGCACGCCACAGGGGGGCATTTTATCATCTTTCTTGTGGGTGACCACCATAGATAAGCTATTACGGATGCAGACTGAGGAGAGATTTGAAACCGTCTGCTACGAAGACGATTTTAAAATAATTCTAACGGGATAGGATACGAAACAGCTATGCAGAAGGGCCGAAAGGGTCTTGCAGATAGCATACGACTTGGTTAGACCTAGGGGTCTCAATGTTAAACCAGGGAAGACTGAAATCTCTTAAACCAGAGAAGACTGAAATCTGTTCATGAGGAAGACGAAGGTGGGCCAATTTGACGCACCACGTTTTCTCAATAAAACGATTTTTATACCCTCCACCATAAGATGGGGGGTATACTAATTTCGTCATTCTGTTTGTAACTACTCGAAATATTCGTCTGAGACCCCATAAAGTATATATATTCTTGATCATCGTGACATTTTATGTCGATCTAGCCATGTCCGTCCGTCTGTCCGTCCGTCCGTCCGTCCGTCCGTCTGTCTGTCGAAAGCACGCTAACTTCCGAAGGAGTAAAGCTAGCCGCTTGAAATTTTGCACAAATACTTCTTATTAGTGTAGGTCGGTTGGTATTGTAAATGGGCCATATCGGTCCATGTTTTGATATAGCTGCCATATAAACCGATCTTGGGTCTTGACTTCTTGAGCCTGTAGAGTGCGCAATTCTTATCCGATTGGAACGAAATTTTCCATGACGTGTTTTGCTATGATATCCAACAACTGTGCCAAGTATGGTTCAAATCGGTCCATAACCTGATATAGCTGCCATATAAACCGATCTTGGGTCTTGACTTCTTGACCCTCTAGAGGGCACAATTCTTATCCGATTTGAATGAATTTTTGCACGAAGTATTTCGTTGCCAAGTATGGTTCAAATCGGTTCATAAACTGATATAGCTGTCATATAAACAGATCTGGGGATTTGATTTCTTGAGCTCCTAGAGGGCGCAATTCCTATCCGATTTGGCTGAAATTTTGCATGACGTATTTTATTTTTACTTTCAACAACTGGGTCAAATAAGGTTCAAATCGGTTCATAACCTGATATAGCTGCCATATAAACCGATCTGGATCTTGACTTCTTGACCCCTAGAGGTCGCAATTATTATCCGATATGCCTGAAATTTTGTACGATGGATCCTCTCATGACCATCAACAAACGTGTTTATTATGGTCTGAATCGGTCTATAGCCCGATACAGATCCCATATAAATCGTTCTCTCTATTTTACTTCGTGAGCCCCAATGGGCTTAAACGAATTGGCTGAAATTTTACACAGGCCTCCAATAATAATTTAATTGTGGTCCGAACCGGACCATATCTTGATATCGTTTTAATAGCAGAGTAACTCTTTTCTTATATACTTTTTTGCCTAAGAAGAGATGCCGGGAAAAGAACTTGACAAATGCGATCCATGGTGGAGGGTATATAAGATTCGGCCCGGCCGAACTTAGCACGCTTTTACTTGTTATATCTGACATGGTCAAATATTTAGTAGTTATCTTGGACTGAAAACTGAACTCTAAGTGTCACCGAGAAGGCTCACAGGTGTTGGGCACTATGTAGACGAGTCGTAGGCTCGAAGTGGGGCATGTATTTACTCCGTCGTTGGCAAGTTAAGGTCTGCTGTTATGCCGCCCTCGACCCACTGTAGAAGGGATGAAAGGACCTCAGTCACTTTTGGCGACGTGTGGTGACTGATACTAAGAGATGGACCAGGTTATGTTAAATTTAACATTTGTGGAGTTCCAGGGCAGGAGGAGAGCCATTCCGATCATCCGTAGTCTCCGAGATGATTAACAATCATCACAATTTACCAACGACGGCGTTATGTCATGAGCCTCGCCAAGTCGTGCAAGACGCTGGTCCCTGAGGGAATCTCTACGCCAATGCCAAAAAATCGCGATGCCCTCAACCTGTCTTTAAGAACTCCCATAGTTCTCGTTGCATGGAAAATGGGCAGAGTGGTCCCGTTGCTGAGTCTGGAAAAGGCTCGAACAAGGGAGACTAATCGATTAAGTTTCTCTCACCAGTAGCCAAGACAATTGAAGCACTACTCATCCCGAGTCTAGTTGGACAATTTCCAGTTACTGAGCATCAATAGTGAGTTTGTGGATTCCATCACTCCACATATAGGGCCACTGTAGCACAGAGGTTATGTATGCTTTTAGAATGTATGCTTTTAATGCATTACTCCTAGGTTCAAATTCCTGCAAGAACACCATGAAACATTTTTTAGAAATGATTATTCCCTTCTAAACTTCTCTACTTCTTATTCCCTTCTAAAGTGGAACTGGGCAATAAAAGGAGATCCCTTATTATTCAGCTGATAATTGTATCGGATAGCACTCATTGATATGAGCGAAGTATCCCCGTTGATCTTTATTGGAATGGTCAAATTTGCATTTGCATCATTCCATATATAAGCCATGGTCTAAACTAGGCCAAGATGTGTCATTAGCTTACGATTCGGTCAGCCATCTTCCACCAATTTAAAACTATATCAAAAGCAAAAACAAGGTTCTCAAATCATTTGTAGGCAGTATTTGGGGTGCTGAGAAAGAAACCTCGTTGACTACATACAAAGAAGTCAGGTCGGTCCGTACCAAACTATGAAGCACCAGTGTGGACGCGTCATTCGAGCGATACGCAGTTAAATAAAATGTATATCTATCGGGATAGTATTCTACGAACTAAGACATCGTTTCTAACTGTGCAAAGACGCTATTACATTCTGTTTAAGCAGTATTTACTGGGAAGTTATCACAGCAGCTATCCAAAAAAAAAAACCGGTTGGACTGCCTACTGGCCTGAGACGTCCGGTTTGATCTATATAATATAGAGAGAGGGGCTCAGTGCTACAAGAAAGCACTTCTTAATCTTAAAACAAATTAGTCTGGTCTAAATGACATTCACGAGGATGCGGCACCGGAAGTGGTGAATAGTTACCCAGTGAATGCCGTTCTTGGAGACAAATAAGAGTAATTCTGGCAACCTTTCGTTCGATGTAGCTACCTCAATATGTTCTGGGCTGGTATTTCTGCTACACTGCTCCAAACACTGGAAAAGATCCGAGAAGGACAAATCAACACCTACCATATTTTCGTTGACTACAAAGCCGCCTTCGACAGCCCTTTACATTCAAAGGTATTTTAAGCCATGTCTGCGTTTGGTATTCTTGCAAAACTGAAACGACTTTGCAGGATGACGACTGCTGATACACGATCCTTAGTTAAAATAAAAAAGAACCTCTCCGTTCAATACCAAATGAGACTTCAGGCAAGGAGGCAGCTTATCGTGTGATCTCCTTAATATCCTACTGGAATGGATTATAGGAGAAGTAGGTGTGAATAGGCATGGCTCACTACTCGCCTATACCGACAACATCGATTTTGTGGTTCGGTCAACAAAAGAAGCAATTGCAGCCTTTGAAACTATCGAAAGAGAATTAACGAAAGTGGGTTTGGCATCACATGGAGATAAGACAAAGTAGATGATATCAACTCGCAAAAAGCCTGGTAAACCCGAGCTGATAAAGAAAATCGAGCAAGTTGAGAACGACATCTTTGAGATAGTCAGCAAATTTATCTACATCGGCACAGCTGTAACCGAAACAAATGACTGCAGTTTTGAAATCAAACGAAGGATAATCTGGGCTAACAGATGCTATTTTGGATTAAGCAAGTAGATGAGGAGCAAAGCCCTATCTCGATAGACGAAAATTACACTACACATGACACTGATACTACCAGTGCTGTTGTATAGCTCCGAAGCATGGGTACTTGCGAAAGCAGATGAGACTTAAACTGAAACAATTTTTAGTCCATTGTGGTATCACAGTAGCGACAGACCAAATCTTCTGGTGGGAATGGATCCCAAGACCCCAGCACTAGCAAACCGAGCACGGTACCAACTTGGCTACCGGGGCGCTTAACATGGTAATTAGCAGCACCAGATTCCAAAGTCAAAGGATTCACACGGTCACATGGCTGTTAGCCGATCATAACACGAGAAACAAAATAGATCATGTTATGATAGAGGGAAGGCATTCAACCACCGTGTTAGATGTACGATCGGTCTGAAGGGCAAACAGACCCAACTGCTTGAAGATAGCGCTCCCTGTCCAGATAGTAAAGCAGTGCTATGGCAAACCATTGTCAATTCTATGGAAAAAGCCGCAATATATTGGGTTGCCCCAAAAAGTAATTGCGGATTTTTCATATAGTCGGCGTTGACAATTTTTTTCACAGCTTATGACTCTGTAATTGCATTCTTTCTTCTGTCAGTTATCAGCTGCAACTTTTAGCTTGCTTTAGAAAAAAAAATGTAAAAAAAGTATATTTGATTAAAGTTCATTCTAAATTTTATTAAAAATGCATATACTTTCTTTTAAAATATCCGCAATTACTTTTTGGGCAACCCAATATTTACTTGGGGGAAAAGCCCCCCCAAAGAGTCCATGGTACAACTAGGAGTGGCAAAAGCTACTGAAGCCAAGAATGCGGCATGCAGGCCAACCTCACAATCAGTAGCAACGCGCCAGATGAAGGAAAGGTATCGGGAGAAAAGGAGAGGGGGAAAACTGTATCTTCCGCAAGAAAAAGAAGGAAATGGAAAGACGTGAGTGTGAGGGAATCGAGATGTTAAGGAGCCAAGGCGAATTATGAAAATTCTATCAAAGAATTAAATATCAAACTAATGGCTTTGGTACAGGCACATCCTGCTGCAGAGATAAAGATGGAAATTTGGTAACTGATACAGATTGAGTGCTGAGGATATGTATAGAACACCTTTCCAGCTGCTGGTTACCTTGAGTACACCACAGTATCAATCCTTAATGATGGTGTAGAATGTGTATCACCTCGTCAGAACTAGGTCCACCTAGCAGTAACCCGACTAGAAAACAATTAGGCAGCAGGAGCCGATGGGTTGCCGGCTGAACTGTTTAAGACAGGAGAGGACACGCTGATAGGGCATATGCATCAGCTCGTCTGCGCAATCTGGCTAGTGGAACGATGATTGAAACCTCAGCATACTATGTCTTGTACACAAGAAAGGGGACAAGATGGCATGTATCAACTAAAGAAGAATAAGACTCCCCCCATACATTATACTAACAATAGTACTATGTGAACGATTAAAGTTTTAAGTCAACGAAATAATTGGGCCCTATCAGTGTGGCTTTAGATTTGGTAGTCCTTTGCAAGAGCATTAATTAGCGATTTTTCCAAGTTTTTGAATAGCGATTTTCTCTATGACTCCACAATACGTACGGAGTCTGGACGAAATTCTTCATGTGTCGTCTTAAGCCTATACTTCCTTGTTTGAAATGAAGCAAAGAAGTAGAAGTGGCGTCTGGTGAGACAATTTTAAGACCTTTGTTGAAGTTTCTCTTTTAGAATTTTAAATTTTCTTTTGCTTCCCTAGAATTTTCGACGAATTGTGAATCCAGAGTTCTAAAGTCTTCCTTCATATTTTCTGTCTGTCCGTTTTAATCACCCTACAGTCTTCAAAAAGAAAGGTTTCAAACTAAACTTCTTAAAACAGAAGTACTATGTGAACGATTAAAGTCTTAAGTCAACGAAATAATTGGGCCCTATCAGCGTGGCTTTAGATTTGGTAGTCCTTTGCAAGAGCACTAATTAGCGACTTTTCCAAGTTTTTGAACAGCGATTTTCTCTATGACTCCACAATACGTACAGAGTCTGGACGAAATTCTTCATGTATCGTCTTAAGCCTATACTTCCTTGTTTAAAATGAAGCAAAGAAGTAGAAGTGGCGCCTGGTGAGACAATTTTAAGACCTTGGTTGAAGTTTCTCTTTTAGAATTTTAAATTTTCTTTTGCTTCCCTAGAATTTTCGCCGAATTGTGAATCCAGAGTTCTAAAGTTTTTCCTAATATTTTATGTCTGTCCGTTTTCCGTCCGTCTTCCGAAAATAAAGATTTCAAGCTAAACTTTTTAAAAAAGAAACGTTTTTTGTGCATAGGCTGTCAATATTAAAATCAATTAAAACCTGCTAAATGAAATAAGGTCCGATAGACCATTGGAAAATCCCTAGAAACATGTAATTTTTTAACCGTTTGGATTTAATAAGGGTGCCAAAATTCCTTTTTTTTTATTTCAAGCCAAAACTAACTGCCGTCTATGTGTCGTCGAACATTTTCTCGTGAATCCTTTTTTTGAATGACACCAATTAAAATTCTCATTCTGGTTAATTTATGCTGAACACTTGGAAGTTTATCATGCATTTTATGAGGCGAATTCACATCTACCATGTATAGTTTCACCATAAAGCGGGCGTGATATTTCTCAAATGCTGTGTCTTTTTTTTAGATTTTTTTCTTTACATTCAACAATAATTTTTAGTAAAATTTGCATACAATGTCAATAGGATTTTATGCAAATCGCTTTCATGTTAGTTTCCTCTATCTGTGTGTGAATGTAAATGTGTATGTGTTTGCTTTCGTGTTTGTGTTGCTGTTGCTGGTTCAGTTTTTCGAATTTGAATTTGAATCTGTGTCATTTTCTATCTTTTGTTTGTATGTTTTCTCTTCTTTTTGTGTCATCACGACATTTGGATATTTCAACACTCTCTTTTGTTGTTAAACGCCCTAAAGTGAATTGGATATTTTGTTACTGTTACTCATTGTTGTTATTGTTGCTATCTGTGAAACATCGACCATTTCGTCTGGATTTTATTTATTTTTCGCTTATTTTGGTTTGTTGGAGTTTTTTTTTTTGGTTTCTATGGGTGGGCGGTCTATAGCGAATCAGTTTGAATTTCCAATGCCTAACCATTCAAACCTTCTATCTATCCGTGGTTTGCCAGTGTAGTTTGGTGGTTATTGGACATGGTTTGACGTGAACAACAAGGAATGCTTAGCAAAGCTAAATTCCATGTCACACGATATATACGACGACAACAATAGCAAAATAGGACCAAACAAAATCCAATGTGATGAAGATGATGATGGCAATTGTGATGGCCCCCTCCCCACAAACAAAGGAAATATAAATACGTATGTATATCGACAGAGAAACATACAATTGATTTATGGTATTTCCCTCCAAAATATACAGACATACATCCTATGTATAGAATATAATATAAGAAAGAAGGAAAAAATCGAAGCCATGGACATATATAAAACTTAAAATAAAAAAAATAAATAAACAAATAAGAATGGCCTAGAGATAGGCAGAGGCGAAACTTGAACACCTTAAAATTTGTAAAGTGAAACTGGTATTGAATCCTGGCGAAAACTTCAGCACATTGATGCCTTAGCCAAGAATTATTTTTAGAAGCTCCATTCGTTTTCACTTCCCAAAGGCAAAATATGGTTTAAGGTTTATTGAGCAAAAACTTCAATGAAATCGTAGAAAAAGATTTTATTACTTACCACAGATAAAGCTGAAAAGAAACCACAAAAAAATGTAATCAATATTTTTTTGAAAAACCAAATTTTTTAAGCTGACTTTTGAAAAATGAAGGAAACACAGTAGCGCAGAGGTTAGCGAGAAAATCATAAAAAAAATTCAGCGGTGGTTTTCTCCTCCTAATGCTGGCAACCCGGCCGATACGGGATGACTATGAGCACCACACAGGCTGGAACTTTGAGCTCCGACTTGTGTGGTGCCCATCGTTATCACGGGAAGCTTAGCTGAAAGCTACCGGGCGCGTCCACAGGTTGCGGATGGTGGAAAGCTCCGTTTTTATGCGAAGTAGCTGCAAATGCGGCCGCGGGCAGTCAGCGATTTTCGAGAGGAGAGTCCCAGTGAGCAGTCAGGTGGCACTGGCTCTTAATTAAATACTGAGTACCAATGATACTCGAGATGACAAGGCGAGTTATTGGCGCCTTCAAATAACCAATGGCCAACATTAGCATCTGTCCCCAGGTTAGGGGCGGCTGGCGGCGAGCGTCGGATCTTGGAGCAAGCGGCTCGCCACAACGAGAGATACGTGTGCAATCCCACAAAACCCATGCGGTTGGGGCGCTGGGCCAGTAACCCGCCCCCGGAAAACTGAGAACGACTATGAGAAACAAAGGAATAGTAAAAACGGACCCCCCCCCCCCAACGTTGACGACCCCCGAAAACGAAAAAAGGACCATAATTTGCGGATCTGTACCTGGAATGTCCGCACTCTTTATAGAGAAGGTGCAGTACACGCGCTGGCGGATGTATTAGAGAAGTACAAGGCAGATATTACTGCCTTACAGGAAGTGCAATGGACTGGGAATGGGGTCACTACAACACCAAGCAGTGACGAACTATACTATAGCTGCCATAACACGAGACATGAATTTGATTGTGGATTTGTGGTTAGTCTGAGACTGAAACACCTTGTCTCCAGCTTTACTCCGATGGATGAGAGGCTAGCCACAATTTGCATAAAAGCCAAATTCTTCAACATCAGTCTCATTTGTGCCCATGCCCCGACGGAAGACAAAGACGAGCAGACCAAGGATATTTTCTACGAGCGCCTAGAAAGAGAATATGACCGCTGCCCCGCCCATGATATTAAAATCGCTCTGGGAGATTTTAATGCGAAAATAGGAAAGGAAGACATTTTTGGTCCAACGGTCGGAAAGTTTAGCCTCCACGATATAACGTCCAGTAGTGGGTTGAGGCTGATAGATTTCGCCGCGGCAAAAAACATGATAGTAAGTATCCCGAGATTTCAACAAAAAAATATTCACAAAGCCACATGGCTGTCACCCGATCAAAACACGAGGAACCAAATTGATCACGTTGTGATAGATGGCATTCATCCAGCGTGTTACATGTACGATCGATCCGTGGAGCGAATATAGATTCGGATCATTGCCTCGTTGCAGCAAAGGTTCGCACTCGCTTGAACATGGCGACGAAAGTACGATCTGACACCGCATGGAAGCTGGACATTGAAAAGCTGCAAACACAACGAATGACAGCGGCATCCTCCACTCGACTGACCCAACTGCTTGATGAAAGCACTCCTTGTTCCGATGATATAATGACGCAGTGGCAAACTATTGCCCACTTCATGGAAAATGCCGCGAAATTCGTACTTGGGTACCGGAAGCCTCCTCCAAGAAACCCATGGTACGACCAAGAGTGTCGAGATGCTACTGAAGCCAAGAATGCGGCATATAGAGCAACCCTGCAATCAGTAACAACGCGCCAGATGAAGGAGAGGTATCGGGAGAAAGAAGAGAGGAGAAACGTCTATTCCGCAGAAAGAAAAAGGAAATGGAAAGTCGTGAGTGTCAGCGAATTGAGATGTACAGGCGTCAGAATGAAGTCCGAAAATTCAACCAAAGAATTAAACATCAAACCGATGGCTTTGGTGCAGGCACATCCTCCTGCAGAGACAAAGAAGGAAATCTGGTAACTGGCACAGATAACATGCTGAGGATATGGAAAGAACATTTTACCCAACTGCTAGTATCCGGTGGTGACGGCGAAGAGGACACCGCAGAACCAATCCCTGATGTTGGTATAGAATGTTTACCTTCTAGTCAGAATGAGGTTCCAAGTAGCAGTAACCCGACTAAAGAACAACAAGGCAGCAGGAGCCGACGGGTTACCCGCTGAACTATTTAAGACCGGAGGCGACACGCTGATAATGCGTATGCATCAGCTTATCTGCGCAATCTGGCTAGAAGAACGCATACCCGATGATTGGAACCCCATCATTCTATGTCCCGTATACAAGAAAGGAGACAAGACGGAATGTGCCAACTACAGAGAAATAAGTCTCCTCCCCATCGCACACAAGATACTCTCGAGAGTACTGTATGAAAGACTAAAACCTAAAGTCAATGAGATAATTGGGCCCTATCAATGCGGCTTTAGACCTGGTAAATCCAAGATTCTTCGTAAAATATATGGACCAGTTTGCGTTAACGGAGAATATAGACGACGTATGAACCACGAGCTGTATGACGACGATAGCATAGTAACACGCATCAAAATACAACGGCTGCGTTGGCTAGGCCATGTTGTCAGTATAGATGAAGAAACTCCAGCAAAGAAGTCTTTTGAAGGCAAACACAGTGGTACACGCAAACCGGGAAGACCAAAAGCCCGATGGAAAGATCAAGTTGTGGGAGACACCTCGAAACTTGGTGTCAGAGATTTTAGAATGAGCGCAGAAGATCGAGACGCTTGGAACGCTATTCTACGTTCAGCTAGTGGAACAAATATTCCGTCGTAGCCAATTAAAGTAAAGTAAAGTAGAGTAATGCTGGCAACATTTGTGAGGTACTGTACCATTTGGTATGGTATCCATGTCAAAATTTCTCCACAAAGAGGTGTCGGGAGGTGTAAAAGGAGGCCCCTTAGCATTGAGCTTAAACTTGAATCGGACAGCATTCATTGACATGTCAGAAGTTTGCCCTTGTTCCTTAATGGAATGTTCATGGGCAAATTTGCATTTGCATTTGAAAAATCACTTAACAACGCATTATGTTCGGCTCTACGGAACTTTGGATACCCCACGATGGATATAATTTTAACCCAATTTCGTTATATTCTTTATAGCTACAACCAAATATAATCTGATCTAGATCATTACCTTATGAAATCAGGTGACATATGCTCGATTTATGGATCAAGATCTTGAATAGTGGGATGGGTCTATATGACATCTAAATGCATATCAGGACCGAACTGGACAATATTTGTATTTCAAGGGGGCAACAATAATTCCCTGTACCACATGTTAGCGAATGTGGGCGAAAAGTGCATCATGTATGTCCTCACGACTGATTAGGAGATCAGTCTGTACGGCATCTGCACCCCAAAAAGTAAGTTTGCTAATAATAGCAAAAATTGTCTGCTGATTTTATATTAAACCTTTTTTCTAACACGTTTTTTGTAAAAACGCATCAATATTGGGTTGCCCAAAAAGTAATTGCGGATTTTTCATATAGTCGGCGTTGACAAATTTTTTCACAGCTTGTGACTCTGTAATTGCATTCTTTTTTCTGTCAGTTATTAGCTGTTACTTTTAGCTTGCTTTAGAAAAAAGTGTAAAAAAGTATATTTGATTAAAGTTCATTCTAAGTTTTATTAAAAATGCATTTACTTTCTTTTAAAAAATCCGCAATTACTTTTTGGGCAACCCAATATGATTTTAGTAGATATTTTGTTTGCCGTTTTTCGAAATAACTAAAAATTTATAAAAATGTTGAAAGTTTGGTAAAATTTTATTCTAAAAACCTTAAGCACTAAAAGGTAAGGTGAAGTATTTTTGAAATTTTGAGACAAAAATCAACATTTTGGCTTCTGATGAAAGATGAAAATATTTGCAGTTTAAGCGAAAAATGACTGCTGTCACATTTCAGCAGAGTTTTTGTTGCTACAGTATTTTTTCTGTTTTTATACCCACCACCATATACTAATCTAGTATTTCCATTTGAAGCACCTCAAAATATTCGTCTAAGACGCTATAGTTTATATATTCTTGATCGTCTCGACGTTCTGATTCGAAATAGCTATGTCCGTCCATCTGTCCGTCTGTCGAAATCACGATAGCGATGGAACGCATAAAGCTAGCCGCTTGAAATTTCACACAGATACTTAATATTGAAGTAAGTCGTTGGAGATTGTAAATGGGCCATCTCGGTTCAGATTTAGATATAGCTCCCATATAAACTGATCTCCAGATTTCAATTCTTGAGCCCCTGGAGGCCACAATTTTCGTCCGATTTAGCTGAAATTTTGCATGTGGTGTTCTGTTATGACTTCCAACAGTAGAGTTAGATACGGCTCGAATCGGTCCATAACCTGATATAGCTCCTATATAAACCAATCTCCCGATTTGACTTATTGTGCCCCTGGAAGCCACAATTTTTGTCTAAATTGGCTGAAATTTTGCAACATCTTTGCCAAGTATGGCCCTAATCGGTCTATAAACTGATATAGCTCCCATATAAATCGATCTCCCGATTTGACTTTTTGAGCCCATGGAGCCCCGATTTGGCCGAAATTTTGCACATAGTGTTTTATTATGGCTTCCAATAATTGTGCCAAGTACGGTCTATAACCTGATATAGCTTCCGCAAGCCGCAATTTTTGACATATTTGGCAGAAATTTTCAATGCGGTGTTCTATTACCTCTTTCAACAACTGTGCCAAATACGGTCGAAATCAGTCTATAATCTGATAAAGCTGCCATATAAACAGATCTCCCTATTTGACATCTTTAGCCCCTGAAAGAAGCAATTTTCGTCTCATTTCGTTAAAATGTAGCACACTCGATATTTTATCACTTCTAACAACTGTGCCAACTAAACTTATTTTGTATAAAATTTTAGCAGAATCAATGGTGGTGGGTTCCTAATATTCGGCCCGGCCGAACATAGGGCGCATTTAGCTGTTACTTATAACCTCTTCCCTTGCTTCCAGGTTTCCTTTCAACGCCTCGATTATACCGCGATGGGAGCAGCTCATACCATCGCGGTATGATGGTATGAGCTGTGGTAAAAAACTTGAAAGAAAGGAAAGAGGTTTCCGATCGGATGCCTGAGATTAACCTTGAGGTCGAGTACGAGGCACTACTCCCAGCTGCACAGTCTTGGATTGACGGAAACCAAGTATTGCCATTTGGAAGATCATGTTACACGGATGGATCAAAGGTAGAGGACATAGTGGGCCTGGGGGTCTATATTGAGAACCCAGGGACAGAGATCTGTTTTAGACTGCCTGACCAAAATATGGTCCTGCAGGCGGTGATCCAGGCGAATGTGTAAGTTTGTATGGTGCTAAAGGGAGGACGTTAGTAAAATTGCAATTACAACCAGGACGGTAAGGTCACGAACAGTCTTGCAGTGCAAGAAAGAGATTAACGCCTTCTTTGAGGACGGCAGAATCCGCTTCCTTTGGTTGCCAGGCCACAACAGACTAAGGTGAAATGAATGGGCAGGCGATTTGGCGGTGATGGCCAGAGGACGGCTGTCAATAAACTTGGTTAACCGGAAGCCTTTTGGGTCGACGTAGTCCCTGTTAAGGACGTGGACGACGAATGCGCACACAAAGCTGTGGAACAACAAAACGGTCGGTAGGACGGCGAAATTCCTAAGGGGGGATCCAGATCGTGAGAAGACGGGGCTATTACTGAAACGAAGTAAGAAGGGGGTCAGTACAGCTATTGGTATCATAACGTAACACGAGCTCACTTATGTAAATTCGGTGCGGCAAGTGATAGCATGTGAAGAAGATGAGACATTGGAGCTTTTCCTTAGTCATTGCCCGACTTTCGCGTTTAACAGATACCGGCACTTAGGTGGGGACACTATACCAGAAATGAATCAACTTAAGGGAGTGGTATGGAAAACAATTAGGGATTTTGTAAGTACCACGGAATTCCTAACTTTTCTTTTTCGAGGTTTCTTTTTTTTGGTAATTAGAGCGCACAACAAGCCGATTACTGGCTTAGTTGTACGTCCATAGTGGCATGGGGTGGATTAATATCTGCACCCTCTTTTTAACTTGACCTAGTTGGCTGTCACACTCTTGAGAAGTTTTTGTTGAGAAGTTTTTACATGGCTTTCATACCAAAGGGTACAGTACCCCACCAACGACGACAGTATTAGGAGGGGATAACCACCGCTGAAATTTTTTTCTGATATACTCGGAAGGATTCGAACCCAGGCGGTCAGCATCATAAGCGGATATGGTCTGTGTTACGGTGGCCTCGAAGGCCACTCAAAGGACTATGGATGATAAATGGTCACAATTTGGCCTAATGTCCTCATACTCCGGCCTAATGTCCCCATACTCCCGTATGCTTCTATTTCATGCCCCCACTCAATGGTGCTAAATATCCAAACAGAAATTTAAATCTTACCCCTGCTTTTGCTTGCCACCATCACCAAATGTAGGACACCACAATTTCTTGTATGTCCAACAAAACTATATTGGCACATTGAACAGAGCTCACTATGTATCGTATAGTCGTAAAGCTCACAGTCACAACACAACACAACACTGGCATTGTTCATTTTACTCAGAGCAACACACATGAACAAATCTTCTAAATATTTGAATACAAATCTTTATTTTATTCATGGTACATGGTCAAAATGACGGACGTGTTGGTAATTCAATTGTTGTTGACAAGTGTTGCTGGCTACGACCATTATCGAATGTGAAAACTGAAAATTCAAAAGGAACGCCCAGGGTCATAATGGCTTTTTGGTTACGAATCTATTTTCTATGCGGTTTGACTACATTTCTCATTAAATACTCGTTCGAATTTTAATTTAGTACAACATTGCCAAAATTGGATATTTGGAACATACCCACATACATATGTATGTGTCGAACAATGTCATGTGAACTTGATGGCTTGCAACTTAAGTTAAACGATGTTAAACTGTGTGGGAAACCCACTCACGTGCTTGTTGACAAAATTATCATCATTAAGGACTAAAATATGACAAATACAAATTAAGAACTAAAAGCACATTACGTTTGGCGGGACTGAACATCCATTGCAGATATACCTTACCCAAATTTCATTGACATTAGAGATCCGACCATACTAAGTAAAGATGCAAAAGGGTCCAAAGACCCATTGATAAAGTTTAACCCAAATCACTATGCCTTAATGTGATCAAATCCGTCAATCGGTCTATATGCCAGTAATGCCCTACATGGTCCAGTATGGACCATATTTTGCATGAATGGCGGAGGTCTGATAATAGATTAGGCTCAAGAAATCAAATCGTGAGATGGGTTTATATGGGAGCTATACCAGGTTATGGACCTATTTGGACCACACTTAACACAGTTATTGGAAGTGATAATGGAACACTACATGCCAAATTTCAGCCAATTCGGACGAAAATTGCGGCTTCCGAGGCTCAATAAATCAAATCTGGAGATCGGTTTATGTGGGAGCTATATCTTAAGACGGTTGGACGGACGGACGGTTGGACGGACGGACGGTTGGACGGACGGACGGTTGGACGGACGGACGGTTGGACGGACGGACGGTTGGACAGACGGACGGTTGGACGGACGGACGGATGGACGGACGGTTGGACGGACGGTTGGACGGACGGACGGTTGGACGGACGGACGGTTGGACGGACGGACGGTTGGACGGACGGACGGTTGGACGGACGGACGGTTGGACGGACGGACGGTTGGACGGACGGACGGTTGGACGGACGGACGGTTGGACGGACGGACGGTTGGACGGACGGACGGTTGGACGGACCTGGCAAAATCGATTCAGAACGACGAGACGATCAAGAATATATATATTTTATGGGGTCTTAGACGAATATTTCGAGGTGTTACAAACGGAATGACTAGATTAGTATACCCCCATCCTATAGTGGTGGGTACAAAAAGCAACCTCGAGAAAATAGGTAAAAACTCTGCTTTATAGACTCCAAAACTTACATCGGAAGATCGATATTTAAGGCATCCATATCCAAATATGATCCGATTTAGGCTCAAGACCTTACAGCGGGAGACTGATATATTTTTAGCTATATCTCCTGGTGGGAACATAATAAAAAATTTTCAGCATTGTACCTCGCCATATAAAAACTTCTCCCAAAGAGGTGTCCAACTGAGGCACGCCTTTCGGACTCGGCTATAAAAAGGAGCTTCCTTATCATTGAACTCAAACTTGAATCGGATAGCACTCTTGATATGTGAGAAGTTGGCTCCTGCTCCTTAATGGAATGTAACACTTAAGCCAGGCATTTAGAGCCACTCACAAAATCCCTAATTGCTCCCGATACCACGCCTCTAAGTTGGTTCATGCTTGGCATTGTAACTCCACCTTAGTGTCGACGTTTGTTAGCCGCGAATGTCGGGCAATGATATAAATATGCTTCAACGTCTCATTGTCTTCCTCACAAGCCCTACACTGAGCTCCTGCTTGCTTCCTTTCAGTAATAGCCTCTTCTCACGATCTGGATCCCCCATAGGATTTTCGCCGTCCTACCGACCGTGTTACGAATGTTCATATTCGACGTCCTCGCGATTACATAACACCACCTCACACATTCCGTGATCGCGTAGATCTCCGCCTGAAGGACCGGTTTTCCATCGCCGCCTCTATTATACCGAGACGGTATGACCTGCTCCTATCCTCAATCCATTATCCCATCGTCTTAAGTCTAATAGCCGCAGTGGCTGCTGTACACTTAATCTGTATGTCTTAGGATCGGATATTCAGGCTTGGTCCTCATCGCTCCGCCTATGCCAATATCTTCTCTGAACTTGTTGTATCCATTATCCCATCGCCTAAAGTCTAATAGCCGCAGTAGCTGCTGTACACTTAATCTGTATTCCTTAGGATCGGATATTCAGGCGTGGTCCTCATCGCTCCGACTATGCCAAGACAACATGTTCTCTGAACTTGTTGTATGGTTCTAACGTTGCACTTTTTGTCCAGTGCACCACGCTTCTGTAGAGCCAGTTGACTGTCCTCGGGTTAAGGTCCCATTTCGAGGCTACGGCCCATCTGCATAGTGCCCAACATCTGTAAGCGTTCTCACAACTCTCCTGAATCTGACACTTCCATTCCAGTTTCCGGTCCAAGACCACTCACTCCTAAGTATTTGACCTTTTGAGTAATCGAGATCGTTCTATTGAGGAAACGTTGTACTTCAGATTGGCCCATCTTCGTCTTCCTCGTAAAGACAGATTTCAATCATATCTTCGTTAACATTGACACCCCTTGGTCTGGTCCAGTCGTATGCCATCTGCAAAACGCTTTCGGCCCTTCTGCAAAGCAGATTCGGATACTTAGCCTTCAGAAGTATTATAATAGAGTCTGCGTAGCAAACGGGTTCAAATCCCTCCGCAGCCAGCACCCCTAGAAGTGGTGATAAAATGTCCCCTCTGGGGCGTGCCCTTTGCCACTTATATTATTTAAAGTATATTTTGCCGCAATTAATGGAATGCTGCCAACCATTTGAACAGAGAGATGACGAACCGTCCCTTTGCCACTTTCTCCATTATAAAGGGTGATTTTTTTGAGGTTAGGATTTTCATGCATTAGTATTTGACAGATCACGTGGGATTTCAGACATGGTGTCAAAGAGAAAGATGCTCAGTATGCTTTGACATTTCATCATGAATAGACTTACTAACGAGCAACGCTTGCAAATCATTGAATTTTATTACCAAAATCAGTGTTCGGTTCGAAATGTGTTCAAATTTTGACAAATTTTGTTCAGCGATGAGGCTCATTTCTGGTTGAATGGCTACGTAAATAAGCAAAATTGCCGCATTTGGAGTGAAGAACAATCAGAAGCCGTTCAAGAACTGCCCATGCATCCCGAAAAATGCACTGTTTGGTGTGGTTTGTACGCTGGTGGAATCATAGGACCGTATTTTTTCAAAGATGCTGTTGGACGCAACGTTACGGTGAATGAACACATTTCGAACCGAACACTGATTTTGGTAATAAAATTCAATGATTTGCAAGCGTTGCTCGTTAGTAAGTCTATTCATGATGAAATGTCAAAGCATACTGAGCATCTTTCTCTTTGACACCATGTCTGAAATCCCACGTGATCTGTCAAATACTAATGCATGAAAATCCTAACCTCAAAAAAATCACCCTTTACTTATGTCATGGAACCCACAATTTATCCACCTAATCCTTAGTATATAGTTTATAAAGTCTCTAACGATCCGGTCCACCCTGCACTGGTCTATGGAATGGATTAGTGTGTCGGTTCTTATATTGTTGAAAGACTCCTTTCGAGCGCCTAGTCTTACTCCTTTGAAGCGGGTTTTCCACAGACAGACGGACCGACATGGCTAGATCAACTAAAAATGTCATGACGATCAGCAAAACAAGTAAAGACGTACTAAGTTCGGTCGGGCCGAATCTTGGGTACACCCCACCATGGATTCCGCTAAAAATTTACCCTTTTTAACTGAGTTGGCATATGAATTATTTTGTAGCCATCAAATCGGGATTTCATTGAGGCTGTCTCACTTAGGTAGAGGTTTCTCTGGTCGCTCGATGTTGGTTTCAACTTCGTTACAACCCTGTTCGTAGCGTCTCCCGTCCCTGCACGGCCTGATGTTTCAATACTATGATCTTTACCTATCTTAGTCTTTCGAATCTTGAGAATGTCGTTGATGGTTCCATTGTCGGATCCCTGTTCATTAGCTTGGATGAGTCTCTTGACCCTGTATGTTTTAATATTAGGATCTTTGCTTATCCTAGTCTTCCCATCATTGATAAAATCGGTGATGGTTCCATCGCCGGGTCCCACTTTGTTAGGCTGTTTTGAGTTTAAATTTTAAATTACAACTCTTAAATGTCAAAAATATCCTTTAAAAGAAAGTTTTTTTTCTCTTTATCCCACAGACTAAATTAAGCACAAACTCGTCAAAAACAAGCACAAAAGGAAAAGTGATTGAATTGTTATATGGCCGTGACTTTTCAATCAAACGCTTTCATGAGAACAATTTCCGCTAAAAATAAATTCTCAAATGAATAATAAATCACTTCGTGGAATTTGGAAATTAATTTGTAGAAGCAATGATAAGTTCCGTGAAAACATGTTGCTGCTAGTCTCAAAGTAAATCATGAAAGATTAAGATTGATGGTTGTTTTCGTAAACGTTGCCGCTTTGTCCAGAGTTCATGGCAATGTGGCAGATTGTTTTTCAAACAAAGTGATTTTTTTTTTTTAAAACAAATTAGAAAGTCTGCAGGTGAATTTGTTATCTGAGATGAGACTGGATATATTGCTGGTCAAACAAAAATAGAAATTAATTTCGATAAGCTGGAAAAGCTATCTATCGGCCTAACGCGCTATTGACGTTTGGAAGTCTTTTGTAAAGTGATTTTTATTTAAGCCTATACCACTACTGTGGTACAACCTGATATAGCTCCCATATAAACCGATAATTCCTGAGCCTCCAGGGGGCGTAATTCTTAATCATTAGGTTGAAATTTTGTACAGTGACTTTTATGTACTGCGAAATTTGATCTGAATTAGTCTATAACTGGAATTAGTCACATATAAACCGATCTCTTGATGTTACTTCTTGATCCTCTAGAGGGCGCAATTCCGATGTGCATAAAATTTCGAACAATGACTTCTTTTATGACTTTCAAAATACGTGCCAAGTATGGCCTGAATCAGTCTATAACTTGATAGAGCTCCCATGTAAAGCAAGTTCCCTATTGGACGTTATCGGCCTCTAGAGGGCGCAATTCTTATCCCATTTGGCAGCAGTTTTGCACAACGACTTCTCTTATGACCTTCAATCTGCATTGCATATATGAATCGCTCTATAACCTGATGCAACTCCCATATAAATCTATACCCCTTTAGGGCTACCCTGATATTTTGAACAAAAACTTCTACCATGGTCGCCATCATCCAAACTAAGTATGGCCCGCATTGATCCATAACATGGTATAAGTCCGAAAGCATAGCAATGCTTATCCATTATATTTTGTTTGTGTCCTTCCGTCTGTCTGCCTAAATCATGATTGAGGTCGAACGAATGAAGCTTACCACTTAAAACTTTGCAAATATACTTCTTATTGATGTAGGTCATTGGAAATTGCAGATGGATCATATCGGTTCAGATTTTGGATATAGTCCCTATATAAGCCGATTCATCAAGAGCACAATTTTTATCCGATTAGGTTGAAATTTTTCACAACGACTTCTCGTATGACCTTCAATATCTGAGAATTGGTCCATAACCTGATATAGCTCCCATATAAACCGATATCCAGACTTCTGCTATGACCTTCATCATACGTCTCAAAAATGGTTTAAATAGGTTTATAACCCACAGCAATTCTAATCCTATATCCTTTGATTGCCTATAAAGATATACCAGGCAAAGATATTGACAAATGCGATCCATGGTGGAGGGTATATAAGATTCGGCTCGGCCGAACTTTTAATTTTACTTGTTTTCGTACCCACCACAGGATGCGAGTATACTTATCTAGTCATTCCGTTTGTAACACTTCGAAATATTGATCTAAGACCCCGTAAAGTATCTATATATAAATATTCTTGATCGTCTCGAAATTCTAAGTCGATCTAGCCATGTCCGTCGGTTTGTCGATATCACGACAGCGGTCGAATGCGTTAGGATAACCACTTAAAATTTTGCACATATACTTACTAATGATGTAGGTCTTTGAGGATTACAAATGGGCCACATCGGTTCAGAGTTGGAAATAGCTTCCATATAAACCGATTTCCCGCCTTGGCTCCTTGAGCTCTGATTTGATTAAAATTTTGCAGAGAATGTTGTATTGAGTATGGAACAGTAGGTGGACTTTTGAAGCGCCGTCCACCAGACCACAACACCATATAGTATTATAGGTTTGACAACTGCAGTATGTACCCAAGCAGAGCCTCCTGAAGTATATCTCTTAGAGGGCTGGGAAACTTTTCCCGAACCGCAATTGCTACGTCATCAGTATACGCGACCACTTTTACACCTTTTTTCTCCAGAGACAATAATATATTATTAATGGCTATATTCCAAAGTATAGGAGACAGTACACCTTCTTGAGATGTTCCTCTTTTTCAGATCCACAGATCTTAAGCCTGCCGTCATGAATCTTTTAGTAAGTTATTTATTTATAAACTTTCTTACGGCAGAGTTGTTCCCTAGAAACTCCAACTCCTTCATGATTGATGTCGGATTTACATTATTGAAAGCACCTTCAATGTCAAGAAATGCTATCATTGAATATTCCTTGACAGCAAGAGAACGCTCTATGTAGCCGACTAGGTTGTGAAGGTCTGTTTCAGTAGATTTACATTTACTATATGTATGCTGCTGCCGCGACAGGCAATCTCCAGGGATCTTTGCCCTATGATATGCTTTTAACAGCCTCTTAAAAGTCTTCAGCATAAAGGATAACAGACTAATAGGACGCAAGTCATTTGCCTTCGTGTGTTAAGGTTTTCCTGCTTTCGGAATGAAAATGATCTTCGTGTCCCTGCATCTCAATTGCTGATAGAAGCAGACAATATCTCCATAAGCCAAGGAATCAGTCTAACAGACAAGGCTTGTTATTCAACCGGTGATACATCATCAAGGCCTGGAAACTTAAAGGAATCGAAACTTCTTATCGCCCAAAGGATTTTAGGCTCAAACACAATTTTCCTAATAACCTCCGATGTATGCATACCAGTGACAAACCTTTTCTGGCGCCACGATGTCCATTGGAGAATTTCCCGGGAAATGTGTATCAACGACTAGTTCTAGTGTTTCCCCACTAGACATTGTACATACATTCTGTGACTTCTGAATATACCCCACCGTCATAGGTCTAGAGAACAGAATCTTCCTTAGCCAGAGGCCACAGATGTATCCTCCATTGAGTATCAGATGTATATCAGATAATATCAGATGTATAGATGTCCCAATCGTATGGTGCTCTTGTGGCTTTTGCTCTTTTGAGTTGTTTTCTGCAGTCCTTCCTTAGACCAACCAGCTCTAGGGTCCATCTTGGCCTGGCATTAGGACATGCTGACTCAAGCGAATCATTCAAGGCCTTGGTGATCCGCTTGATCATTATATCTATATTCTCTGCAGTTTCCACTTACTTTTCTGGTCTAGAAAAAATAGACGTACAGAATTTTTCCCGAAATTTATTCTTATCCGTCTTTCTTCTGTTTAGCCGAAGAACCGACTCTGCAGTATTTTCTCCAATGCTGAAACTAATATAACGATGATCAGAGAAGCTGTGGTCATCCAAAACTTTCCAGTTGCATATTCTTCCACTTATATCTTCCGACACAAAGGTAATATCAAGTACATCCTGCCTTTTACTGGTAATAAAGGTAGGTTTATCCCCTTTATTACAAATCGCCAGATGGCAACTTATAATATATTCGATAAGCAGCTCACCCCTTTCGTTGACATCCAAACTTTCTCATATCTGGTGATGTGCATTCGCATCACTTCCTACAATGAGGCTCTTCTTCCCTGCAGAAGCGGCTTCAACCAGCAACTTAAGGTTTGATGGCGGCATCTCTGAATCGTGTCCCATATATAGGGAAGGCAGTCAGTAATGAGCCTTATTTATTTTAAGGCTGACTACTCCTTAGTGCTCAGTGCTACTACTCAGTGCTTAGTGACGGAAGAAAAAAAAACATTTAGTCTCCCATTCTCCGTACCCAGTAGTTTAAATCTTGCAAATTCTTAGTCCAAAAACCATTCCTCCACACACCCATGATTCCTGGATAAGAACCAAGTCAAATTCCCCTGCCAACAAGAGGACCTTTATTGCCGACGAAGTGGCTTTACAATGGAGGAGATTTGTCTGCAGAAACCGGACCATGGTCAGGATTCAGAACTTACGCTACTGTTGCGTTAGCCTCGTCTTCTGTTTCCGCCAGGAGTTCATCCCTACACGATTCATTATATCTTGTCATGATAAGCTTCCGTACGCATCCGGAGGCAGGTGAGAAACCAGTGGAACCACCTTTCCTCAGGACACTGGACACTTGCCATGTGAACGATTCCTCCTTAGATGTTTCACTAGCTGCAGCTGTCGAAGTAGTTTTTGAGATCCGTCCTTCTCTGCTCGAGCACATCTTGAGCCCAGTCCAATTCGATCCCGTTTCGATGCCTTCCCCTCCTGTCTCTATCGTGGCAGGAGGATTTTCGGTCTCCTGCAATCCGTAAGACTTTAGTGATGTGGTTGATAGTTCAGCAACAACTTCTGAGTCGTCTACTGATTCCCCTATCCCTCCGCTTCTAGACATCGTCAGTTTCAACGTGTTGAATCCGTAGGATACAACTCCTTCAGACTTGCTGAGGTCTGCGAGACAGCCGGAGTTTAGTATGAGTGCTGCATGTCTCCGATTACCATCAGCCTCATCCAATCTTCCAGTCGGTGGTTGAAAAATTTGGATTACATTCCCTTAATCGTTCAAGAATGGATTGAGGATCTGAGGGAATCTTTGGTATCCAAGCAAGCGCCATTGGTCGAGAAGAAATATCTGCCTTCTTGATTAAATCTAGTGATGCGCCTGGCCAGATCTTACCAATCTATTTAAGGACGCAACGATACATTTCAATTCAGCGTTGATCCCCGAAGGCAATTAGTCCGTATCAGCCCCGATACCAGCCTGCATTGTCACGAACTGGAGGGACCCAGTAAATTCCGCAGGAACATCGAATTGATGACAGTCTATTGACTATCCCACTCTAATTATTCCTAGGTATTCAGCCCTGTTCTTATCGCTTGTCGACAACTGACATCACCAAACTGACCCTAGCGAAATTAGCAAAGGTTCTTGGACCCATCTTACTTTTGTTCCCTCTAGTTCTTTTAGGCATGGGATCAAACTGTCCCTAGCGACATTAGCAAAGGTTCTTGGACCCATCTTACTGTTGTTCGCCCTAGTTCTTTTAGGCATGGGATGCCCTCCAGGTGACAGCAGCCTTTTGGCTCACTGCGGTGCAGTATCCGAATCTAGACGTGTAGTCTTTGGGGTAGCCTGTGCAGCAAATTCCCGAGCCCAATTTAGGGAGTCTTTCTCCCTATTAGGGAGAGTTTTAGAATCATTCGCACCAAGCCTCTGAATAAACCTGAGAGCGATGGGTCTTCAATTATTCCAACCTCTTAAAGATCATATTGGTTTGCCGGGAAAGGGGGATGACTTAGGCAAATTAAAGACATGCGAAGATAGAATAGGTTCGGCCTTGTCCTTAAGACTCGAACCAGGTGTCTTCGTCAAAAGCCTCTGCTGACCAGTCGTCTGTCGGCTAGTGGAGCCTGGAGCAGCCGTAGCTATCCTTGAGAGAAAATTTTGTTTCCAAAAATAATGACCTAATGCTGGCAACATTTGGGAGGTACTGTACCATTTGGTATGGCAGCCATGTAAAAACTTCTCCCCAAAGAGGTGTCGCACTACGACACTCCGTTCGGACTCGACCATAAAAAGGAGGGCCCTTCTCATTGATATGGGAGAAGTTTGCCCCTGTTCCTAAATGGAATGTTCCTAAATGGAATGTTCATTTGCATTACGATTTACAAAAATATATCTTGCGGAGCGAAATAACAAAACATCCGCTCCACTCAACGGTTCAAACAAGAATCCTAGATAACTATTAACTATTTGCAGTCTACGAACCAGTCTACGCCTAGGTTCGAATTCTGGCGCGACCATCAGAAAAGGAAAATTTTTCATCGGTGGTTTTCCCCTCCTAATGCTGGCGACATTTGTGAGGTACTATGCCATGTAAAACTTCTCTCCAAAGAGGTGTCGCACTGCGGCTCGCCGTTCGGACTCGGCTATAAAAAGGAGGCCCCTTATCATTGAGCTTAAATTTGAATCAGACTGCACTCATTGATATGTGAGAAGTTTGCCCCTTTTCCTTAGTGGCATGTTAATAGGCAAAATTTGCAATTTGCAATAGTTAGAGTAACGATGTAAACGTAATTATATTTAAAGTATCAAGGTCTAGGACCCTATACCGTTGACAAATTACAGATTTGTTACTAGTTTTCTTCGTATTCATCCTACTGTGTGTTGCGAAAATCATATTTCATTTAATTCGGCGAAGCTTTCTTGTGATGACAGTCAATCAAAATTGTGCGTTTTTCTCAAGATGAGATGTAATAAAATTCTGGGGGATACGGTAATCATAGATGACGATTTAAACAACTATGGTACCTAACAATATTGTTACTATGGCATGCACAAATATTTCATTAAGCAATTGCTCAAAGAAAAATGAAAGCAAAATTCGTTTCCACACACAACAAAAAAGTCACCAGGAGAGTCACATTCATCTAGGCCGCAGACCATGAAAATTTAATGTTTTGCATCATTGACAGCAGCAGCAATAGCTCTCAAAATACATTTTTTGTTGTACAACTGTTATCAAATGTTTATTAAATTCCTGGATATTTGCTTAAAAAATGCTGCAGGCTAGTGCTAAATTGAATAAAATTGAAAAGCGTGTAATTGACATTATTAGACAGAATTTTTGAAATTTTCCCAACATTTAACACAAAACATTTCCTTAGCCTTAGGTAACGCAATTCATAATCATCATTCAGGATGATAAATGAAGTATCATCCAACTCCTCTGGCAGGGATAAATCATTTTCATATGAAAATTCCTCTTCAAAAAAACAGAAAGAAAAAACGCAACAACAAAACAAAACAGAAAATTAAATCAACTTAGACTGTTGTTGAATGTTTTTTTGTTTTTCTTTATTTATGTTATTAATGTTCATTTTAAACGAAAATCGGCTTTTCAATTACTTTTCAACAACTTTTCATTGAGTTGTGCCAGCATTTTAATGAACGTCGAACGACGATGAATGACGAACACAACAATCAACAATTCTTTGCTGCTCTTCTACTTCTTGGGCCAAAGCAAGCCAAACCAAAGCAGCAGCAGTAGAAGGAGAAGCAACACCTGATACTAATGTTTATTTAATAGTCCAAAAGAAAATAATAAACAAAACATAGGCCGACAACAAAAATATTTCACTTTTATAAATTTATGTCGCACAAGGCCAATTTGCAAAAGCGCAAAAAAGATTTATACTTACAACAATTTTAGTACAAGCAATGGTGGAAAATTGAAGAGCCCTACTTTATAAAGCATACATTTAAAGAAAATCGCAAAAAAACACAAAGCCTTTTAATAAATACAGGTGGAATAATCGATTTTGAATGACATCACGAAAATCTTCACCTCACCACTAAACACAAAAAAGCTATTTTGCCCCTGAACATTCCACTAAGGAACAGGGGCAAACTTCTCACATATCAATGAGTGCAGTCCGATTCAAGTTTTAAGCTCAATGATACGGGGCCTCCCTTTTTTTATAGACGAATCCGAACGGCGTGCCGCAGTGCGACACCTCTTTGGAGAGAAGTTTTGCATAGTACCCCACAAATGTTACCAGCATTAGGAGGGGAAAACCACCGCCAACAAATTTTCCGATGGTCTCGCCAGGATTCGAACCAAGGCGTTCAGCGTCATAGGCGGACATGCTAACCTCTGCGCCACGGTGGTCTCCAAAAGCCACAACTATAAGGGACACAATACATGATGGGGAAGAAGTTGATATGGCTGACCTATACGGCCAAAGTGTAGGATGATCTTAAGTAGGAATCGGGAACCAGTTCTCCAGGAAAGCAAAACACATCGGAACAGCAGTTAACATTCAAGGAGGAGGTATTGGCCAGCAAAAACCAAAACTTAGTAGTTATGAAATTGTGGTGGTTTCATAGTGGAAAAAAAAGACTTTCATTATTATGAGTTTGCATAAAATCTTCATAACCAACTTCAACCAGACCAAGTTGTGACGTTCTGGGAGTTTTATAGCTGACTTTTTCAAAATAAGAAGGATAAAATCGAAAACAGATTCCATTCAGTCGGCAACTATATGCAGGCGAATGTGGACTCACCTCAGAGCCAAGCAATAGCAAGGAGCATGCCTTCTGTCTAATATCTGTTGTTTGCCATTCACCCTTAGAGCTAAGGACACTTCTTAGTCCATTGACGACGAATGGGTAGAAAAATACCCAAGAATAGAAATGCTTTAGAAAAGTTCTAGCTCGAGTTACACTCATAGAAAAAAGTGTGCTGTCTATTGAATATTCGTAGTTAATTTTGCTGCTATTGTGGCAGTAGTTCTGCTATTACGCAGTAGCACTGCAATTTCAGAGTAGCAGGCTTACAGCTGAAAAGCCTGTTGTTTGCTGAAAATGACTGCTGCTTAACTATGAAAGGGATATTAGAAGAAACAAGTAAGAGCGTGCTAAGTTGGGCCGGGCCGAATCTTATATACCCTCCACCATGGGTCGAATTTGTTTGCGCGGTATCTCATTTTAGGCAAACAAGGAATAATGGATAAGAATTGTTACGCTATTGGCGATATAACAAGTCCGATCCGGACCATTAGTGAAGACCATAGTAGAAGTCATTGGGTAATATTTCAGTCCATTCGGATAACAATTGAGCCTTGTAGGGTCTCAAGAAGCATAATCGAGAGATCAGTTTATATGGAAGCTATATCAGGATATAGATCGACTAAAACCATATAGGACATGTATGTTGAAGATTATGGGAGAAGCGGTTGTACAAAATTTCAGCAAAATCGGGAAAGAATTGCGCCCTCTAGTGGCTCCAAATGTCAAGATCTAAGAACGATTTATATGGCAGCTATATCAGATTAAGAACCAATTTAAACCAAACTTGGCACAGTTGTTGGAAGCGATAACAAACAACTTCATGCAAAATTTCAGATAAATCGGATAAGAATTGCGCCCTCTAGTGGCTCAAAAGGTGAAGATCCAAGATCTGTTAATATGGCAGCTATATAAGGATATGGACCGATTTAAACCATACTTTGCTCAGTTGTTGGAAGTCATAGCAAACAACTTCATGCTAAATTTCAGCCAATTCAGATAAGAATTGCGCCCTCTAGTGATTCAAAAGGTCAAGATCCAAGTTGGTTTGGTTTATATGGCAGCTATATCAGCTTCTGAACCAATATAGACCAAACTTGGCACAGTTGTTGGAAATCGCAACAAAACACCTCATGCACAATTTCAGTCAAATCGGTTGAGAATTGCGCCCTCTAGTGGCTCAAGAAATCAAGATCAAAGATCGGTATATATTGCAGCTATTTCAGGTTATGTACCGATTTAAACTATTCTTGGCACAATTGTTAGAAGTCATAACAGACAACTTCATGCAAAATTTCAGCCAAATCGGAAGAGAATGGCGACCTCTAGAGGCTCAAGAAGTCACGATCCATGATCGGTATTTATGGCAGCTATATCAGGTTAACCATACCGATATCAAACAAACTTAGCTCAGTTTTTGCAAGTCATATTAAAATAATTCGTACAAAATTTCAGCAAAATCGGATGAAAATCGCGCCCTCTAGTGGCTCAAGAAGTCAAGATCAAGATCGGTTTATATGGCAGCTATAGCAGATTATAACCGATAGAGGCCAAGCTTGTCACAGTTGTTGAAAATCGTAACAAAATATTGTACCTTATGCACAATTTCAGCCAAATCGAATGAGAATTGCGGCCCTCCAGTGACTCAAGAAGTCACGATCCAAGATCGGTTTATATGGCAGCTATATCAGGTTATGGACCGATTTGAACCATACATAGCACAGTTGCTGGAAGTCATAACAAAACACATCGTACAAAATTTCAGCCAAATCGGACGAGATTTGCGCCCTCTAGTGGCTCAAGAAGTCAAGATCAAAGATCGGTTTATATGGCGGCTATATCAGGTTATGATCAGATTTGAACCATACCAAAACACCATGTGCAAATATTCAGCCAAATCGGTTGATAATTGCGCCTTCTAGATTCTTAAGAAGTCAAGACCCAAGAGAGGTTTATATGGCAGCTATATAAAAACATGGACCTATTTGATCCATTTACATTCCCAACATACCTACATTAAAAAGATATTCGATATTCGAAAGTTAGCGTGCTTTCGGCAGAGAGACGGACGGACGGACAAACGGAGGTTAGAGCAGAGGTTAGCATATCTGCCTATGACGCTGAACGCCTGGGTTCGAATCCTGGCAGGAACATCAGAAAAATTTTAAGCGGTGGTTATCCCCTCCTAATGCTGGCGACATTTGTGAGGTACTTTGCCATGTAAAAATTTTTCTCCAAAGAGGTGTCGCTCTGCGGCACACCGTTCGGACTCGGCTGCCCCATATCATTGAGCTTAAAATTGAATCGGACAGCATTCATTGATTTGTGAGAAGTTTGCCCCAGTTCCATAATGGAATGTTCATGGGCAAAAAAAGAAAAGAATAACCTATAAAAGGGAACTGGTGTCGAAAATATCATCGAAAATACCAAAGGCAGATGCTTCATACGAGGATCGTCTTTTATATTTCAAGGTTAGAGAACAAAAATAAATATTAATCATCGAAAATTGCTTTATTGTTTTTCAAAACCAATTGTCGAAGAACTTTCGACACTCTGATTGGGGTATCTCCAAAACATGCTTCTTCACGTGTCGGAAAACGTTGACCTGCATCAGCATGTAAAGGAAAGGTCGGTAGAAACTGCCCTGTACAAGGTTGTGCATAAAAGAGAAGAATCCTTCGATGCCAAAACGTACACACTGGCGGTATGCATTGACATCGAGGGGGTTTTAACAATATGCGGAGCGTCACACTGATCCAATCCTTAGACCAGTACCGGGTGCACCCGGTCCTTAGAGACTGGATAAACCATATGCTAAGGAACAGGTGGATAAATTGTGTGTCCAATGGCATAAATATAAGGGAGAAAGTGGCACAAGGCACGACACAGGAGGGCATTTTATCGCCACTTCTATGGGTGACTACCATAAATGACCTATTACGGATGTAGACTGAGGAGGGATTTGAAGCCGCCGACGATGTTATAATACTTCTAAGGGGGTAAGGATCCGAATGAGCTATGCATAAGGGCCGAAAGGGTCTTGCATATGGCATATGACTGGGCTAGACCCAATAAGACGATTTCGATATCTGACAAAGTCAAATACATAGGTGTGATCTTGGACAGGAAACTGAATTAGTGTGTCACATTCAGTAGCGTACTGAGAAGGCTCACAGATGTTGGGCACTATGTAGACGGGCCGTAGGCTCGAAATGGGGCCTGAATCCTAGGATAGTCCAATAGCTCTACAGGAGCGTGACTAGACCAATAATTACTTATGCCTCAGTAGTTTGGTGGACTGCTATGGAGAAAAAGTGCAACATAAGGACCATACAACAGGTTCCGAAAACATGTTGTCTTGTCATAGGCGGAGCGATGAGGACCACGCCTACTAGGCTCTGGAGACTATTCTAGATGTCCGACCCATTGACATACAGATTAAGCGTGAGGCAGCCACTGCGGCTATGAGACTTAAGGCAATGGGAGAATGGATTGAGGATGGAAGCAGCTCATACCATCACGGTATAATCGAGGTGACGATAGGAAACCTGGAAGGAAGGGGAGAGGTTTCCGATCGGATACCTGAGATGAACCTTGAAGTCGAGTGCGAAGCACTGCTGCTATCGGCACGGTCTTGGATTGACGGAACCGTAGTATTGCCATCTGAAAGATCATGTTACACGAATGGATCAAAGCTAGAGGACAAAGTGTGCGTGGGGGTTTACATTGAAAACCCAGGGACTGACATCTGTTTTAGACTGGTCGATCACGGAATGCGTGAAGTGGTGTAATGCTAACGCGAGGACGTCGAGTGTGAACATCTATACCGACAGTAAAATTGACATAAGGGCAATAACAACCAGGACGGTAAGGTCACGAACAGTCTGCCATCCTCAGAGAAGAAGATTAACGACTTCTCTGAGGATGGAAAAATCCGCATGGTTTGGGTGCCGGGCCATAACGGAGTAAGGGGAAATGAAAGGCCAGACGATTTGGCGGTGAAGGCCAGAGGACTGCCGTCAATAAATTTGGTTAACCCGAAGAATTTCGGGTCGACACAGTCCGAGTTAAGGGAGTGGGCGACGAATGCGCATGCAACATTGTGGAACAGCGAAACGGTCGGTAGGACGGAGAAAATCCTATGTGGGGGATCCAGATCGTGAGAAAACGAGGCTATTATTGAAAGGAAGCAAGAAGGAGGTCAGTATAGCTATTGGTATCATAACGGGACACATAGAACTATGAGCTCACTTATGTAAAATCGGTGCGTCAAGTGATAGCATGTGTATGGCATGCGGGGAAGATGATGAGACGTTGGAGCATTTCCTTTGTCATTGCCCGGCTTTCGCGTCCAACAGATACCGGTACTTAGGTGGAGACACAATATCAGACATGAACCAACTTAGGGGAGTGGCATTGAAAACAATTAAGGATTTTGTGAGTAGCACGGAATTCCTAACTTAAAATTTTCTTTTTAGAGGTTACTTTATAGTTTTTAGCCGATTACTGGCTTAGGTGTACGTCCATAGTGGCATGGGGCGGATTAATATCTGCCCCCTCGAAATCGAAATTTTACACAAATACGTATTGATGTAGGTCTATTGGGATTTCAGATAGGCCGAATCGGACCATGTTTAGATATAGCTACCGATTATATTTCTTGAGACTCTAGAAAGCGCAATTCTTGTCCGATTTGCCTGAAATTTTGCCCGATGACTTGAGCCGATTAAGCAATCTTGAGATTGTAAATACTTCTTGAGCCTCTATAGGACGCAATTAAGATTTCATTTGGCAGAAATTTTGCCTTCAATAGCTCTACCAAATATGGTGGACTCGATGATAAGTGCCTCGTTTTTATAGCCGAGCCCGACCGGCGTGCCGCAGTGTGACGCAACTATGGGGAGAAGTATTAACATGGCAAAGAATCCCAAAATAATACAAGCATTTGAAGGGGAAAAACACCGCCGATGATATTAAATTTAAAATTTTAAATTCTGGAATGGAACAATAGAAATTTTTTTAATTACTAAAGAACAATTACTTGATTTGTTGTATGTTAATATAAAATTTTGCGAATTTTAGGTTTACATTTTTAATTTAAAACAAGTGAAAACTTAGTTCGGCCGAACCGAATCTTGGGAACCCACACCATGGATTCTGATAAAAATTTATAGAAAATAATTTTACATACCAAACTCCTGTCAAACCAGCAAAAATTAAAGCTTCTCTTATATTATCTTATATACAAAAATCAATTTGTGTTTGTTTGCCGGTTTGTTTGTTTGCTTGTGTGTTCCTTATAGACTCAGAAACTGCTGAACCGATTTTCTTGAAATTTTCACTGATGGTGCATAATGATCCCTTGGTGAAAATAGGGTACTACATTTTTTTAATATCTGAAGTGGGGGCGGACCCTCCCCCTTACTCTAATTTTCAGAAATGCCAGATATCGGAAATGGGTAGTGCGATTTAAGCGAAATTTTATGTTCTCTCTTATAGTAACCTACAAACAAAAATTTGGTATCGAAATTTCGAATGGGGTACCAAGGGGAGGCGCCCCACCCCAAAACCGACCAAATATATATATACACCTAACACTACAACATGGGACTCAAATGAAAGGTAATTACGATTAGAAAACGTATCAGATATCTATTTATCGGACTAAGTGTTTGGGGGACCACCCCAACCCCAAAGGAATGGTAATTACGAGTAGAATACGAATTTGATATACAAATGTGAGATCAAGTTTCTGGGGATCACCCTTCCCCAAAACACCCCCCAAACATGGCTTATTTACTGACCATGGCAATATGATCCTAAATAAAAGCTATTTGAGTGTAAAATACGAATCTAATATCCACATGTGGGACCAAGTGTTTGGGGGGCCGCCCCTCTTCAAAAAAGTGCCCTAAAGAGGACAAATTTACGACCATACTAATATGGGGCTCAAATGAAAGGTATTTGGGAGTTAAGCACGAATATTCTGGAAAAATTAATATTCTGGAAAAAGTTTTTATGGGGCCACCCCACCCCCATAACACTACCCAAATAGGAAGTATTTGCTGACCATTGCAATATGGGGCTCAAATAAGAGGTATTTTAGAATAGGACACGAATCTGATATATATTTTCCTCGCCGAGTCACTGAGTGGCCGCCCCATAACCCAAACCGATCATGTTTGCCTACTATGGAAATATGGGACTCAAATGAAAGGTATTTGGGAGTAGACCACGAATCTGACCAACTGTCTAGGCGACGTCCCAACACCATGAAAACCCCCAAATAGGACGTAATTGCTCACCAAGACAATTTTGGTCTTTAAGACAGTCGAGCTCGATATTGATAGTTTTTGGGGCCCATACCCCAAACCGGACATATTTGCTGACTTTTGCAACAAGGGGCTTAAATGAAAGGTATTTGAGATTAGAAATCGAATTTGATATCCTGGAAGGGTTTGCCAATATGGGGTTTAAATAAAAGATTCAAGGCTAAGTGTTTTGGGGATCATCTCACTCCCCAAAACACCCTTAAATCGGTCATATTTACCGACCATGTCAATGTGGGTCTCATATAAAATTGATATCCAGTTTTCTGGGGGTCTACCCCTTTCCCAAAAAAGACCACAAACAGCAATTATTTACTCACCATCGCAATATGGGGCTCAAATAAAGGTAATTGGGAGTTGAATACGAATATCCAACTGTGGGACCATATATTTGGGGCACCGCTCTTTCCCCAAAAACCCCCCCAAAGTGTAAAAATTCCCCGACCATGCCAATATGTGGCTCAAATGAAAGGTATTTGAGATTAGAAAACTAATTTGATATTTGGGGCCAAGTGTTTGGGGGACGCCTCATCCTATAAACTGTACTTACACCATTGGCAATATGGGGTTTAAAAAAAATGGTATTTGAGACAAGAGCATGCTGATATTTTTTTCAGGGCCAAGTGTCTAGGGGACCACCTCACCCCCGTAAACATTCCTAAATCGGACATCATGAGAATATCGGGCGGAAATAAAGTTTTTTTGAAATGGCATTAAACCCTCCGAGCGAATTCGTGGTCCAATAAAGATCATATGGAATTCAGATAAAGGCACTTACATTAACATATTGTTAGTCAACTGATATGCATATACTTTTTTCGTAGCATGGTATTTCACTAAACTAACATTATCACTAACGTTATCACTTGACTAACATATTGTTAGTCAAGTGATATGCATATACTTTCTTCGTAGCATGGTATTTCACTAAAAACTCTTTTTTGTCGAAAATTAATATTCAAAGGATTATTTTGTTCAATATAAAGTAAAAGAAGGCGCAGCGGAGCGGGTCCGGTTCAGCTAGATTAGTCGCTACAGAAAATTTAGTGTAAATTAGGTTGTTATTCAAAATGTTTCGCGTCATTTGTTTAATCCTGTTGTAGGGTGCGACACTTAAAGCTTACCAAATATTAAAAAAAATATAATTTTACATATTTTTCCATTTCAGTTGTATTTAATGGACTTCTGCAAGTAAGGGTGTTTAAAGGGGGAGGACGGGAGCACAAGCGTATGGTTGCTTGCAAGTAAATGTTAGAAGTATGGTTTTGTGTGTGTTTTTTTGTGGGTCGTAATCATAATTTCCAAATGTTGCCTTTGTTTGCTTTGGTCCTTAGGTTTGCAGTTAGTCAGCCAGGACATTCATGGCGGTATGTCAGTGTGCCCGCCTGCCCGCATCTCGCCTATGCTCAGCTCAGTATTTAAAATTCAATTATTTACTTTATTCAATCATTAAATTTAGTTGGGTGTCCTTGCTTCCTTGTTGTGTGAGTGAGTCGCCAGGACTAAAACAAAGCAGTGACATTGGTGAAGGAGATGACGAGGACAACTACGACGACGATGAGAGAACGGACGTGTATTACTTATTACTTATTTACTAAGTGCTGAGAATTTAACATCATTTTCATTTAACTAATTGGACAATAAGCTTATTTTCTGCTACTAAATATCCCCCCACACACCCCCTCGCTCAAAGGCACCATACATCTATACCGCCGCATGGACGGCAGTCAGGGGATGTTTTTGGCTTTTAGTGGCGAATGTATTTATTCGCTATGCGGTTGTTTTGTATTGCGTCCCATTTTCATATGAAAAAATAATTTTGATATTAAATGTTTCGTCCACAACACAATTGTTTAGAGCGCTCTTAGCATTTGTAGGATTTTCATTATCCTCCACTTTGCTGCAGCTCTTGCTTCGGCCCCCTTCTCTAGCTGTTGTTGTTGTTTTTAATTTGAAAAATAAATATTTGGTTTGTTGAATGAGCATGGGCTGCAGTTACTGCTATTTTGCCTTGTAGTACTTCCTCATTTTTCATGGCATACCCAATGAAGCCCTACCGAAAGTCGAAGAGGAATCCCAGCAGATGCCTCTGAGTAAGCACTGAACGACTTTTAATTGAGTTTAGAAAGTGATACATTTAATTGCATTTTAACATTGAGTTTAAGTTATTCACATAACGATGATATAAATGTCACGATGACATTATAGTGCAGATACATAAATATTTTTTAAAGAAAAAACTTAAAAAAACGAAAAAATGTTCTTCGTGAATATATAAATGACAATCATCTATAAAGAATCCACGTTGTTCCTTAATGGGAAATTCGTGGTCAACATTTCAGTAACAAGCAGATTAAATTTCTATAATCTGGGCATTCTAAAGATGCTGATTACACACTGGCAAATGAACTTAAAAGATACACAACCGCTCTTACCACCGAAAAAGCAGAGTAACAATCCAAGCGCTCTGTACCTATGGGTGCAGTGAAAACCAGAGAAACCGCATCAAAGCTATGCTGAATTTAGGATACCCACCACCATGGATATATTTATTATCCGAATTTATTATACCCTATGCCATAGGATGGGGGTATACTAATTTCGTCATTCTATTTGTAACTCCTCGAAATATTCGTCTAAGACCTCATAAAGTATAGATATTCCAGATCGTCATGACATTTTAAGTCGATCTAACCATGTCCGTCCGTCCGTCTGTCTGTCGAAAGCATGCTAACTTTCGAAGGAGTAAAGCTAGCAGCTTGAAATTTTGCACAAATACTTCTTTTTATTGTAGGTCGGTTGGGATTGTAAGTGGGCTTTATCGGTCAATGTTTTGTTGTAGCTTGCCATATAAAGCGATCTTGGATCTTGACTTCTTGAGCCACTAGAGGGCACAATTTTTTCCGATTTGGCTGAAATTTTGCGTGAGATGTTTTATTATAACTTTCAATTACTATGCTGAGTATGGTTTAAATCGGTCCATAACTTGATATAGCTGTCATATAAGCCGATCTGGAGTATTGACTTCTTGAGCGTCTAGAGGGCGCAATTCTTATCCAAATTGGCTGAAATTTTGCACGACGTGTTTTGTTATGACTTCCAACAAATGTGCTGAGTATGGTTTAAATCGGTCCATAAACTGATTTAGCTGCCATATAAACCGATCTGGGGTATTGACTTCTTGGATGTCTAGAGGGCGCAATGCTAATCCCATTTGGCTGAAATTTTGCACGACGTGTTTAGTTATGACTTCCAACAACTGTGCGAAGTATGGTCTAAACCGATCCATAACCTGATATAGCTGCCATATAAACCGATCTTGACTTCTTGAGCCACTAGAGGACTCAATTTTTATCCGATTTGACTGAAAATTTGCATGAGATGTTTTATTATGACTTTTAACAACTGTGCTAAGTATCCATAACCTGATATAGCTGTCATATAAAGCGATCTTGAATCTTGACTTCTTGAGCCACTAGAGGGCGCAATTTTTATCCGATTTGGCTGAAATTTTGTACAACGGCTTCTCCCATGACTTTCAACATACGTGTCAAATAAGATGCGAAGCGGTCTATAGCCTGATACAGCTTCATTATAAACCGATCTCTCTATTTTACTTCTTGGGCCCCTCAAGGGCACAATTCTTACTCGAATTAGCTGAAATTTTACACAATGACTTCTACTACGGTCTTCAATATTCAATTCAATTATGGTCCAAATCGAACCATAACTTGATATGGAGCTATATCAAGTTTTCATAGCAATTCTTTTCTTTTGTCCTTTGTTTGCTTAAAGGAGATACAGCTCCCATATAAACTGATCTCTCTATTTTACTTCTTGAGCCCCTAAAGGGCACAATTCTCACACGAATTGGCTGAAATTTTACTCATTGACTCTACCATGGTTTTCAATATTCAATTCAATTATGGTCCGTATCGAACCATAACTTGATATGGAGCTACATATATCAAGTTTTTATAGCAATTATTTTCTTTTGTCCTTTGTTTGCCTAAAAAGAGGTGTTGGGAAAAGAACTCGACAAATGCAATCTATGGTGGAGGATATATAAGATTCGGGCCGGCCGAACTTAGCACTCTTTTAATTGTTATAACGCTACTATATCCATAGTAATATCAAAATATAGTTCAGGTGCGGAGAAGCATTATTTAAAATTCTTTAGGGAAATCGAGCAATAAATCATATTTTTATTTGATTAAGACCCTTAATTGGAAGATCAGTCTCTGTAAGGCTTGTCTAGCTCACTCTAATAAATTTAAACAAAATCGTCCATCTGTCGAAATCACGATAGAGGTCAAACGCATTAAGCTAGCCGCTTGAAATTATGCACAGATACTTAATGTAGATGTAGGTCGCTGGGGATTGCAAATGGGCCATATCGGTTCAAATTTAGATACAGCTCCCATATAAACCAATACCCGATTTGACCTCTTAAGACTCTGGAAGCCCCAATTTTTGATCGATTTGGCTGAAATTTTGCACGTGGTGTTCTGTTATGACTTCTAACAACTGTGCCAAGTGCGGGCCAAATCAGTCTGTAAATAGATATAGCCCCATATACACCTATCTCCCGATTTAATTTCTTGAGTCCCTGGAAGCCGAAATTTTTGTAAGATTTGGCTGAAATTTTGCATGTAGTTATGACTTTTAACAGCTGTGCCAAGTCCGACGGTCCAGATCGGTCTATAACCTAATATAGCTCCCATATTAACTGATCTCCCGATTTGCCTTGATCTTGAGCCCTTACAAGCCGCAATTTTTGTCTCATTTGTCTGAAATTTAGCATTTAGTGTTTTGGTATGACTTCCAACAACTGTGTCAAGTACGGTCCAAATCGGTCTATAACCTGATATAGCTCCCATATAAAATGATCTCCCGATTTGACTTCTTGAGAAGTTACAAGCCGCAATTTTTGTCCGATTTGGCAGAAAATGTGCATGTAGTGTTCGGTTATGGCTTCCAACAACTGTGCCAAGTGCAGTCCAAATCGCTGTATAACCTGATATAGCTCCCATATAAAATGATCTCCCGATTTGACTTCTTGAGTCCTTATAAGCCGCAATTTTCGTCCGATTTGGCTGAAATTTTGCATGTAATATTTTGTTATGACTTCCAACAACTGTGTCAAGTACGGTCCAAATCGGTATATACCCTGATATAGAACCCATTTAAACCGATTTCCCGATTTGACTCGAGAGTCCTTACAAGTTGCAATTTTTGTCCGATTATGCGAAAATTTTGCGCGCAATGTTCTGTTACAACTTCCAACAACTGTGCCAAACATGGCCAAATCCAGTGTATAACCTGATATTTCTCCCATGTAAACCTGTCTCTCGATCATACTTGTTCGGTTCCTTGAAGCTTGAATTTTTTCTAGTTTGACAAAAGTTATAGACATGTAGAATAAAATTGTGCTCTACATTACTTTGTATAGCGCAGAATCCTTGGTGGTGGTTTCCCAAGATTCGGCCCGGCCGAACTTAGCACGCTTTTATATGTTATTTCTAAAGTCTGCAAGTTACAGACTATTAAAGTCTGTTACAGACTGTCACACGATTGCAAAACAAGTAACGGGCATAGCTGAGTCCTTCATTTCACTACGATTGCACAAATGAACAAACTCACTTTTTACGGTCGGAAAAGGGTGTGTTCCAAACGGACAAGTTAAAATACCTACTTATTAAAACTCTATTAAAGATATTTATGCCCAGGCGTGTCTTATAAATAATCGAAAAATAAACATGAATTTATGAATACCTAGATTTAAATAATATTTTGCTTGGTCAGTCGATTAATGCAACTACATACAAATAAATGAACATTGTATTTCTACTTACCGAAACATTATTTCAAAATAATTTTTTTTTCGTCACAATTTCCTTTAACTGGAATGAAATGTTTGGGTTTACACTGCTGTTTATTTATTTCTCGTTAACATTTAAAGTTCAAAGCACACTTGAATTAACATTTCCTTAACATTGTCGTTGCCACTGTTACTGTCTTCTTGATTTGGCAAACACACACTTTTTTCATTCTACCTTGTCTTTACACACGCTAGTGTTCCGAAATGACTTGCTTTTTATAGTATTTGCAAATTCGTTTAACACTTTTCCCCTCATTCAAAACTTTTTTATACACGTACTCTCTCTCTCCCTCCCACATCCCTCTCAAAGACTTGTACTCTTATTAACCGAACACAAAATATTTACATACACGATCATAGAAAGCATAGTCGTAAGAAAAACACTTAAATTTTACTAATAAATAAATAGACTTGAATTTGTTTATGAAAATATTCACTCATTTGCCAAATTAAAATGCAACATTTCAATAAACTAATTCAATTTGTGAGAAGTTATTAAATTGCCTAGCGCACACTCCAATGGTTAAAAAAGGACTGAAAAATTTGGCCAGAGTGCATGCAATGGTTGTGCAAAATCACGCCACCCAACCCCCACTCCTGATTTCTTTTGTGTAACCTAACATTTAATGAAGAGCGGGTGAGAGGGGTTTCATTGGCGACTGCGTTTGTAGTTTAGCCCTGAATTGTTGTTGGTACCAAGTTAACGAAGAATAGAAATAAATAGAAATGAAACGAAGAATAGAAATAAATGAAAATGCAATATGCTTGGTTGACAACAGAGTTCGATTAATCAGGCAGAGAGTTGCTTCTTAGGTTTGTTCGGAAAAAAGCAAGATTTTTCAAGTTGATTGGGAAGAATGTATAACTATTTGGAAATTTATAAGTAAATTGTTAAATGTAAAGGATTTTTCAATAAGAGGTGTTATTTTGGTATTCGAAAAAAAGCTAATTTTTAAGAGGTAATAATGAAAAAGAACATCATACTATGTATGAAATTGTCCGTAACCAAATCGCAATGTGGCTGCCTTACAAATTCTATTTTTGAGGTCTTGAATCGTCGCTGGGTTGCTGGCGTACACCTTAACTTTCACGTGGCCCCAAAAGAACAAGGTGCAAAGTGTTAAATCGCAAAATTTCGATGCTCACCTCTTCCAAAGATAGCACGGCCGGAAACTTTTCGCGTAAAAGAACAATGATGTCGTTGTTTGTATGGCACATAACGCGGTATTGTTGAAGGAAATAATTTTTCAGGTCAATACAGCCATCTCCAACCATAAAAAAATCATTAATCATTTTTCGATAGCGCAATCCATTTACCATAACTGTTGATCGAATCTCATTTTCGAAGCCGGAATATAAACCGCTCCAAACAGTCAAATGTTGAGGTTGGAGAGTATGTTCATTTTGTCATTCCGTTTGCAATACATCGAAATAGTCATTTTTGACCCTATAAAGTATATATATTCTTGATTAGCGTAAAAATCTAAAACGATCTAGCCATTTCCATCCGTCTGTCTGTTGAAATCACGCTAAAGTCTTTAGAAATATAGATGTTGAGCCGAAATTTTGCACAAATTCTTTTTTTTTTTTGTCCATAAGAAGGTTAAGTTCGAAGATGGGCTATATCGGACTATATCTTGATATATGCCCCAAATAGACCGATCCGCTGATTAAGGGTCTTAGGCCCATAAAAGCCACATTTATTATCCGATTTTGCTGAAATTTAGGGCAGTTAGTTATGTTAGGCCCTTCGATATCCTCCTTTAATTTGGCCCAGATCGGTGCAAATTTGGATATAGCTGCCATATAGAGCGATCTCTCGATTTAAGGTCTTGCGCCCACAAATGGCACATTTATTGTCCGATTTTGCCAACATTTGAGACAGTGAGTTGTGTAAGGCCCATCGACATTCTTCTTCAATTTTGCCCAGATCGGTCTAGATTTGGATATAGCCATATAGACCGATCTTTCGATTTAAGGTTTTGGGCCCAGAAAAGGCGCATTTATTGTCCGATGTCGCCGAAATTTGGGACAGTGAGTTGTGTTGGGCCCCTTGACAGACTTCTTCAATATGGCACAAATAGATCCAGATTTGGATATAGGTGCCATATTGACCGATCTCTCGATTTGAGGTTTTGGGCCCATAAAAAGCGCATTTATTGTCCGATGTCTCCGTAATTTAAAGTTTTGGGGTCATAAAAGGGGCATTTATTGTCCCATTTCAATGAAATTTGACACAGTGATTTATGTTAGGCTTTTCGACATCCGTGTCGTATATGGTTCAGATCGGTTTATTTTTAGATATAGCTACTAAAAAGACCAATATTTTTTTATACACAATTGAACAATGTCTTGTACTTATAACTATTTGATCCAAATCGGAACATATTTCGATAACAACTCTTTTTGGAAAACCCTTTATAAGCATGAAAATATTAAAATAACCCTGATTGCCCTGATTTTACTATAATGCAACGTAACAATTTATATGAGTCTTAACATTTTTTAAATTATAAAATTGCAACGGTTTGACATTATGAAGTAGATCTAGATGTTTTTGCAGGTGAGAAGTACGTCTTTCAAATAAGGGCTCGTTTGTCAATTTTGAATTTTTTTAAGTCCAAAAACCTGGGGGACGCCCCACCCCAAAACCCACTTACATTGACATGTTTATCGATTGAAACAAAATGGGTATCAAATGAAGGGTTCTTAAGAGTAGAGCACGAACTTTATACAAAAGTTTTAACCCGTGTCAGGGGTCCCCCAACCACCAAATCTAAAGGTATTTGAGAGTTAAATACGAGTAAAGACAATTTAAAAATTTGGACCATGTCAATAAGGGGATGCAAACATTTAAGGTATTTAAGAGTAGAGCACGAACTTTATATAAAAATTTTAACCCGTGTCGGGGGGTCCCCCAACCACCAAACCTAAAAGGTATTTGAGAGTTAAATACGAGTAAAGACAATTTTAAAATTTGGACATAAGGGGACGCTAACATTTTAAGGTGTAGCTGGCACGGTGCGTTTCGCTACACTCTGCTTTTTGAAAAAAAATGTTATACGCACCACCATAGGATAGGGGGTATATTCATTTAGTCAATCCGTTTGCAGCACATCGAAATATCCACTTCTACAAAATATATGATTATTTAGGATCGTTTTAAAACTCTAAATCAATTTAATAATATCCGTGTGTCTGTCTTTCCGTATGCTTTTAAAAATTAAAATATTGGGCTGAAATTTGGTACAGATACGTATTTTTGCTACACGCAGGTTAAGTTCTTGAACGGGGCAAATCGAACCATATTTGGATATAGCTGCCATATAGACCGATCTGCCGATTTAGGGTCTTAAGCCCATAATAGCTTTATTTATTACCCAATTACGCTGCAATTCTAAAAAGTTTGACGTTTTAAGTTTCCCGACGTCCGACTTAAAAAAGCTCACATCGGGCTTTATGTAGATATAGCTGTCATATAAACTGATCTGCTGATTAAGGATCTGGAGCCCATAAAAATTGTATTTATTACCCGACCTCACTGACATTTGTGATAGCGGGGTCGGATCCTGACAAACTACCTAAATATGGTTCAAATGTAGCAGTCATATAGACCTATCTTCCAATTTAGGGTCTTAATCCCATAATACGCGGATCTATAGCCTGATTTCGCGGAAACTGTGACTTGTATAAGAGTTCTCGGGACCTCAATCAAATAAAGGGTGATTTTTTTGAGGTTAGGATTTTCATGCATTAGTATTTGACAGATCACGTGGGATTTCAGACATGGTGTCAAAGAGAAAGATGCTCAGTATGCTTTGACATTTCATCATGAATAGACTTACTAACGAGCAACGCTTGCAAATCATTGAATTTTATTACCAAAATCAGTGTTCGGTTCGAAATGTGTTCATTCACAGTAACGTTGCGTCCAACAGCATCTTTGAAAAAATACGGTCCAATGATTCCGCCAGCGTACAAACCACACCAAACAGTGCATTTTTCGGGATGCATGGGCAGTTCTTGAACGGCTTCTGGTTGCTCTTCACTCCAAATGCGGCAATTTTGCTTATTTACGTAGCCATTCAACCAGAAATGAGCCTCATCGCTGAACAAAATTTGTCAAAATTTGAACACATTTCGAACCGAACACTGATTTTGGTAATAAAATTCAATGATTTGCAGGCCGACCTTGTTTTTATTTGTTTTTCTTATACTCACCACCATAGGATGGTGGTATAGTAAGTTCGTCATTCTGTTTGTAACTCCTCGAAATATTCATCTAAGACCCCATAAAGTATATATATTACTGATCGTCTTGAAATTTGAAGTCGATCTAGCAATGTCCGTCTGTCGAAAGCCTGCTAACTTTCGAAGAAATGAAACTAGCCGCTTGAACTTTTGCACAAATAATGTTAGTGTAGGTCGGTCCATGTTTTGATATAGCTGCCATATAAACCGATCTTGGATCTTGACTTCTTGAGCCTCTAGAGGGCACAATTCCTATCGAATTTAGATGCAATTTTGCATGACGTGTTTTCTTATGACTTTCAACAAATGCAACAAAAAAGCTGCCATATAAACCGATATGGGATCTTGACTTCTTGAGCCTCTAGAGAGCGCAATTATTATCAGATTTGGCTGGAATTTTGTACAAGGGTTTCTTCCATGTCTCAAATATGGTCTGAATCGGTCTATAGCCTGATACAGCTCCCATATAAACCGATCTCCCTATTTTATTTCTTAGTGCCTAAAGGGCGCAATTCTTATTCGAGTTTGCTGAAATTTTACACAATGACTTCTACTATGGTCTCCAACATTTAAATCAACTTTGGTCCGACTCGGACCAACTTGATATAGCTCCAATAACATAGCAATTATGCTCTTATGCTTATATTTTCTCTTATCTCTTATATCGGGAAAAAAGAACACGATAAATGGTGTTACCCTTCACCATAAGATAAAATTCGGCCCGGCCGAACTTAGCATGCTTTTACTTGTTTGAATCTTCATTGTTCAAATACTAAGCTCAATAACAGAACGGCTAATCATTTCATATGGTTTGTGTTTTCCTTCAAATATTAAAATAGCTTCAAAAAGATAGGGAAAAAGGAGCTGCCGGTTCTTTTATCCTTATTAGCGATTAAACGTTTGACGAATTATGGAATAAATATTCTCCTTGACTTTAATTCCGTTTGCTGTACCTTAAAATATTGAAGGCGATTTCACGTCGTCAAAGAATTTGACTGTGTTGAACTTTAAGCAGTTTAGGACAAGTCGCCACGTCAACCATCTATAGGCGACTAATGTCTTGAATCGCCATTGCAAACATAGAGTCACACACCGAAAATGTTTTGCCATTCCACTAATAAAATAAAGTAGCGTTTCATCATAATCGAGGTTTTCAAACATTTTAATATATACTATTTTTTTTTTAGTTTTTATCGATCTTACCGATCTTTAGTGGATCACCCTATTTATGTACATGTATTAATATCAGTTGGTAGTATAGAGCGGTGGATGTCGTTCGTGGATTTAAATAAGGATTGAGTGTGTGCAACTTTAAAAGGGACGTTTATTCCAGCAGCAATTTGCAACCTAAATTTTATTAGGAAAAATAACCGAACAAACCTATGGTTATACTTTTACCTTGCATGCTTTTCCTTTACTCACATGGCAAAATTTGATTTTCGTCAAATTTGGAAAGCCTTGGGCACTTCCTCTCTTACCCTTCCTGAAATTATGTTGAGCTTATTTATACTGTAGAATGCATTTGTGCACTTTACGCAAAAAAACAAAAACAAAAACTAACAAGTCAACAATAATAAACTCGCCAAAGAAGTTTTTTTTCTTCTCTCTCCCTGCTTTTTGCGTTTTGTGCGCAGACTCCAAAAACTAAAGAGAGAACCAGAGTGAGAGTAAAATGTTGTCGGTATGTTAAAGCAGTGAACATGTATCTAAAGCAGGTGTGTATATTAAAGTAGAAAAAAAAAACAAATAACAATAATGCGAATTTAATTTAATAATGATCATGATGATGACACCCTTCTAATGTTGGCTTCATTCTATTATAGCACTTATGGTTTTTTATTTACATTTTACTTACATTGCAACAACAACATTTGAGTTTCGTCAAATGAATACATAAAGCCCTGACCACTCTGTTGGATTGCGCTCGTCCTCAAAATAAAGTAAGCGACACAAGTGGGAATGTTTTTGTGCTCACTCATAATTACTGAAGTATGTGTGTTTGCACTTCATTGCGCTCTGCTGCAGATACCTTCTGTTTTTAACTATTCGCGCATAAGGTGTTCTTTATTTCACTTTTTGGGTTTGTGCGCAGAATCCAAAACTTAAGAGAGAATAAAAGGGAGACAAATATTCATTCGTATGTCAAAATAACGAAAGGAGTGCAAATACTAATAGTAAATACTGTTGAGTCTTTACATGGGTACACGTAAAATTTAACGTATCGAATAAATTAGCATAAAAGAAAGAACAAGAACTTTGTATAATGTATGTGTTGAAAAACATTCCTTACTATCGGCCAAAGAAATAGGTAAATGTTTTTTTTTTTTTTTTGCTCTCTGCGTTTTGTGTTTTTGGTGCACTGCGCAAACTCCAAAAATAAAGAGAGAAGAAAAGTGAGAGCAATTTGATGTGTTAACAAAGTATGTAAAGACGAAGGAATAGTACTAGAAAAGGCAAAAACCATACTCTCGAAATTTAAGTTAAACTTGATCATATGACTAAAGAAGATTTTTAAACCCCGTTGCACTCTCCTCAACCAGAGTTGCTACTACAGAAAAAAATTTCGTACAAACATTTTCAAAAAATCTACCAATACCGCACAGCCGACAAATTTGTAATACAAGGCAAGTTTTTATTTTATCATGACGTATTTATGTTCGAGATTTTGCGAAAACCACATAACTCAACTCAGTTTATTGAGATCATTATGATATACAATTGTTAGAAACTGATTCTAAAAAGTTAAGGACTTTTCATTTTGCCACTTAAATAAAACAAATTATTATTGAAATAATAATTAAAAAACATAAGAAATGGAGGCAAAAAGTTTACAATCGCTATTGAACCATGCCAACATTATTGTGATATTATTCTATATTTGCTGTTATTATTATTATAACATTTAAATTAAATTGAAAACTGTCGACTACGTTTCGAAATTACCAAAACCAAGTTGGGGCGTCCATACGACAAATTCCGTTAAATTTAAGATCTATCGGATCAAATTTGATAGAAAAAGGCTGCAACGACAACCCTATCCTAAACACAAAATTGAAGAAATTTTATGTGTTTGTGTGCTAGGGCCAAACCAAGGTGCAAACAGCGACTGCTAAAATGGACCCCAAAACCAGTTGGTCTGCAGCTCCGTGGAGGATACATTTGAGGCCCCTAGGCTACGGAAAATTCAAGCCTAAACACCTATTACGGTGGGATACATTGACAGGTCAGAGTACGTATAGCCAATTACTAGTGAGGAAACACTAGAACTACTCTTTGATACAGATTTTCCGCGAAACTCTTCAACGGACTATGTGACGCGAGAAGAGGTTAGCACCTATAAAATTCTGTGGGAGAAAAAAATTTCGACGGGCCCTAAAAGAACCATGGTGATCGCTTGTCTCGGTAACACCATGTATATAGTAATGGCAAGTCCATTGAAACAGACATTCACGACCTAGTTGGCTTCATGGAGGGTTCTCTCGCTGTAAAGGAATACACAATGGTAACATTTATTGATATTGAGGGTGCCTTCAATAATGTAAAAACAACGTCAATCATAAGTAAGCTTAAGTTTTTAGGCATCAATATTATAGTAAAATGCATTTTTAAATAACTTATTTACTAAAAGATGCATTACGGCGAGCTTGAGATCTATAGATCTACAAAGATGGGTTGGCAGAGGTACAACTTGTTGTAGTTGTTGTAACTTTCATGTGGAACTGGCTATCCACGTCAAGCCACTTTAGTTTAGCAAGCTCTTTCGGATCCAAATGACCGATCGCCGCAGGAACAGAGTGACCATTTGGGCATGATAGGCACTCAGTATTTGTGTAAGAGCCGGTGCCGCCCGGCCTCTCACTGAAACTCCCCGTTCGATACAGCTGATTGTCCGCAATTGCCGCTGCAGCTTATCCGTATGGAGCATCCCACTATCCGCAACCTGTGAACGCGCCCGGTGGTTCCCAGCTAAGCTTTTCGTGACAGCAATGAACACCACACAGATCGAACCTCAATGTTCCAGGCTGTGTGGTGCTCACAACAATCCCATGCCCAGGAAAGGACCAGAAAGTTAACTCTTTCCCTATACAACTGCAATAGGGCCATTGGCAGGAGTGGGAGGGTTTAAAGCGAATGTCATGCACTGGCAGTATACTGCAGTTGTCAGCCCTATAATACTATTTATATAGTGTTGTGACCTGGTGAACTGCCTTTAAAAAGTACTTCTACTCAACCGGATACATGGGATAGCTTGTTTGTGCATCACAGCCGTATTGAGAGCAACACCAACTGATGCACTGAATTAAATGCTACAGATTATGTCTCTGAACATTTTGGGTTGGCAAACTGCTACGACCTCTGTTCTGAGACTAAGAGACCTTTTTCTTTTGTCATGCGGCGACTACGGATACTGTGTTCTCCTTGATGCAATGATCGGTGTTCTAGGCAGTGTGGATAACATATTTAAAAAAAAATTATTGGTTTCAGACTAGACGATCATGTGGGCTTTGGGGTGTACTCAGAAAAACTAGAAATGGTCATATCCAGAAGGTTACCCGACCACTGCAGTGTGCATCAATCGGAGATCTGAATTCAAAAATCGCCTTAGACTGTCACAGATCTCTCAACGAGATTGCTGAACAGTTGAAATTCACCTCTTTTGGGTGGCGAGCCACAGAGATATCCCAGGGAATTGTGGATATCCCAGATGAGCTTGAAGGACTTGGAACTACCTAACACTTTCCAAGGGAACTGGAATCTGAGGGTATGTTTCTGGAGACATGTAAGCCAAGACTTCAGGGCACCAAATGATAGATGGTGCAAAAGTACATGTTTGCCTCCAAATAGCCATGCAAAGTACAACTCAATGATAAGAATCTACTCTAGATAGTCGAGTTCGAACGGCATGCCGCAGAGCGACGCCTCTTTGGTGAGAAGTTTTAACATGGCTTAATACCTCACAAATGTCTGCTGCAAGATTTTTCTGATGTTCTTGACAAGATTGGAACCCAGGTTTTCAGCGTCAGCATGAGGTACTAAGCTAACCTCTGCGCTACAGTGTGATCTGAAATACGCATTAGTGAAAAATCCCTGCGATTCAATTCGCTTAAATGAATATCGCTTTACCGCTTAACTGAACAATTTTTTAGCCTTCAAATTTCGTTGTTAAATATCAAACTAAATTCGCATAAGTGCAATTTTTTTTCAGGAAAACAATCTGGAAAAATACTTCTCCTAAAAAAATATCTTGTAATCTAACAATTGTTTTCTTATTTCAATGAGTCTTATTTCTTTACTAAATTTTTTCCTTAAATAGTTAGTTAGTTAGTACGGTAACGTAAAGGGCTTCCTTTTTTATATTAAGTCCTAACGACGTGCCGCATAGCGTCACCAATTGGTAACGAAGTTTTAACATGGCTGTATACCTCACAAATGTAGACAGCATTAGTAAGGGGATAACCACCGATGAAAATTTTTTTGATGTTTATGCCGAGATTTGAACCCAGGTGTTCGTCGTCAAAGGCATACATGCTGACCTGTGCGCCACGGTGGCCTCAAATTTCGCGTAAGTTAAACAAAAAGACGCATTTTAAGCGTTCCACTTATGAGTTTTCGACTGTGTAGTATATAGTTTATTATAATATATGATTAGTTGTATGTACCCAAAATTCAGGCCGACTTAGCAAAATTGAATTCGCGGTTCACATAAAACCTAAATCTTTGCCCAATTTGTTTGAAATTTGATATGCAATGTACATGTTTGCCTCCAAATAGCCATGGAAATTACAACTCATTTAGTTTAGAACAAATTATAATCTCTATGTAGTATGATTCGTCAAATAGATGTCTGCTATTTCTGTGATTCAACCTATCCATTTTAATTTTTTTTTCTATTTTGTTACTGTAATTTTTTGTACATAATTGAGCGACATTACATTGATGCATGGATACATGCATAAATGCAGAAACTTACGGCTTACATTTTTAAAAATTAAAAAATCCAAAATTTTCATTATTTGAAATGATCTCTAAAAAATCGAAATGGCAACTCTAACGTCGAGTATTCAATAATGATGCAAACCTTTTCAATTCCTACGTAAATAAGATTGTTTCTTATTTCTGTCTTATTCTAATTGGGATTTCTTTACAAAATGCATAAATGCAACAACAAATAAGTTTCGTTGAATCTACTCATCCATAACTGAATGCCCACTAGTGACTGCTCTCGCTCTCTTTATTGAATGTGTTAAGCTCCACAATAAATTATAAAGGTACGTGTGTGTGTGTGTGAACATTTCATTGGCCTCTGTTGAAAATTTCTTTAGTATTTTCTTAACCATTCGCGCATACAGTAGTCTTTCCTTACTATTGCAAATATAAAGGAAATAAGGAAATTTCATTCAATTGGTGTAAATTAGGAACGTTAAGTGGACAATAGGCAAATTTGGTCAACTAAAAAGTGAATATTTGCATATAAAAATATCGTATGTATATATGAAATAACTAGCTAAAAAATGGATGCTACTTTTTGCTGTTCGATTTTTGAATGTTGTGCGCAGACTCCAAAAAATTAAAGAGAAGTGAGAGAACAATAGTGAGAGAGACAAATTGTTAGTGCATTAAAGTTTTGAACTGGAAAGAGGTCGAAAAACAAAGCGGAAAAAATACAACAAATCTACGATTCAACATGTAAAACAACAGGTAAGCAATGAACTGAGCGGCAGTGAACCAAGCGGAGGCCAGTACACAGTGGCACGGTTTGAGTTTGTTTCGTTGCAAAAATTATTTCTTTTGAACCGAATTTTAACGGCACATAATAGAAAAGTGTTCAGTCTATGAAATGAATGTTTGAATAGGGCGCTACGCCTTGTAGGTGCTTAGCTAAGGCTCACTTAAATCAGAAATTGTGGAAATATGGTACCAGGTGGAATATATTTTATATTTTTTCCCCCTGTTTTAGGGTCTAATATTTTAAAGTTGTTACTTAAACAATTAAAAAAAAAGTGTTTTTCAAATATTTTTTTTCATCATCAGTGTAAAGCACAATGCTACAACAACGATGTCAACAATTTTTGTTTACAATTTTTGTTAAGAAAATATTAATTTTTAAAGAAAATTACGAGATGTATATCTACATAGAAGGTTTATCCAAATACAGTGTAATATGGAACGTCTTCTACGTCAATACAGAAAGTATCATACCCCTCTATCTACAACGCATTAATGCAAAATTTTGCGATATCGACTAAAAAATTCGCCTTTTAAATACTCAAAACCTTAAATTGCGAAACCGATCTATGTGACATCTGTATCAAAATCTGATACGATATAGACCATTTTAGAGTAAAAGGAGATCTTATTTAACACATTTTTGAAAACTTTTATAAAAAACTAGCTGACGCGGGCCCGCACCGCTGCGCCTTCTTTTACTTTATATGGAACAAAAGTTTCCTTGGAATATTTATTTTCGACAATTAAAGATATTTTAGTGAAATACCATGCTAACTTGATTTACAGTTTATTAACATAAGTGCCTTCATCTGAATCCCATATGATCTTTATTGGTCTACGAATTTAAGTTTGGATGTAAGGTGTACTCCATTCTTAAAATACTTCATTTCAGCCCGATATTCTCATGGTGTCTGATTTAGTGGTGTTTTCGGGGGAGAGGTGGTCCCCCAGATACTTGGCCCTGAAAAAATATCAGCATCGTGCTCTTCTCTCAAATACCATTTATTTAAACCCCATATTGCAATTGGCTTAAGAGGAGTTTACAGGATGAGGCGTCCCCCAAACACATGGCCCAAAATAAGTTATCAAATTAGTTTTCTAATCTCAAATACCTTTCATTTGAGCCACATATTGGCATGGTCGAAAAATTTTTCCCTTTGGTAGTGTTTTGGGAAAGGGGTGATGCCCTTAATACATGGTCCTACATTTGGATATCAAATTCGTATTCCACTCCCAAATACCTTTATTTGAGCCTCATACTGCGATGGTCTGTAAAAAATTGCTGTTTATGGTGTATTTTGGGAAAGGGAAATTGGTCCCGAAAGTGGATATTAATTCTTGATCTACCCCCAATAACTTTCATTTAAGCTCTACATTGACATGGTCTGTAAATATGCCCGATTTAGGGGTGTTTTGAGGAGTTTGGTGGTCCCCCAAATTCTAAGCCCTGAAAATATATCAGCAACGTCCTTTTTTCTCATATATCTATATATCATTTATTTGAAACCCATATTGTCATTGCCACCAAAATTGGATATTAAATTCGTTTTCTAATCTCATTTAAACTCCTTACTGCAAAAGTTGGCTAATATGTCCGGTTTGGGGTATGAATGAATATTTAGTTCCACTCTCTTTAAGACCAAAATTGTCTTGGTGAGCAAATACATCCTATTTGGGGGTTGTGGTGGAGGGTGTGGTGGTGGGTCGTCCGCTAGACAGTTGGCCCCTAATGTTGATATCCGAAACGTGGTCTACTCCCACATACCTTTAATTTGAGCCCCATATTTCCATGCCGGCAAACATGACCGACTTGGGGGGTGTTTTGGGGGATGGGCGGCCACTCAGTGAGTTGGCCTTGAAAATGTATATCGGATTCGTGTTCCACTTTAAAAACCCTATTATTTGAGCCTCATATTGCAATAGTCAGAAAATGCTTACTATTTGGGTGGTGTTGTGGAGGTGGCGTGGCCCCATAGACACCTTTCCCGAATATTGATATCAAATTCGTGCTTTACTCCCAAAGACCTTTCATTTGAGCCCCATATTGCTATGGTCGTAAATTTGTCCCCCTTTGGATTATGTTTTTGGTGAGAGGCGGCCCTCCAAACTCTTGATCCCATATTTGGATATCAGATTCGTATTCTACATTCAAATACCTTTTATTTAAGCCCCATATTCCCATGGTCAGTAAATAAGTCCAGTTTGGGGAAGGGGTAGACCCCCAGAAACGTAGTCTCACATTTGGATGCCAGATTCGTATTCTACTCGTAAATACCTTTCATTTGAGTCCCATACTGCCAAGGTAGGTAAATTTGTCCGATTTAGGGGTGTTTTGGGGCTTGGGGTGGTCCCTCTAGCACTTGGTCCGACAATTGGATGTTAGTTACGTTTTCTTATCCTAAATACCTTTCATTTGAGTCCCATATTGTCGTGATTGGTCTAAATATATGTTTGGTAGGTTTTAGGGTGGGGCAGCCCCCCTAGGTACCCCATCCGAAGTTTGGATACCAAACAAACAAACCTACACACAAACACAAATTGATTTTTATATATAAGATATTGCTTTTCTGAACTAAAGGCTGTAAACAGGGTGATCGACTATAAGAGGTTGTATAAAAATATAGTTTGAAAATGGGCCTCCATAAACGAACTGAACCCTACACTGGGTAAAAAAATAATCTCAATCAATTTTCAGCTCTTCTTATTAAGAGGCTGTAGCGTGGTTATATCAGTTAAGGGATATATTTTCGGATTTTCAAGTCAGGATTCGAGCACGGAAAGTGAAATTCATACACCCAGAAAAATTAGTCTGCTGATGTCAGCAAACACTATCTGCTGATATTGAATAAAATATTTTCAACATTTGAATAAATCTATTCAAAATTTTTCAACTTCGAAACGACAATGGAGGCATTTGTTATATTTTAGTACAAAAATTGACAATTTTGATCGTTAATTTTTTGTTTAAAGGCATATATTAAAAAGTAGTAGCTACTTTGTTTGCCGTTATTTACATCCAAACTTAACTAACTTCGAATATAGACTACATCGGACTTTATATTTATATATCATCCTCATAAACCGATCTGCCAATTCGATTTCTGAATAACCATTTTTCACTCGGAATTCAAATGTCTACTACTGCACTCATAGAAAAAAGTTTGCTGAAAATAGCAAACACTGTCTGCTGAATATTAGTAGTTAATTTTGCTGCTATTACAGCAGTAGTACTGCAATTTCAAGGCAGCAGGCTTACTGTTCAAAAGATTGTAGGCCATGCCAGTCATGTTCATTATAGCAGAGCAATAACAAAAATGCGAGCTAGCTAGCCACATTTCGAAATGTATACCAATAGATGGATCAAGTAACTTCTTTACAATAATATTCCACAAATTAATAGCCCGTTTGTCTATCTCGAAACGGATTTTTCGCGTCACTCAAATGTTTGTTTAAACTGTAATTCGCTCAAAAAGGGACGAATTTCGATTTATAAATAGAATCATCAAAGTCAAAAGAGCTAATAACTCATCAAAAATAGGTAATAAAAACCGTGTATAAAGATGAATATAGATCGGAAAAAGAAGTCTAGATGAATGAAAAGCAACCGTTCGACATCGACAAACAGGCTATAAAATCTTTTCTTCCAATAAAAAATTCTAAGGAAATTCCAAAAAATGCCTAAAGTAATCAAAACAAAAACAGACAATTATAAAAAGTAGCATACAATTTTTTTCAGCAGGCTTGTGTATTCAATACAGCAAATTTTGTTAGTTGAAATAGCAGTAAGAAATGTTTGCTAATACAACAGCCCTATGTTTGCTGAAACAGTAGTAAGGTCTGCTTTCCCATTTGCAGCAGACAAAAACTGCTGTTTTAGCAAACATTTTTACTGTTTTGAATAACAAATTTGGTTAAGTGTGGAAAATCCAATTTTTAATGGTCCGAATAAAAAAAATACAAAAAATATTTTTTGAAAATAATTTTTATGACTTAAATGCTTTTGTGAATTTTCTTTACCATTAAAAATTATTTGTGATTAAAAATATTAAACTTGTTTACGCTTTTTTAACTTATAAAGTCAATTTCTTAAGAACCGGCACTTACGCACTTGTTGCAGCCATCAAAGAATGGCCCCTCTCATTCTCATCAACAAATTTTGCCAACCTCTACAAGTGGTAGTATTGTTGCGCACTTTTACTTTCAAAAGCCTGTACTTGATTTCTCCATTGTGTTCTGTTGCCGATTTCTTTAGTCTTTACTTAACTATTCGCGCATACGGCAATCTCATCAGTTCAAATCAAACAATCTTTTCGATAGAAAAAGTTGTGAATTTTAGTGGAGGTTGAAGAGAAAACAAGATTGAGAAATCATTGAAGTGTGACGCGAAAAAATTATGGGTTAGAAGTAAACAATTTTATCGGCCAAAGGAATATTTTATTTTTTTTTGTTCTCAGTTTTTTGTGTTTTGTGCTCAGACTCCAAATATTGAAAGGGGAACAGAGAGAGAGAGAGAGATAGAGATCAACCTATTCTCGATATGTTAACCATGGGGAATGTAAATGAAAAGTAATTCACAATAATTTCAAAATTAAATAAAAAGAAATTTAGGGCTGTAGGCAACGTAAGGTAAAACCAAGTGTATATTGTTAAACAGCCAAGGGTTTTGTTAAGGCTATTGGGTATTAAAGATAGGGTATCAATCGAAAGAAATTCTTCTGGAGATGTACAGAATATATGTATATGAAAATCAATTTTCGGAAAAGAAAAGCCACGAAAATGAGAAATTCATTTTTAATAAAAGAGGAAGAAGGAGAAACTCAGCAAATTATTGTTACTTTTTTGCTAAGGCATCTGTTATTTTTGTGAATTCAAAGCCATAGGTGTGAGATTAATGGTGAGAGTAATAGAAGCAAATGGTAGACGAGCGTGAATGAGTGAGGGTATCGTGGGGGTGTGATGTGCATGTACCTACTTGGCATGTGTGTCAGGTATTGTTGAGCTTCGGCTTTTTGTTAGAAGTGTGAAAAAGACAAAAAAAGGGGAGGGTGCAATAAAATGTTGGCAACGGTTAAAAAAACTTTGGCAACGCATTGAATGCACATAAAAAAAGAAATGGGATTATACGGGGTAAATTCCAATGCGTGGGAATTTTGAGTATTTAAAATTTTTCAGATATTTTGGTAACTAAAAACAATTTGTACCATTTTTTATAGTTTTTTATTCTTTGTATGTAAAACTGACATTCCGATCTCATAAAACTTGACTAAAGGAGTATATAGCCGCCGTATAGGCCGATCTTTCGACTTAAATTCTTGGGGCAATAAATTAAAATTTGCCACTGTGAGTTCTTGTAAAACCCTACGCACTCCTGTGAGATGATTCTGAGATCGGATCATATTAAGCTGTATATTTAGCATATATAGTTGCTTTAAAGACCGACCGATCTTCCGAAATAGGATATTAAGGTATTTAAAGATCCATTTATTACCTGATTTTAAAGTAATTTGACACAGTAAATTCTGGAAAACCCCTAACTATTCCTGTCAATTGTGGTCCAGATCTGATCATATTTGCATATAGCCGCCATATAGACCGATCTTCCGATAAAAGTGTTGAGGCTAGAAAAGAAGCAATTTTCATCCGATATCTATGAAATTTGGCACGGTGAGTTTTGGACCATATTTCGAAAAAGCTGCCATATAGACCCATCTCCCGATCTCTATATCAGGAGATCGGTTCTTTTAAAGAGCCCTTTTCAAATTCAGATGTGTACTTTACAACTTACTCTAGTAGGAATGGTTGTAAAGCACCATGATCCATTTGTCATCTCACGTTGATAATTTTTAGGATCGAAAATGAAATCGCGATACGGGAAACCACTCAAATGCTTCCAGGAACAATACACTTTTGCTGACCTTTAAATGATTTTTTCCTATATTATTCTTTGAATAGAAAGCATTGAACAATAGTCTAAAGTCGGACAATATCCTGCAATGCAATCTCAATAAGAATTTAAGACCGAGAAAAGAAAACTCAAACAGACAAAACTTAAACTCCTAAATTAAACTCCCTAACTAAGCAAATTAACTACAGCAAAAATAAGGTTAATTCGTGATCACTACAGAAAATTCTAATTTTGGATGAAAATTGGCTTATTTTTTTAGTTTGAAAATTTTATTTGCCCATATCTTCCAAATTAAGCGTCCTACTGCAAAAGGAAGGTTAATTCGTGATCACTTCCAAAAATTCGAGTTTTGGATGAAAATGTACAGAAAATGGCTATTTCCCGTTCCAAAACTTAAATGGGACATATCTTCTTTACTAAGCCTCGTAGAGCAAAAATTAAGTTAATTTGTGATCACTTCCAAACACTTTCAATTTTGATGAAAATCGGTCAAAATATAAATTTTTCATTTGCAAAACTTAACTAAGTCTCGTAAATCAAAACTAATGTTAATTCGTTATCACTTCCAAAAATTAAAATTTTGCTGAAAATTTGCCCAAATATAAATATTTCCCTTGCAAAACTTAAAATGGCCATATCTTCCTAACTTAACCTCATAAATCAAATCTAAGGTAAATTCGTGATCACTTCCAAAAATTTGAGATTTTGATGAAAATCGGCCAAAACATGAATTTTTCACTTGTAAAACTTAAAATGGCCAACACTCCTTAACTAAGCCTCATAGAGCAAAACTAAGCTTAATTCGGGATCACTTTCAAAATTTGAAATTTTGATGAAAATCGGCCAAAACATGAATTTTTCACTTCTAAAACTAAAAATGGCCATAACGCATTAATTAAGCATCGTAGAGCAAAATAAAGGTAAATTCGTGATCACTTCCAGAAGTTTAAAATTTCGATGAAAATCGGCCAAAATATGATATTTTCACTTGCAAAACTTAAAATGGCCATTTCTCCTTAACTAAGCCTCGTAGAGCAAAGCTAAGGTAAATTCGAAATCACTTCCGAAAATTCAAAATTTCGATGAAAATCGGTCAAAATGTGAATTTTTCACTTGCTAAACTTAAAATGACCATATCTCCTTAACTAATCCTCGTAGAACAAAACTAAATTAAATTCTCTGCCAAAAAATGAACTTTACACTTGCAAAACTTAAAATGTCCATATCTCCTTAACTAAGCCTCGTAGAGTAAAACTAAGGTTAATTCGTGATCACTGCCAAAAATTGAAAATTTCAATGAAAATAGGTCAAAATGAGAATTGTTCACTTGCAAAACTTAAATTGGTCATATCTCCTTTTCTAAGTCTTGTAGAGCAAAGCTAAGGTAAATTCGTGATAATTTCCAAAAATTTGAAATTTTGATGAAAATCGCCAAAAAGTGAATTTTACACTTGCAAAACTTAAAATGGCCATATCTTCTTATCTAAGTCTCGTAGAGCAAAGCTAAGGTAAATTCGAAATCACTTCCAAAAATTTTAAATTTCGATGAAAATGGGTCTAAATGAGAATTTTTTCCCTTGCAAAACTTGAAATGGCCATATCTCCTTAACTAAGCCGCGAAGAGAAAATCTAAGGCTAATTCGTGATCACTTCCAAAAATTTGAAATTTTGATGAAAGTCGGCCACTATATAATTTTTACACTTGCAAAACTTAAAATGGCCATATTTCCTTAACTAAGCCTCGTAGAGCAAAACTAAGGTAAATTCGTGATCGCTTCCAAAAATTTGATGAAAATTGCCCACAATATGAATTTTACACTTGCAAAACTTAAAATGGCCAGATCTCATTAACTAAGCCTCGTGGAACAAATATAAAGTAAATTCGTGATCACTTCCAAAATTTTGAAATTTTGATGAAAATCGGCCACTTTATAATTCTTACACTTACAAAGCTTAAAATGGCCATATTTCTTAACTAAGCCTCGTAGAGCAAAATTAAGTTAAATTCGAAATCACTTCCAAAAATTTAAAATTTCGATGAAAATCGGTCAAAATTAGATTTTTTCCCTTGCCAAACTTGAAATGGCCATATCTCCTAAACTAAGCCTCGTAGAGCAAAACTAATGTTAATTTGTGATTACTTTCACAAAAAAAATTTGATAAAAATCGGTCAAAATAAGAATTTTTCACTTGCAAAACCTAAAATGACCATATCTCCTTAACTTAGACTCGTAGAGCAAATCTAAGGTTAATTCGTGATCACTTTCAAAAATTGAAAATTTTGATGAAATTCGGCCAAAATATGAATTTTACACTTGCAAAACTTAAAATGGTCATATCTCGTTAACTAAGCCTCGTAAAGCAAAACAAAAAAAAATTCGTGATCACATCCAAAAATTTTAAATGTTGATGAAAATCTTTCAATATACAAATTTTTAACTTGGAAAACTTAAAATGGCCATATCTCCTTAACTAAACTTCGGGATCACTTCAAAGATTTAATTTTTTTTCTCGGAAACTTAAAATGGCCATATCTCCTTAACTAAGTCTCGTAGAGCAAAATTAAGGTAGATTCGTGATTACTTCCAGATATTTAAAATTTTGGTTAAATTCGGCCAAAATATAATTTTTTTGCAAAACTTAAAATGGCCATATCTCCTTAACTTAGACTCGTAGAGCAAATCTAAAGTTAATTCGTGATCACTTTCAAAAATTTAAAATTTTGATGAAATGAATTTTACACTTGCAAAACTTAAAATGGCCATATCTCATTAACTGAGCCTCATGTAGCAAAACTAAGGTTAATTCGTGATCACTTTCAAAAATTTTAAATTTTGATGAAAATTTTCCAAAAATGAATCTTTCACTTACAAAACTTAAAATGGCCAAATCTTCTTAACTAAGCCTCGTGGAACAAATCCGAGGTTGTTTCGTGATCACTCCCAAAAATTTTAATGTTTGACGAAAATTGGCAAAAATATGAATTTTGCACTTGCAAATCTTAAAATGGCCATATCTTCTTAACAAAGATTCGTAGAACGAATCTAAGGTTAACTCGAAGGGCAAAAGTAAGGTTACTTCGTGATCACATCCAAAAATTCGAACTTTGGATACAAATCTTCTTAAAATGGCGATTTTCAGATCGAAAAATAAAATTAATACGTGGTCACTTCCAAAAATTTAGAATTGTGGACGAAAATCGACTTAAAGTGGCGATTTCCGTTCCAAAACTAAAATTGGGCGTATCTCCTATGGCAAAATTAGGGGCGCTTGACGTTTGCTCTTGATGTGGCTTACGCCTCCGCTAAACTATTAACATTTCGTGAAAATATCTTTATCCGTTCAATAATGGATGACTTATTTTCTTTAATTTTTTTCCTATATAGAGGAATGTAATATTTACAAATAAATTCAATATTTCCCACCAAGGAAAGTTTTTTCTTGGCGCTCTATATCGCTTATCTTAAACATTCATTAAACTGTAATAATATTTTGTTATTAATGAAACTGACCTCATTCGGTACCTCTGCTGTCCGATTCTTTAGATGGGGTTTTTTGTACTTTCTTATGTCCTGTCGTCATGTTCTTCTTATGCTGACGTAGCTAGCTAAAATATTTCATAAATCATTTCGTTTTGCTGCTACTATAAAACTATTCAGCAGTAGCAGCTTTACCAAGGATACGGGTATTTGCTCAAAACATTATATTTGTTGGAACAACGTGACACTGTTGTCAACACAGACTACACGGTGTTAATAAATATTACTTTGCCCTTTAAATGGGGTAGCGAAAAAACCGAATATGGTTAAGACCGGTTACATTGACGGTTATCAAAATGATAAAAAAATATAATGTTGGTTAAAACCTAACGTCTTATATGATAACTTCCTCCAGATTTGAATAATGCGTAATCGCTTGATCACATTCTTTTATATTTACATATATTTTATTCATTGGGAGGTATCTGCCGTGATATCTTTGCTAACAAGAGGATGAAGAATACCTTTTTCACGAAAGGTGTTGTCCATCCATCAGCGCCAGATTCATAACATCCATTATAGAAGAAATTGATTAGCTATGAACTATTACTATGGTTTTAGCGGAACATTTTTGACAAAGCGGAACATTCTCTTTCGGATTTTCATTCGTTGTATTTTGCACCATGGTCCAACTCATTGCAGGAAAATACCAGGTACATTATTACGAATGCAGTATTTCATGAATGATCTCAATAAACGGCAAACTCTCTCTTTCCTCAATGTTTACTTCTAATTTTGAATTATTTCATTGATTGGGAAATCACGAAAGTAATTATCATTGCCAATATTCATTACCAAAATATTGATATCACTAAGGTATATCACTACAGAACCCATCTTCACTAGATTGAATGTGCATATACTCACATCTTCTTAACAACTTACAAATTCATATGCAGTAATAAACAACATGCAATATAATTTATGACATTAGTTAACAGACCACCCGACCGTTTCACTGCACAAACAATATAACATTCGCCAACACATACTCATAGGTAATGCATATATATTTGTTTGTTCCTCTGTGTGATTGGCCTTATTTTGTGTATGTACAAATGAATGTCATGTGTTTGTGAATTACTTAAGGATGTGCAAAAAGAATCTCATCCCCATATGGGCAAGAATTGTACGTGGTCTATGTAACAACAAATGGGAAAACTTATCAAGTATTACACAGCACAACAAGCTTAGTTGCAATGGATCTCCAGCCAAGTGGCAGATGTTGACCCAGGATAAAACGTGGCTACTAGGCGTTCAACATAAGTACGAGTATGTTGTTATTATTTAGGAATTATCGATTGGCCTTCAGCCCGGAAATGGCACTTAAAAAACTTAATCAGCTGAGTACATAAATGATCAGATTGCAGAATCCGGTTTGTAAAGGGAATTTCTAAAGAATTTGCTGATAATTGTGTTTGCTGAAGCAATACTAAGTGTTTGTTGAACACTACGCATATTTACAAATAGAAAAATGCCTTAAAGAACTCACTCACTCTGGCACATAGTGCGAGTAGTCTAACAACAATAGGAAATTTAAAGGCACTGAAGTGACGATTTGACAAAATTTTTCTAGTTTATTGGGTTTTGGTGTTTGTTTACCAAGTTATATTTTATTGAGTTTACAGTTAAGGAGCTGCAGATGTTTTAATTGGAATCAAATTGCTCCTAAGGAGTTATAACTATTTTAAGTTATTTGTTAGGCCTAATTGAAACGAGTACAAAAGGTGTTAAGTTCGGCCGTGCTATACTTTGGATAGCCACCACCATGAATGAATTAACCATATTCTTTTATAACAACTTCCTTACCATATCCATAGTCACTTTACTAGTCACAGTTTCAGCGAAATCGGGCAACAAATCCGCTTTTTATGGGATTAAGACCCTAAATTGGAAAATCGGTCTAAATGGCAGCTATTTCAAAATATAATCTGATCTGTACCATATGCTGGTCGGATGAGGGGAGGCTTAAGACACGTCATTGGTTTAATGACTTACGGCCTTAAGACCCTTAATCGGTAGACCGGTCTATATGGCAGCTATATCTATATAAAAACCGATGTGAACCATATTTGGGTTGGATGTCAGGAGGTTTAGAAAAGCTCCCCATTTAAAATTTCAGAGAAATACGGTAAAAATTGCGGGCTTAAGACCCTAAACTGGCAAATCGGTCTATATGGCAGCTATATCCAAATATGTTCTGATTTGGCCAATCAAAAAACTTTATCTGCGTATGGAAGAAATAAGAGATCTTCCTCCATTTAGATATGGCTCTCATATATATGTTCGTCCGATTTTGAGCAACATTGCAATAATGTGGTCATTTGTGAATCGATTCTCTCAAAATATGACATGAAGGATTTTCTTATGACTGTCGGCATTACTGACTATATATATATATATATATATATATATATCGGTTCAGATTGACCCTATTTCCTATCATACTGTCGTTGTTATTACGCTTTGAACGTATTAGCTCGACCTTTGATGCGGATACTATAACCCATCTGGAAACCTCCCCCAAGGTCCATCAATGGTTAGAATTTTGATATAGCTCCCAACTGGTATTTATGGGGTATTATAAAGTCGACACCGGCCGACTTTTTTTACGTTCTCCCATCGTCTTAAGTCTCATTGAAAAGGCAGATTTCAGGTTTTTGTAGGTTAACATAGAGACCACTAGGTCTAGCTCAGTCGCATGCCATCTGCAAGACCCTTTCGACCCTTTTGCATAGCTGATTCGGATACTTAGCGCTTCGAGGGATTATAACATCGCGTTGCAGACGCGTTTAAATCCTTCCCCAGTAGGCATCCGTAATAGGTTACACATGGTGGTCAGAGTCTGGCGTGCCCTTTGCCACTTTCTCCCTTATCTTAATGTCATGGAATCTAAAATATATCCACCTGTTCTTTAGGATATGGTTTATCCAGTCTTTAAGGACTCGATGAACCCGATACTGGTCTAAGGATTTGATCAATAGGTCGATCCGCACATTGTTAAATACCCTCTCGATGTCAAAGCATACCGCAAATGTGTATGTCTTGGTATCGAAGGATTCTTCTATTTTACGCATAACCTCGTGTAGAGCAGTCTCCACGTACCTCCCCTTGACATAGGCATGCTGTTTGTATTTGAGTAGTTCGCTGTATGTCCTACTCTTTATCATGGTATCCGCAATACGATTCATGGCTTTGAGCATTTAGGACGTGACGAGTAACTTGCCTTGGCGGGGTTGGGTATAAATACCACCCTTTCTTCCTCCCAGGGTTTCGGAGTACATCCAAGTCTAGGCACGCTTTGAAAATAGTACATTGGAAAGAATACATAAAAACCACATCGAATTATGTCCGGATAAGCCTATAAAAAGACATATCGATTGTCGTTTTGACTGCTTGGGTCCCTATACGCTTTAATTTTGCACAGGCTTGGGTATAAGGTGATATGGAGGTCTATATACCCCCATGAGCAGTTAACAAAGCTGTGGGATTTCCTTAACAATGTTTGTATCAGTTGATACAAAAGAGTAAAATTTTCACGGGAATTCCCGGGTCGGAGTGGGGATTGTAAAATGGGCGGGAATTGCGTGAATTCCTGGGGCGCGATTTCCGGATGAAAATACCTGGCTGTTTTGCAAAAACAAAATTTGCAGTCCGATTCAAGTTTAAGCTCAATGATAAGGGGCCTCCTTTTTATAGCCGAGTCCGAACGGAGTGCCGCAGTGCGACACCTCTTTGGAGAGAAATTTTACATGGCATAGTACCTCACAAATGTTGCCAGCATTAGGAGGGGAAACCACCGCTGAAAATTGTTTCTGATGGTCTCGCCAGGATTCGAACCCAGGCGTTCAGCGCCATAGGCGGACATGCTAACCTCTGCGCTACGGTGGCCTCCAAAAGATGTCATTTAGCGCGACGAGATCCCAACACCGATTGAATTGGATGGGTATGTTTAAAAGGCATCACGGACTCGGGAAGCTATGTGCCAACATACACAATGAGCTTGTTACTCCCGTACTTCCTTAATGCCGTGATAATAATTTTTATCATCTGACCTTAAATTTGGGTTATTAGAGAACACCACCTGGTCAAGTTAGGTTCTGCGTTTAAACTTCTTATCTACTCTTTTCCTGTATTTGCGCCAGGAATCACTCCTTCTTAGCTACTTAAAAATATTAGATCGATATACATATAAATATCTTTATTTTACTTACATCTTCTAGCTAGAAAGTTGCTCCTCGTCCGTTTTTACCACTCCATTGCTAAATACTTTGAAGTGTGACATAATTAAGTGATTTCCGAATATTTGTGAAGTCATTGATGGCGTTCATTTCCTAAATTTCACCATTTAGTCATATCAGATGACTTACAACCTGCTAACATGTATGACCAGCCACACAAATCTTTCGAAAAAATGATTTGCCTGTTCATGTCAAGGAAGTTTCATTTTTGACAATTTCTCTTCAAAGATTTATTTATGTATGTATGTTGTGGCTTAGCTGCGTTGAGACTGCCTACGTTTGCGTGACAAATGTCACCGAAATTGTTTTACCCAAAATCAAAACACATGTAAAAGTTATGTTGGGTTCTAAGGAACGCACGCAAAATCCACATACATTGAGGCACAAGGATACGCACATCATAACCTAACGCTGCTTAATGTGTCCTAAGCGTTAACGTGTGAACTAATTAATCATAATGCTCGACGAATATACTGAAGCTGCTACCAAACCCCCTTCGTGTGTGGGGCTTATAAATGCAACAAGACGAACCCAAAGCATTGGTCTTAGATTTAAGCGAGTGCAGTAGGAAAAAACGGATGAGGACTTGAAGGGATGGGGAGTTACAAATTCGCTGAAATTATAATGGGTGGGGGACACAATGCTGCAGTGTGAAGGTTCATTCACACATCCCACATGTCCGTCCTCTGGCAGAAATGTCGCAACATTCAAGACATGGTACAAATACTTAATTAAATTGTATCGAGTCACGTTTAAAGTTAAAGTTTTCTTTGCTTTTCTATGATGTTAACGATGTGTTGTGAGAACTCCTATATGTCAAAGACCAATCATTAAATATGTGTAAAAAAATTATTAAAACGGGCTATTTACGTAACCTTTACTATTTAAAGCAATTGGTTTGAAGGACCCAAGCACTAGAAGTTCCATGTCATAGTAAAATTCTATGACGGTTCTGCTATAGTTGTGTGGATGTCCATCTGTTGTTTTGTAATCATGTTAAAGTCATTTGGTACAAATCTACGAAGTCAGAACATATCATAGATCAGATTTTTGTCTCAGTGGTAAAAAAAATTATGTGCTCATATACAGGCCTGCTTAAATTTTCACGGAAGTTTGCGATTACAAGTCGTAATCAATTCGTGCGAAACATAGGTTGTTTCTCCGGTTTTGGTGCGATTTTTATGTATTTACATTACATTTCGGTGGCAACACTCAAACAGCTGTAGCAGAAATAAGCCAAATGCTTTTGCCTTTTTGCATACGCCATAAGTATATTTGTGTCAATTACTTTTTATTTGTTTTAGAATGGAATGGAATGAAATTTGACACAAAGGTTTCTCATATGAATCTTGACATTAGTGGTGAATTTCATTGAAATCTGTGTAGGTATAGACATATCGCACAAATACATAGAAAGGGTGATTTTTTACCTATTATCTTTTGGCAACACTGGTTTAAACAGCTCACTCACGTTTCGTGTTTTATCTCACTGTCAGTTTGTTCTTCTTCAGTTTGTTGTATAACCTTTACCATGAATTGTCTTAAAAACGAACAGCGCTTGCAAATTATTGAATTGTATGATCAAAATGTGCGCTCAGTTAAGTTCATCGCGCGCTTCTTCCATTTTACGACGGAGCTCATTTTTAATTCAATGGGAACGAAAATAAGCAGAATGGTCGATTTTGGAGTGAAGATCATCCAGAAGCATTGCAAGAGCTACCAATGCATCCAGAAAAACTCACAGTTTGGTGCGGTTTATGGGCTGGTGGCATCATTGGACCGTACTTCTTCAAAGATGATGCGAGTCGCAACGTAACTGTAAAAGCTTTCCTATAGCTCTTAAAAAATCTTGCTTTATTTATAGTCTGATTTTCACTTCTAGGGCTTTGTCAGCGCTTTTATCAACCTATTTCAAAATTTTGTAGCGCAGTGGCATGTCCGCCTATGACGCTGAACGCTTGGATTCGAATCCTCGCAGGAACATTCTAACATATTTTCAGCGGTTTTTATCCCCTCCTAATGCTGGCGACATTTGTGGGCGCTATACCATCTGGCATGACAGCCATGTAAAAACGTCTCTCAAAAGAGGTGTCGCTCTGCGGCACGCTGTTTGAACTCGGCTTTAAAAAGGAGGCCCCTTATCATTGAGATTAAAACTTGAATCTGGCAGCACTCAGTGATATGTCAGATGCATTTTGGTGCAATTTGACATTTACTTTGCAAAGTTTGACATTTTCTTAAGCTATTGTACTCAGAACATTTTGACGTACAACCGTCATTTGAATGTTTTTTTATACCATATTTTACAGTAAGCCTACCCTCCTCCATGAATCGCATTTGCCAAGTTCTTTGCCCGGTGTCTATTTATAGGCATAAAGGATAATGGATAAGAATGGCTATGATATTGGGGCTATATCAGGTTCTGGATTGATTCGGGTTTGGATGTTGGAGGTTATAGTAGAAGCTGTAGTGCAAAATTTCAGGGACTTAAGAAGTATATTCGGGAGATTGATCCAAATGGGAGCTATAACAGGTTTTAGACGGATTCGTCATATCAAAAGGCATTGAGCAAAATTTCAACCAAATCGAAAAAAAGTGCCATCATTAAAGGCTCTAGATGCATAATCGGGAGATCGATTTGTATGGGAACTGTATCTGGTTTTTATCGGTTTGGGAAGTATATTAAAGGTCATAGGAGAAGTCATTGCACAATTGTGCAACCAAATCGTATAAGAAGTGCAATCTATAGAGGCTAAAGAAGGATAATAGGAATTGTTTATATGGGAGCTATATTTAAACATGAATCGATTTGGCCCATTTGCAATCTCAGCCGACCTAACTCAACAAAAGATATTTCTGTAAAATTTCAAGCGGCTAGCCTTATTCCTTTGAAAGTGAGCGTGCATTCAACAGGTGGACGGACCGCAGACAGAAGGACGGACGGACAGACAGACGGAAAGATGGACAGACAGACAGATGGACCCGAATAAACCGGACCTTAAGTCTCATAGCCGCAGTGACTGCCTCACACTTAATCTGTATATCAATGGGTCGGATATCTAGAATAGTCTCCATTGCCCTAGTGGCAGTGGTCCTCATCGCTCCGCCTATGCCAAGACAACATATTCTCTGAATTTGTTGAATGGACCTAACGTTGCACTTTTTCTCCATAGCAGTCCACCAAACTGCTGAGGCATAAGTTAGTATTCGTCTAATCACGCTTCTATAGAACCAGTGGACCATACTCTGATTCAGGCCCCAATTCGAACCTACGGGCCGTCTACATAGTGCCAAACATCTGTGAGCCTTCTCAGTACGCCCCTGAATGTGACACTTCCAATTAAGTTTTTTATCCAAGATCACTCCTAAGTATTTGACCTTGTCAGCTATCGAAATTGTTTTATTGAGGAAACGTGGCACGTCTAATTGGCCCATCTTCGTCTTTCTCGCGAACAGGCTTATTTCTGTCTTCACTGGTTCAACATTGAGACCTCTGGGTCTAGCCCAGTCGTATGCCATATGCAAGACCCTTGGGCCCTTCTGGATATCTGGTTCGGATATTTACTTCTTGGTAGTATTTTAACATCGTCTGCATAGCAGACGGGTTCAAACCCCTCCCAGTCCCATAGGAGTGAGGATAAAATGTCCTCTGTGGCGTGCCTTGTGCCACTTTCTCCCTTATGAATTTTCATCAAAAGCCGCAACATGTACTCCGTTGTCTCTTCTCTCATTCACGGACATAGCTAAATCGACTAAGAATGCCAAGACGATTAAGAATATCCTCGTATATACTTTGTTGGGTCTAAGATAAACATTTCGATGAGTTACAAACGGAATGACAAAATTAGTTAATCTCATTCTATGTTGGAGAGTATTGGAAGTTTGGGCTGGGCCTCTTAATCCTTAGGGTGATTTGCTTTACTGAAGTTATACCGTCGTGTCCACAGTTGAGATAAGGGAACGCTTCCATGAACTTTTCAAGTTAATATGCGGTTTTTATTTCTACCACTGCAGGATGGGGGCCAATTTATGAGGGATTCCGTTTGTAACACATCGAAATATCCATTTCCGGCTATATAAAGTATACTCCTGGTCGTCTTAAAAATTTAAGACGTTCTAAACATGTCCGTCTGTCTGTTGAAATCATGAAACAGTCTTTAAAAATGAAAATATTGAGCTGAAACTTTTAACACAATTTTTTGTTTTTACCAAAGGCCAAAGTTTAATGGACTATATCGCACTATATCTAGATTTATACCTCATATAAATTGATTTCCTGATTAATGGTTTTGAGCCTATAAAAGGTGTATATATTACCCGATTTATCTGAAATGTTTGTTAGTTTATATTGAATGGGTTGCCACCATAGGTGAGTTCACTCAGAGGCCAGTTTGATACATTATGATAGCATAGAAAGAAACAGAAGAGAAACAAGGTGTGAGATCTTGGACCAGAGGTTATGCACAAATAAAAGAAACAAGAAGAATGGAGAACCAGAGCGGAGAGTAAAAACTCCTATCCATCTCGCAAGCACGGATCTTATCGCACCCTCCGTCAGAATTACCCCGTTGCCTTGATAAATAGTTATGGTATGAGTGTCGTATGCCATGGTAAAAGTGCGGTATGCGCCCATACTATACCATACCATAGTGTTTTGTATTTGCAAATACCAAACACGATGGTATGGTATAGTATGGGTGTAGTATACCATGGACCTACCATGGTATACTACACCCATACCATAACTATAAATCTCTGTAGACAAAAGTACGTTCGCAAGATCGCCCAGATTGCAGAAGAATCGCCTCCCCAGACAGGAAAGCTTGAGTCCCTGCCGGACATGAGCTGAGCTAGTGCTCGATAGCGTCCTCCTCATCCTCATCAAAACAACTCCTGCAGCAGTCATTGTGTATTGGTATTCGTTTGCATGGCACCATGCGGCATATGGCACAGTGTCCTACCTACCAATGTGCTCAGCGATCTCTTATCGAACGCAGTAACTCCTTCTTCCTCCTCCTATCGATAAAAGGCCAGAGCGCATTAGCGGTCCGACAACCATCAAATAAGTCACATCCTGCCACCGGGTGTAGCTCTCAGTTGAGCTAATCGTGATGACTATGAACACCACACAAATCAAATCCAACCGATGCAGTGCTCGAAGCCATGCCGGAGGGATTTCCTTTGTCATTGTCCATCTTTAGCGGCTAACAGAATTACGTATTTAAGGGGGACACAATATCAGACTTAAACCGACTTTAGGGCGTGATATGGAGAACAATTAGGAATTTTGTGAGTAGCACGGAATTCCTGACTAAGATTTTATTTTCGAGGTTGCTTTATAGTATTTATAGCGCACAGCAAGCCGATCACTGGCTTAGGTGTATGTTCATAGTGGCATGAGGCAGATCTCTCCACTTCTATATGCAGTAGTTCGCCCGGCGCGGACGAACCACTCCTGGTGCATTTGTCCGCTCTTAATTCCCCGGAATCCCTTCATATTCGTGAAGGGATTCCGGGAACCATGTCACAATCGTGGACCCGAAGCCTATCCAGGGACTCCAAACAATCCGCCACACACCTCGAACCCAAGGTCTTGAGCGCCTCCATACTGTCTACATAGACCGTGAGTTTTGAGGTCGGTTGATCCCTTACCAGAATTTCTTTTTCGGCTACTGTTATGGGACCTCTGCCTGAAAGACCGTATACTTGTCCGGTAGTCTCAGAGACATATCGATGTTGAGTGCATCGCAGTAGACACCCAATACAGTTCTTAACTCCATCTTGGAACCGCCAATCCCATCGGGTCAATCCGGTCGATTGTACATACCGGATTGACCCGATGGAGTTCTTCGTCAAGGGCAAGGGCTGTTGCCTCAGTGTATAACACACTGCTACAACAACAATAACATCAAGATCTCATCCCACAGCATTCGTCCTCCATTAATCCCTCCCTGGAAAACGTATCTTAAATGTTCTAGTCCCAATCGTTATCGGTGTCAGATAGTCGAAGATCCTCCTCAGTCTACCCTACTGTGGAACTGGAACTGTGGCCGTACCTGATCTCCTTCAACATGCCGAACTCTCTCAGCCTAAGCTCATCCTTGACGCCGCAGTTCCGAGCAGAATAAGATAATAGCCCAATACCGGTTGGTGTGGCACGTTTCGAAGGCGGATCAAAGAGCCTCTAAGGAAATGAAACAAATTAGGTTTGTTTGTGCGAGTGATACGCAGGTTGCCTTCGTTCTCAAACCTTAAATCAACAGTGATTGATTTGCTCCGAGAACTCCGGCCTTTTTTATCTTTCCACAATTACGTATACGCTTATATTTTACATAATTCTATTATGCATTGTGCAACAATGCAATAATTGCTGGAACAGTGTTCTACGTTTATTAAGTAAGTGTGCCAATAAAGTGTCAATGACAACATTGGTTTGTTGCCGCGTGTAATATTTTTTGGTTCTAGCGGTATGGACTGTTTCTTGGACTGTTTCTTTAGTCACAGGGTCGTGACTATACTTGACACTCACATGTTTATTTGCATGAGATGGTTGTTTATATGTAACATGAAATTATGAACACGCTTCAGGCTATAATGGGCTGCATATCCGTCATCGCCTCCAGACCTGCCTGCGGGATCTCTATACCCCTGTGACTCCAACGCAGGCCAATCTCTGGACCTTTTCGAACTTCCTCGTACGGGTCCTCTTCTACACGCCTTCTACCGGACCATTGCCCTATAGGCCTGGTCTCACAATGGCCGTGTACATCCAATAAAAGCGCTCAGTGTCTTACGGATCCTTTCCTTCGTATACCTCTTCTTCAAATCGAAGACTATGACAAGTTAATTTGCCACCTTCGACCGCTGTAGGGTGATTTCGTGTAAGGGAGGAAGTCTGAAATCCTGAATTTTGTTTCTGCGAGTGAAGTGCACATGCTCCGTCTTCTTCGGATTGATTCTTAACCCATTTGTGGTAAGCCATCGCGTCAACCTCCTTCTTGACCCTTTCATGATCATGGTAACCATTGACAGAAACTTGTGTCGGAACAACAACACGACGTCGTCCGAGTAAGTGATTATCTCTACCGTGATCCAACAGGATTTCATTCATCACGAGGATCCACGGAATCGGCGAAACCCCAACCCTGGGATGTTCCTTTGATCCCTCGCCTTCTGACCTATTTCCACTATATCCCGAGTCGCATTAATAGTCCTGCTACAAGCATATTATTAGTCCACTGGGAGATAATAGGGTGGATTCCCATGCGGTCCAGTGAAGCGACAATTTGGATATAGCTCACACATATAGCGATTTAAGGTTTCAGCTTACAAAAGGCGTATACATAACCCGATTTCGCTTAAATTTGACAAACATGGGTTGCCCTTGGATATTTTTGCGGCCATATATAACGATAAAAGTTCTTGGCCCCATAAAGGGCGCATTTATTATACCCTCCACCATAAGATGGGGGGTATACTAATTTCGTCATTCTGTTTGTAACTACTCGAAATATTAGTCTGAGACCCCATAAAGTATATAAATTCTTGATCGTCGTGATATTTTATGTCGATCTAGCCATGTCCGTCCGTCTGTCCGTCCGTCCGTCCGTCTGTCTGTCGAAAGCACGCTAACTTCCGAACGAGTAAAGCTAGCCGCTTGAAATTTTGCACAAATACTTCTTATTAGTGTAGGTCAGTTGGTATTGTAAATGGGCCATATCGGTCCATGTTTTGATATAGCTGCCATATAAACCGATCTTGGGTCTTGACTTCTTGAGCCTCTAGAGTGCGCAATTCTTATCCGATTGGAATGAAATTTTGCATGAGGTGTTTTATTATGATATCCAACAACTGTGCCAAGTATAGTTCAAATCGGTTTATAACCTGATATAGCTGTCATATAAACCGATCTTGGGTCTTGACTTCTTGAGCCTCTAGAGTGCGCAATTCTTATCCGATAGAAATGAAATTTTGCACGACGTGTTTTGTTATGATATCCAACAACTGTGCCAAGTATGGTTCAAATCGGCCCATAACCTGATGTAGCTGCCATATAAACCGATCTTGGGTCTTGACTTCTTGAGCCTCTAGAGTGTGCAATTCTTATCCGAATTGAATGGAATTTCGCACGACGTGTTTTGTTATGATACCCAACAACTGTGCCAAGTATGGTTCAAATCGGTTTATAACCTGATATAGCTGCCATATAAACCGATCTTGGGTCTTGACTTCTTGAGCCTCTAGAGGGCACAATTCTTATCCGATTTGAATGAATTTTAGCACGAAGTATTTCGTTATGATATCCAACAACTGTGCCAAGTATGGTTGAAATCGGTTCATAACCTGATATAGCTGTCATATAAACAGGTCTGGGGATTTGACTTCTTGAGCTTCTAGAGGGCGCAATTCCTATCCGATTTGGCTCAAATTTTGCATGACGTATTTTATTTTTACTTTCAACAACTGTGTCAAATAAGGTTCAAATCGGTTCATAACCTGATATAGCTGCCATATAAACCGATCTGGGATCTTGACTTCTTGACCCCTAGAGGTCGCAATTATTATCCGATATGTCTGAAATTTTGTACGACGGATCCTCTCATGACCATCAACAAACGTGTTTATTATGGTCTGAATCGGTCTATAGTCCGATACAGATCCCATATAAATCGTTCTCTCTATTTTACTTCTTGAGCCCACAAAGGCCGCAATTCTTATACGAATTGGCTGAAATTTTACACAGGTCTCCAACATATAATTTAATTGTGGTCCGAACCGGACCATATCTTGATATCGTTTTAATAGCAGATCAACTCTTTTCTTATATCCTTTTTTGCCTAAGAAGAGATGCCGGGAAAAGAACTATATAAGATTCGGCCCGGCCGAACTTAGCACGCTTTTACTTGTTTATTACCTGATTCCGTCCGATATCGTCTATATCGGTCTGTGTTTAGATATAGATGCCGATTGATGGTCTATCTGCCACAAAAGTAGTATTTATCACCAGATTTCTAACACTTGTGCCTGGTTCGGTTCAGATCGTTCCACATCCGTAAACACCTGACGCAATGGCCGATATCCTGATGATCTTGGACCCGTTAAAAAGATGAAAATATTGTAAGTTTTAATATATGGAGTTGGATATAGCCTCTGTATAGAAGAAGTATTTATAACCTGATTTTTCTGGAACTTGGTGCAGTTACATTAGACCTCAACACCCGAATGTTGTGTAGATTGGAACATATTTTGATAAAGCCAACCAATTCCCCGAATTAATTTCCTGTGCTCGCGAATGATGCATTCTTCGTCAGATATTAGGGAGGTGGTGGGTATCCAAAGGCCCGGCCGATCTTAATGCCGTTTTACTTGTTGAAAACTTATTTTGTCGGAATCGGAGATTTGGACAGTTTTGTCAACAAATGTAATTAGAATATTTTTAATGAAATTTTCATCCACAATACAATGAACTTTCTTGCTGCTGCATTCTTGTGGTTGTTTTGTCAAAGCCATGACAAAATCACTGAATTGTAAATGGAAAATCCGAATAGTTTTTTATCTCTTGAAAAACTTCATACATGTCAATCCCATCTACATATAACGGAAAGACCACTTTAAAGTTTGGTTAACTATTTGTGTGTGGTACAAATGACAGCGAAAACATGTATTTTTAAATTTTTGTCACCACCATCACTTGTACATATCATCCATCGACATGCTGAGTGTCATTCTATTTTTTGTTGTTTGTTTGCCTTGTTTTTGTTTCTGTATTTTTGTTTTTTTTTTTTTTTTGGTTGTTTGTCAGCAGGAATCATTTATTTATCATCTTTGCTAGGATACTACTACCTTTTAGAAGAGAACCAATTTACTTGTACAACTCGGTTGCTAACCTACTTTCATTTCACCACACGCTTTGAATGTGGTGCCGGTGATATGTATGGCACTTCATATCTGGGCTTCTTGTTTTCTTGGTTTCCTCATATCATATCGCAACGTCTCCCCTTCACGTTCTCTTCAGCTGAAATCTGTGGCAAATCTCACAGAATATTTTCAAATTAATCACTGCAAAGCGCAGTGATCCATAAGTTCATGAAGTCGTAACATGCGGATACACTATTCGAAATTGTGATTTGAGTACGGCTGAGCCGAGCTGGGGTTGCCATTGCCTTCAATGAGTGTGTGCTCATACGTGTGCGAATTGTGGATGCTTTTGTGCGGTAGGCTACATCGTCTATGCGTTAAGAACACCAAAAATTCACGTTCGAAATCAATACGTGAATGCGTAAATACAAAGCAGCAGCACCAGTTTTTGCCTTAGTATATGTGTTTGTGTGAGAGTTCACTTGAAAATTCCAGTGAGTGAGTGTGTGTGTGTGTTGTATGAACGTTATTTTTTTTAGGTTAAGAGACGTTACAGGCATACATTCAAGTTGATGATAGTGGGAAAAGTTTTAACAGGTAAACATACCGAATATGTACTCTGACAGGCATACATACTTGCACTCATATTTATGTCAGCATAAGATTTACAGTTGATCGCAACAGATTGTGGATATTCATACCCACAACCAAAGGACGGTGATATATTAATTTTTATACCCACCACCGAAAAGGGGTATATTCATTTTGTCATTCCGTTTGCAACACATCGAAATATCCATTTCCGACCCTATAAAATATATATGTTCTTGATCAGCGTAAAAATCTAAAACGATCTAGCCATGCCCATCCGTCTGTCTCTTGAAATCACGTTACAGTCTTTAGAAATATAGATGTTGAGCTGACACTATGCACAGATTCTTTTTTTTACCCATAAACAGGTTAAGTTCGAAGATGTTTTATATCGGACCATATCTTGATATAGCCCCCATATAGACCGATCCGCCGATTTAGGGTCTTAGGCCCATAAAAGCCACATTTATTATCCGATTTTGCTGAAATTTGGGACAGTGAGTTGTGTTAGACCCTTCGTTATCCTTCGTCAATTTGGCCCAGATTGGTTCATATTTGGATATAGCTGCCATATAGACCGATCCTCCGATTTGGGATCTTAGACCTATAAAAGCCACATTTATTATCCGATTTTGATGAAATTTGGGACAGTGAGTTGTGTTAGGCCTTTCGACATCCTTCGTCAATTTGGTTCAAATCGGTTCAGATTTGGATGTAGCTGCCATATAGACCGATCCTCCGATTTAGGGTCTTAGGCCCATAAAGCCACATTTATTATCCGATTTTGCTGAAATTTGGGACAGTGAGTTGTGTTAGATCCTTCGACATCCTTCGTTCATTTCGCCCAGATCGGTCTAGATTTGGTTATAGCTGCCATATAGACCGATCCTCCGATTTGGGGTCTTAGACCTATAAAAGCCACATTTATTATCCGATTTTGCTGAAATTTGGGACAGTGAGTTGTGTTAGATCCTTCGACATCCTTCGTTAATTTGGCCCAGATCGGTCTAGATTTGGTTATAGCTGCCATATAGACCGATCCTCCGATTTGGGGTCTTAGACCTATAAAAGCCACATTTATTATCAGATTTTGTTGAAATTTGGGGCAGTGAGTTGTCTTAGGCCCTTCGACATCTTTCGTAAATTTAGCCCTGATCGGTCAAGATTATGATATAGCTGCGATATAGACCGATTTCTTGGGTTTAGGTTTTGGGGCCATAAAAGGCGCATTTATTGTCCGATTTCGCTGAAATTTGGGGCAGTGCTTTGTGTTAGGCTCTTCGAAATTTTTTTGCAACTTGGCCTAAATCGTTTCAGATTTGGATATAGCTGCCATGTAGACTTATATCTCGATTTTAAGTCTTGGTCTCGTAAAAGTCGAAATTTGACACAGAGACTTATGTTAGGCTTTTTGACATTAGTGTCGTATATGTATCAGATCGGCTTCTTTTTAGATATAGATACTGTACTTATTATTATTTGGTCCAAATCGGAACATATTCGATATAACTGCTATGTGTGCAATTTTCACCGGATTTTGATGAAAGGTGGTTTACATATATACCCGAGGTGGTGGGTATCCAAAGTTCGGCCCGGCCGAACTTAACGCCCTTTTACTTGTTTATTTAGATTTAGATATATATGGGAGCTATATCTAATTTCGCACACATATGAGGACGCCAAATAAAATACGTCATGCTCAATTCGGTAAAGATCGGATCAAAACTGTGCCCTCTACAGGCTTAAAATGCCATGTCGGTTGAAAGATATATGTCGGGGCTATATCTAAATGTCGACCGACTTTGACTAAATTTTGAACACGTATTGAGACGTTTAATAAAATGTCTCGTGCTGAATTTTGTAAAGATCGGACACAAATTGTAGCTTCTACCGCTTTAAAAGGCCGTATTGGATGAAAGATATGTATGGGAGATAAATCTATATCTCATCCGATTTTGACAAAATTTTGCTTACATGTGAGAACGTCAAAAAAAAAAAAAACACCGTCATGCTCAATTTTGTAAAGATCGGACCAAATCTGTTCCTTCTACAGGTTTAAAATGTCATGTCGGATGAAAGATATATATGGGAGATATATGTCTAAATCTGAACCGATTTTGACGAAACTTTGCATACGAATGAAACCGTCAACAACAACAACACGTCTCGTTTAATTTTTTAAAATCGGACCAAAATTGTGGTTTCTACAGCCTTTAAAGACTATATCGGATGAAAGATATATATGGGAGCTATATCTAAATCTGTTCCCATTTTCACGAAATTTTGTACACATATGTAGTTGTCAAATAAAACATCTCGTTCTAAATTTTGTAAAGATCAGATCAAAATTGTGGCTTTTATAGCTTTAAAAGGCCAAATCGGATGGAAGACATATGTAAGAGCTATATCTAAATCTGAACCGATTTTGTTTAAAATCAATCGTCCTTGGACGTTCAAAGAAGTGACAGTGACATTCAAAGAAGTGACAAGTGCAAAATTTTATGACAATCGGACAATAAATGCGACCTGTTCCCAGATCACAAGAATACAAACAGACAGGCGGACATACCTAAATCGAATCAGGAAGTCATTCTAAGACGGTCGGTATACTTATCAATGGATCTATCTCCTCTCCTTCCTAGCACTGCAAACAAATGCACAAAGTTAAAATATCCTGTACCACAGTGGTGGTGTAAATACTCTACCACTATTCCTGATAGAACCGATTGGAACTACGATATCCCTGGTAATTGAAGTTAGATAGACTTTTATTCGGATGATTTCAAACTAGACGATCAGGTGGGCTTTGAGGTGTATTTTGTAGAAATTAAGTGGTGGAATTGCTAAGATCTATTGTCATAACGACAATTGGCATAAATATATTTTTAGACAGCCAGGCGGCTATAAAATCCCTGGGAACGTATTTCTGTACTCACAAACCGCTCGCAACTGTTGCAGATGTTGTCAGCACACCAAAAGGTTTACCGCTTTGCTGTCGCTGGCTAGAACAGACGTCTCAGTCATTGTGTCCGTCATGACAGATAACTATCTGATCGGAGAACATGCTGATAGACTGAAGGTTGCTGTAATGACTTCGGAAGAAGCTGTGAAGACGTCGAGGAAGAAGAGATTACAGAATATCTGGTGAATGTGTGTCTCGCACTGGCAGTCAGAGGGAGTTCCACTTTAGGTTCTCATATCTTTGGGAACTTGCCTGATTTAGCCCATGTTAACATTCGCAAGTTTTTGGGCTTTTTAAACCGATCTGCACGGTTCAACTGTTGGAACTAGAATGCATCTTCCTTCACAATGGACGAAAACGTCTAAGTGAGTCTGATGGCAGACTGCCACTTAAACCTAACCATGAATGTCCACATCCGATTGTTCAGTTAAAAGTTATACAGTTTTTCTGATACTTTCACCAGGATTCGAACCCATTCGTTCAGTGTCATTGGAGGACATGCTAACGGTTGTCCGATTTCAAACAGCAAAGTTTTCACTTTCGATTCTATCGCACGGTGCAACGGTTGAAAAATTTTGCTTCAACGAGAGAACGTCCCATAATGGATTGAGACTAACAGAATTTGCCAGGGCATGAACATGATAGCAGACAACAACCGATTTCATCATGGTGATATTTTAAGGGCACATGGTTGTCCCCGATTAAAAAGTTAGAAAAGAAATTGGTCATATTATGATATATGGAAGACATTCATCTAGCGTGTTAAATGTACGATCGATTTGAAAGACTAATGTAGATTCGGATCATTACCATGTTGCAACAAAGGTTCGCAACCGATTAGGGGTTCAGGTAAAAGAACTCAACTTTAGGCAACGGCATTTTCCCTATGACTGAATAAATGGCTTGATGAAAGCACTACTTTTACCTATGACGTAGCTGAGAAATGGTAAACTGCTGCGCAGCGCATGAAAATGCAGCGAAATCCGCACTTGGGTACAAAAACCTCTTTCAAGAAATCCATGGTACATTTAGGAGTGCCGAAATGCTGCTGAAACCAAAAATGCGGCAAACAGAGCAGCACTGTAATCAGTTGCAACGCCTAAGACGAAGGAAAGGTAAGACGAGAAACGTTTATTGCATTCAGCTGTCTGAATGATGTCCGGAAATTGTACCATGGAATCACGCGTTAAACCGATGAATTTGATACCTGCTGCGTCTAAGAAGGAAATCTGGTAACAGAAGCAGATAGTGTGTTCAGCAAATAATAATTGTCCAAGCTGCTGGTATCCCAAAGTGACGGTGACGAATGTATATTATCCATCCAGAATGAATTCAGCGTATCATTATCCCGGCTTAAAGACGACAATGCTGCAGGAGCCCAGGGGTTACCGTATAAACTACTTAAAGTCGGAGGCGACACGTTGGTAAGAAGCATGTATCAACAGACCTGAGTGAATTATTTAGAAAAACGCAACCTCATCATACTATGTCTCATACGGAAAAAAAACCCAAAACTGCATATACCAACTACAGAGGAATGTGGCTCCTTCCCATCGTGGAAATTGTTTACTTTTGAAATATTGCGAAAATTTTGTATACATTTTTAGTTTTATAGTTAACTAGCTGAACCGGGCCCGCTATATATGTATATTTATATCCCTTGACTAACAGTATAACAATACTAGCTGAACCTGGCTCGCTCCGCTTCGCCTTCTTTTACTTTGTATTGTACAAAATTATCCTTTGAATATTTATTTTCAACAATTAAAGAGGTTTTAATGAAATATGGTATATGTATATCGCTTGACTAACAGTATAACAATGTAAATGTCTTTATCTGGATCCAATATGATCTTTATTGGTATACGAACTCGCTTGGAGTGTTTAATGTCATTTAAGACTTCCATTCTTAAAAGACTTTATTTCAGCCCGATATTCACATGATGTTCGATTTAGGGTTGTCTTCGGTGGTGAGATGATCTAACAGACACTTGGCCCTAAACAAAATATCAACATCGTGCTCTTCTCTCTAATACCATTTATTTAAACCCCATATTGCCATTGTTTAAAGGGGAGTTTATTGGATGAGGCGTCCCCCAAACGCTTGGCCCAAAAATTGGTTATCAAATTCGTTTTATAATCTCAAGTTCCTTTCATCACATATTGCCATTGTCGGTAAATTCTTACCCTTTGGGGGTATTTTGGAGAAGGGGCAGTGTCCCAAATATAAGATCCTACATTTGGATATTAGATTTCTATTCAACTCCCAAATACCTTTACTTTGAGCCCCAAATTGGGATGGTCAGTAAATAATTGCTGTTTGTGGGGTATTTTGAGGAAGGGGTACCCCCAGAAAATTGAGCCCGAAAGTGAGTATCAATTTCGTGCTCTACTCCCCAATACCTTTCATTTGAGCCCCACATTGACGTGGTTGGTAAACATGCCCGATTTAGGGGTGTTTTGGGTAGTGGGGTGGTCCCCCAAACACTTAGCCCTGAAATTGAATTAGCAACGTGCTCTACTCTCAAATATCATTTATATGATCCCCATACTGCCATTGGCCTCAAATTGGATATCAAGCTCGTTTTCTAATCTCAAATACCTTTCACATAAACCCCTTTCTGTAAAAGTCAGAAAATATGTCCAGTTTGGGGTATGGGCTCTGAAAATTATCACTATCGAGCTTCATTGTCTTGAAGACTCAAATTGTATGGGTGAGCAAATACGTCCTAAAGGGTGATTTTTTTGAGGTTAGGATTTTCATGCATTAGTATTTGACAGATCACGTGGGATTTCAGACATGGTGTCAAAGAGAAAGATGCTCAGTATGCTTTGACATTTCATCATGAATAGACTTACTAACGAGCAACGCTTGCAAATCATTGAATTTTATTACCAAAATCAGTGTTCGGTTCGAAATGTGTTCATTCACCGTTCAGCGATGAGGCTCATTTCTGGTTGAATGGCTACGTAAATAAGCAAAATTGCCGCATTTGGAGTGAAGAGCAACCAGAAGCCGTTCAAGAACTGCCCATGCATCCCGAGAAATGCACTGTTTGGTGTGGTTTGTACGCTGGTGGAATCATTGGATCGTATTTTTTCAAAGATGCTGTTGGACGCAACGTTACGGTGAATGAACTCATTTCGAACCGAACACTGATTTTGGTAATAAAATTCAATGATTTGCAAGCGTTGCTCGTTAGTAAGTCTATTCATGATGAAATGTCAAAGCATACTGAGCATCTTTCTCTTCGACACCATGTCTGAAATCCCACGTGATCTGTCAAATACTAATGCATGAAAATCCTAACTTCAAAAAAATCACCCTTTATTTAGGGGTTGTTATGTTGGTGGGACGTCTCTTAGACAGCTGGTATCGAATGTTGATATCAGATTCGTGGTCTACTCTCGAATACCTCTCATTTGAGCCCCATATTGCAATGGTCAGCAAAAACTTCCTGTTTGGGGGTTGTTATTTTGGTGGGACTTCCCCTAGACAGTTAGTTTCGAATGTTGATATCAGATTCGTGGTCTACTCCCAATTACCTTTCAGTTGAGCTCATATTTCCATAGACGGCAAACATGACCGGTTTGTGGAGTGTTTTAGGTAATGTGGCGTCCACTCAGTGACTTGGCATTGAAAATATATATCAGATTCGTGTCCTACTTAAAAATGAGGCAATATGGTCAGCAGATACTTTCTATTGGGCTGGTGTTATGGGGGTGGGGTGGCCCCATAAACACTTTTCTCGAATATTGATATCAGATTCGTGCTTTACTCCCAAATTCCTTTCATTTGAGCCACATATTGCAGTGGTCGTAAATTTTTCCCCGTTAGGGGCGGCCCCAAAACACTTGCTCCCACATTTGGATGTCAGATTCGTATTCTACTCTCAAATACCTTTTATTTAAGCCGCATATTGCATGGTCGGTAAATAAGTCCTGTTTGGCGGTTGTTTTGGGGAAGGGATGGACCCCCAGAAGCTTGGTCCCGCTTTTGGATATCAGTTTCGTATTCTACTAGCAAATACCTTTCATTTGAGTCCCATATTGCCATGGTCGTTAAAAATGTTCGATTTAGGGGAGTTTTGGGGGTTGGGGTGGTCCTCCAAAAACTTGGTCCAACAATTGGATTTCAGATACGATTTCTAATCTTAAATACCGTTCTTTAGAGTCCCGTATTGTCGTGATTGGTCTATATATATATTTGGTAGGTTTTGGGGTGGGGCGCCCCCGCCCTAGGTACCCCACCCGAAATTTGGATATCAAAGTATTATTATTTTTAGTTTACTATAAGAGAGCGCACCTAATTTCGCTTAAATCGCACCACCTTACTCCGAGATCTGACGTTTCTGAAAATTAAAGTAAGGGGGAGGGTCCGCCCCCCTTCAGATATCAAAAAATGTAGTACCCTATTTTCACCACGGGATCATTATGCACACAACTGTGAAAATTTCAAGAAAATCGGTTCAGCCGTTTCTGAGTCTATAAGGAACACACACACAAACAAACACAAATTGATTTTTACATAAAGGATTGTTTTTATCTTAAAAAGTCTACATTTCCCAAGAAGTGTTGTGAAATTTTGACTTTTCTGCTCTATTAACTCATGCACTGTACTTGTGCATGTGTGTGTGTAAAATAGACGGAGAGATATTTACACAAAGTGTTGTTTGATGAAATACAACATGCACATACGATTCACATCAATTATCCCCAAGCAGCGGGGCAAAGGAATCTTCGTTTTCCCACGCATTTTATTGAGTTTTAGGTCCTACGTACATAAATGCTAATTGGCTTAGTTGCCACGGGGTGTTGTATAATGTTTGTCACACACATATAGGTGCTCACACACAAACACGTACTCGCCATTCGCTAATACAAGGTTTTAAGGGTTATATGTGATTTCGCATTCTCACACCCACACACCCACACACTCTCATACACTTTCATGTACACATCCTTAGACACATTTACACAGATCAGAAGTTCTTGTTTATTTTTTTATGTACTTGTCTGAAACGTGTTGGCATTCCATTCATTTATTTGCTTAGCAAACGACACTCATACTCGCACACAATTACAATCACATTTGCCAATTTCCTTCAGCACATATGGATAAATGGGTGGTGGAAGAGTGTACAACAGACAGACACACTCACTCACACCAATGTGTTGGAATTTAAAATTTCAAATACATTAAGATATTCATGGGCAAGTAATTAAAAGTTTGATATGCTAATTTTGCAACACCGGGATATGTCGCCCACACACACGCACACACGCACACACATACAAAGGAACACTCATTCAGAGTTATTTTGACGCCACATTGCCAGAGAGCAAATACCATAATAAAACTCAGGGCGATTAATTACATTCAATAGAAATTCATTTGAATAAACGTTTTTCGTTTCGTGTTTTTTTTTGCCACCTTCATTTCCCAATTCATTTATTCGTTCATTCAGTGTCATTTTTATGTTGTTCAAATATTTGCTAATGAATTTTGAATGGCATCAAATTACTGACAAGGTTTTCAAATTAGCTCCAACATTGTCATTGGGTATTTAAGATTGATTAAACTGATTGTGTGTGAGTGCTACATGTGAATGTGTAGCCAGTTTTATGGTAATTATATGCTAAACATTCTATATGGAAGCCAATTGCAATAAATCGAAGGTGTATTCAGTCTCGTTTGCGCTGATCCCTTTTAAATGGTTTTAAGTTTTAAAAATACGAAAGTTTGTGTAATTCAATGAATTGGCAAACGGATCGAGTGAAAAACAAGTAAAAGCGTGCTAAGTTCGGCAGGGCCGAACCTTGGAAAGCCACCACCATGGATTCTGCTAACAAAATGGGAGCTATATCTAGTTAAGTTATGAAGTTGGAAGTCATAACAGAACACTATATGCAAAATTTCAGTAAAATCGGGTAAAAATCGCGGCTTATAAGGGCTCAAAGAAGTCAAATATGGAGATCGTTTTATATGGGAGCTATATTATGTTCTTGACCGACTGGAACCTCACCTGGCACAGTTGTTGGAAATCATAACAGAACACAATGTATTGGGTTGCCCAAAAAGTAATTGCGGATTTTTCATATAGTCGGCGTTGACAAATTTTTTCACAGCTTGTGACTCTGTAATTGCATTCTTTCTTCTGTCAGTTATCAGCTGCTACTTTTAGCTTGCTTTAGAAAAAAAGTGTAAAAAAAGTATATTTGATTAAAGTTCATTCTAAGTTTTATTAAAAATGCATTTACTTTCTTACCAATATATGATCGCTTCAAAAAAATGTGTTTGAGATCGTCACAGATTACAAATCTAAGCGAATAATGAAAATACGTGGTCAACGATATTCGTCGCCAGAAAATGGCTTCAACAGTTTTTTTGCATCACCTCATAATTTGGATCTACGCTTTAGAGTATCATAATATTCTTGATATCATTTGAAGATGTACGCTTCATCAATGCACTTTTTGTAAGTTAATCAGTCTGTAGTAGAGATGTGCACCAGAGAACTGCGTGAGACCCAAAATTTAGCACTCAATAGCCACTTTGGCTAAAGCAATTGTCTGTATCGCAAGCCATATAAAAACAAAGTTAGGCCATGTATCGCAAGCCATATAAAAACAAAGTTAGGCCATGTGATCTGGCCATGTCCGTCCGTCAGTCTGTTGAAATCGCGCTACAGTCTTTCAAAATAGAGATATTGAGCCGAAATTTTGCACAGATTCCTTTTTTGACCATAGGCAGGTTAAGTTGGAAGATGGGCTATAATTTACTATATCTTGATATAGACCCCATATAGACCGATCCGCCGATTTGAGGTCTTAGGCCTATAAAAGCCACATTTATTGTCCAGTTTTGCTGAAATTTGAGACAGTGAGTTGGGTTCGGCCACTCGACATCGTTCTTCAATTTGGCCCAGATCGGTCTAGATTTGGATATATCTGCTATATAGACCGAATCTCTCGATTTAAGCTTTTGGGCCCATAAAAGTCGTCCGATTTTGCCAACATTTATGACAATGAGTTGTGTTAGGCCCTTCGACTTCCCTCTTCAATTTGGCCCAGATCGGTCCAGATTTGGATATATAGACCGATCCGCCGATTTAGGCTCTTAGGACCATAAAAGCCACATTTATTATCCGATTTTGCTGAAATTTGATACAGTGAATTGTGTTAGGCCCTTCGACATTCTTCGTCAATTTGGCACAGATCGGTTCAGATTTTGATATAGCTGCCATACAGACCGATCTCTCGATTTAAGGTTTTGGGCCCATACAAGACGCATTTATTGTCCTATGTCGCCGAAATTTGGTTCAGTGAGTTGTGTTAGGCCCTGCAACATTCTTCGTTAATTTGCTCCAGATCGGTCCAGATTTGGATATGGCTGCCATATAGATCGATCTCTCGGTTTAAGGTTTTGGGTTCATAAAAGGCGCATTTATTGTCCGATTTTGCCAAAATTTATGACAGTGAGTTGTATTAGGCCCTTCGGCTTCCCTCTTCAATTTGGCCCAGATCGATCCGGATTTGAATATGGCCGTCATATAGACCGATCTCTCTATTAAAGGTCTTGGGCCCATAAAAGGCGCATTTATTGTCCGATTTCGCCGAAATTTGGGACAGTGAGTTGTGTTAGGCCCTTCGACATCCCTCTTCAATTTGGCCCAGATCGGTTCAGATTTGGATATAGCTGCCATAAAGACCGATCTCTCGATTTAAAGTCTTGGTCCAATAAAAGGCGTATTTAAAATCCGATTTTGCAGAAATTTAGCACAGTGACTTATGTAAGGCTTTTTATCATCGATGTCGTATATGGTTCATATCGGTCTATATTTGGATATGGCTACCAAAAACGACCAATATTTTGTTCCACTCAATGTGACTACTCAATGTCCGTGCCGAATTTGGTCCAAATCAGACCATATTTCGATATTGGTGATATGGAGGCAAATTGATTTAAGCTCCTATAACTTTGAACGATGGCTGTGTGTGTGTCTCCTATTCAGTTACGGTCAATGTGAGCCCTCTTGAGTTTTGCTTAAAATATAAAATACAGCCAGCAACCATTTTATGGTCATCAGCAAAAACACTTACAATAGCCCATCGAATTTAAAGAAGTATTTCATGTTTTTTTTGTCGTAGGGTGTCGTAAGCGTCAACAACGATTGCTAGTATTAGGTGTGAGCTTGCCATTCGCTGCATGTCTATCACGTGCACTTATTTTTAAGGTGGCTTATTGCTGTTGTCTAATGTGCACGTGAGCGATTCTTCAATTACGCTCACGAGAAATAAATTTTATTCACGTATGCTCACCCACGACTTTTTATATCAAATCAAGTTCACGCCACAAGACAAATATTTAACTCACACACAACTCGCGAGAAACTTATGACAAGAGTCCGGATTTTTATGCAGGATTTTTGGCATATATTATTTGAAAAATGCGGTGGTATTAGAACTTTACTTTGCAAACATGAAACGATCTGGAAACTTCGAAATGATAGATGGCAAAATTTTAATTTGCATTAAAATCCGGACTCTACATATGACTCACAAAAAATAACAGGACTCACGATTTAATCACGTCTCACGGGATAGTCACTGCTCACTGCTCACGAGAAATACACGACTCACAAGACACTCACGGGATACTTCTGATTCAGAAGACACTCACGACAGAATATCACGTTTAACGCTTACTGCGATACTCAGTCAGCACACAGTGTTTGCTATTATCAGCAGACTTTTTCTTTTTAGATCAACCGGCTGGACATCTAATAGTTTCTCCAAGCATCTGTTTGCAGTTGTTCTCGTAGCTCCTCAAAAATATATTTATGCAAATCTACTCAATCACAGGCCACCAGACACGGCCTCTCAGATCTGGTCTGGTTGGTCGCATCAGCCATGAGTTCAAGAAGTTCTTTCACCTGAGTTGTAAACTCCGACGAGCTTTTGGCTTAAATAGGGAGCAGCGAAAGTCTTGCTTTCTCTAGACTTCCAGTTCAGCTTACTGTTTAGAATCAACCCGAGAAATTTTGCCAATGTTAAGAGCCCCAACGCTGTCCCTTTCAGTCTAGGGAGGGCGCAATTAATAATCTCAGATAGAGTATACTCCATGCCGACCAAATGCACGCCCACGCAACTTCCTCAAACTAAACAGTCTTCTGCAGGAGGTAAAGGCATAAATGACTTTATGTGAATCCCAATGATCTTTATTGATCTATGAACTCGCTCGGAGGGTTTAGGATCATTTAAGTTTGGATTTTAGATGTTCTCCATTCTTAAAACACTTTATTAGAGCCCGATATTCTCATGGGGATTGTACCAGTGGGAATGGCACCATGTTAAGGTGGTGGTGTGGAACCCCAGAAACGTGGTCTCAAATGGGGTATCGATTTTTCGCTCTACTTCCTCATATGTCCGATTGGGGTGTTTTGAGGGTGGGGTGGTCCCCCAGACACTTAGACCTTAAAAAAAATATCAGCATCGTGTTCTACTCTCAAATACGATTTATCTACTAGCCATATTGTCATCGCTTTAACTAAATATTATGGGATGAGGAGTCCCCTAAACACTTGGCCCCAAAATTGGATGTCAAATTCGTTTTCGAATCCCAAATACCATTCATTTGAGCCCCATAGCGCCATGGTCAGCAAACTTGTCCTCTTTGGGGGGTGTTTTGGGGAAGGGTCAGTCAACCAAATATTTGGTCTCACATTTGGGTATCAGATTCGTATTCTTCTTCCAAACACCCTTTATTTGAGCCCCATATTGCCATGGCCAGAAAATAAGTCCTGTTTGGGGGATGTTTTGCGAAAGGGGTGGACCCCAGAAACTGGGTCCCGAAAGCGGTTATCAATTTCGTCCTCTATTCCCCATTACCTTTCATTGCCATGATCGGTCAATATGTCCGATTTAGGGTTGTCCTTATGAGTGAGGTGGTGCTCTTAACACTTAGGCCTGATCAGCATAGTGCTCTACTTACACGATCTGCAAAGGTCAGCAGATACGTCCTATTTTGAGGGGTGGTGTGGCCCCATAGACATTTTTTTCGAATGTTGATATCAGTTTCGTGCTCTTTGGGGAGTGGTTTGGTGGAGGGACGGCCCCTCAAACACTTGGCTTCATATTTGTATATCAGATTCGTATTATACTCTCAAACACATTTTATAGTAGGCCCATATTGCCATGGTCAATAAACATGTCAGATTTGGTAGTGTTTTGAGAGCTGGGGTGGTCCTCCCAATACTTGATCTCTCAATTGGATATCGCATTCGTTTTCTACTCTTAAATGCCTTTTGTTGGAGTCCCATTTTGCCGTGATTGGTTTGCATATATATTTGGTGGGTTTTGTGGGTGGGGCGGCCCCCCGAGTCATCCTAGCTGAAATTTCGATCTAAAATTTTTGTTTTAGGTTACTATAAAAAGACACTCACACGCTTAATTCGCACCACTCATCTCCGAGATCTGGCGTTACCGAAAATTAGGATAAGGGGGAGGGTCCGCCAACCCCCTTAAGATATAAAACATTTATTTTCATCGCGGGACCATTCTAGAGAAAATTTTAGGGAAATCAGTTCAGCCGTTTTTGAGACTTTTTGAAAAAAAAAACCAACACCATTTAATTTTTTAAATCATTATACCCTATACCACAGGATGGGGGTATATTAAATTCGTCATTCCGTTTGTAACACCTCGAAATATTCGTCTGCGACCCCATAATGTTTGTATATTCTTGAACTTTATGATAAGTCGATCTAGCCATGTCCGTCCGTTCGTCTGTCTGTCCGTCCGTATATCCGTCCGTCCGTCTGTTGAAAGCATGTTATCTTTCGAAGGAGTACAGCTAGGCACTTGAAATTTTGCACAAATACTTTTTATTAGCGTAGGTCGGTTGGGATTTAAAATTGGCCATATCGGTCCATGTTTTGCTATAGTTGTCACATAATCCGATCTTGGCTCTTGACTTCTTGAGCCACTAGAGGGCGCAATTCTTATCCGATTTTGCTAAAATTTTGCATGGGGTGTTTTCTTATGACTTCCAACAACTGTGCTAAATATGATTTAAATCGATACATAGCCTGATATAGCTGAGCCACTAGAGGGAGCAATTCTCATCCGATTTAGCTGAAATTTTAGATGAAGTGTTTTGTTATGACTTCCAATAACTGCGTCAAGTATAATCCCAATCGGTCCATAACCTGATATAGCTGCCAGATAAACCGATCTTGGATCTTGACTTCTTGAGCCACTAGAGGGCGCAATTCGTATCCGATTTGGCTGAAAGTTAGCATGAAGTGTTTTGTTATGATTTCCAATAACTGTGCTGAGTGTGGTTCAAAATGGTCTGCAACCTGATATAGCTGCCACATAAACCGATCTTGAAACTTTATTCTTGATCCGCTAGAGGGCGCAATTCTTATCCGATTTGGCTGAAAGTTTGCATAGAGTGTTTTGTTTCGTCTAGTTGTGTCTGGTATACTTGCCATATAAACCGATCTAGGGTCTTGACTTCTTGAGCCACTATATGGCGCAATTCTTATCCGGTTTGGCTGAAATTTTGCATGAAGTGTTTTGTCTATAACCTTAAATATTTGCTATATAAACCGAACTTGGATCTTGACTTCTTGAGCCACTAGAGGGCGCAATTCTTATCCGATTTTGCTAAAAGTTTGCACGATGTGTTTTGTTATGACTTTTAATAACTGTGTTGAGTATGGTTCAAAATGGTCTGTAACCTGATATAGCAGCCACATAAACCGATCTTGAATCTTCTTTCTTGATCCACTAGAGGGCGCAATTCTTATCCAATTTATCTTAAATATTGCATAGAGGGTTTTGTTACGTCTGGTTGCGTCTGGTATAGCTGCCATATAAACCGATCTAGGGTCTTGACTTCTTGAGCCACTATATGGCGCAATTCTTATCCGGTTTGGCTGAAATTTTGCATGAAGTGTTTTGTCTATAACCTTAAATATTTGCCATATAAACCGATCTTGAATTTTGACTTCTTGAGCCACTAGAGGGCGCAATTCTCATCCGATTTGGCCGAAATTTTGCCTATACAATTTTGTTACGATTTTCAACAACTATGGTAAATATGGTTCAAATAGGTGCATAACCGGATATAGCTGCCACATAAACCAATATGAGATCTTGACTTCTTAAGACTCTAGAGGGCGCAATTATCATGCGATTTGGCTGCCATTTTGTATCACGGCTTCTTCCCATGACCTTCAACATATGGTCTGAATATATAGTCTAGTACAGCTCCCTTATAAACTGTTCTCCCGATTTTGCTTCTTGAGCCCCTACATTGAGCAATTCTGATCCGAATGGACTGAAATATTACCCTATGACTTCTACTGCGGTCTTCAACATTCAGTTTATTTATGGTCAGAAACGGACCATAAATGAATAGCATAACAATTCTTATCCATTATTCTTTGTTTGCCTAAAAAAGGGATACCGCGCAAAGAACTCGACAAATGCGATCCATGGTGGAGGGTATATAAGATTCGGCTTAGTCTTTCCAGATACAGACTTACTTCTTAAACGACACAATTTTTAATTTAAAAATCTTATTACAATTTCCAACAGCATTATAAACAGCCAGAAGTAACCGCCAACATAACGAACTTCATGAAGGCAAATGGAGTGCAAGATAATTCCCCAATTGTGGGCACACTGGATGCTCTTGCCTCAAAGTAATTTCGGACCACAAAATAATGTGGTGAAAAATTTACTTCCAACAACTGTTGACATTTAAATAATTGCATATCGTTAGCTTACTTCCGCTACGCATCTGACATTCAAGGCGTTATGATTTATTTCAATCGCATTACTCAGAGGATTATAATTCGTCCACCCCATCCTCGCCGCTGTGCCCTCAAAATGGCAAATGCTTTGGCCAAAGTGGCGGCTGAAAGCACCGAAGTGAAAAATATCGATATGGCCTTGCTGTGCAGGAAACTCAAACGAGCGCTTTATGAAATTTGCGTATTTTGTAAATTTTTCATTTGCATTTACAAAAATTATGTCTGTTTTGGAGTTTTGCCTCTAACATCGGAATGTCTGATGTGTTTTTGAGAGTGTGTGTGTGTGTGTGAGTTTGTTTGCTTTTCTCCCCACTTAGGCTTACTTTTATTTTTAATTCAGCCAAAGCTAATAAAGATTGTCCCCATTTCTCAGAAGCATTAACATCGTCTTTCGCGCCTTTTTTGTAATGTTGCTTTGACCCAGAGATACTTTGATTTTGGGGTAAGTATTTCAATTTTTCCTTCATGCTATAATGAAGAAAAAAAGTGTAGGTATACTAACTTTGACAATGTGTTGGTAACATTTAGCAAACAAATTTTCGTATTATATATTTTTAATGAAAAATTTTATGAAAATCAGTTTCGAAAATTGAAACTCACATCAAAAGATGCTATAAATCTGAAAGGAAGAGTTTATTCATAATTTGAAAATCAAAATGGTCTCATGCTTCTATGATCTCAGTAATAGACAAAAGAACTTTGCTTTGTACTATCTGTACGACGTTGTGTTTATGTAAGGATTCGTCCACATATGATTTGCAACCAATCACCCAGTTTGTCTTCTTGAAGCACAAAAGGGCCTAATTCCTATTCGTTTTGGCTTGCACAATGATTTCTGATGTGACTTTTAATATTCATGTCGGATATTACTACCTCCGGAGACCTTATAAAGCTTCCATGTAAAATCAACCTCTGATTTGATTTGTGGAGCCCTTTAAGGGCGCAAATCTTGTTCGAACTTTCTTACAATATGAAGTGTATAAAAGTTTCGCCCCGGCCGAAATAAAGTGGCTTTTGCTTATTTCCATTTCAAACCGCAGCAGTATATCTAAAGAGAAAGTGGGTATTCTTTCACGTATCAATGTGGTTGTCGGCTTTTGTTTCATTTCTATAATTTAAGGTTTTCCCACCTGTGCTGCTTCCAGGGGTGCAACTCCTGAATTTCACCTTACAGCTCTTTAAGGGGCAGAGGCTTTAGTTCTTACTTCTCTACTCACCAACGCTTTGGCAATGGTGTGCAATTTGTCATCACGACCAAGAAGAAATTGCGATAAAAACAAAACATTCATCTTCTTCAGCTTAAGAATATCATGCTGCTGAGCATTGCGTCGCGTCGCGTCGCGTCGCATCGCATAGCACCGCAACATCTCATCAAAACGATCCAACAACTACCACAGAGCAATGCGCTGCAGGACCATTATACAGGTACCCACTAAGAAGCAGCTTTTGAATGACTAGCGAAATGGAACGAATGAGTGAATGGACGGATGAATGGTTGGCCATGTACAATGAATGGTTGAAATGGCTACTTAACCTGTATTTTCCTTGTACTGTCGTCTCAACACTGCATTGCCATTCGCACTCCGCACTGTGTTCTCAGCAAGTTTATTGGTGTTGCCTATTCCTGTGGGTGTGTGGGTGTGAAGCTATGATTCTGCCATTCTTGTTGCGGTTCGTTCTTTTTATGACAAATGAGTGAACGAATGAATGAACGGTGACTATGAGATGGTGTTGGTTGGTAATGTGGATAATGAAATAAATTGCATTACATTTGTTAAGAATATGTTAATTTTGTTGTCTATTCCTTATAGCATTCATTTCTTTATTCTTTTATCGTTCTGCAACACACGAAGGCGAGTAATTGAAATGGTCCATTGTTTCTTTTATGATTTAGTGGTAATGCGATTTTGGAGTATTCATGGAAATGAAAACTCTCACAACTACAATTCATATCGTAAAAAGTCAGTCTGGGTATTATTCAAATAAAGAAAAAGACAACTTTACCATGAAATAGTCTGGCAAAGAAAGATTTTTGCAGACCGCTTGAGAAATACAGAAAATGGACTCCAAAGATCAGCAGTTGCGATGGTGGTATCAAGCCAAAGAATGTTGTCTGGCCATAGATCCCGGCAGAGGGGAGAAAATAGTTTATTGAGAGGCTCGTTATGACATGTTCTAAGACTCTAACCAATAGGGATAAAGATACCTATAATTGAGTTCGTATCTAGCCAGGCTACCACTGATGGTCCATGTTCTTATTCGGTGGTCAGCCATATCGACCAATAACACACACATTGGTACGAAGAAATCCTACAGATCCCGTATCCATACAAGGAAGAATATGGGGCTGTAATTCCAATCTTTCAATTTCCGGCAAGAAGATTAGTAGATTGGATAAAGATAATGGGAACCAGAGACATGTTTCGTTCGTACTAAACTCCGGCTGGCTCGAGGAAGACCTTAATAAGTCTAATCTAGATGTAGCCTACGGATGTAACAAGGTGAGCCTAAAAGTGTTTAGAAGCAATGGGGTTGGGGACTCCAGTATCAACAAACTATCGATAATCGCAAAATTCGATGTTTTTGATAGTTCTAATAATAAATATCGATAGTATCGAACTATCGTTAATTTCCCAATAACGTCAGTTGGAAGTCATGAAAGGAATCATTGTACAATATGTTAGCATAATCGGATAAAAATTGCGCCCTCTATAGGCGCAATGTATCTTAAAGCATACTCTCAGAGTCGAATTGATTATTTTTGCTTAGTTTTGCAAGAAATTAAACTTTTGTGATAGTATCCATCGGAAAAATATCTAACGATATTCAGTCAAAAAATTAAATATCGATAGTGCCATCGATGGTTTGCCAGCTCTAGACTCCGGAGACAACCCAGTAACTGTTTCTAAAGACTTAGCTATGGAACTATCGTTCATATAGCTGTAGCCTGGCGAATTGATGACACTAAAGCCCTGCGTGAATGGGTTATTCGGTAGGTCAATAGGTGTGCGCTAGAGATAAAGGGCGGAAGGTCCTCAAGGCCCAGCTGGGAAGCACCTGAGCAAAAGTTGGCCCGAACGCAAGAAGGAAAAGTGGTGTCACAGTTTCATCAACGGAAGATAATCTTGACGACATACAAGATCAAAACATTTCTTGTGAGGATGAACTCTTGTGGGAGTCTTTAGAAACAATTGGTGTTAATTGTTTCTAAAGACTTATCTGAGGAACTATTGTCCATTGAAGGCTGGCGAATTTGTCAAAACTTGAAAACCCTACCTCGATGAAAAGAGGAGGGGAAGCCCTTGAGGCCCTGTAGCAATGGATCATACGGTAGGTCATTAGACGTGCGTTAGAGGTAAACGAGAAAAAGTATTTCGATGACAACAGCTAGGGAAGCATCTGAGGAGGACTTAATCACAATGCATCGTGAAGAAGAGTGGTGTCACTGCTTTCACAACGGAAGATCATCATGACAACATACAATATCATAACATTTCTTGGGAGGATGAACTCCTATGGGACAGAACAATTGTTTCTAAAGACTTATCTGAGGAACTATCCTCCATTTTGCTGAAACCTAGCCAATTGGTCAAAACTAAAAACCCCTACCTCGATGAAAAGGGGAGGGGAAGCCCTTTAGGAATTGATCATTCGTTAGGTCATTAGACGTGCATTAGGGTAACGGATGGAGGGTACTTTGATGACAACAAATGGAAAGTACCTTGTCCACAACACAGAAAGGAAAACTGGTGATAAAGTTTTCTCAACAGAAGATCATCATGACAAGAGGTTAATCTCCTGTGGGACACAGCAATTGTTTCTAGAGACCCATCTGAGGTATTATCATTCATATTGCTAAAGCCTGGTGAATTGGTCAATACTTAAAACTCCAACTTCGATGAAAAGAGGAGGGAAAGTATGTCATTAGCCGTGCGTTGGGGATAAAGGAGGGAAAGTACTTCGACGACAACAGTTGGGGAATCATTTGGGGAGGACTTGGCCACAACGCACTCTGAGGAAGAGTGGTGTCACTGTTTTGTCAACGGTGCCTGCGTGCATATGGAAAATCATTATGAGAAGATCAAACATATTTTGTGAACTCCTGGGAAAACATTGGTAGAGAGTTTAAACCCTGCCCAAGGTTTCTGCAAATAAATCGAGAAAGAGCTGACTTTACAGGTATAAATATAATTTAGGGGTAGAAAGCACAACTAACGGTAAGGGGTTATTACAACCTCGGTAGTATAGATAGAACAACTACCTGTAGGGTAGTTAGCAGAACTACTATAAGAGTGTTGTGTTTACTCTTTGGTGGTACTGCGGAAAATAAATCGTTGTTGATACAATTGGCAGAAGCAAAATAAATATTTTTTTATGCAAATCATTAATGTAACAGTTACATCGAATTCCAACCAATGATTTCTCTGGTTGCATTATCTTCTTCTTTTCCCTAGGAGGGGTTCCAGCTCGGTGAGTGGGAAGTTCGGGTAATACATCTGATGGCAGCTTAGGCGAAATTGTTTAGATACAAGTTCATAGTGATTCTTAATCTCAAGGATCTTGGTCTCCTCGTTAATGTTTGCTATCTGGCGTCAGCCAATTATGGACTTTAATGCCGCGCTTTGACAGGTCTGTAAGTTTCTCTAATGCGTTTCGCTCACTCCCGCGGGGGACACACTGCAGATGCTTAATTTATTACCGATCTGCAGTTGGCCAAATAATTTAATAAAAGGGTTTCCTTGATCATTCTCTAAGTGCAGCGGCCAAACATTTGGGGCCTTGTTTTTGTTTCCTACCTTATCGGTGATTGCAATAGTATGGGCTGAAATCTAGAGAAGGTTGTCCAGGGCCACCCATAGAAACTTTAGGTATTTTACTATCGAAATTCTCTGTGCATTGAAAGGGTCAACCACAGAATTTTTGGGAGTTTTTCTTACAGAATTCTTTGTCCATTGATCATTACTTTAAGCACTTTTGTGACACCACTCAACAAGTTGGCAAACAGTGTTTTTGGTCATTTCGAGGGTCGCGAAAGTAAGTAATTATTCATTCGCCAGGATAGAGTCCCCCACCCCCAACTGGCGTGGAGTAGGGGGCAATTAATCTTGGAGTAATAGAGGTTTAACAGTATCGGATCCAGCACGGAATGACTATGGAACCCGCACAGTTGGTCTTCCTCAGAAGAAGCTCAACTAGGAGCTAGCGGGCGCGTCCACAGGTTGCGGATAGTGGAATTCTGTGTCGCGGACAATATGCGATATCGAGTGGAGAGTGTCAGTGAGAGGCCAGGCGGCACCGGTTCTTGCTAAAATACTGCATGCCTATGATGCTCGATATGACAAGGAGAGTTATTGACATCTTTAAATCACCTATGACCATAACGTTCCCGCGGGGATCGATCCTATGGACCGGTACGAGCTTGCTCACCTATAAGAGCTTGACGAGACCAATACGCCTACAACAATAATAGCAACTGTATCAGAGGGAGACCGGCCTCTGGAGAACTCTCTATTTAACTATAAGCGGCTTCGATTTCATGTTTTCAACATAAGCATATGATTGCCGACCGCAGATATAGTTCACAATCCACCCCTTCGTCGAGTATGGGAGATCAGACTTGATGACGTATCAATTGCGTTGAATAAGTCTAGGGTCACGGGGAAAATTCGTTCACAGGATCTTTACCCATTCAGTTTGTTTCTCTTTCGAGATGAGCTCAATGTTTTTTTTTGTGTAATGGCAGATATTTTGTCTACACAATTACACTATTCCCTGGTGTATATACATGATTCTGAGCATCTGTTGGAAGTTGTATTGATGGCTTCGAACGCTCGACAACGGCGACGGCTTTCGCTGTTGCTCCGTGTGCCCAAGTTTAGGGCGAAGTTCATTAAATGTTACAATTTTTCTTTGTTTCTCTTTCGAGACGAACTCAATGATCGGAGATTTTCCTTTGCAAATGGAAAAGGAAAGACAGAGATCGCAATACATATCAACGACTATGGGACGCGTTTCGTGATTTGGTTTAGAATTACTCATCACCCATATTAGGGGTGAAGGCTTCAAGGGCCGTACATTGGTGTGTGGTGCTTATACCGAATTTATGGCAAAAATGCCTCTATGATATAAAAACGACACCTGATAGTGGAGAAGTTTTTTCATGGCTGCCAAATGCCAAATCAAATGGTACAGTGCCTAACATATATCGCCGTCATTAGGAGGGGATTACCACCGCTGGCAATTTTTTCAGATCTTCTCGCCAGGATTCGAGCCCATGCGTTTAGCGTCATAGGCGGACACGCTAACCTCCGCGCTGCGGTGGACTCCACTCTGTCCTTACGTATGATACCATAATCGTTGCAGTTGTAAAGACTGGAGTTGTCCTTTAACTTCGTTTTTTGGATTGCAAAAACTGCGATGCCGTGGAAATGCATGAAAACATCCTCGCATGAAAGCATCCCCGCCATCTTATTCCATAGGGTAGAACTGCATTAACATAATGCTTTGCTAGGTGAATACGTGCATCTCGGGTGTCACATTGTGGTACGAGCGCTGGCTGGGGATAGTAGCCCGCGGTAGTTGAGTTAACCGATGTGGTGTACGTATGACACTCCGTCACATACGCTGAGCTCTAGTCATCACCGCCACTCATTCCTTAGCAGCTATTACATCTGCGAAAGTTGCATCAGCCATTATTAAACTCATCCATGTTATTGTATTGCCGATTTATTCACCGATTGCGCAGGAATTTAGCACAGTTAGTTGTCTCTGGCCCCCGATATCCGTATTTGGGATAGCGTCCATATAGACAAATGTATCGGTTTAAGTCATTCTTCTATAAATGGTGTATTTTTTTCCGACTTAGGTGAAGTTTGATTCAGTGTACACTATCTTTGGTATATACACCGATCTCCCGATTTACGGTTTTGAACCAATATAAGGCCCAAATCCCGAATGAATTCACGAAACTAAAGGAAAGTGTTTTTACAGCTATGCTAGCGCCGCTGTTGTTGTCCAGTAAAGGCCTTAGAATTGTCCAGCCAACACCTTATCCAATCAAAGAGTCCAATCAATATCCAATCAAAGAGTCAAGTGTCAGCGTCAAGTTTTTATACCCTCCACCATAAGATGGGGGGTATACTAATTTCGTCATTCTGTTTGTAACTACTCGAAATATTCGTCTGAGACCCCATAAAGTATATATATCTTCTTGATCGTCGCGACATTTTATGTCGATCTAGCCATGTCCGTCCGTCCGTCTGTCTGTCGAAAGCACGCTAACTTCCGAAGGAGTAAAGCTAGCCACTTGAAATTTTGCACAAATACTTCTTATTAGAGTAGGTCAGTTGGTATTGTAAATGGGCCATATCGGTCCATGTTTTGATATAGCTGCCATATAAACCGATCTTGGGTCTTGACTTCCTGAGCCTCTAGAGTGCGCAATTCCTATCCGATTGGAATGAAATTTTGCACGAGGTGTTTTGTTATCATATCCACCAACTGTGCCAAGTACGATCCAAATCGGGCCATAACCTCATATAGCTGCCATATAAACCGATCTTGGGTCTTGACTTCCTGAGCCTCTAGAGTGCGCAATTCCTATCCGATTGGAATGAAATTTTGCACGAGGTGTTTTGTTATGATATCCAACAACTGTGCCATGTATGGTTCAAATCGGTTCATAACCTGATATAGCTGCCATATAAACCGATCTTGGGTCTTGACTTCTAATCCCATTTGCATGCATTTTTGCACGAAGTTTTTTGTTATGATATCCAACAACTGTGCCAAGTGTGGTTCAAATCGGTCCATAACCTGATATAGCTGTCATATAAGCAGATCTGGGGACTTAACTTCTTGAGCTTCTAGAGGGCGCAATTCCTATCCGATATGGCTGAAAATTTTCATGAAGTATTTTATTCTTACTTTCAACAACTGTGTCAAATAAGGTTCAAATCGGTTCATAACCTGATATAGCTGCCATATAAACCGATCTGGGATCTTGACTTTCCGAGCTTCTAGAGGTCGCAATTATTATCCGATTTGCCTGAAATTTTGTACGACGGATCCTCTCATGACCATCAACGTACGTGTTTATTATGATCTAAATCGGTCTATAGCCCGATACAGCTCCCATATAAATCGATCTCTCTATTTTAGTTCTTGAGCCCCCAAAGGGCGCAATTCTTATTCGAATTGGCTGACATTTTACACAGGTCTCCAACATATAATTTAATTATGGTGCAAACCGGACCATATCTTGATATCGCTCTAATAGCAGAGCAAATCTTTTCTTATATCCTTTTTTGCCTATAAAGAGATGCCGGGAGAAGAACTCGACAAATGCGATCCATGGTGGAGGGTATGTAAGATTCGGCCCGGCCGAACTTAGCACGCTTTTACTTGTTTTACATGCCTTTTATATGGGAAAGCAAAAAACCACTGCGGCTAAAGTCAGAGTCTTGCGTCATGACGCTGAAATACAATTCTTTTTATTTTGGCAGCATCACTCTCAATGTTCTCTTCTCTCAGCATACTTCTCACTGAAAATATTGCCAGATTTTCATGAAAATTCGCTACGTTGCCAACAATTTTCAGAGAATTTTACTAAATGGCATCCTTATGTGGAGGTGGTGGTGATTATCCCCTTACTAATGCTGTCATCATTTGTGCGGTATCCTGCTATGTTAAAACTTCTCTATCAAGTGGTGTCGCTATGCGGCACGCCGTTCAGAATCGGCATATAAAAAGAAGGCCGCTTATCATTGAGCTCAAACTTTAGTCGGACAGCACTCATCGATATGAGAGAAGTATCGCCTATTCCTTACTAATGTTCATGGGCAATATAGTTTAGCAGTATATGAAGAAACTTATGAAAGAATGATGAAATTGCAATACAGTTTAAATGTATTTTGGTATACTTTCAAGTTATAAGAAAAGTGTAAAAACTGTAATAAATAAATGACGTCTTAACCACCAGTTTAGCTGTTTCCTTTCTTGCTTCATGTTTGACACCAGACTCCGCGTCTCTTATTTGGTTTCGTAGCTAGCGATTTTGTGACTTTGACTCTTGTTTCCTTGGTTGGGTTTATACTCTTAGGTTGAAGAACTTCATGCCTCCCATGTACCTATAATTTAACTCTTATAAATCTCACTTTAAGCTTTTCAGATGACTTCTTTCCCCAGCATATGTTTATTAGATGTATTCCATTTTCTCCCCCTCCATTTCTTATAGATTTACGATTTTTTTTTTTTGGGGTAAATTATCCTGGGATATGTTTATTATCATATTTGACCTTCAGTCACGCACTCGAATACCTGACCAAATATGCAATCAGTAGGGAAAACGTTTGGGCAATTCAAATCAGAATCCAATGGTTCATGTTCATTTCACTGTAGCTATGCGACTACTTTCTTTCGTTTTTGGTGGCAGATATGAATTATGCGCGGTTATGTTTTATTTCTATCCATTTATAAATTATGCGCATAATTAGATAAGCGTTACATTTTCTTGCATTATTTTCCCCATGTGTGATGTCCGCACCGTGGGCGCACCTGATTATGTTTAATTTCTTTTCGTTTCATATTCACCTCCGTCTCTCACAGCACAGCACCACACCTCACCACGTCTCATTGTTTTAGGATATACAATATATGTATATTACGGTAGGCTTAATACAAACATTTATCTTCATATTGTTAAATATTCATAAATTAAAGCCAAGCAACAACAAAAACCGAAAACACAACCCAAAAACCATAGGGAATCGAGAAGAAGGAATCATATTTTGGTTCATTTATTTTGATTTCTTCCCAGCCATGGACGAGTACTACAACGAATGCTCCTTTGTGGCGTCGTTTCTCTTTTCTCTATCCGCTTTTCATACATATATATATTTTTTTTTAAATCTTAATAAAATATTACCATTTGCCATGCGACAATAAAATGTGTGTCATTATTCGCACATTTACTATGGAATTATATGCCATTGCTCGACCCCCCCCCCCCCATCTGTCGTTCTATGGAAATGAAAGAAATTAAGAGCTATTGGTAAAATAATACGAAATTTTGGAAAATGGGTTAAGAAGTCTCAAATTAGTGTTGTAGGTGGTGGCTTGAAGTGTGGAGGGACAGTATATAATCAATTAAAAATCAATCACTTTTGACCAAGTTATCCTCGAATATCAGATTCCAACTAAATTTTTGTAAAATTTTTCCGTCCGTCCGTCTGTCTATCGAAAGCACGCTAACTTTTAAACACTTCTTAGTAGTGTAGCTCGGTTGAGATTGTAAATGGGCCATATTGGTCCATGTTTTGATATAGCTGCCATATACACCGATCTTCGATCTTGACTTCATGAGCCACTAGAGGGCTCAATTTTTATCCGATTCGGATGATATTTTGTATGAGGCGTTTTCTTATGATTTCCAAAAAATGTTCTGAGTATGGTTGAAAGCGATCTATAGCCTGATATGGCTGTTATATAAATGGATCTGGGATCTTGACTTCTTGAGGCTCTAGAGCGCGCCTTTATTAACCTATTTGGCTGAAATTTTATATAACCTGTTCTGTTAAAACTTCCAACAACTGTGCTAAGTATGGTTCAAATCAATCCACAGCCTGATATAGCTACCATATAAACCGATCTTGATTTTTGACTTCTTGAGCCACTAGAGGTCGCAATTTTTCTCCGATTTGGATGACATTTTGCATGAGGCGTTTTCTTATGATTTTCAAAAACTGTCTCAATATGGTTGAAATTGGTCCATAACCTGATATAGTTGTTATATAAACGTTCTGGCGTCTTGACTTCTTAAGCATCTAGAGGGCGCCTTTCCTATCCGATTTGGCTGAAATTTTGCATGACGTGTTTTGTTATAATTTCCAATAACTGCGCTAAGTATGGTTCAAATCAGTCCACGGCCTGATATAACTACCACATAAACCGATCTTGAATCTTGACTTCTTGAGCCACAATAGAGCGGGATTCTTATTTGATATAACCGAAATTTTCCATGACGTTTTCTTTTATGACTTCCAACAACTGACAAAGTATGGTTCAAAACGGTCCATAACCTAATGTAGCTGCCTTATAAACCGATCTTGAATCTTGACTTCTTTGACCGAAATTTTGCATGACGTATTCTTTTATGACTTCCAATATCTGTGCCAAATGTGGTTCAAATCGGTCCATTACTTGATATAGCTGTCATATAAACCGATCTGAGTCTTGACTTCTTAAGCATCTAGAGGGCGCCATTCCTATCCGATTTGGCTGAAATTTTGCATGGCGTGTTTTGTTATAACTTCCAATAACTGTGCAAAGTATGGTTCAAATCGGCCCATAATCTGATATAGATGCCACATAAACCGATCTTGAATCTTGACTTCTTGCGCCACAACAGGGCGCAATTATTATTCGATGTGACCGAAATTTTGCATGACGTATTCTTTTATGATTTCCAACAACTGACAAAGTATGGTTCAAAACGGTCGATAACCTGATGTAGCTGCCATATAAACCGATCTTGAATCTCGGCTTCTTTGACCGAAATTTTGCATGACATATTCTTTTATGACTTCCAACATGTGTGCGAAATATGGTTCAAATCGGTCCATTATTTGGTATAGCTGTAACACCGATCTGAGTCTTGACTTCTGGAGCCTCTAGAGGGCTCAACTATTACCAGATTTGGCCATAGGATTCCGCTTGCAACACATCGAAATATCAAATTCCGACTTTACATGCATGTCTGCGAAATCGGATTATGATTTCGCCGTACAGCGGCTCAAGAAGTCAAAATCAGAGTTCGGTCATAACAAAACCCTTCATGCTAAATTTCAGCCAAATGGGGTAATAATTGCGCCCTCTAGCGGCTTAAGAAGTCAAGGTCCGAGATCGGTTTATATGACAGCTACATCAAGTTATGGACCGGTTTGGACCATATTTGCCACAGATGTTGAAAGTCATAAGAAAATACGCCATGCAAAATTTTGGCCAAATTAGATGAGAATTGCGCCCTCAAGAAGTCAAGATTCAAGATCGGTTTATATGGCAGCTATATCAGGTTATGGACCAATTTGAACCATACTTAGCACAGTTGTTGGAAGTTATCACAAAATACTAAGTGCACAATTTCAACCAAATCGGATTATAGTTGCGCCCTCTTGCGACTCAAGAAGTCAAGGTCTGAGATTAGTTAATATAGGAGCTATATCAGGTAATGGACAGGTTTGAACCATACATAAAACAGTTGTTGGAAGTTATTGCAAAATACTTCATGCAAAATGTCTGCCAAATTGAATTATAACTGCGTCCTCTACTGACTCAAGAAGTCAAGATCCGAGATCGGTTTATATGGGAGCTATATCAAGTTTTCAACCGATTTGGACCATACTTAGTACAGTTGTTGGAAGTTATCACAAAATACTAAGTGCACAATTTCAACCAAATCGGATTATAGTTGCGCCCTCTTGCGACTCAAGAAGTCAAGGTCTGAGATTAGTTAATACAGGAGCTATATCAGGTTATGAACCGATTTCAACCATATATGAAACAGTTGTTGGAAGTTGTAACAAATTATTTCATGCAAAATTTCAGTCAAATGAGGCAACACTGAGCCCTCTAGCGGCTCAAGTTAAGATCCGAGATCGGTTTATATGGGGGCTTTATCAGGTTACGAATCGATTTGGACCATACTTGGCACAGATGTTGGAAGCCAGTAAATGGCATCTTCTAGAGGTTCAAGAAGTCAAGATTTAGGATCGGTTTAAAATCCAAACCGACCTAAAAGGAAATCGGATAATAATTGCGCCCTCCAGCGACTCAAGAAGTCAAGATTCAGGATCGGTTTATATGGCAGCTACATCAAAACTTGGACCGATTACGCCCATTTACTTTACTTCATTTACTTCAACTTAATTTATTTTGTATACATTTTTTGCATGGTAGTTCCCGGCCGAACTTTGCGAGCTTTTACTTGTTGTTATTGAATAAAACATTTGGTTTTTATTAAAAACAGCAGTGCAAGTCTTCCAATTACTGCTGGAAAAATTGTGCTCGATCTCACCCTATATTCTGCTAACCGTATAGAACACGCTTTTTTTGCAAATTTTAACTCTATCTTAAATGAATATTTAATCTTTTTTGAATGTGAAGTTAATCAAAAAAATTTTTTTTCGATATATTTTCAGGTAAGAATTTATCCAATCCAGTCCAAACAGATGTCATTTAAGCCTGTAAGTATTTCGATCAACACATTCTTAAACCTGCTAAAGTGAGAGATTTTGAATGTTTGCCTGTTGAAAACTAAACAACTGCAAAGTAGTGCCCAACAACCTTGAAAGTCTTGACAAAAACCAGCAAGTCGGCAGAGCAGCTTCAGTCAGGTCACTCCAAACTTAAATATTAAGTTTTCAGAATCCTTGTTCATATAATGTCAAAACCCTGTCTATACGCTGTCAACATATGTTACCATTTGTTTAGCGTTGGCTGGCTAGTATGTTTTGGGGGGTGTATCCACCAAATAAGTGACAATACCTCCCCCCATAAAATGACAACTTATTCAAATACTTACTATGTGTAGCCATGGCTACAGACACACACACACACACCCACACCCACATTCATCTTTTTCGAATATAAGACATAACTACATATAAAAATTCCAACTAGCTACGCATACGAATTTATGTGAGTGTATCTTTAGCCCTTCTCCTCCCCTCTGTGGCGTGTACTAAGTCCTAAAACGCTACATTTTAGTGGAAATTTCCAAAAACTCATTTAAATTCCGCCTACTGTTTAAATACACCAAAGACTATGTTCTTAAAGTCCCTATGCCATATTGTCAGTCAGTCATGAGCCTCGAAAAACATTGAATGAACAAAAAAAAAAAAAAAATGAAGAAAAACATCAAAAAAAACATATTCGTAACAACAATGGCAACCACCACTCACAAAAAAAATAAAAAAAAAAATACATTTAAATAATATTCATAAAAAAAATGTGAATCCTGTGAGTAAATGAAATGCGCACATTGTTTAACGCTGTTATTGTTTTCTAACAGTCCCTTAACAAGAGAATCGCTAACGTATCATACGCACATTTACAGCGGGTGACATCCCTCCCAGTCCTCATCACCAGTAACCACCAGTGCCAATGCCACAGATCGCTGTGTGGGGGTATAAGGTATACCCTCCCTATGGCATACGCACAAACTCATTTGCATATTTATATCAATGTGTGGATATTAGGGTGGTTTAAACATCCTCAAAAAAAAAAAAAATTGATCAAAATCCATGCACATAGTTTAACCAAAACAAATATTATGAAATATGATTTAAGTTAAGTTTTGATTTTATTAAAAACTAGCCAAAATGGGACCGCACTGCAGCGCTTTCTTTAACACCCTTATACCTTTTATTTAAGTCCTATTTGCAATGGTCGATATATAAGTCCCGTTTGGAAGAGTTTTAAGATGGGGACATGTCGCCCCGAATGTGGTTATCCAATTCGTATCATTGAAGCGCAGAGGTAAGCAAGTCCGCCAATGATGGTAAACGCGTGAATTCAAATCCTGGCGTCAACATTGGAGAAATTTTAAGTGGTGGTTGTCCCCTACTTATGTTTGCGACATTTGTGAGGTAAAGAAGTTATGTAAAAAGGAGGTCCTTTATCATTGAGGTTCATTGATATTTCGAAAGTTGCAAACGTTTATTTGCAAATTTTTGCTCTGCTCAATTATACCTTTCCTTGGACTCCTATATTGTAGTGGGTAAAAAATATGTCCGGTTTGGGGTGTATTTTTTGAATAAGGTGGTCACCCAGACACTTCTATATGACGGTCACATACAAATCTGAACCGATCTGGGCCAAATTGAAGAGGGAAGTCGAAGGGCCTAATACAACTCACTGTCATAAATTTTGGCAAAATCAGACAATAAATGCGCCTTTTATGGGACCAAAACCTTAAACCGAGAGATCGGTCTATATGGCAGCCATATCCAAATCTAGACCGATCTGGACCAAATTAACAAAGGATGTCGAAGGGCCTTACACAACTTATTGGCCTATATTTCAGAGAATCGGACAATAAATGCGTCTTTTATGGGCCTAAGGCCTTTAATCGAGAGGTCGGTCTATATGGCAGCTATATCTATATCTGGACCGATCTGGACCAAATTGAAGAGGGAAGCCGAAGGGCCTAACACAACTCACTGTCATAAATGTTGGCAAAATCGGACAATAAATGCGCCTTTTATGGGCCCAAAAGCTTAAATCGAGAGATTCTATCTATGGGTTGCCCAAAAAGTAATTGCGGATTTTTTAACAGAAGGTAAATGCATTTTTAATAAAACTTAGAATGAACTTTAATCAAATATATAATTGCCATTTTGTTCGATAACCTTTTGCCATCTTCCTGGCAAATTTAGTATTCCACGCTCATAGAACTTCTGGCCTTTATCTGCAAAAAACTGAACCAAGTGCGATTTTATAGCCTCATCATTGCCGAAAGTTTTACCATTTAAGGAGTTCTGCAAAGATCGAAATAAATGGTAGTGTGATGGTGCAAGGTCAGGGCTATATGGTGGATGCATCAAAAGTTCCCAGCCAAACTCACTCAGTTTTTGGCGAGTGACCAAAGATGTGTGCGGTCTAGCGTTGTCCTGGTGGAATATGACACCTTTACGATTGACCAATTCTGGTCGCTTCTCCTTGATGGCTGTATTCAATTTGTCCAATTGTTGACAGTAAACATCCGCGTTAATCGTTTGGTTCCTTGGAAGCAGCTCAAAATATACCACACCCTTCCAATCCCACCAAACAGATAGCATAACCTTCTTTTGGTGGATATCAGCCTTTGAAGTGGTTTGAGCTGGTTCACCATGCTTGGACCATGATCGTTTTCGACTAACGTTGTTGTAAACAATCAATTTTTCATCTCCAGTTACGATTCGTTTTAATAACGGATCGAATTCATTGCGTTTAAGGTGCATATCACAAGCGTTGATTCGGTTTGTTAAATGAATTTTTTTCAATACATGTGGGCTCCATATTAAAATTAACGCCAAAAAAACAAATGTAAACCAAATTTCGCGCACTTTTTTTTCTAAAGCAAGCTAAAAGTATCAGCTGATAACTGACAGAAGAAAGAATGCAATTACGGAGTCATAAGCCGTTGAAAAAATTTGTCAACGCCGACTATATTACTATTATATTACCGACAATTACTTTTTGGGCAACCCAATAAATATCAGATTCGTGCTGCACTCTCCGATACTTTTTATATTTGCCCCATATCTGCCCTATATTGCCGTGATTGGTCTATATATCCATTTAAAGGGGAGTGTTTTTTGGAGTTGGGATGGTGCCTCAGATATTCCTCCCGAAAATTGGATGTCAAATTCGTTTTCTACTTCCACCATTTAAGTAGTCATTTAAGTCATTTAAGTCCAAAATTGCCATGGTTCATAAATATGTACGGTTTGGAAGGCGCTTTGGGGCTGGGTCTGGCACCCCGCCACTTTGCCCTAAAAATAGGTATCAAATTCGTTCTTTACTCCCAAAAACCTTTCATTTGAGCCCCATACTGATTTATTCGGGAAATAAATGCTTTGGGGCTTAACCACAAATATTTGGCCCCAAAACAGAATTTGTTTTTATACCCTCCACCATAGGATGGGAGTATACTAATTTCGTAATTCTGCTTGTAACACCTCGAAATATGCGCCTGAGACCCTATAAAGTATATATATTCTTGATCGTTATGTAATTTTGAGTCGATCTAGCCATGTCCGTCCGTCTGTCTGTCGAAAGCACGCTAACTTTCGAAGGAGTAAAGCTAGCATCTTGAAATTTTGCAAAAATACTTTTTATTAGTGTAGATCCGTTGAGATAGTAAATGGACCAAATCGGTCCATGTTTTGATATAGCTGTCATATAAACCGATCATGGGTCTTGACTTCTTGAGCCTCTATAGTGCGCAATTCTTATCCGATTGGAATGAAATTTTGCACGACGTGTTTTGTTACGATATCCAACAACTATGTCAAGTATAGTTCAAATCGGTCTATAACCTGATATAGCTGCCATATAAACCGATCTTGGGTCTTGACTTCTTGAGCCTCTAGAGTGCGCAATTCTTACCCGATTGGAATGAAATTTCGCACGACGTGTTTTGTTATGATATCCAACAACTGTGCCAAATATGGTTCAAATCGGTCTATAACCTGATATAGCTGTTATACAAACCGATCTTGGGTCTTGACTGCTTGATCATGTAGAGGTCGCAATTATTATCCGATTTGCCTGAAATTTTGTACGACGAATTCTCTCATGACCATCAACATACTTTTGAATCGGTCTATAGCCCGATACAGCTCCCATATAAATCGATCTCTCTATTTTACTTCTTAAGCCCCCAAAGGGCGCAATTCTTATTCGAATTGGCTGACATTTTACACAGGTCTCCTACATATAATTTAATTGTGGTCCAAACCGGACCATATCTTGATATCGCTCTAATAGCAGAGCAAAGCTTTTTTTATACCCTGTTTTGCCTAAGAAGAGATGCCGGGAAAAGAACTCGACATTTGCGATCCATGGTGGGGGGTATATAAGATTCGGCCCGGCCGAACTTAGCACGCTTTTACTTGTTCAGTATTCTTTGTTTGCCTAAAAAGTGATACCGCGCATTGAACTCAACAAATGTGAGCCATGGTGGAGGATATATAAGATTTGGCCCGGCCGCACTTAGTACGCTCTTACTTGTTTATTCTCATATACCTTTCAGTTGAGTCCCATATTATCATCATGGGTCGAATAACCTATTTGAGGTCTTTTAATGAGGTGAAGCGCCACTTAAATACCCTTAACAAAAATTTTAATTTAATTGTATATCTAATCTTTAATCTATTATATTTCCAATCTACTCCCAACTTGCTTTCATTTGAGTCCCATATGGCCATGATCGGCTAATATGCCCATTTGGCGGTTTTGCGGGTGGAGACACCTCCCATTACAAGGACTTAATTTTTTTTTGCTATATTCATAATCTCCCGTATATCTTTTATTTGAGTCGCATTTTGACATGAACGTCAAATATTTGTGTGTGGTGCGGCACGCTGGGTACTTAGAAATTTTAATACCATATTCGTATTCTACTCTCCAATACCTTTTATCTGATACCCATATCGTTCCGATCGTTGTACTTTTTGAAATTGAGTGGTGTTTTTGTGGTAAGGGGGAGCCTGCGACCTCTTTCCGATATTGAAAAATAATACAGCCTGTGTTTTCTTTCAGACAAACCTTCACAATCTATGAACATTTCAAGGTAATCGGTTCAGCCGTTTTTGAGTCTATACGGAACAAACAAACAAACCGAGTCCCATATAGCCGTGATTGGCTATAATGCCCATTTGGGGCGTTTTGGCAAAGTAGGTGACCCTCAATACTTCGAACTGATTTTATATGCCAGATTCGTAATTTCTACCAAATACCTTTCATTTGAGCCCCATTTTAATAGGAACGTTCAATTTATCTGCTTGGAGGAGTTTTGGGGTTGGGGCGACTTCCCGGGTACTTGAACTCAATTTTTAATGCCATATTCATATTCTACTCCTCAATGCCTTTCACTTGATACCCATATTGTCCTTATCGGTCCACTTTTGATTTTGGGTGTTGTTTTGGCAAAAACGGGGGAGGGTCCGCCCCCCCTTCCGATATCAACAAATTATAAAGCCTATTTCTCCTTCCTGACCATATTCGTAATCGACTCCCGAATACCTTTCGTTTGATTTCCATATTGTCACGCTCGTTCAATGAACCTATTTTGCCAGGTTTTGGGGTTGGGGCGGCCCCCTAGTTACTTGGACCAAATTTTTAATATAAAATTCGTCCTCTACTCCTCAATACCTTTTATTTGAATCCCATATTTTCGCGATCGGTCCACTTTTATTTTTGGGAAGTCCTTTTGGGGTAAGGGGGAGGGTCCGCCCCTTCCGATATCAAAAAATTTTATAGCCTATGTTTTCTTTACAGACCAAACTTCACAATCTGTGAAAATTTGAAGGTAATCGGTTCAGCCGTTTTTGAGTCTATACGGAACAAACAAACAAACACAAATCGATTTTTCTATATAACACTAGCTGGACAAGGCCAGATCTGCTGCGCCTTCTTTTCCTCTTATTTTATCTGAGCCCTATACTGGTAGGTCAGGAAATAAGTCCTGTTTCGGGGTGGTAGTACGGCCTTTCAGATATTTCGCCTGAATGTGGATATCATTTTCGTGCTCTAGTCCCAAATTCCTTTCTTTTGATCCTTTAATTGCTGTGGTCGATAAATATATCCAGTATGAGCGTGAGGTGGACGCTCATATATCAGATTCATGCTCATGTCTCACAGAAATTTTATTTGAGCCCCATATTGTCATTATTGGGTTATATTTCCATTTGGCGGGTTTTTGGTGGTGGCGCGCCCCCTGGATATTCCACCTTAAATAAGGATACCAAATTATGTGATGAGACGTCCCTGAAACACTTGGTCATATAACAGATATCAAAAGCGGTGCGGCCAGGCAAACATTGCTTGTTTGAAGGGAGTTTAAGGGGGTGGACCCTGAAAAAATATTAGCATCGTGCCAGAGCACAATTTTGTTTGAGCCCTATAATGTCAACTATTTCCTTCATTTATTAATTTTAGTTCCTTTTTTTGGGTAAGGTGGGGGAGGACAATTGCTCTCTGACATGTCCTTTAATTGAATACAATACTCTCTTGGTTGTCCTACATTACAGTTTGGTTTTGTTTTTATTGGGAGGAAAGGGTCGATCCAAAAGACACATTATATGAGTCCTTTAACATCGATATCTACATGCATGGCAGGACATGACTCCGTTGCCAAGCCGTTCCCAGACTCTGTCCCACATGTGTATAGTCAACTCTCAAAGACCTTTCATTTTATACCCATTTTGTGACGTTGGACTTTCATGCCCATTTTGGGTGTTTTTGGGGTTAAAGAGGCCCCGTAGAAATTTTTATAAAAGATGTATACTCAACTTCCAAACACCTTTTATTTGATACCCATATTGTCCCAATCGGTAAATATGTCCTGTGGAGGAGTTTTTTGGGGTGGGGCGCTTCAGACACCAAGGAATAAATTTTTATATCAGCTTTTTACTATACTTTTAAATATCTTTCATTTGATACCCAATTGTCCCAATCGGTAAATACGTCCTTTTGAGTTGTTTTGGGGGGTAGGGAGGCCCCTTAGACACCATGGTATAAATTTTTATATCAGATTTGCACTCTTCTTGAAAATACCTTTCATTTGGTACCCATATTGCCCAAAGCGATAGAAGTTTCCTGCCAGGTGATGTTTTTAGAGGTGGGAAACCCCGCAACTCTTATGGTGAACCGCCGAATTCTTAGAGTGAAATTTGTATACCAAGTTCGTATTCTACTCTTAAATACCTTTCATTTGATACCCATATTGTCCCAATCGATAAACATGTCCTTTCGGGTGGGTTCTGGTATGGGGCGTTCCCCCAAGTTATTTGGCCTCAACATTTTATACCAATTTCGTGTTTTTGGGGTACCATAAGGTAACATATATAATTTCGCTTAAATCGGTGCACCCATCTCCGAGATTTGGCGTTTTTGAAAATTGATGTAAGGGAGAGGGTCCTATTTTCACCAGGGGCTCAAACTCTACCGTCATGAAAATCATTTCAGCCGTTTTCGAGTCTATACGGAATAGATAAACAAACAAAGCGCAACAATTTCATTATACCCACCAACGACCATAGGATGGCGGTATACTACTCTGGTGTTCAAGAAAAATTTAAATTTCCTTCGTTCTTTGTTCTAAATTCTAAAGTATAGAATAGTTATAGCAAATATGTACCACTCTAATGTTATTTTAGACATGTCTCTATATTTTGATGTCCTTCAATCTCATATGGGAAAATCTAAAATGTATGTGTCCAAAAAAGTTTTTGTAAACACAACTACATGGGTAACATTGTCAATGGTGAGATACATTCATACCACATTTGCACTCACACACACACACCCACATCTACATTCATTTTTTTGCGGTTATGTTGTTTTACACACTACATTATATTGTGTGTCACACAGTGTATTATGATTTTGAGGTTTATGTTTGTAACACCCTGATAAGCAGTCGGTGTAAAGTGGCTTGCATTAAATGTATTAGGCTTATGTGTTACAAAAGTATCGATTTTTTCTCGTGAAAACAATTAATTTTAAAGTGTGTGTAATTTGAGCGATTGAGCAGCATTGGTTGGCATGTCCAGCTACGACGCTGACTGCCTGTGAATGAGGGGCGAATTATATGCTATACATACTACTTTGGGCATACACCTAAGTAAGTATTCAGCTTGTTGTTATTTTAAGTAAGGCAAAATAATCTCGAAGAAATCTTTTCCAGGAACGTCGTGCTGCTCATATAATGTCTAATCTTTTTGCATTCCATACCCCAAGTCGGTTCAAGCCTACTATTGAGTTGCCCAAAAAGTAATTGCGGATTTTTCATATAGTCGGCGTTGACAAATTTTTTCAACGGCTTGTGACTCTGTAATTGCATTCTTTCTTCTGTCAGTTATCAGCTGTTATTTTTAGCTTGCTTTAGGAAAAAAGTGTAAAAAAAGTATATTTTATTAAGTTTTATTAAAAATGCATTTACTTTCTTCTAAAAAATCCGCAATTACTTTTTGGGCAACGCAATATAAAATCGACAGCCCAGTGTCAGTATCCACGAAGATGTCTTACACACTTGCAGTACGCATTCTTAGCGTGACCTTCCCAATTTGTCAATAAAGCGGGAAAATCGGAACCCTTTTAACCCCCTCTGTATAGACTGCAAAAATCTTGGTTCTAATTTTAAAGATTCGAGCCAAAGATTAGCAAACTAAATTTAAAGATGATAAATTTTTCAACTTTTTAAGGAAGCTTTCCCTTTGGTGAAAAATATTTTCCTTCATATTAAGAATTTTTTATTTGAAATGGTAGGTTAATAAATCCTAAACATTGCGTTTTGTTATTAAAGACAAAAAAACCTTAAATTAAGGTCAAAATATCGTTAAAAGTTAGGAAATTGACCTCGGGACAAGACTTGTTTCGAAGAGAAACCCACTCAATTTTGAAATTTGAAAATTCTTTTTTGTATTGTACAGGCCCATCTCAATCTTTACTGATTTGGGAGAAAATTTCGTTATTATTCCATTTCTCAATATTGCGACGAGTTCTTCGACTGACGATTCTATTTGATTTGCTTGTACGAAACCACCATGTACTTTGCAGAGAATTCGCTCGAATGGGACTTTCCAATAAATCGATCTATAAACCCCAAATTATATTTTGAATTGAACCACATATTTGAAATAGAAAATCAAAAACTAATCGCGCTTTAGATGTTTTTAAATAAAACGGCCGGTACGAATCTTGGGTACCCACCACCATCCCTTATTAACTGGGTTTGGATTTGAATTATTTTGAAGCAATCAAATCGGGAATTGATTGCAGCTTCAATGGTCTCAAGAAGTCATATCGGGATAACCGTACTTCGGGGGCCTATATCACCATATTGACCGGTTCACATAAAACTTGTCACTGATGTTTTAAGTCATTAGATAGGTTTTAGGGTCAAATTTTAACCAAATCTGGTGAAAATTTCAGCTTCATGGGGATCATGAGGTCAAAGCCGGGGCTATATCAGTTTATAGACCGATTCGAAACATGCTTGGTATGGATGTTCGAAATCATAATACAAGTCTTTGTTCCAAATTTCAGCCAAATCGGATGAAAATTGAGTCTTCTAGCGGTTCAAGAAGTCAAATCAAGGGACCGGTTTATATGGGGGCTGCATCAGTTTATTGACAAGCTAGGATCGTACTTGGAATGGATGTTGGAAGTCATAACAGAAGCCTATGTTCAAAATTTCAGCGAAATCTGTTGAAAATTGGAGCTTGGAGAGGATCAAAAAGTCAAAACCGGGGATCAGTTTATATGGGGGCTTTATCTGTTTATAGACCGACTAGGTTCGCACTTGGCACGGATGTTGGAAGTCAAAACACAAGTCTTTGATCTAAATTTCAGCCAAATCCGATAAAAATTGAGGCTTTTAGGAGTTCAAGAAGTCAAATTTGGGGATCGGTTTATATGAGGGCTTAATCTGTTTATGGACCGAGTAGGATCGTAATTGGCACGGATGTTTGAAGTTATAACAAAAGTCTTTGTTCCAAATTTCAGCCATATCGGATGAAAATGTAGACTTCTAGGGGCTCAAAAAGTCAAATCCAGGGATCGGTTTATGTGGGGGCTAAATATGTTAAGGGACCGATTCCGATCATGCTTCGCATGGATATTGAACGTCATAGCATAAGTCTTTGTTTCAAATTTCAGTCATATGGGATGAAAATTGAGACTTCTAGGGGCTCAATAAGTCAAATCCAGGGATCGGTTTATGTGGGGGCTAAATATGTTAAGGGACCGATTCCGATCATGCTTCGCATGAATGTTGGACGTCATAACATAAGTCTTTGTTTCAAATTTCAGCCATATGGGATGAAAATTGAGAATTCTAGGGGGCCAAAATCAAATCCGGAGATCGGTGTATGTGGGGGCTATATATGTTTATGGACCGATACGGATCATACTTCGCATGAATGTTGCAAGTCATAACTCAAGTCTTTGTTCCAAATTTTAGCCGAAAAACGGAAGAAAATTTGGGCTCCTAGAGGCTCAAGAAGTCATAACGGGGGATCGGTTTTAATGGGGGCTACATACAAATCTGAACCGATATGACCCATTTGCAATCCTCAACGACCTACATCAGTAAGAAGTAGCTGTGCAAAATTTCAAGCGGCTAGCTTTACGTGTTCAACCGCTATCGTGATTTAGACAGACGGCTAGACATGGCTAGATCGACTTAGAATGTCGACACAATCTAGAATATATATACTTTATGGGTTCGTAGGTCAATATTTCTAAGTGTTTCAAACGTAATGACTAGATTAGTATACCCCCATCCTATGGTGCTGGATATAAAAAAGCGGTATTTGGAGGAATAGACGAATCGGGCGGGATAGACGAAACAGGCGGGATGAGCGCTTTGACATGTGTATTCTACATATGTTAAAGCGCTCATATTGGGTTGCCCAAAAAGTAATTGCGGATTTTTTAAAAGAAAGTAAATGCATTTTTAATGAAACTTAGAATGAACTTTAATCAAATATACTTTTTTACGCTTTTTTTCTAAAGCAAGCTAAAAGTTTCAGCTGATAACTGACAAAAGAAAGAATGCAATCACAGAGTCACAAGCTGGTAAAAAAATTTGTCAACGCCGACTTTATGAAAAATCCGCAATTACTTTTTGGGCAACCCAACTATTCCTATACCATGATCCATACCGGTTCGGATTCTCACCAATCGCTCACGCCAATAGGTTGGGTTAGGTTAAAGTGGCAGTCTGCCATCAGACTCACTTAGAGGTTATCGTCTATTGTCATTTCACACGAATAGGAGAAGGAAGATGCCTTCTAGTTCCTACTGTTGAACCATCCAGATCGTTTTAAAAAGTCCAATAACTTGCAAATATGCACATCAGCTAAATCTGACATGTTCTCACTAACAGTAGGAAAGTGAAACTCTTTCCTACTGTTAGTGCGGGACACACATTCAGTGTTCTGCAGTTTCCTCTTTTTCGATGACCAAATAGTTTCTGCAGAATTCGATACTTGCAACCTTCAGTCTGCATGAAGGACACAATCACTGAGATGTCTGTTTTAGCCGGCGACAGTAAAGGGGTAGACTTCCTTAAGTCTAAATTGGGCCACATAATTTTAGAGTACTCACAACCCCCATTTTGTAACCATATGTCATTCGATGCCCTTTGGGCCTGATCCTTAACAAATAGCGTAAAAGTCACTATAGGCACACACATTTAGAATACAGGTCCCCTGGCGTGTATAAGGTAGTTCCTAATCTCGGAAGTTCGTATGCTTTAAAATTCGCTGGAATATCTCTGTGGTCTGGCCATATCCCATCTCGTTGAAAGAGATATGCGACAGTTGACGGAGGTTCTTGAATTCTGAAATGTGTTCTCCAAGGATTTATAATACCAGCCAGGCTGTCTGAGCAGATATTAATGTTAAGCGATGTTATAACATCGTCTTAACTATTTCACCATATATTTAATTGCAATGATCTCCGTTTAATACACACTGCAGTGGTCGGGAAACTTTCTCAATATGACTAGTCAAAGTTCTTCAGAGTATACCCCAAAGCCCACCTGGTCGTCTAGTTTGGAACCATCCGTATAGAAGTCTATGTAACTTCTTTTACCAGGGATATTGTAGTACTAATCTGTGCTATCCGAAATAGACTTTCAGTACTTTTTATCAAAAATCGGCTCAATAGTGTGTAATCCACACTGCCTGAAACATCGGGCATTGTTTCAAGAATAACACAGTGTCCCCAGCCGCCACATGACCAGAAAGAAAGCTCCCTTAGCCTCACAGCAGTTGACGCATCAATTTGTCTGGACACAATGTCCAGTGCATTAGGAGTAGCATAAAATCCAGTTCATCAGATGGTGTCGTCCTCAGTGCGGCTGTGATGCACAAAAAAGCCATCCGTCAGCGTATTGAACAGTAGTTGGACTTTTGAAGCGCCGTCATATAGCATTGTAGGTCTGCCAACTGCAGGATACAGTCAGGGCATGACACGCGGCTCAAGTCTCCAACTTTTGCCAAGGGCTCTGTTGCATGTGTAAAGGGTAAAAGTTGCCTTTCTTGCCCTTTCCAAATGTTGGATTTGTAGCAGTCCGCTATCCTAGACCCAGATATATTGCGCTTTCAGCAAATGTAACATTCTTTCCTGCAACAGATGCCACAAGTTGCTGCTAAGGACAAAAACTTCCATCTAAGACGGTTTTAAGCCTAGATCGCTTAAGGCAGCCCACCGCCTGCAACTTCCCCTTAACCGCAGGAGCCACGTCGTCATCATACGCCGCTACTTTTAAACCTTTGTCTTCCAGATACAATAACACATATATTGTTAATGGTTATATTCTAACCAAAAACGTATAGCACACCTCCTTGAGGTTCCGTCTGCTGACCCAGCCTTCAAGATCTACAGACTTGATATAACCCTATATAGACCGATCAGCCGATTTAAGGACTTAGCCCCATTAAAGCTGCATTATTGTCCGATTTCGCTGAAGTTTGACACAGTAATGTTATGTTAGACTTCTCGACATCCTTGTTCAATAGGGACCAGATCCGTTCAGATTTAGATATATCTGCCATATAGGCCGATTTTTCGATTTAGGGTTCTGGGCCCATAAAAGGCGCATTTATTGTGCGATTTCACTGAAATTTGGGATAGTAAGTTATGCTAGACCTCTCGACATCTTTGTTTAATTTGGCCCAGAGCAGTCCCGTTTTGTACATAGCTGTCTTATAGGCTGATCTCTCGTAACAAAGTTTATCGCCCATAATAGGCGCATTTATTGTCCGATTTCACAGAAATTTTCGCAGACTTATGATAGGCTACTCAACATCCCTGTCTAATACGGGCTACATCAGTTCAGATTTGGATATAGCAGAAATATATATCGATCTTCCGATTTAAGGTTTTTGACCCACAAAAGTTGAATTTATCAACTGATTTTGGTGAAATTAGGCACACTTAGTTGCGTTAGGTCCCTAAACATTCTTACTGAGTTTGGTAAAGATCTGTCTTTAATTCGACATAACTGCCATATATACCCATCTCTCAATTTAAGGTCTTGAGCCTAAAATAGGCGAATTTATTGCCCGATTTCGCGGAAATCTCGCAAAGCGAGTTGTGTTATGCTCCTGCTCAATATGGATCAGATTGGTCGAGATTTAGATATAGCTGTCATGTATACCGATCTCCTGTTTCAAGGTTTTAGACCCATAAAAGGTGAACTTGTTAACCGATTTAGCTGAATTTAGGCACAATTAGTTGCGTTAGGATAATCGACATTAGTACCGAATATGCTCAAGATTGGACTATATTTGGATTAAGCCGTCATATGTACCGATCTCCCGACTTAAGTCCTTGGAACAATAAAATTACGTTTATTACTCGAATCCGCTGAAATTTTTCACAGTGGGCTGTGCAAAGCTTCTCGACATTCGTGTTCTATATGGTTTAGATGGGTTTATATTTGAATATAGCTAGCATATATTGGATTGCCCAAAAAGTAATTGCGGATTTTTTAAAAGAAAGTAAATGCATTTTTAATAAAACTTAGAATGCACTTGAAGCAAACATACTTTTTTTACAGTTTTTTTCTAAAGCAAGCTAAAAGTCACAGCTGATAACTGACAGAAGAAGGAATGCAATTACAGAGTCACAAGCTGCGAAAAAATTTGTCAACGCCGAGTATATGAAAAATCCGCAATAACTTTTTGGGCAACCCAATATATATACCGATTTCCCGATTTAAGTACTTAGGCCCATTAAAGGTGAATTTTTTAGCCGATGAGTGTAGCAAAATGAATTGCATTAAACCCTTACATAGCCTTCTTGATATGATGCATTTTTCACTGTATTATGATGAAAGCTTTTCAATATATATATCCGATGTGGTGGATATCCAAACTTTGGCCCGGCTGGACTTTATGCATTTTAATACCCAACACCATAGAATGGGGGTATACTAATCTAGTCATTCAGTTTGTAGCAAGCCTACCACAAAGAGAGTTCCCTGGTACTTTTACTCGCTGTGAAATTTTTACCATTTCTTCACCACCAGTTTAGGGTTTTGTTTGTCCAAAACCTATTGTCCCATTCTTTGATGAATGATTTTATGATAATGACGGATTTTAACCCCATGTTGCCTTTGGCATAAATCAAATCCAGCAGTCGGTATGTTGAGAGATCTATGTAATGAAAAGTAAATTCGCAAATATATATTTCAAGGACTTTGTCCAAATATGTTGAACAATAAAATTTAGAACTAATTGCAGAATGTGATACTCACATACTGCCTAATCTATTTCATTTTATATGCCTATGTTGGTTCAGTTCTGGATTCGTATCAATTCTGGATTCGTGTAGGCAACTTTTTACTTTACTTTAATTGGCTATGACAGAATATTTGTCTAATCTGTTTCATTCTATGTGCCTATGTTGGTTCAATTCCGGATCCTTGTAGGCGACTTTTTTACTTTACTTTAATTGGCTATGACAGAATATTTGTTCCACTAGCCGAACGTAGAATAGCGTTCCAAGTACCTCGATCTTCTGCGCTCATTTTAAAATCTCTGACACCAAGTTTCGAGGTGTTGCTCACCACTTGATCTTTCCATCGGCCTTTTGGTCTTCTTGTTCCTTAGTCGGGTCACTGTTACTTGGACCTCATTCTGACTAGGAGGTAAACATTCTATACCATCATCAGGGATTGCTGCTGCGGTATCCTCTTCGCAGCCAACGTCTCGGACACTAGCATTTGGGTAAAATGTTCTTTCCATACCCTCAGCATGCTAACTGTGTCAGTTAGCAGATTTCCTTCTTTGTCTCTGCAGGAGAATGGGCCTGTACCAAAGCCATCGGTTTGATGTTTAACTCTTAGGTAGAATTTTCCGACTTTATTCTGCTCCTGTACATCGCCATTCGCTCACATTCACATCTTTCTATTTCCTCTTTCTTTCTGCGGAATAGACTTTTCTCCTCTCTCCTTTTCTCCAGATAACTCTCCTTCATCTGGCGCGTTGCTACTGATTCCAGGGTTGCTCTATATGCCGCATTCTTGGCTTCAGTAGCATCTCGACACTCTTGGTCGTACCATGGGTTTCTTGGAGGAGGCTTCCGGTACCCAAGTACGGATTTCGCGACATTTTCCATGGAGTGGGCAATTGTTTGCCACTGCGCCATTATATTATCGGAAAAAGGAGTGCTTTCATTAAGCAGTTGGGTCAGTCGAGTGGAGTATGCCGCTGCCATTTGTTGTGTCTGCAGCTTTTCAATGTTCAGCTTCCGTGCAGTGTCAGATCGTACTTTCCTCGCCATGTTCAAACGGGTGCTGCAACAAGTTAATGATCCGAATCTATATTCGCTCCACGGATCGATCTAACACGCTGGATGAATGCCTTCCATCTATCACAACGTGATCAATTTGGTTCCTTATGTTTTGATCGGGTGACACCCATGTTTCTTTGGGGATATTTTTATGTTGAAATCTGATGCTACTAACTATCATGTTTTTTGCCGAGGCGAAATCAATCAGCCTCAACCCATTACTAGACGTTTTCTCGTGGAGGATAAACTTTCCGACTGTTGGACCAAAATGTCTTCCTTCCCTATCTTCGCATAAAAATCCATCCCAGAACGATTTTAATATCATGAGCGGGGCAGCGGTCATATTCTCTCTCTAGGCGCTCGTAGAAAATATCCTTGGTCTGCTCGTCCTTGTCTTCCGTGGGGGCATGGACACAAATAAGGCTGATCTTGAAGAATTTGGCTTTTATGCGGATTCTCACTAGCCTCTCATCCACCGGAGTAAAGCTGGAGACAAGGTGTTTCAGTCTCCGACGAACCACAAATCCACAGCCAAATTCATGCCTCGTGTTGTGGCAGCTATAGTATAGTTCGTCACCGTTTGGCGTTGTAGTGACGCCATTCCCAGTCCATCGCACTTCCTGTAAGGCGGTAATATCTGCCTTGTACTTCTCTAATACACTCGCCAGGGCGTATACTGCACCTTCTCTATAAAGAGTCCGCAAATCATTGTCCTTTTTTCGTTTGCGTGGGTCGTCATCGTTTGGGGGGTCCGTTTTTACTATTCCTTTGTTCCACCATCCGCAACCTATGGACGCGCCTGGTAGCTTTCAGCTAAGCTTCCCGTGATAACGATGGACACCACACAAGTCGGCACTCAAAGTTCCATCCTGTGTGATGCTCATAGATATCCTGTATCGGCCGTGTAAGCGACTGTTAGCGGTTAAAGCCGGAGAATAGCTTAGGAAATGATCCAACGCCCCTATATGCCCTTGATGCCCTTTCGACCGTTTCACTGCTTCACACACATCATGTAAACTCTTCGCCCAGGTCATTTTTATAGGCGGCAGTCCGCTGGCACATACGGTCATGATGTAAAATTGCAAATTTGTCCAGAACATTCCATTAAGGAACAGGGGCAAACTTCTCACATATCAATGAGTGCTGTCCGACTCAAGTTTAAGCTCAATTATAACGGGCCTCCTTATATAGCCGAGTCCGAACGGCGTGCCGCAGTGCGCCACTTCATTGGGGAGAATTTTTTACATGGCTGTCATACCAAATGAAAAGTACCTCACAAAAAATCACCGCTGAAAATTTTTCTGATTTTCTCGACAGGATTCGAACCCAGTCGTTCAGCGTCATAGGCGGACATGCCAACCTCTGCGCTACGGTGGGTTCCACGGTCATGATGCGGACCTTCCCATACTATAGAAGGAGTAAACCTCCTCCATACCTCACAAAAAATCACCGCTAAAAATTTTTCTGATTTTCTCGACAGGATTCGAATCCATGCGTTCGGCGTCATAGGCGGACATGCCAACCTCTGCGCTACGGTGGGCTCCACGGTCAAGATGCAGATGTTCCCATACCATAGAAGGAGTAAACTTCCTCCAAGACCTTTTTTCACACACCATTCTGGTTGCTATTGCCCTAATGGACAACTTTCTATCTGTAAAGATATTCCTACTCGACGTGCCGCAATGTTGTAGGATCTACTCGTTGACTAGATCCTCTATTCTTGATTGGTGATATGTGCCTCTTCAATCGGAGGCACTATTTGAATCGTTCACAGCATATACCAACTCAACCTTGCTTGCTTAGTGCTACTTTGACATTAAAGCGTAGCTACTTTACTTGCTCGGCAATCATCTCTCTCTCTTAAAAAAAGTCACAGACGGCTCAAAAGACTTCTTGTTCGCGAAAGTCTCCTCCGTAGTCGATCATCTCTCGTCACCTTCATAGTATTGTGTTGCCCAAAAAGTAATTGCGGATTTTTTAAAAGGAAGTAAATGCATTTTTAATAAAACTTAGAATGAACTTTAATCAAATATACTTTTTTTACACTCTTTTTCTAAAGCAAGCTAAAAGTAACAGCTAATAACTGACAGAAGAAAGAATGCAATTACAGAGTCACAAGCTGTGAAAAAATTTGTCAACGCCGACTATATGAAAAATCCGCAATTACTTTTTGGGCAACCCAATAGATTCCAGTGTGCGGGAATAGGCTCCGTCTTTCCCAACTACTTGATAGCGTATTGTTTAGTCGGTTCAACATCTTTAGTTTCATTCGTTGTAACCCGCATAGTTTGTTGGGCTTTGTGGTGAACTTACAACTTCGCCAAGGTTTAATAACTTTGGTAGATCTGAAGCTGCAGATTAGTATTGACATCAAGATTCCAAGATATCGTGTATTGAATTTAATTCGTCATGTATACGAGTATAATAGCCATTATGATTGGAGATCATGATAGAGCTTTTATTACCTTTTTAGTAGTCTTTCAAGCAATGTAAAGCTTAAATAGTATCATGTTATAGCATATCACAGTTGTCGATTTAAGTCCAAAGTAATTTCTGTTGCTATTTTGCTTACGTTTGCTCAGACTGACAGACATCATTTATTTTTGTTACATTTTTTACATAAACTAAACGCAATTTTTTTTTCCCCCCCACCCATCTTTATTCTCTGCCGCACCATTTGAATGTGCGTTTCATGATCTCACTGTCATATTCCATTGTGTGCTTTTTTCTGAATGTTATTTTTCTTCGTTATGAGCAATAACATTATGGCTGTCCGCGTCTGCAGACGCACGAAGTAGCGCGCTTTTTTTTTATTTTACTCTGGCCTTGTTCTCTGTCCATCCAGCAAGTCTGTCCAACAGTATTTAGTTATGCTTTGACTACGTGTGGAGTGCCGCAAAGGACAGTGGATGTAAGTGTGAGTGTAAGAATGTGCGTGCTGTGTGTGTGGGAGTATGTGAGTGTGAAATGGAAAGAAATGAACAACTTTTCACATTGTACTTAGGTTTGTACATCGTCAACGTCCTCAGCGTCATCGTTGCCGTTTACGCTGTACTCAAAATATAGCCGCGTGCGAAATGTCCCTTTTTGAAGCACTTTATTACACACTTTGTTTCTTATTTTCCGCTCTTTTTATCACCGTTGACTTCGCTGTCATCATCATATTTGAGCGTTGTTTTGTGCGGGGTTTTTTCGCGTTATTTTTTTTCTGCCTTTGTTTTGTTTGGTGCTGTCAAGTCGTTTTTGGTTTTTTTTCTGGTGGCGCGTCAACCTTAAACGAATGCGTATCTGTATGACTGCTGTAAAGAAATTTTCCCCAAACTAGATTTTGTCATTGCTAAGTATTCAATTATGTTGAATTTAGTTAGAGAGTAAAATGCTGTTTCTTTTGGAAAATTGTTGAAATTCTTTTGTTTGAAAATATTGCCATGTAATGTTACCCAAAGGACTTTTTTGAGTGTGCCGTTGTTGCTGTGGTTGTTGGCGTCTGGCAGTGTTTTGAGATGATTTGCTGCACAAACGAGAGCTGTCGTTTGGTCCTTCGCTGGCTCCTTGGCATATTTTTTAAGGGGGAAGGCCAAGTTTGTGAAAGCGTTTACCCCCAACGCGTCGTAAATTGCTTGGCATTATTCTGTTTTTGTCTCTCGTTTTCTCTGATACTTTAACTTTTACCCAAAATATTTTATGGTCTTTTATGTAAATAAAATGTTATTTGGAAAATTTTCAATGTTTATTGGAGTGAATTCGTAAGAGTATCGTAAAATGTTTTATTAATCTCCAATGGACTGAGATGGAATGAACAGTTTTGATGATTTTATTTTTTGGCTTGGCATTCAAGCAAGAGTCAATCATGAGTATGCGTAAACGGAAAGCATTTTCTGCTGATTTTAAATGTTTGTGCGCTTACCTTTATATCCAGTTGGATATTGTTAACGAGAAAGTCGCCAATATTAAGTAAATTGGCATTTGAAATGACGCTTTTCATTACCACCATCACAGTTTGGGGGATGTATTAACTTTGCCATCCGGTTTGTTTTACATCTTTGTTTGAAACACTTATATTCTTAAGGTTCTAGCAAAAAAAGATGTCGGATTGAATAAAGAGGTAAGCATGTCCGCCTATGACGCTGAATGCCTGGGTTCGAATCCTGGGGAGAACATCAGACAAAAAATTTCTGCGGTGGTTTTCCCCTCCTAATGCTAGCAACATTTGTGAGGTACTATGCCATGTAAAATTTTTCTCCAAAGAGGTGCTGCACGCCGTTCGGACTCGGCTATAAAACGGAGGCCTCTTATCATTGAGTTTAAACTTGAATCGGACTGCTCTCATTGATATGTGAGAAGTTCCTTAGTGGAATGTTCATGGCAAAATTTGCATTTGCATTTTGTGTCTCTATTTATACCCTCCACCATTGGATGGGGGTATACCAATTTCATCATTCTGTTTGTAACTTGAAATATTCTTCTAAGACCCCATAAAGTAATCATATTCTTGATCGTTATGACATTTTAAGTCGAACTAGCCATGTCCGTCTGTCTGTCCGTCCGTCCGTCTATCTGTCGAAAGCATGCTAACTTTCGAAGTAGGAAAGCTAGCCGCTTGAAATTTTGCACAAATACTTGTTATTAGTGTAGGTCGGTTGGGATATGAATCTTGCCCTTGCTAATTTTCTCCATCAGAGCGTGTGTAGCAGTCTCTCTCCAGTGGAGGTTTATCTGGATTACCTAAATCATTGGTCCTCCAGTAGATGGGCATCTTGGGAGTAGGTGATGATCTCATCGTCTTCTCTTTCAGACTGCATTGACTATCCTTTCACTGAACTGCCGTTTGTCACCTTATTAGGCTCTTTGCCTATCCTAGTCTTCCGAATCTTTGTAAAGTCGGTGATGGCTCCATCGTCGGGTCCCTGTTAGTTAGGCTGTATTGAGTTTCCATTCCCTGTACTGCCTGATGTTTCAATACTAGAATCTTTGCCTATCTTTAGTCTTCCAAATCTTAAGTAAATGGGCTTTTTGGGTGTAAGTGATGGTACCATTGTCGGCTCCCAGTTCGTTAGGATGCATTGAGACTCCTGTTGCTGTGCTGTCTAATGTTCCAATTTTAGGATCATTACCTATCCTAGTCTTCCGAATCTTGAACTCGGTGAAGGGTCCGTCGTCGGGTCCCAGTCTGTTAGGCTGTGTTGGGTCTCTCGCCATTGCACTGCCTGATATTTTAGTAATAGGATCTCTACTTTAGTCTTAACCAAACTCGTCACGGAGACTTGATCAATGCCAACCACAAGAAGAGTTGTTTCCTCCTTGGAAGACCTATCACTTCTCTGCGAGCAAACCTTGGTTTTGCTTGCATAAGAATCCCAACATGCGTTCCGTCGCAAGTTTACTGCCCCGTACCTTGAAGAAGACGCCTTCGTGAGCTGGGGGATGTCCATTTTTCTCACCAGGTCGATCTTTGCGCCCTCCTAGCCCTTAGAAGCCTAAATTTGTACCTATATCAATATGGTGACATAGACCCCCTATATCACCATATTGGTCTCAAGAAGTCATCTTCTTGAGACCAAAATAATTCAAATACAAATTCATTTAATAAGGATACATTTTTAGCGGAAACCATGGTGGTGGTTACCCAAGATCAGTGTTGCCGTTGTTGGTAGGTTCTTACCAAAATTGGTAGGTTATTCTCTTGGTACGTTGGTAGTCTCACCCCAAATTTTTGGTAGGTTTTTCCAACATATATCTCAAATTTATTTCACTTCTTGTCCTTTCTATGCATTCGTTAAGAGTCCGGAATAAAACCATGTATGTCGGAGGCCAAATACTGTTATAACTGAGATCACCGCTTCCAATTTCAGAAACAAAACATTGGCTGTAACTGGTATGAGTGTTAAGGGATCTCTTCCAAATTTCCAAAATTTTGGGTGAAAAATGCGTCTTTTGTGGGTTCAACGCATTCGATCGGAAAACAGGGCTGTAGGGCAGCTGCAATATGGTAAGATCTGGCCCATTCTCACTGAACGGTGAAATTGGGTATCAAAAGTGCATTTCTGGGCTCAAACCCTGAAATCGGGAGAATACGAATTTAATGAACCCAAAATGTCTCATCGGAAGATTTGTATAAAGGAAACTATATCAGATATAGGCCATCTTTGAACTTTAGGCTGTAGAGTGATTTCAACAAACAGACGGACGGATATTTCTACATCATGTATGAATACAACGATATCTGCCATGTATACTTTGTAAGTTTGAAAAGTATAATTTGATGTGTTGCAAATGGAATGGCAAAATGACCAACTCTTTGGTGATGGATGGAAAAACATAAACCGTATTTTTGGCCTGTAGAACATTTCATAGTTTTTGGTCGGGTTTGGAAGGATTTTTCTTAAATTTTGGTTTGGCCCGGTCGAACTAAACGCGCTTTTACTTGTTATTTTTCACGGCAACGTGATAACAAAGTGAAACATATCCAAATTTTGTTTATAGCCTCATTTGAAAGACCTCCTATTTAAGTTATTAAATAAGCTTTTTATGCCCTCCACCATAGGATGGGGGTATCCTTAATTAGCCATTCCGTTTGTAACACACCGAAATATTAGTCTAAGACTACATGAAGTATATATGTTCTTGGCCGCCATTACAGTCAATCTAGCCATATCCGTCCGTCTGACCGTCTGGCTGTGGTAAGCTCACTAACTTTCGAAGGAGTAAAGCTAGGCACTTGAACATACTTCCTATCAGTGTAGGGTCGTTGAGATTATAAATGGGCCATATCGTTTCATGTTTTGATATAGCTGCTGAACAAACCGATCTTGAATCTTGATTTCTTGAGCCTCTAGACTGTGCAATTCTTATCTGATTTGGCTTAAATTTTATATGAAAGGTTTTGTTATGTTTTCCAACAACTATACCAAGTATGGTTAAAATATGTTCAACAAGTAAAAAGGCATTAAGTTCAGCCGTGCCGAACTTTGGAGACCCACCACCTCGGCTATATATGTTAACCCCCTTTCGTCACAATACTATGAAAATTGGATAACTTATGTACCCAAATTCGGTACGTACATTGAGTGGTCACATAATATAAGTCACTGTTGAATTTTGTATTTCAAATTGCAATAAAATAGGGTAATAAATAAAGCGTTTATGAGCTTCAGACCCTTAATCGGCATATCGTTCTATATGACAGCTATATCTAAATACCGTCCTATTTTACCATATTTGGGTCGGATGGCGGGTGGCTTAAAACTACTCACTGTTTCAAATTTTAGCGAAATTGGATAAAAAATAATGCTTTTATGGGCTTCAGACCCTCTATTTGGAGATCGGTCTATATGGCAGCTATATCTAAATTTCAGTTTCAAATTTCAGCGAAATCGTGAAATAAATAGGGCTTTATGGGCTTCAGACCCTTTATCGGGAGATCGGTCTATATGGCAGCTATATCTAAATATAGTCCGATCTGAATCATATTTGGGTCCTATGTTAGCAGGCCTAAAACTACTCACCGTTTGAAATTTTAGCGAAATCGGTAAAAAAAATACTTTTGTAGGCTTCAGACCCTTTATCGGCAGATCGGTCTATATGCCAACTTTATCTAAATACAGTCCGATCTGAACCATATTTGAGGCGGATGTTGGGAGACCTACAACTGCCCACTCTTCCAAATTTCAGCGAAATTGGGCAACAAATAAAGCTTTTATGGGCTTCAGACCCTTTATCGGCAGATCGGTCTATATGGTAGTTTTATCTAAATATAGTCCGATCTGAATCATATTTGGGTCCTATGTTAGGAGGCCTAAAACTACTCACCGTTTGAAATTTTAGCGAAATCGGTAAAAAAAATGCTTTTGTGGGCTTCAGACCCTTTATCGGCAGATCGGTCTATATGCCAACTTTATCTAAATACTGTCCGATCTGAACCATATTTGAGGCGGATGTTGGGAGACCTACAACTGCCCACTCTTCCAAATTTCAGCGAAATTGGGCAACAAATAAAGCTTTTATGGGCTTCAGACCCTTTATCGGCAGATCGGTCTATATGGTAGTTTTATCTAAATATAGTCCTATCTGAACCATATTTGGGTCTTATGTTAGGAGACCTAAAACTACCCACTGTTTAAAATTTCAGCGCGAAATCGGATGAAATATTAAGTTTTTATGGGCATTAGGCCCTCTATCGGAGAATCGGTCTATATAGCAGCTATATCTAAACATGTTCCGATTTGAACCATTCAATAACTTAACCAGCGTGAATCCAAAAATCGTATCTGTGCCAAATTTCAGCTCAATATCTCAATTTGTGAAGCCTGTAGAGTGATTACAACAGACGTAGGGACAGACAGATATACGGAAAGACACACGGGCATCGTTAAATCGTCTTAGAATTTTACGACGATCCGAAATATATATACTTTGCAGGGTCAGAAATTAATATTTCGATGTGTTGCAATCGGAATGACTTAATGAATATACTCCCTATCCTGCGGTGGTGGGTATAAAATTTGATATACATAGCTGCCATATAAACCGTTCACGGATCTTGACTTCTTGAGCCTCTTAAGACCGCAATTATAATTCGATTTTTGCACGCAGTCTTTTTGTTTTGACTTCCAAAAACTATGCCAAGTATGATCCAAATCGATTCATAACTTGATATAGCTTCCATATAAAATGATCTCCCCATTATGCTTCTTGAACCTATAAAGGGTGCCATCCTTATCCAATTTGGCTAAAATTTTGTACGGTATGGTCTGAATCGGTCTATAATCTGATATACGCTTTCATATAAACCCATCCCCTGATATTAGTTCTTGAGCTCCTATAGGGCCCAATTCCTATACGATTCGTCTGAAGTTTTGCACAAGGACATCTACTATGCTCTCAAACATGCAAACCATGTATAGTACGAATCGGTTCAAAACCTGATATGGCTCCAATAGCATGGCAAGTTGTAACCATTATCCTTTGTTTGCCTATAAGGAGATACTGGGCATAGAACCTGACAAATGCGATCCATGGTGGGGGGTATACAACATTCGGCCCGGCCGAACTTATCACGCTTTTGTTTTGTTTTCCCCTTCATTCGTTCACATTTTATGCAACAAGTGGAATATTTCAAATTCCAAAACAGATGTCACATGGCTAAGGATAATTGACCACACACACCACATATCGTAAATAAAACATCCCCTTATTATAAGGGATATTTTAGCTGAATAAAGAGCTCGAACAACCGGAGAACTAACAACCCTAAGAGAATAAGGAGCAAAGGAAGTATGAAAACTCTTATACGTATGAATATAAAGGCCATTGGAAAGATTTACAGCGCAGGACATTGTGTAGAGAGAAAAGGAATTCGAATTTGATTTGAACCCAAAGAAAAAGAGATTAAATCCAAGAGCAAGCATTTAAATGAACCCAAAATACGAATGGGAAATATTGTAGTACACGACAAACAAAATATGTATGTGACTGAGAGAGAGAGTTGGCAAATTCCAATTTGAACTAAAATAAAAACATTAACTTAAGGAATGAGGATTTTTTTTTATACTGGGGCAAATGTAAAAATTTTTGCTAATTAAGGAAATGCTAAAGCAAAAGAAAAATTAATTCAATTTGAAAAAGTAGAGGACAGTGGCAGAAGGTAACATAAATATTTTTTTAGCTAATGGCATTCTTTAATTTTGCCTTCTGATGTTTTAACTTTTTTTTTTTTAGTTTTGTTTTTACTCTTTTTTGCTTTTTTTTGGTTTTACCAAAACATAATTTTTGCCGGTTTAATTTTTTCTTTTATTAAATCTTAACCTTATACCTTTTTTGTTTTCAATAAAGAAATTGCGAGTTGTCTTCCTCGGTGATTCGTTTTTTTTTTTTTTGCCTTAGCCAGAATATGTTGGGATAGGTTTGTTTATTTTCTTGTCGCCTTGTTGTGTGGCGTTAGCACAAACATCCTGGTTCATGTGAAAGGACATTTATGAATATAAAAGTCAAAGAATGAAAGCCAAGTAAAAAACAAAGAGAGTGAGCATGTGACATTATGGAATTTACACGAAGGGAAATATTTCTTGTTTTGGGAAAGCTGATGCCGTAGCGTTAATTTCTTAACCTTTTGCTCTCCGGCAAGTTTTTTTTTTCCATTGAGGATTTTTGTGTTAGGTTTCCCTTTAACCAGAGCGGCTATGGTTCGTATAAAGGAATTCAAAGGGACATGTTATTCGTTTTGTAAGGAGATTTTTTTCCGTTGGTGGAAATCCGCGCTCTCTTATTTATGGGAAGTTTTTATTGCTTAACATTTTTTTGAGTTATTTGGGTTATTTTTTGCCTTCTTTTATATTTTCTTTTTTTTTTTATATAGAAAAAATAATTTAATTTTAATTTAATGTTTTTCAATCAGACTGTCGATGCTAGTTATCCCTAAATGTAGTAAATCTTTTATCTATTTACCCATAAAACTATTATTCTTAGCTATATAAGTTAGTTCTAAGCCAAGTTTACTTGAATTTCACGTTTGAATTAAAAGAGAAGTCCACCGTTAATGAATTGACCGTTATCATAAAATATTGGGTTGCCCAAAAAGTAATTGCGGATTTTTCATATAGTCGGCGTTGACAAATTTTTTCACAGCTTGTGACTCTGTAATTGCATCCTTTCTTCTGTCAGTTATCAGCTGTTACATTTAGCTTGCTTTAGAAAAAAAGTGTAAAAAAATTATATTTGATTAAAGTTCATTCTAAGTTTTATTAAAAATGCATTTTCTTTCTTTTAAAAAATCCGCAATTACTTTTTGGGCAACCCAATAGATTAAAGCTGGGATTATATCGATTAAAGGATGGATATATCATATAAGACCAAAAATTGCAAATTTTCCCCATGAACATTCCACTAAGGAACAGGGGCAAACTTCTCACATATCAATGAGTGCAGTCCGATTCAAGTTTAAGCTCAATGATAAGGGGCCTCCCTTTTATAGCCGCAATAAGACCACTATTGTTAATAAAATGGAATTATGGAATTAGCGCTCACGGCTCCCAATTTGTAAAGAATTACTAAACATGCCGCTAGATACTTACCCACAAATTCCAGTTCCACTAAAATTGGTGCATAGTTCCAAGTTTTCGAAGCTCGTCTGTTCTTCAATTCTCTAGGATACCACTGTGGTCTGGCACCCTAAAAGGGAGTTATTACAACCAATTATTACAACCCGTCACAGTTCTGTAAACTATATCACAGAGCCCATGTGTTCATCCAATCGAAAACCATCATTATTGAAGTCTTACTTAACTTTTATTGGCTATGACAGAAAATGTTTCCCGAACTTAGAATAGTGTTTCATGCGCCTCGATCTTCTGCGCTTCTCTCAAAATCTCTGACACCGAGTTTCGAGAAGTCTTTCACCACTTGAACTTTCCATCGTGCTTTGGTTGTTGTTGTAGCCACATTTTCATGTGGAGTTGGCGATCATCGTCAAGCTCCTGTAGGTGAGCAAGCTCGTTCCGGTCCAAAGGACCGAACACCGCGGGAACAGTATGGCCATTGGTTATTTAAAGATGCCAATAACTCGCCTTGTGATATCGAGCATCATAGGCACTCAGTATTTGTACAAAAGCCGGTGCCGCCCGGCCTCTCCTCTGGTTACCGCTGATTATCCGCGACTGCTGTTGCAGCTACTCCGTAAGGAGCATTCCACTATCCGCAACCTGTGAAGGCTCCCGGTAGCTGGAAGCTAAGCTTTTCGTGACAGTACTGAACACCGTACAGATGGGATCTCAATGTTCCAGCCTGTTTGGTGCTCACAGCTATCCCGTGCTTTTGGTCGTCCCGGTTTGTGTGTACAACCGGTGATCACGGATCAAAAGACTTTTTCGCTGGAACTTTTTCATTCATTCTGACAACATGACCTAGCCAACAGAGCCTTTGTATTTTGATACGTATAACTATCGTTTAATTAACATGGTTCATACGACGCCCATAGTCTCCATCAATGCAAACTGGTCCATTAATTTACCGAAGAATCTTTCTCTCAAACACTGCTAGCACTTTCTCGTCTGCTTCCACAAGTTCCCATGCCTCGCAACCATATAACAACAAGGGTACTATCAATGTAGTGTAATTTCGTCTATAGAGAGGTGGTCTTTTTTCTAGACTGATTGTTTATCCAACGTAGCATCTGTTTGCCTGTACTAATCTTTGGAAGACCTTCACGGAATTCGTCTTTGAGCGAACATTGGCCACGACTGAATTCATTAAACCTGTTTTTCACAGTGCTATACAAAGATTTAAGTACATCAATGCTTCATGGCCATACAAAGATTTAAGTACATCAATGCTCTCTTGTCGTGATAATCCATGTCGAAAGTTGGGAAAAATTATGGCACGAAAATATTTACAAGTGAAGAGAGGCCACCATGGCGCAAAGGTTAGCATGTCTGCCTATGACGCCGAATGTCTCGATTCAAATCCCGACGTGAACACCACAAAAATTTTCATCGGTGGTTATCCCCTTACTAAGGCGACATTTGTGAGGTATCGCTAAGATACACGGTGTTCGGATTCGACACAAAATAAGGGGCCCATACACTCATTTATATAAAAGACTCACTGGATAGGGCCCGCTCCACTGCACCTTTTTTTTTACTCTCTTACTTTATCTGAGCCCTATACTTGCACGGTCAGGACATAAGTCCAGTTCTTTTGGGGTGTTGGTACTGCCTTTTAGATATTTCGCCCCTCAGTGGATGTCATATTGATGCTCTACTCAAAAATACCTTTCATTTAAGCCTTATGGTTGGTAAATATGGCCGGTATGGCCCCTAAGACTTCAAGGAATACATTTTTGTGTCAGATTTGTACTGTACTTTTAAATACCTTTCATTTGATACCCATATTGTCCAAAGCGGTAAGTGTCCTGTTGGGTGGAGTTTTTGGGGGTTGGGGACCCCCCGACACTTGGAGTTACATTTTTATGCCAAGTTCGTACTCTGCTCTTAAATATTTTTCATTTGATAACCATATTGTCCCAATCGGTAAACATGTCCGTTCGGGAGGGTTTTGGGTGGGGCGTCCCCCCAAGTTATGTGACCCCAAAGTTTTATACCAATTTCGTGTTTTTGTGGCATTATTTGGTGGCATAAAAAAGTTTGCTTAAATCGTTGCACACCAATCTCCGAGATCGGGCGTTTTTAAAAATGGTGGTAAGTTGGAGGGTCCGTCATACTTTCTTATAGAAAAATCAGATTAAACTTGGAAACACTATGCTAACCTGGAACACTATGCCATGAACTTATATAGCAGGCCACTTACAGATCCGAAGTCTACAATATCCTAAAAATTTCCCCACAAATGGAACTTCCTCCAGCACCAAGTTGTTCTTTGAGGAGTTTCCCGCAAAATGTACGTACAAGAGTAGTTTTCTTAGTAGACATTGTGCCTACATAGTCTGACTTCTGCAGGGTGCTGTATTTGGTGCGGAGAAAAGAATCTTAGGTAGCTAAAGGTCTCTTGATGTATCTTCTACGGAGCTGCATTCCATTCAGGAATGCGATTCATTCATATAAGATTCGATCCCACCGAACTTAACACGCTCTTGGGTTAGGTTCAAGAAAACAGTGGGGATTATAATCTCCACCATGACACTATGGACATACAACTGAGCCATCATTCCGATCTTTGTGCGCTCTAATTTGTCTCGGAATTTCAGTGCTGTTTACAAAATTCGTAATCGTTTTCCATTCTGCACACCTTTAGTCTTGCAGTCTCAGTCGCTGCTTGTTGCCTAACACATACACCAGGTTCGGACATCTAGAGCTGTCTCCAGTGCCCATACAGGCGTTTATCCTATCGTCCCACCTATGCCAGGCAACATGTTCGTTGAACTTGTAATAATGTCCTTACGTTGCACTTCCTCTTTGTCGCCGTTCACCATACTACTGCTTTTGTACAGCCTCTAGACCATAATGGAACTCAGGCCCCATTTCAAACTATAGTTACCAACATCTTTGCATGTCACACTTCCAATTCAGTTTCCTATTCAAGATCACTTCCAAGAGGTCAATACTTGCGGACGGATATCGAAATCCTACTATTAAGGAATCGTGGCGTCTCAAATTGGTCAACCTTCTTCCTCCTCGCAAACAGACAGATTTCAATCTGCTGTTAATTAACATTACATCCCCTAGGTATGGCCTCATTATCGTCTTCTTCTCGGCCTTCCTGCATAGCTGATTTGGGTTCCCACCTCATAGCAATATTATAACATTGTATGCAGCGGAGGATATAGACATAATGGTCAAGCGGATCACGAAGGCCCTGAATGAATCGCTTGTGTCAGCATGTCCTATTGCCAAGCCAAGGGGCAAACAGCGACCGCTATGCAGAACCGACCGGACTGCAGAAAACTCTTCAACAGGGCGAAAGCCACAAGAGCACCTCAAGGTTGGGATATCTTTAAGGCTGAGCTAAGAAGATATAAGGGTGAGCTGAGATAAGCTCAGAACAAATCCTGGGTGGAATTCTGTAGCTCCGTGGAAAATACATCAAAAGCTTCTAGGCTAAGGAAGATTCTGTGCTCGAGACCTATTGCGGTGGGGTATATTCAGAAGTCAGAGAATGTATGGACAATTTCTAGTGAGGAAACACTAGAACTACTCGTTGATACACATTTCCCGGACATCGTGGCGCCAGAAGAGGTTGTCACTTGTATGCATTCATCGGAGGTTATGAGGAAAATTGTGTCTGAGCCGAAAATCCGTTGGGCGATAAGAAATTTCGACTCCTCTAACTCGCCAGGCCCTATTGATGTATCACCGGTTGAATTACAAGCTGTGTCTGATAGACTGGTTCCTTGGTTTAGGGAGATATACTCTGCTTGTATCAGCATTTCATATATACCTGTGGAATGGAGGGACACGAAGGTAATTTTCATTCCGAAAGCAGGAAAACCTTACCACACGAAGGCGAAAGATTTCGTTCTATTAGTCTGCCACTCTTTATGGTGAACATTATTGCGAGGTTGATAGAAATATACCTTAGGGCAAGGATATCTGGAGATCGTCTGCCGCGGCAGCAGCATGCATATAGTAAAGGCAAATACACTGAAACAGCCCTTCACGACCTAGTCGGCTATATAGAGGCTTCTCTCGCTGCCAAGGAATATACAATGGTAGCATTTCTTGACATTGAAGGTGCTTTCAATGATGTAAAACCGACGTTAATCATGAAGGGGAGCTGGAATCTGTAGGTATACCTCTAGTGACATATAAGCTAAGATTTCAGGACCAGGCCCGAAGAACAACGAATGATAGATGGTCGCAAAGAGGTCTACCGCTTTGCTGTCACTGGCTAGAACAGACGTCTCAGTCATTGTGTCCGTCATGACATGTCACTGTCTAATCGGAAAACATGCTGGCAGACTGAAGGTTGCCAGCAACGACTTTTGCAGAAGCTGTGAGGACATCGAAGAAGAAGAGACTATAATAGAACATCGACTGTGTGTATATTCCGCATTGGCAGTCAGAAGGAGTTTCACTTTATGATCTCATATCTTTGAAAGACAGGTTTTCAAAGAAATGAGAACGTAAAGTGGAACTCCTCCTGACTGCCATTTAGCGTATGTGAACATTCGCAAGTGGTAGGGCTTTTTAAAGCGATCTAGATGGCTTAACGGTAGGAACTAGAAGCATCTTCCTTCTTCTATTCCTGTGGTATCACAATGGGCGAAAACGTCTAAGTGAATCTGATGGCAGACTGCCATTTAAACCTAACCTACTTTAACCATGCCGTAGTAGGTTATTTATGGTGATCACCCATAGGAGTGTCGACTAATTGCTCCCATGTGGCATGCCTTGCGCCCCCTCGTCTCGTATTCTTAATTGTTTACCTTCGACTTTGTTGGGAAAATTTTCTTTTAAGTCTTCGTTTTAATTTCCTTAGAGAAAATGTTTCCAAATTTACTCGTTTTCATTCCGTTGAGCAAACTACTCTTCTTGTAGATAATGTAATGTTATTTTAGATTTAGTTGGGGATTTTTTCTTTTAAGACTTCGTTTCGATTTCCTAATAGGTAAAATGCTTTCGTTACTTTATCTCTCCTTCTATAAAACCGGGTTATTGAAAATCATTCAGTTTTCTTCTCAGTTTTTGTTTATATCTCTTTTGGGGAAATTTGTTTTCTTTTACAGCGGCTGAAATTCATGCGGAACAATTTCCTATATTTTTCAGTTTTTATTCTTTAGAGAATTTTTCTCTTTACGTAGACTGTGCCACAAATGAACTTTGTTATCTTTTTCATGGATTTTTGATAGGTCTTCGTATTTGGTCCTTTAGGGAAATTTTCTTTGGTTGCCTAGTTTCTCTTACAACTGAAACTGTATAACATTGAACAAGACTTTGTGAAGAAATCTCCCATATCCCTTTGATTTTATTCCTTTGGAATATTTTTGTTCTCTTTATCTTATCACTCATTGGGGTAATCAAACGATGTTAGCTTAGACTTTGTTGGGGAATTTCTCATAGGTTTTCATATTGATATGGGAAATTATCTTTCTTCGCTTCGACTTTGACAGGAATTTGGTTTCACTCGAATTTGATTATGTGAGAAAGCTTTCCATAATCCATTGGTTTTATTCCCTGGGAGATATCTTCTCTTTTTCAATCTATCTTTCCAATGATACCTTAGATGTTTTTGGGGAATTTCCTATAGGATTTCATTGTTTTCTCTTAAGGGGAATTTTCGCTCTTTAATATGACTATGACTGAAATATGGTTTTCCTCCAATTAAACTATGCGAGGAAATCGTCCATAGTTCTTTGGTTGCATTCGTTTGGGGATATTTTCTCCCTTGTGTGTTATTTTCTCCCTTGGAGGATATTTTCTCCCTTGAGGGATATTTGCTTCCTCTCTGGCTAATGGTAAGATGTTGCCTTAAATTTTTGTTAATGAATTTCTTATAACATTTTATGGCTTTTCCTTAAGGAAAAATTTAGTGCCTTGTTTTTATTTGTTAAACAAGATTAACTCGTTGAAATATTTTTGTTTCTCAAGGGAAATTTCCTCTCTTATTCATCTCTGACTTGGTAAAATAAATTGGTTTCCTGAGAAAACTTTGTGAGGGAATTTCTTACAGGATTTCTATGGTATTCTCTTAGGGAAAATTTGTCTCTTTTTCCTTTATTTCTCTTTCATATGTACTCTCGTTTCCTTATATTATTTTTTTTGGGAAAATTGTTATGGAATGTCAAAATTTTTCTTTGAAGGACATTTTCGTCTCTTATTTGATTATTTCGCTGATAAACGAATCTATGCTTTCGAAGTTTTTTATGTGGGGGAATTTCATACAAAGTTTTTTCTCTTTCCTTTAGGGAGATTTTCGCACACTGACACACTAGTTTATGTTTCCTGAGACATGTTTGTTGGGGAATTTTTTCATAAAATTTCTTGCTTTTAAGGGAGATTTTCTCATCTTAGTTTAGCTCTCTCCTACATAAACTCACATTGCCTTAGAGTTTGTTAAGGCATTCCTGAAGGAACTTTGTTTATAAGGGAAATTCTCTCTCTTCTCTCTCTCACACACACACTCTCTCTTTTTTCATGGATTCTTGTGTTACCTTTTGATTTTTCATAGCTGTAAAACCGTTAGTCAGCTAAGCAAATGAAAGGCTTTTTTTGTTGGCTCTCCCCATTTCGGTTTCTCTCCCGCAGTGTGTGCCCATGGTGTGTGTGTGCGTGTGTGTGTGTGTGTGTGTGTGTGTTTATAAGCGAGAGAAAGGACCAGCATTTATTTTAGCTCGTGTCGTGTGTTTTGTTATTGATGTGCGACGATAAAATTTTCGCACTTGGTCAATGCTCAGTTTTGTATTCGTATCTGAACGTAACGTTACGTCGTAAAGCAGGGGTACGCAACTTTTTTGTCGCACAATTAAAAAAAAAAAGAATCATACCAATAATAAAACGGTGTACCATAAAGAAGGAAAAAATATCAAAAATTAAAGAAATACGGAAAATATTTAAGCAATTTAAAAAATACAAGGAAAATATTGAAAAGGTGTTGAAAATTATTCAAAAAAAAAAATTGTTCGCTTTGTCAAACGAAAATGTGTAAAACCCCACAATAACCTAATTTCCTTTTAAATAAGCGAATATTTTTTTTATTTATTTATTTATCTTACGCCCCAAGAATTTTAAATCGTTGTGATTTGTTGGTGTATGTGTGTGTCTCAATGTGCAAGTGTGTGTATGTTTAAGGCAATTTAAAGTGAAACATCTAAAACACATTTAACCAGAACACACTTTAGGCCTTTAAGGTATTTGGTTCGTTTTTTTTTTCTTAGATGGCAGAAGCTGTTCTTTTGAGCTTCCATTGCCTTACATAAAATGCTCGTTTTGGTTTTGCGAAAAAAGATATTGTTAAACATTTGAAAACCTTTTTGAAAGGCAAAAATTCCGGGCACGTTGTTTGGTACGCATAGCACGCTTGTCGCTGTGTCATCAACAGCGTCATCAACAACATCATCATTAGGCTGACAACGATAAAAACGACGAGGACGAAAGCAACGACGACGACGACGACGACGACGACAACATCACTCAAGGTGGCGGTGACATGTTATAAAGCCGCATAGCAAAACAGGCCAAACCAAACAAGCAGCCAGTAACTGGACCAAAACAACCATCCTATAGCTTTTTTTTAATGGCCAAAATTTTGTTGAAAACCGTTCACCCCCTAAAACGTCACCTTGTGGCCTATATGGTCTGGGTTACTGTTTTCTAAACAAACAAAAAATCTACAAAAAACAGAACTCCAAGGCCATACTCCTGTCAGATTCTAGCCATCATTATTTCTCCCTATGCCAGAAAGAAAGATGATGATAATAATGATGTTGGCGTCCTAATGGTCTAGCCCTCAGCCACATCACGCACAAAACGTGAAATTAAATAAAAAGAAATGAAAGTAATCGGTAAAGTGATGGATTTAACAGGCTTTGGCATAAATCATCTAAATTAATAACCTAAAGAGAAAATGACAAAACAAAAGTGTTTATAAATAATAAAAATAGTAAATGTTATAGCAACAATCATTTTAGCAAAACAAATTACTAGTGTAAAAAAAAAAATTATCATAAAAAAATATAAATGTCAACATATCCTTTAGCGACCTAAAAACCCCTTGACGCGTGAATATCAAAAAATATACCCAGCAAATTAATAAAGCAAATCCCCAACCAAACATAAATTAATTAATTACAAAAAATTCTCACTTACAAAAAAAAAGTCACATAACAAAAGAGCAAAATAAATCCCTTGTTATCGAATACCTGTAATTATATGTGCAAAAAGTGCCATTGAATAAAACAAAGAAAAAATTAAAAAAGCCAATTGAATTGAATACAGCAGAAAAAGTTAAATTGCCATACAAAAAAAAAAAAAGGAAAGCCCGCCAACATATGTTTTCATATATGAAACAAAGAAATATCCTTGCCATCGATAAGCCACCTTCTCGTAATGAACTTCAGGCATAAATTTTAATTGGGCTTTCATAAGGCGAATGAGAAAAAAAGAATTATTGACCTGTGGATCAACGTTATTGCCCCCCCCCCAACATAACCACCAATATAGTTTCCAACAAAAACCCAGCCATTCCATTCAAACAACCGCCCACTCATCAATCCAACAAGCAAACAAGTAAGTTTTAATAATGAATTTTTAATCAATCTGCGTTTATTTTTTGTTTTGTTCACCGTCCTGCTTCTCATTGGGGAGCCTTGTTTTGCCCTCCTACCCCCCTCTCCTTTCAAAAATTTATCAATGAATTAATAATTGCTTTGAAGTGAAATGAAAGTGAATGAAATTTTTTAACTAATTAGCTATTACTTCGTTAGGGGTCCCAAGTCGTCCTTAAGTTCGCACCAAGTTTTCGATGAGCAATAAATGAGTGCGTAGCATGCATAAATAAATAGATTCTTGGGAATTCCTCTTTTTTACAAACAAAAGTTTGAGCCAAAAACAAGTTTTGGTAAAGAAACTTTTTTTCCCCAAAATAATTGTGGTGGTATTTAGTAGAGAATTTTTTGTTTGAGCTTTCTAATTATAAAACAAAATTTAAAACTTATTGAATTATTAATGGGAACAATGAAAAGTGGATGACTATTTAAGGGTGAATTAAAATCAAATTCGGCCATGCCAAATTTTATATCGCCCACACTTTGTGTAGAATTTGAGAGTATGGTATTCGTCGAGAAAAACGTTGTGCAAAATTTTGGCAAGATTGGTCGATAAATGCTTTTGCAGTGGCTCTAGAAGTGAAAATCAGGGTATATATATATATGACAGCTGTATCTAAATCTGAACCGATTTCAATGAAATTCACCAGTAATATTGAGAGTCATTAGAAAATCCCACCTGCCAAATTTCGAGAGAATCGAGTAACAAAAAACCATTTTATTGCATTATTACTGCAAATCGAACGAACATATATATGGGAGCTATATCCAAATCTGAACCGATTTCAATGAAATTCGCCAGTAATATTGAGAGTCATTAGAAAATCCCACCTGCCAAATTTCAAGAGAATCGAGTAACAAATGACCATTTTATTGCATTATTACTGCAAATCGGACGAACATATATATGGGAGCTATATCCAAATCTGAACCGATTTTAATGAAATTCACCTGTAATGTTAGGAGTTATAAGAAAATCCTTCCTGCCAAATTTCGAGAGAATCGGTTATCAAATGACCATTTTATTGCAGTATTACAGCAAATCGGACGAACATATATATGGGAGCTATATCCAAATCGGAACCAATTTTAATGAAATTCACCAGTAATGTTGAGAGTCATTAGAAAATCCCACCTGCCAAATTTCGAGGGAATCGTGTAACAAATGACCATTTTATTGCAGTATTACTGCAAATCGGACGAATGAATATATATGGGAGCTATATTCAAATCTGAACCGATTTAATGAAATTCACCTGTAATGGTGGGAAATATAAGAAAATCCTTCCAGCCAAATTTCGCGAATATCGGTTAACAAATGACCATTTTATTGCAGTATTACAGCAAAGCGGACGAACATATATACATGGGAGCTATATCCAAATCTGAACCGAATTCCATGAAACTCACGATTAATATCGAGAGTCATAAGAAAATCCTTCCTGTCGAATTTCGAGAGAATCGGTTAACAAATGACCATTTTATTGCAGTATTGCAGCAAATCGGATGAACATATATATGGGAGCTGTATCCAAATCTGAACCGATTTCAATGAAATTCGGCAGTAATATTGAGAGTCATTAGAAAATCCTTCCTGCCAAATTTCGAGAGAATCGGTTAACAAATGACCAATATTTTGCATTATTACTGCAAATCGGACGAACATATATATGGGAGCTATATCCAAATCTCAACCGAATACTATGAAACTCACCATTCATATCGAGAGTCATAAGAAAATCCTTCCAGTCAAATTTCAAGAGAATCGGCTAAAAAATGACCATTTTATTGCAGTATTACAGCAAATCGGACGAAAATATGTATGGGAGCTATATCCAAATCTGAACCGATTTCAATGAAATTCACCAGTAATGTTTATGTTTTTTTAGAGAAAATCGTTCCTGTCAAATTTCGAGGGAATCGGTTAACAAATGACCATTTTATTGCAGTATTCCTGCAAATCGGATGAACATATATATGGGAGCTATATCCAAATCTGCACCGATTTTAATGAAATTCACCTGTAATGTTGGGAATTATAAGAAAATCCTTCTAGCCAAATTTCGTGAATATCGGTTAACAAATGACCATTTTATTGCAATATTACAGTAAATCGGACGAACGAATATATGTGGGAGCTATATCCAAATCTGAACCGATTTTAATGAAATTCACATGTAATTTTGAGAGTTGTAAGAAAATCCTTCCAGCCAAATTTCGAGAGAATCGGTTAACAAATGACAATTTTATTGCATTATTACTGCAAATCGGACGAACGAATATATATGGGAGCTGATCAAATCTGTACCGATTTTGTCCCATTTTAATAGGCTTCGACTCTAGTCCGAAAAATATGCCCACACCAAATTTGAAGACGATCGAATGAAAATAGCGACCTGTTGTTTGTACCAAATTTACATGGGCAGACAGTCAGACGAACATAGCTAAATTGAATCAGAAAGTGATTCTGAGTCGATCGGTATACTTATCAATGGGTCTATCTCTCTTCCTTTTGGGTGTTACAAGCTAATTCACTAAGTTATAATACCCTGTACCACCTGTACCACAGTAGTGGTGTAGGGTATAATTAGGCGGTATGGAATGTTGGAAGCCGTAACAACCCAGTGAACCAAAAGTTCAGAGTTCGGTCAGAAGTCTGTACGAAAGTCGCAAAAATTCATCCGAATTCAGATCCGAAGTCTGTCCGAATATGGAGTGGTTGACACGACTTCGGAACGAAATGTCGAAATCTAACGTTTTTGCCGACATGTCGCACAGAATTCTGATAGAATTCCGAACCAAAATTATGGGAAATTCGGAATGGAATTGTCGTAAAGAGTTCTGACCGAATTCTGATGTTGAGCCTGAATGAGAACGGATTTGTTTCCGTCTTTTCTTATCGATATCTGACCGAATTCTGGTATAAAGTTTTTTGAATTCGGATATACTTTTCGACTTGTCGAATTCTAACCGAATTCTTATAGAATTCGAATGTATTTTCCCACGGTTCAATTTGCAAATTTGCTCTTGAACATTCCATTAAGGATCTCCTTTTTATAGGCGAGTCGGAACGGCGACCAAAAAACAAGAACACAAACTAGTAAAAAGGCATTAAGTTCGGCCTATGGATACCCACCACCTCAGGTATACATGTAAACCCCTTTTGCTCACAATCCTGAAAAAATTGGATGTCTTAAGCACTCAGTGCCGAATTGAGTGGTCTTATAAATATAAGTCACTGTGGTCTAATACATGTAGGACACGGATGCCGAAAAGCCTAACATGAGTCACAGCGCTATATTTCAACGAAATCGATTAATAACTGCGCTTTTCATAGGGCCAAGACTGTTAATCGAGAGATCGTTCTATATGGCACCTATAACCAAATCTGGACCGATTTGGACCAGATTAAAAAATAAACAAGGATATAATAATCATCCTATTTTATTATAACTTCACTACTATATCCGAAGTTATATCTTAATAGTGGCTGGTCTCGATCATATTTTATTCAGGTCGCGAGAACTCATATACAAGTAACATATTCAGACAATAAATCAACTTTTTATGGGATTGAGGCCCTAAATTGGTTGATCGCTTTATATGACAGCTATATCTATATAGTCTGATCTGATTCATATGTGGGTCGGATGGCGGGAGGCTTAATAGAACTCACTGTTTCAAATTTTGATGAAATCGGGTAGTAAATGAAGCTTTAAGACCCTTAAACGGCAGATCGGTCTATATGGCAGCTGTATCTAAATAAAGTTCGATCTGAAACATATTTGAGGCAGATGTCGGGAGGCTTAAAACAATTCACTGTTTCAAATTTCAGCGAAATCGGATAAAAAATAAAGCTTTTATGGGCTTCAGACCCTTTATCGGGAGATCGGTTTATATGGCAGCTATATCTAATTATAGTCCCATATGAACCATATTAAGGTCGGATATCGGGAGGCCTTAAACTACTCATTGTTTCAAAATTCACCGAAATCGGGTTATAAACAGAGTTCTTTTGGGATTCAGATCCTTAATCGGGAGATCGGTCAATATGGCAGCTATATCTAAACACAGTTCGACCTGAACCATATATAGGTCAGATGTAGGTAGGCCTAAAACTACTCACTGTTTAAAATTTCTGCGAAATCGGGTTATAAATTAAGCTTTTATGGGCTTCAGACCATTTATCGGGAGATCGGTCAATATGGCAGCTGTATCTAAATATAGTCCCATCTGAACCATATTAAGGTCAGATGTCGGGAGGCCTTAGACTACTCACTGTTTCAAATTTCACCGAAATCGGGTAATAAATACAGTTTTTATGGGCTTCAGACCCTTTATCGGCAAATCGGACAATATATCAGCTATATCTAAATAAGGTCCGATCTGAACCATATTTGGGTCAGATGTCGGGAGGCTTAAAACTACTCACTGTTTCAAATTTCATCGAAATCGGTTAATAAATAAAGCGTTTATGGGCTTCAGACCCTTCATCGGCAGATCGGTCTATATATCAGCTATATCTATATATAGTCCGATCTGAACCATATTTAGGTCACAATTTCAAATTTCAGCAAAATCGGATGAAAAATAAAGCATTAATGTACATCAGACACTTTATCGGAAGATCGGTCTATATAGCAGCTATATTCGAATATGGTTGGATTTGGCCCGTTCAAGAACTTAACCAGAGTGCATCAAAATGACGTTAATGTGCCAAATTTAAGCTCAATAGCTCAATTTTTTAAGGCTGTAGGGGGATTACAACAGACGGATAGACTGGCAGACAAACGGACATCGTTAAATCGATGCGTTGCAAACGGATGGACTAAATGAATATATCCTTTTTCCTACGATGGTGGGTATAAAAATAAAAGCATTCGACAACCAGAATTCCTTCCGAACTGTCGGAAAAAACATTTACCTGTAAAAAAATGTGCCACAAAAAAGCAAGCACAAAAAAGACAATAGAATTCCGTCACAAAGTTCAGAATTCATTGCGAATTCATTCAGCACTGTCGGAACAAAAAGTCCTCACGGTTCAAATAAATAAATATGTGAAAAAGCCGGCAGAAATTCTATCTATATCAGAATTCCTACCGAAATGTCGAAAGAAAAGTTAAAAAAAAACCTGACATCGTTCAAAATTCTTCGGATTCGGAACGAATTCGGTAAGATCTTGTCGGAAGACTTCAGAATTTGTTCAGATTTATCTGGTATCAGATGTTTGGTTCGCTGGGAAAACACTACGTACAAAATTGGTTAATAATTACGCCCTCTGGAGGCTCAATATAGCAAATCCAAATGAAAATCGATCTTCCGTTTATATTGGAGCTGTATTAGATTGCTAACCGATTCGATCATATTTATACCCTACACCACTATTATGGTACAGGGTGAATTAAGTTAATTTGTTTGTAACACCCAGAAGGAAGAGAGATAGACCCATTGATAAGTATACAGATCGACTCAGAATCACTTTCCGATTCGATATACCTATGTCCGTCTGTGTGTCTGTCTGCTCATGTTTATTTGTGTACAAAGTACAGAACGCAATGTAAATCCGATCATCTTCAAATTTGGCACAAGCATTTTCTTGGGCCTAGAGACGAATTCTATTGAAATTGGAAAAACAATCGGTTCCGGTTTGGATATAGCTCCCATATATATGTTCGTCCGATTTGGACTTAAATTGCAACTAAATCGTCATTTGTAAACCAATTCTCACGAAATTTTGCAAGAGTTATCTTATAAGTCTCGTCATTATTGGAGAATTTTATAGCAATCGGCTCATATTTAGATACAAGCCACCGTAGCGCAGAGGTTTACATGACCGCCTATGACGCTGAACGCCAGGAGTTCGAATCCTGGCAGGACCATTAGACAATTGTTCAGCGGTGGTTATCCCTTCCTAATGCTGTCGGCATTTGTGAGGTACTTTGCCATTTAAAAACATCTCCCCCAAAGAGGTGTCACTCTGCGGCACGTCGTTCGGACTCGGCTATAAAATGGAGGTCCCTTATCATTGAGTTTAAAATTAAATCGGACAGCGCTCAGTGATTTGTGAGAAGTTTGCCCCAATTCCTTAATTGAATGTTCAAGGGCAATTTGCATTTATATTCGGCCGATTTGACTAAAATGGCAGTTATATCGTCATTTGTAAACCAATTCTCACGAAAGTTGACACAAATTCCCTTATGACTCCCGGTATTGCTATTGAATTTAATAGAAATTTGTTCAGATTTAGCTCCCATATATACTTTGGCCGATTTTTAATAATACTCAATAACGTAGTCATTTGTTAACAGATTTTCAAAAAATTTGGCACGGTTTCTCTTATAACTCTTCTGAAGACTGATGAATTCCATAGAAATTTGTTCAGTTTAAGTTACAGCAAGCGATTTTCACTTTTAAGACCTTTGCTTATCCATTTATCAATCGATCTTATCAAAAAATCAAATTTGAGCAAATTTTAAATTCGAAGACTTAGCCTACATAGGGTGGTGTAGAGTATCAAAAGGTCGGCTTCGCCCGTTTAACAACTTAAAGCGTTCTAAGTTGGGCCGAGCCGAATCTTATTAGTCTTTCCAAGGATCGCAGTTGTCAAGTTTTTTGTCCGGTATTGCTTTATAGGCAAATATAGGATAGTGGATAAAGAGTACTATGCAATTGGAGCCAGGGCTGCAATTTTGACTCGAAAAAATTGCTCAAATCCGGCTCCGGGCACTTAAAAATGCTATGTTTTAAACACACCACTATAGAATGGGGGTGATGTGCTCCATTCTAGGCAATAAGGGTATCAAATGAAAGGTATTGGCGAGTAGATTACAAATCGGATAAGAATTGCGCCGTATAAGGGCTCGAGAAGTAAAATCGGGAGAACGGGTCATATGGGGGCTATATCGATTCAGACCAAACTTAGCTTCTATGCTGATGGTCACAGAAAAAGTCATTGTGCAAAATTTCACCTAACTCAGATAAAAAACTGCGAGCTAAAGAAGTCCAATAAGGCGATAGGTATATCAGGTTTTAAATCGTTTTAAGCCATAGTTGGCACGTATGTGGAGGTTATAAAAGAAGTAATATTGCAATATTTCAGCCAAATAAGAAGATAAGAATTGCGCCCTCTAGAGGCTGAAAAAGAATAACCCGGAGATGTGTTTATATTATCTATTCGGACCATTCCTAGTTTTGATGTTGGACATCATAACAGATGTCAGCTAAATCGGATAAGAATTGCACCCTATAAGGAATCATGGATTAAAATTGGGGGATTGGTTCCTATGGGAGCTATATCAGTTTTGAACATATCGATTCAGACCATATTTGGCTCGTATGTTGAAGATCATAGGAGAAGTAGTTGTGCGCCCTCCAGCGGCTCGAGAAATGCAATCGTGTGATCGGTTTGTGTGGGAGCTATATCAGGTTTAAGACTAATTCATGTCATTCTAAGGACGTATGATGAAGGCAACGCTAAATTGATTGCGTAAAATTTCATCCAAAGGGATAAGAATTGCGCCATCTAGAGGCTTAAGAAGTCCAATCGGGACCTACATCAGGTTTTGGACTGATTCAGACCGACCATACTTGGCGCATGTGTTGAATGTCATTAAAAATGTCAAATTACAAAATTTCAGCCAAATCGAATCAGAATTGGGCTCTCTAGAGGCTCAAGAAATATAATGGGGAAATTGGTTTATACAAACAGAAAATAGATTTGTTGCCTGATGACCTCCGCTGAAAATTTTTTCTGATATTCAGCGTTATAGGCGGACATGCCAACCTCTGCGCTACGGTGACCTCCCTGCCGGTACTTATGACCTTTTACTTGTTTCTTTTCTTTTAAGACATTAATTGTCTTCTAATACATTAAACTTCCATTGGCCTCTAACTGTCTAGTCAGTCATGTAGTGACGTAATGTATTTATGCTTGAGGCTTTATTTCAACTTAGAACGTCTGTTTTATTTTTAGGCATTTGACGAACGCTAAGGGAGCAATTCTGTGTGGGCGAGCATGTAAATTTAAATTTTTGGCACATGGAATTTATTATTGGCCATTGTGGACGCTTTAAATTCATTTGGTTGAAATAGAGAATTCATATGTAGATGATGAGGTAGAACTATACAGAGTACATCGAAATGCTATTAAAATAATTTTTTTTGGAAAATCTTTCGGAAGCATTCCAAGCAATTACTTACTAGGGATTTATGGGCATTAAAAACAAGATTATAGAAATATTTACAACCTTATTCACAAAGAATTATAATAGCTCTATACACCAAAAATTGGTAAATTTTTTCGTACAATCACACGGTAGCCAATTTTCCGTTTAATGAAACGATTTTAAATTTGAAGAAGTTCGGCCGGGCCGAATCTTATATACCCTCCACCATGGATCGCATTTGTCGAGTTCTTTTCCCGGCATCTCTTCTTAGGCAAAGATAAGGATATAAGAAAAGATTTGCTCTGCTTTTGGACCACAATTAAATTATATATTGGAGACCTGTGTAAAATGTCAGCCAATTCGAATAAAAATTGCGCCCTTTGGGGGCTCAAGAAGTAAAATAGAGGGATCGATTTATATGGGAGCTGTATCGGGCTATAGACCGATTCAGACCATAATAAACAAGTATGGTGATGGTCATGAGAGAATCCGTCGTACAAAATTTCAGGCAAATCGGATAATAATTGCGACCTCTAGAGGCTCAAGAAGTCAAGATCCCAGATCGGTTTATATGACAGCTATATCAGGTTATGAACCGATTTCAACCATACTTGGCACAGTTGTTGGATATCATAACAAAATACTACGTGTAGAAATTCATTCCAATCGGATAAGAATTGCGCCCTCTAGAGGCTCAAGAAGTTAAGACCCAAGATCGGTTTATATGGGAGCTATATCAAAACATGGACCGATATGGCCCATTTACAATCCCAACTGACCTACACTAATAAGAAGTATTTGTGCAAAATTTCAAGCGGCTAGCTTTACTCCTTCGGAAGTTAGCGTGCTTTCGACAGACAGACGGACGGACGGACGGACGGACGAACGGACATATGAAGGGAAAGACGAACGGACAGACGGACGGACATGGCAAGATCGACATAAAATGTCGCTACGATCAAGAATATATATACTTGATGGGGTCTCAGACGAATATTTCGAGTAGTTACAAACAATGACGAAATTAGTATACCCCCCATCCTATGGAGGAGGGTATAAAAAGTTATTTTGGTTTCACCCTTGTTTAACACCATAATAAAATGCCATTTCCCAGTTCAGTTCGGCCGGATCAAATCATGGAACCCGTTTTCGGGTCGGGACCATCAATTTAAAGATTTATAAAATCAAGGGAAGACTTGGTCTCATCTTGGCTCGTGATGCTAAAACTAAATAATGATGTCGAGACCTCTCGACCTGGAGACTACATAGGTTCAGAGAACGTGTTGTTTTGGCTAGGCGAGGCGATTAGATCTGAATAATTGATTCACCACTGCACGGGAAGACTTTGAGCACGACACGAGTTGAAACTGGAGTTCCGATTTGAGTGCGTGCAACTGCAGCCGCGGACAACCAGCGGTATCGAATTAAGATTCTCAGTGAGAGACCGGCAAGCTCAGACATTTGTTTAAATACTGACTGCCTGTGATACTCAATAAGAAAAGACAAGTTATTGACGCCTTTAAATAAGCAATGCCTATAAGGATCCCCCGGCGATTGGTTGTACAAGCTTGCTCACCTATGGAGCTTGACGAAGACCACAAACAAATGTAGCGACAACAACAACAATTGAGCGTCACATTCTTCTGTTGACGAAAATCTAATAGTTTATGCTACGCGGTCAGATCAAAGCTACAAGAGAATTGTGGTGTAGTCGCCTATATTAAGAACCCAGAAACCGAGTTCTGTTTCCTCTTGCTGACCATTGCAGGACTGCGTCAGCATGTACGGTATTAATGCGAGATTGTCGAGTGTGAACATCTTCTCAGCTAGTAAACGGCTTTTAAGGCGATAAAAACCAAGGCAGTAGGTTCAAAAGCTGTCTTAAAGTGTAAGGACTGATGCCTCCTCTGAATATTACATTATCGCAATATTTTAGACCAGTAAGGAAAGGCAAAAGTAGGGCGGTGCCTAATTTATAGTACCCTACACCTATCCTATAAAAACAAAAGGGGGCTACATTCAAATCTGAACCAATTTTGATGGACCTCGGCGAATGTATCCAGATATATTACTAAAATTCCTGTATCAAATTTCGAGCAAATCAAATATGTTTAAAATATAATAACTTCAAATTACCCAAAAACTGAACATATACATGGGAGCTACATCTAAATCTGAACCGATTTCGACCACACTTTATGGATATTGTGGAGGTCGTTGAGGAAACCTTTTTACAAAATTTTGGGAAGATGGGTCAATAAATGCCGTTGCAGTGGGTCTAGGAATGAAAATCGGGCGATAAATATATATATGAGACCTAGAGTCATAAGAAAATCCTTCCTGCCAAATTTCCAGAGAATCGGTTAACAAATGACTTTTTTATTGCTGTATTGCTGCAAATCGGTGGAACATATATATGGGAGCTATATCCAAATCTGAACTGATTTTTATGAAATTCACCAGTTACATCGAGAGTCGTAAGGAAATCCCTCCTGTTGAATTTCGAGAGAATCGCTTTACAAATGACCACTTTATTGCTGTAATTCTGCAAATCGGACGAACATATATATGGGAGCTATATCCAAATCTGAAGTGATTTTTATGAAATTCACCAGTAACATCGAGAGTCGTAAGGAAATCCCTCCTGTTGAATTTCGCGAGAATCGCTTTACAAATTACCATTTTATTGCTGTATTACTGCAAATCGGACGAACATATATATGGGAGCTATATCCAAATCTTAACCGATTTCTATGAAATTTACCAGTACTGTTGATAAGAAAAGCCTTCCTGCCAGATTTCGAGAGAATCGGTTTACAAATGACCATTTTACTGCTGTATTACTGCAAATCGGACAAACATATATATGGAAGCTATATCCAAATCTGAACCGATTTTTTCCAATTTCAATAGGCTTCGACTCTAGGCCGAAAAACATGCCCACACCAAATTTGAAGACGATCGGATGAAAATTGCGACCTGTACTTTGTACGCAAATTAACATGGACAGACGGACATAGCTTAATCGAATCAGAAAGTGATTCTGAGTCGATCGGTATACTTATCAATGGGTCTATCTCTCTTTCTTTTGGGTGTTACAAACAAAGTGCACTGTACCACAGTAGTGGTGTAGGGTATACAAATCATATAGGCAAGCGCAAATATCTAGAGATGTTGCAGTGGAACGCAACAGCGTTGATTGTAAACATTTTTATGAGCAGTAAGTTGTTCAACAGGGATATAACAACCAGAATGGTGGTGTCAGGCATTGTATTGGAGTTATCGCCTTCCCTGATCATGAAAAATACCCAACGATTTGGTCCGGTCCAAAGTAGAATAACGGGGAATGAAAGGGTTGACGCCTTGACTGTAAGCATCAGATGACTGCTGTCAATAAGCTTGGTGAAAGTGAAGCCTTTCAAGGCAGCATAAGTTAAGGCGAGTGGGGGGTGTATTGTGTTACCAACTTAGGAATACGGTTAGTGAATTCCTTATATATTGGGTTGCCCAAAAAGTAATTGCGGATTTTTTAAAAGAAAGTAAATGCATTTTTAATAAAACTTAGAATGAACTTTAATCAAATATACTTTTTTTACACTTTTTTTCTAAAGCAAGCTAAAAGTAACATCTGATAACTGACGGAAGAAAGAATGCAATTACAGAGTGACAAGCTGTGAAAAAATTTGTCAACGCCGACTATATGAAAAATCCGCAATTACTTTTTGGCCAACCCAATAGTTTGCCTGTTCATGATTTAGAGCGTACAGCAAGCCGATGACTGACTTAGATATCTGTCCATAGAGATTCAATTGCAGGATATTGTCCGACTACAGGCCAATATGGTTCTATGCTTTCTATTCAAAGATTAGTAGAAGAACTCTTAAAAGTAAGGCAAACTGTGTAATGTTGCTAAAAACCATTTGACCGGCTACCCGTATCGCGATTTCTGATTCGCCATGAATCTTCATTAGCGAGTTGCGTCAAATGGATAATAGCACTTTACATACCAATCCAATTAGAGTAGGTTGTAAAGCACACATTCGAATTTGAAGGGGGCTCTTAAAGACGACTTGCTCCACAAGCGCAATAGAAGACAAGTAAAATCTTACTTTCCTTATTCAAATTCAATTTATTTAAGTATGCCAAAAGCAACAAACATACACAACTTGCGACGCACAGCAAGAGAAAATGGAAAAAACTTGTAAAACAACATCACGTGTGAGAAGGAGTAGAGGTATCTCTTTGAAATTTGGAATGGTTAGAGAGATCGTGGCAAAACTTCAAGGGGCCTTCGAAGAGGCGTCAGGACTATGTAGGTCCTGGCGCCTCTTGGCAGGCTGCTGAAGTTGGTCACGGCATTTCGAAAAATTGCTCGGGCTGCCAAATCTTTGTTTGTGGTCCGATTGTCAAGAATCTCGAAATTTCCTTCAAAATAGTCCACTTGAGGAAAGATAACATTAAATTCTATCTTATATTTTTATACCCACCACCATAGGATGGGGGTATAATAATGAAGTCATTCCGTTTGAAACACCTGGAAATATTGATCTAAGACCCCCTAAGGTATATATATTGTTGATCGTCTCGACATTCTGAGTCGATCTAGCCAAGTCCGTCCGTCAATGGAAATCACGGAAATCATGGAAATCACTGTTGAACGCATAAAGCTAGCCCCTTGAAATTTTGCACAGATACTTACTGTTTGATGAAGGTCGTTGGGAATTACAAATTGGCCATATCGATTAAAATTGGGATTAGCTTCCATATAAACACATCCCCTTATAAGCAGCAATTTTTGTCCGATTTGACTCAAATTTTGCAGAAAGTGTTTCACTATGACTTCCAACAACTGTGCCAAGTACAGTCCAAATGGGTCTTTAACTTGATATAGCTCCCATATAACGCAATCTCCCGATTTAATTTCTTGAGTCCCTGGAAGACCCAAAATTTTTGTCAGATTTGGCTAAAATTTTGCACATAGTGTTCTGTTCTGATTTGGCAGCAACTATGCCAAGTTCAGTCCAAACCGCTCTAGCACTTGAAATAGCTCCCATAGAAACCGATCTCCCGATGTGACTTCTTGATCCCCTGGAAGTCACATTTTTTTCCAATTCAGGTAAAATGGAGCATGTTATGTTCTGTTTCGACTTCCAACAACTGTAACGAGTACGGTTTAAATCGATCCATAAGCTGGTGTAGCTCCTATATAAACCGAACTAACTTCTTGAGTACTAACAAGTCGAAATTTTTGTGCGATTAGGCTGAAATTTAGCATGCTGTGTTCTGTTACGACTACCAAGAACTATGCCAGGTACGGTGGATTTCCGAGATTCGGCCCGGCCGAACGTACCACACTTTTCCCTGATTGATTCTAAAATCTTCTTTGTTTTTATACCCTCCACCATAAGATGGGGGGTATACTAATTTCGTCATTCTGTTTTTAACTACTCGAAATATTCGTCTGAGACCCCATAAAGTGTATATATTCTTGATCGTCGCAACATTTTATGTCGATCTAGCCATGTCCGTCCGTCTGTCCGCCCGTTCGTCTGTCCGTCCGTCCGTCCGTCTTTCCGTCCGTCCGTCCGTCTGTCTGTCGAAAGCACGCTAACTTCCGAAGGAGTAAAGCTAGCCGCTGGAAATTTTGCACAAATACTTCTTATTAGTGTAGGTCGGTTGGTATTGTAAATGGGCCATATCAGTCCATGTTTTGATACAGCTGCCATATAAACCGATCTTGGGTCTTGACTTCTTGAGCCTCTAGAGTGCGCAATTCTTATCCGATTGGAATTTACTTTTGCACGACGTGTTTTGCTATGATATCCAACAACTGTACCAAGTATAGTTTAAATCGGTCCATAACCTGATATAGCTGCCATATAAACCGATCTTGGGTCTTGACTTCTTGAGCCTCTAGCGCGCGCAATTCTTATCCGATCAGAATGATCATAACAAAACACGACGTGTTTTGTTATGATATCCAACAACTGTGCCAAGTATGGTTCAAATCGGTCTATAACCTGATATAGTTGCCATATAAACCGATCTTGGGTCTTGACTTCTTGAGCCTCTAGAGTGCGCAATTCTTATCCGATTGAAATGAAATTTTGCACGACGTGTTTTGTTATTATATCCAACAACTGTGCCAAGTATGGTTCAAATCGGTCAATAACCTGATATAGCTGCCATATAATCCGATCTTGGGTCTTGACTTCTTGGGCCTCTAGAGGGCGCAATTCTTATCCGATTAGAATGGAATTTCGCACGACGTGTTTTGTTATGATATCCAACAACTGTGTCAAGTATGGTTTAAATCGGTCCATAACCTGATATAGCTGCCATATAAACCGATATTGGGTCTTGACTTCTTGAGCCTCTAGAGGGCACAATTCTTATCCGATTTGAATGAATTTTTGCACGAATTATTTCGTTATAATATCCAACAACTGTGCCAAGTATGGTTGAAATCGGTCCATAACCTGATATAGCTGTCATATAAAAAGATCTGGGGATTTGACTTCTTGAACTTCTAGAGGGCGCAATTCTTATCCGATTTGGCTAAAATTTTGCACGACGTATTTTATTTTTACTTTCAACAACTGTGTCAAATAAGGTTCAAATCGGTTCATAACCTGATATAGCTGCCACATAAACCGATCTGGGATCTTGACTTCTTGACCCCTAGAGGTCGCAATTATTATCCGATATGCCTGAAATTTTGTACGATGGATCCTCTCATGACCATCAACATACGTGTTTATTATGGTCTGAATCGGTCTATAGCCCGATACAGCTCCCATATATCGATCTATTTTATTTCTTGAGCCCCCAAACGGCGCAAATCTTATTCGAATTGTCAGACATTTTACACAGGTCTGCAACATATAATTTAATTGTGGTCCGAACCGGACCATATCTTGATATCGTTTTAATAGCAGAGCAAATCTTTTCTTATATCCTTTTTTGCCTAAGAAGAGATGCCGGGAAAAGAACTCGACAAATGCGATCCATGGTGGAAGGTATATAAGATTCGGCCCGGCCGAACTTAGCACGCTTTTACTTGTTTTCGCCTTAAATGAGCAAATATAAGAGCAATACGCATATGGAGCGATAGATGGGTGCAATTTTTACCCTTATATCTATTTTAATGAAATTCGAAGGAGAACTTAAGCACGTCATTTGGATTTGCACATCATGCTCAAATGACATTTTTCTTCATAAAAATTCGTTACATAGTTTTTTGCAAATATGTAAAAATTTTGAATGCTTAATGTCTTCAGCTCATGTGGGTTGTAGTTTATGAAAATAAATAGCACTTAAAACCGATTGTGGAGATCGGGACAATATGTTGTTGAAATCATATAACCAATGTGAGACAAATTAAAATGTGAGCGCAAAACATAAATTTGTGAAATATTTCACAAAAGTAAAAAATCGTCATCAAAATACTAGACGAAATCTTTGACAAAATACTCCAAACTCAATATAAAACTAAGATATCCGCACAAAAATATAGCAAGCAATACAAAGTTTTATCAAGCATTTCAAAGTTAAACTCTCCTTTTATGACCAAATGCCACCGCCGATAAATCCCTTCCTGGACCCTTAGCAACTACAAATTTACATAAGAAACAAATAAAAGCGTGCTAAGTTCGGCCGGGCCGATTCTTATGTACTCTCCACCAGGGATCGCATTTGTCGAGTTTTTTTCCGGCATGTCTTCTTAGGCAAAAAAGGATATAAGAAAAGATTTGCTCTGTTATTAGATCGATATAAAGATATGGTCCGGTTTGTACCACAATTAAATTTTATGTTGGAGACCTGTGTAAAATGTCAGCCAATTCGAATAAGAATTGCGGCCTTTGGGGGCTCAAGAAGTAAAATAGAGAGATCGATTTATATGGGAGCTGTATCGGGCTATAGACCGATTCAGACCATAATAAACACGTATGTTGATGGTCATGAGAGGATCCGTCGTACAAAATTTTAGGCAAATCGGATAATAATTGCGACCTCTAGAGGCTCAAGAGGTCAAGATCCCAGATCGGTTTATATGGCACCTATATCAGGTTATGAACCGATTTCAACCGTACTTGGCGCAGTTGTTGGATATCATAACAAAATACTTCTTGCAAAAATTCATTCCAATCGGATAAAAATTGAGCCCTCTAGAAGCTCAAGAAGTCGAGACCCAAGACCCAAGGTTTATATGGCAGCTATATCAAAACATGGACCGATATGGCCCATTTACAATCTCAACCTACCTACACTAATAAGAAGTATTTCTGCGAAATTTCAAGCGGCTAGCTTTACTCCTTCGAAATTTAGCGTGCTTTCGACTGACAGACGGACGGACGGTCGGACGGACGGTCGGACGGACGGTCGGACGGACGGACATGGCTAGATCGACATAAAATGTCTCGACGATCAAGAATATATACTTTATGGGGTCTCAGACGAAAATTTCGAGTAGTTACAAACGGAATGATGAAATTAGTATACCCCCTATCCTATGGTGGAGGGTATAAAAATTGGAATTCTTTTATCCATTTTACAGTTGCAGAATGATTTTGGAAATTTTTAGATTTCGAACCACAGTGATTATACCGGTATTATGAATAAGGCCGATTCCTAGAATATTGGGCCTCATATATAGCTATTTAAAGACCTGGCACAGATCACGTTCAAAACCTCCTCCAAGAACCTCTTTCAACATGGTTCATGGTCATGGTTATAATGATTGCAGATAAACTGAAGTCTTAAAACCGCATACAAAATTCCACAATTTTGGTCATTCCCAGAGACTTCAACAAAATTTTGCATCTCTTTCCCCAATTTGAAAAAAAGAGAAAGTATATATTTTAACTGTGATTACTTCACATTTGTAATGCATGAGCAAAAAACAACTTTTTTCACAATTTAACATCGTCATTAATCTAAACGGAAGAAAAAATGAAGAAGGAAATATTTTGGTCTATTATTAACTACTTTCTCATCCTGGCCATATGGCGGCAGCAGTATTAGCATCAACATCCAGCTCAAGTTAGTAACCGCAACATTTTGAATATTTCTTTTGTTTGCCTTCACTCATTTGTTCATTCATTTACTGTGTGACTGAGTCAATTTCATCATATTTTTCATCAATTTTTTATGACCACGCCAAGCGATGCAGAACATTTATTGTACATGTCATAAACCGAAAATAATTCCATTTCTCTGATGGAAGTTCCTGCTACTTCCCTGAGTTTTGTGATATGTTTTTTGGCTACAATTGTTTTGTTTTTTTGCTTCTGTGTTGCGGTTGTTTTGCCAAAAATAGAAATGGGGGCTAGAGACTTGTTTTTTTTCTCATTACTGGCAATCATAATTTCTATGGCTAAAGATTAATTGTTTGCTACTGTCAATAGCAATGAAGACCATAAATTAAAAGCAATTACCAGGAGATTTGATTGGTTTCTCTTTTCTATTGTTTCCACCAACAGCCTTAGATGCTGCTTAGCTAAAGCAACAAACTCAGCTTAAATATTTTTTTGAAGGTTTCCTTGTCATGTGTTTAGGGGGTGGAGAATTTCAAGGGCTTTTAAGATTAAATTGTAGCGAAAAAATTAAAATAATTTTTTTTATATTCTCTTAATGGAGAATAAATGGTTTGGAGCGATTTTGGGATATTAAAAAAAGTTTAAAAGACTAATTTAAAAACAAGAATTATGGAATTCAAAGACCGATTTAAATATTTTTTGGCACAGTTGTTGGAAGTCGCAACGGAACTTTATTTGCAATGTGTCAGCCAAATCGGACAAAAAATTTTGGCTTCCAGGGCTCAAGAAGTCAAATCAGGATATCGGTTTATATGGGAGCTATATCTAAATCTGAACCGATATGGCCCATTTGCAATTCCCAACGACCTACGTCGATATTAAGTATCTGTGCATAATTTTGAGCGTTCGACTTCTATCGTTATTTGGATAGACGGACGGACGGACTCAGAACATCGAAACGGTCAAGTATATATATACTTGATGGGGTCTTAGATGAATATTTCGAGGTGTTACAAACAGAATGACGAAATTAGTATACCCCCATCCTATGGTGGAGGGTTTTAACATTTCTCGTCATAAAAAGTCTAGCTTTGGGGCAAAATTGGCTTGTCGAAAGTCGGTACTTTTTCATAGCTCTAAAAATCAAACAATTATCGTCGCATATGCGACAACAACAAACCTTATTTAGTCTCTTCAAAAATAGTGGAACTGTGTGAAGATCAAAAATGTTTTTGTCACTGACAGCTTTCGCCGAAGTTATGAGCAATAGTGTTTTATCATTTAGACTATTTTTGTCTATGCTCGTAACATTGATGACTAACTGGGTAATTCGTTGAAGAATACCGCTGATGAAGGTATGGAATTCGAGAAACTGCAGTCCGGTTAACCTTTCGACCAAATTTTTGAAAATAGTTTTGATTTAAAACCAAATGGGATAAAATCACTCACAGTTGTCAACTTGTAAATAAGTTGGGCAACCATTTGTTTGGTAGTTACCCCTGTGGCAAATGCCAGCCAAAAAACCGATCTACAAAAACAACTATGAGAATAAACAGATCAACAAAAAAAGGTGAAACGTGACGTATAACGATGTTGGCTTCGCATATACGACAACAACAATCCTTATAATTAAAACAGAAATATTTTCAAAATTTTTGCTGACAGCTTTCTTCGAAGTTATGAGCAATAGTGTATTTTCTCATTTAGACTTTTTTCTAAGCTCATAACATTGATGAGTGACTGGGTAATTTGTCGAAAAATGCCGCTGAAGAAGGGATGGTATCCCAAAAATTTTTGGAAATATTTTTAATTGATAAAATCACCCACAGTTGTCAACCATTAGTTTGGAAATTTCCCCCGATAAATGCCAGTCAACAAGATCTGATCTTGAACGCATAGAATACAGAGAGAACTATGAACTTTTTTTTCAAAAATTTTTAAAATTTTTTTGTTGAAAACAGTTTAAAAAATTACAACGTCAATATAAATGCTCTAAATAACGAGATTCAGGCGTTAATGGGTAAAATTATTATTTTTGGAAAAGTAAGTTTTTGAAGTTTTATCTTAATAAAGAAAATAATGATTTTGTTATCAGAATTGTGTACAGATTAGATCAATGGGGTTTGATTTTTATACCAACCTCCACCGGATATGGGGTAAATGCAAATTTTGCCCATGAACATTCCACTAAGGAACAGGGGCAAACTTCTCACATATCAATGAGTGTAGTCCGATTCAAGTTAAAGATATGGCGTATATTCTTTAACTCATTCCGTTTGCAACATATCGAAATATTCATTTCCGACCCTAAAAAGTATGCACATTTCGAATGGTCGTAAAATTTTACGGCTATTTAACGATGTCTGTGTGTCTGTCTCTCTGTCCGTCTACAACACGCTACACCCTTTACACTAACACGCTACACCCTTCAAAAGTTGATATATTGAGCTGAACTGTGCCACAGACACGTCTCTTTGCTGCACACAAGTTAAGTTCATGAGCGGCCAAATCGGATCCTATTGGTATATAGCCATCATGTAGACTAATCTGCCGATTTATTTTGCATTTATTAGCCGAATTCGCTGGAATTTGACATAGTATTAAGCCACCCGTCATCAGACCAGAATATGATTTAGATCAAAACATATTTCGATATAGCTGCCATATAGACCTATCTTCAAATTTACGGTCTTAATGCCATAAAAAGCGGATTTATTGAGTGATTTCGCTGAATCTGCCCCTATTAAGATATAACTACGGATGCGATAGTGGAGTTATAATAAAATAGGATGATTAATATATCCATGGTATCCCAAGTTCGGCACGACCGAACTTAACGTGTTTTTACTTGTTTTCTATTTAGAATAGAAATGCAAAATAAAGCAAGGCAAAGCCGTCCTTTTGATACCCAACACCAAATTTAAATGTAGAATTTTGACCAAAATCCTTACGTATTCTAGGAGTCACAGAGGAAATAGTTGTGCAAAATGTTGACAAGATTGGATGACAAATGCTTTTGCAAAGATCCTAAAAAGTGATAATCGAGAAATACATTTATATGGGAGCTATAACTGGGTTATGTTAGAAAAGAGTGGCAGTCCTTTACATACTCACTTTGACAATTTTAAGTCCATTGTGATACCACAGTAGCGACAAACCAAGGCTTTTGGGGTGAATCGAATCCACGACCCCTGCACTGATAATCCAAGCACGCTACCAACTCGGCACCTCGGAATAGATTTCTATAAAATTCTTCAGTGATCTTAAAAGCCATAAGAGAAACCCTCTTACCATTAGGAGCGGTTAACATATGACTAAACTATTGCAGTATTAGTC